>NC_056599.1:33401447-34092047 GCF_018340385.1 Cyprinus carpio | reverse complement strand
AAAGAAAGTTAGTTTTGGCCTGATTTTGTTCGAAATTATGTCATATAACTTTGTTCTTTGATTTCGTTTGAAGTATATCATGGCCTTAACTTTTCTGCCAACAATTAATAAATTATTTTTTTATTCTGCTGGCGGAAACAAACTACTACTTTAGAGTAGGTCCTAATGTATTAAAAAGTAGCAACAGTATACAACAATACTACAAGAACTACAGTACAACTAGCAGTAAATGTTTTGCTAATAAGGTATCAGCAATACAAAAGTAGAAATACTAAGCAATGGTCATCAACTGCGAAAGTTATTTGAACAATATGTTAGGATATCAACATTTGTACAGTCCGTACAGTTACAACCGGCCCTTTGAGGGCAGCCATAATGCTGAAGTGGCCCTCACTGAAAAATGAGTTTGACACCCCTGAGTTATACAGTTATATAACTCTGTGTATATACATTAGGATTAGTGGTTATATCAGTAGTAATTTTACTTTGTAATAGAAGTAATGTTTTCCTGTTTCATAGGCTGTAATAAATAATGTTTTCTGTTTCTGTAAACAAGGAACTATAACTAGATGTGGCAGGATTATGATGCTTTTAATCATCCTTTAAATGGAACTTTGTTTACAATGATTTTATATAACTTTTTCAGAAGAAGACAACAGAGGAGACATGCCTGAAGAGAAGGGTGAAGATGAAGATGTTAAGGCAGAAACACATATCAATGACATGAACATTAATGTTGACAGGACAGGACAGGCTCATGTTCCACTAATTCATGCAGACCGTGAAAATTTAAAAAATTGTCATGGAATTTGACCATGACACAATAATGCGCTGTGGTACACATAGTATATATCCTGTGGTTAATTCTTGTTCCGGCTCAGTGACATTCCCAGTTACACACTTGGCGGCTTATGCAGAGTTCAGAAATTATTTATCTCAGAGCCATTGTCCATGGGTATGAATTTGGCCGCTGTAAGAAAGGAAGTGAGATGGAGAATTCACTGTCTCATTCTTCAGGTCTATTCTAAAGACACTTATCAGGTACAGAAGGTATAAAATGATAAAATTGATGTCTGCAAAGTTCCAGAACAATTTTAAAGGGTTAATTCACCCATAAATTCTGTCATTCATTACTCACCCTCATGTCGTTCCAAATCTGTAAGACTTTATTCATCTTCGGAACACAAATGGAAGACCTTTTTGATGAGATCTGAGAGATTTCTGTCACTCTATAGACAGTCAACACAACTACCGCTTTCAAGCCCCAGAAAGGTACTTGGTGACTCCAGTGATTAATAAAACCATAATTTTAAGAATCGCAAAATATCTCCAACACGCAATAAGTCTATTTTTGCGTCAACTAGGGCTGGGCGATATATCGCATGACATTGTTATGTGCATCTCACGGGCTGGGCGATATCAGCGCATACCATGGTTATGCACACTCGTCAGTAAAGCCGGTGCTTGATTTAGTAGTAAATCGCCAGCACCTGCCTTTCAGATGGAGACGGCATTGTAACGACACAGAGCCATAGTTCAACTTGACAAGCTGAGCCAGATCGCAGTAATTATCACAAGGTTTAATTTATTTCATAAAAAAAAAAAAAAAAAAATTATAAATATTGCATACTATTATACAATCTCCTCAAAATTAAAAATAAAAACTAAAAATATTATTGAATAAAAATGTATAACATTGATTTTCCACAAAAAAAAAAAAAACACTTAATTTTGTGTGACCCAAACATGAAGGAGTTTAATTTATTTTCATGAAACAAATAGGTGATTAAAGTTTTTTATAAATATTTCGTAGTATTATAAAATCTCCTCAAAAAAAAAAAAAAAAAAAAAAAAAAAAAATATTATGGAAAGTAAATTGTAGATAATAACATTGAATTTCAATTGTTTTCTTTATTTTTTGTTTTTTTAAAATCAATGTAGTGTAAGTACCAAGTAACAAAAAAAATAAAGGAGCTCAAGAGTTTAATTTTAATGTGAAAAAACAGCTAATAAAAATGTTATAAATATTGTATAGTATCATAAAATCACATCAAAACACTAAATATTAAACAAAAATATTATTGAACAAAAATATATTACATTGATCTTCCTGTAAAAAAAATTAAATAAAAAAGTTTAAGTACCAAGTGTGACCCCAAAAATAAAGGAGCTAAATAGCTTAATTTTATTAAGTACCAAGTGTGACCCCAAAAATAAAGGAGCTAAATAGCTTAATTTTATTTAAAGGGAATTAATAATTATAAATAATGAACATAAAATAATATTAAAAAAAAAATATATTAATAATAATAAACAAAGAAAAAAAATTAATAAGAAGAAGAAGAAAAAAGAAAGTTATTTCAAGTTGTTTCATTGTTTCTAAAAAAATAAAAAAGTGTAGTTCAAGTTGTTTCAAGTGTGACCTAAAAATGTAGGGACTAAATGGTTTCATTTTAAAGGAAAAATAGCTCAAAAATATTGTATAAATATTGCAAAGGATCATAAAATCCCCTCAAAATTCTAAATATTTAACAAAAAATATTATTGACTAAAATATTACATTGCTTCTCTTCCTCTGATCCACATCTGTCCCATCAGGGATCTCATGTGACGCGCTGGCCTGGATTCGACATCCTGCCAGTGGCGTTCTTTTACAGCAGCCCATCCTGCACTTCTTCCAGTCGGCCGCGGGTAGATGATGTTCCTGGCCGGGCCTCTCGCCAAGGTCTCCACAACACAAATGCAGAGTCATGTATTTCACAGAGGTGCTGCGCTCCACTGACTCAGGTCTGTATCAGTACATTGCAAAGTGCTTAGCATTAAAACAACTGAAACTAGGTCAACTGAAAAAGCAACACCTTCTAAAAAATATGATTTGGACAGCCAGATGTTTTCTGTAAAGGTGTTTGTGTTTGTATCAGGGGCTCCATGAGCAGCCTGGAGTCGAGTCACAGCGCTTTCTCTCTGCTCAGTGCCGCCACCAGCTCCTCCAACCAATCACAGACAGACTCAAGCATCTCAAGATAGCAGGAAAACAAAGACGGCTTCTGTGACTGTGTAGCTCTGCAGGAAATGATGAAGGATCATGTGACAGTGAAACAGAGGTTCACATCAAACACAACAAACTCCCTGCATGAGTCTGATCTTTTTTCATCAGAAACTGCAGGCTTGATGTAATTAGGTGTGAGTTTTCTGTATAACTGTTACAAATACATTTGTAGATGTTGTTAAAAAACAAATAACAAAACAAACAAAACATTACATTTTCAATCACCAAGTGTGACCCCAATGTGGGAATTAAAATTTAATAGAAAAGTATAGGTGATAAAAATGGTATAAAATAATTTCATACTATCATAAAATCTTCCCCAAATTCAAAATAAAAATACAAATATTATGGAAGAAAAGGTTTCACAGTGAATTTTCCGAAAAAAAAAACAAAAAACCACGCGTTAAGTTCAGCACCAAGTGGTGACCCAAACAGGAAGGAGTTGAATTTAGTTCATAAAACAAATTGGGGATAACAGTTTTTAATAATATTGGCATAGTATTCTTAAAGCTCCTTCAAAATTCAAAATACAAATTTTGAAATTGAAATAAAAATAGATACACACTGAGTTTCCACCAAACACACACACACACACACACACACACACACACACACACACACTTAATTTCAAGCACCAAGTGTGACCCCAAAAATAAAGGAGCTCAAGAGCTTATTTTTAAAGGGAAATCGATGCATAAAAGGTGTATAAATATATTTGCATAGTATCATTAAAGCGTTTAATAAGTCTAAATATGAACAGAAAATCCTGAATTGGAACCAACTATAATTACAGTGGATTGCCCTGTTTAAAAAGAAAAAAAAAAAAAAACATGTTTTTTTAGTACCACTGTAAGCAAAAAACAAACACAACAAAAAACACGGTATCGAGAGTTTAATTGTAAAGGAGAAATAGAGCTAAAGAATACTGGATAAATAGTGTAGATTAAGCAGACAAATAGTTTACTAATTCTAATATTTTAACAAAAATTATGATTGAAACACAAATAGTACAATTGATTTCCCCCGGTGGTTAAAACGAAATCATGTATTTTAAGGACCAAGTGGGGAACCAAAAAATAACGGAGCTAAATAGCTTTTCATTTTAATGGAAAAATAGCTCATAAAAGTTTTATAAATATGGCATAGAGTGTTCAAATATATTAAGAACTCGAACTAAGTGACCAGAAAATCTTAATGGACCACAAAATGTAATGAATTTGATGGGCCGGAGAAAAAAATAACGAAGAAAAAAGAGAGGAGCAAATGCTCAAATATAATTGTCACGCAATATTGCAAAAGTAGCCATAAAATTCCCCGCTACAAGTCCCTAACTATTTCAACACACAATGATTGAATAAAAATATTACATTGATTTCCCTGTTTTTTTTAAAAAATAATGTATTTTAAAAAAGTTAAGTACCAAGTGTGACCCCAAAAAATAAAGGAGCTAAATATCTTAATTTGAAAGGAAAAATAGCTCATAAAGTTTTTTATACAAGGTTGGGGCAGAGTGTCAGAAAAGCTTTTAATAATTCTAACATATTTAACAAAAAATATTATTGAATACAAATATTACACTGATTTCCCTGTTTTAAAAAAAAAAGAAATCATGTATTTTAAGTACCAACTGTAATCAAAAACAAAACAAAACAACAACAAAAAAGGATATAACGATTTATTATTGAAAGGAAAGCATCAGCGCAGAAACGGTGGATAAAGCATTGGCAGAGTGGCATTGGTTTGTTATAATTCGAATTATGTAACAAAATAGTATTGAAGTACCAAGTGTTGACCCCAACAAGAAAAGGAGCTAAATAGCTTATTTTTAAAGGGAAAATAGCTCATAAAGGTTTGTATAAGATTGCATAGTATCATAAATCGTTTACTAATTCTAAATAATGAACAGAAAATATTAGTGAACAAAAGCCGCATGACAATGATTGTTCCCTGGGGGAAGTTACATTTCAATGATCAAGTGTGACCCAAAAACCATAAGGCGATCAAGAGTTTAATTTTAATGAAAAAAAAAAAAAACAGCTAATAAAGTTTTTACAAATATTGCATAGTATCATAAAATCTCTCAGAAACGCTAAAATATAAACAAATATATATATAATATATATATAATATATATAGATATAATATTACTGAACAAGAAATATATTCCATTGATTTTCCCGGAAAAAAAAACGTTTACATTTCAAGTAGCAGTGTACAGAAGACGATTCGGAACAAACAATAAGACAAAATACAACCATCTCGAGATTAAAGTCCCCCCACCCATTCTAAACGAGATTTAACTTGTTCCAATTTTGAGAAAAAGAGTCAAGATAATAATGTTGAGAATAAACTTCATTAAGACTACACAAGAAAAAAGGTTGATCTGATTTTTTTGAGAATAAAAGTCAAAATAAAATGTTGAGAATAAGCCTGATTAATATCGGAGAAGAAAGAGAGAAAGTAGAAGACACAGAGTTGATCTGATATCGCTCGCTGGAGCGACTCGAACACGAGTACACATGAAGAAGCAGAAGACACAGAAGAACAGGGTTTGAATCTGTCTTTTTTCTCATTTTTCTCATCACAATACATCACATCAGAGAAACAAGAGTTTAAATAATAATCGTATTTGATTAGAGGAGATTCTATTAAACTAAAACTGTATGAACTCCTGAAATACAGCCACTTAGAGAAATATGACACAACCAGAGTAAATATGACATTATTTTACACAGATTTATCTGTGTGTGTGTGTGTGTGTGTGTGTGTGTGGCGGTGGGTGTGTGTGTTAATGGACAGAGATACTAAGAGTTTATGATAACAGAGTCTAACATCCAGCGTGTTCGCGGTCGAATTGTGAATGTGTGTAAGTGTGTGTGTGATGTGGTGACGTGAGTGACGAGTGAGAGAGAGAGAGAGTCTGTGTGTTTAATGTGACACAGAGACACTGAAGAGATTGTATAAAGGTAAAATCCAGCGTGTCACTGCTGTGTGCGGTTTTTTTGAGTGAAATGTGTGTAAATTGTGTCGCTGAGTGTGTCTGTGTGAGTGCAGCAACAGAGAGAGAGAGAGAGGTGTGTGTGTGGAATTGTGTGAGAGATAGGAGAGAGTGTGTGTGTGGGTGAGAGAGATAGAGAGAGTGTGCTGTGGGCATGTGGTGTGTCAGCGTGTGTGTGTTTTAATGTCACACAGTATTTATCAGTGTGTTTGTGTGTGTCTCTCTCTCTCTTCTGTGGTGCTGTGGTTTGTGGTGTTTTTGTGTTTTTAATGTTTAATGTGACACAGAGACACTGAAGATGTTATGGATAAAGTCTAAATCCAGCGTGTAGCGGTGTGATTGAATTGTGTGTGTGTGAATGTGTGTAAGTGTGTGAGTGTGTGTGTGTGTCAGAGTACGCTGTAGAGACGGACAGAGAGCCCGAAGGACCAGTCGATCTCGTCCAGAAACACTCCTACTCTCTTACAGGAGCCTGGAGCAGCAGAGATCTCAGTGGAGTTATGTGACGAGCAAAAACATGAAGGAGTTTAATTTATTTTCATGAAATAGCTCATAAGTTGTATAATAATTTCATACTATAGTAAAATCTCAAAATTAAAAAAAAAAAAAACTATATATATATATTTATTTATTATTATTGAACAAAAATATATTACATTTATTTTGCTTAAATTTCAAGCATCAAGTGTGACCCAAAAACAAACATAAAGAGCGACAAAAAAATCAAAAAAATCTGATCTTTAAATCACATCAAATAAACACACTTAATCCACAAGCAGCACTAAAACAAACTACACAATATCAATACTTTGAATGTTGGTTTCAAACACATAATAATTATAATTATAATAATAATTATATTAATAATAATAATGATGATGATGATGAAGTAACTTTATTACACTAAAATGACATGAACTCCTGAAAATACAGCCTGAGAAATATTAAACAGCAGTGTAAATATGAGATTATTTCACACAAACACTCGTATATTTGTCTGTGTGTTGATGTTGTGTGTGTGTGTGTGTGTGGAAACTGATATTAAACTTACATAAAACTACCTGAAGCTGAGATTCTCTGGATTCAGATTAAAACACACACACACACTTTCACATCTTTACACACTCAACCTATGTGTACTGATGTGTGTGTGTGTGTGTGTTGATGTGGTGCCATAGTGTGTGTCTTTTGTGTCTGTGTGAGTGATGAGAGAGAGTCAGAGAGTGTGGCTGTGTGTGTGTGGTCAGCTTGGTGTGTGTTTAAGTGTCACACATATTTATCGAGTAGTGTGTTTGTGCGCTTAGTTTGTTGTGTGTGTGTGTGTGTGTAGTGTTTAGTGTGTTGTGTTTTTGTTTTTTTGTTATTTGAATGTGACACAGAGACACTGAAGAGTTTGAAATAAAGGTAAAAATCCAGCGTGTAAGCGGCCGTCGAGTCTAACCGTGTGTGTGAGAATGTGTGTAAGTGTCAGTGAGTGTGTGTGTGTCAGAGACGCTGTAGAAGCGACAGAGAGCCGCTCGACTCGTCCAGAAACACTGCCTACTCTCTCTACAGCAGAGCCCTGGAGCTCAGCAAAAGTCAGAGATCTCAGTGGAGTTATTATATGTGGACGAGCATGTCGATCTGTGACCAGAGCAGATCAGACTCCAGGAGTTCACATTACCTCCAAACCAACAGTCAGCACTCCCTCCTTTCCTCTTGATTTCTTTATAAGACACTGATATTACAGCTTCTCCACTCCATTCAGTCTGCCAGTAACCAGCGTCCAGTCAGACTCTCTGAACACAGAACCTGAGGCTCATCATCAAATCTGTCCGGATGCTCAGATCATGACTGTCGCTCAGAGACATGCGTCACCCTTTCTGTTCTCCTCAGACAGAACGAGTCGAGTGTGTGCTGTCGTTTTGGATCCAGTTTTTTTTTTTTTTTTTTTTTTTTTTTGAGATCACAGGCGAGCTGAACACAACACACCACATTACAACACACCACATTTACAACTAAACTACAAAACAAACAGAAAACTGTGTGTCTGTGTGTGAACTTACATTTGTGGAGCCCTGATGTGATCCTGAACCTCTCCTCCATGATCCACACTAGAAACACACACACACACACACACACACAAACACACACACAAACACAAAAACACACACACACACACACACACCATCAGAAAAATGGTATCTTCATTTAATAGAGAGAAGAAAACTATGTTTTCACTTTAGGTTATATTTCAGGAAGACGCATCATATTATCAGGATACACTATCTGTTGTCACGGTTACTTCTGAGTCTCTAAACAATATCTGCTTAGTTTCATTTTTTGACACATTTTTGCTAAAGATGACACAATAATATAATATAATTATATATAATAATAATATAATTCATTCAACAAAAAACATGTGGACATCACAACCCTTACAAAGTTTAAGTAATAAATCCATGGTTTATTGTCAGTAAACACTGTTTAATTTTATTTTTGTGTGATTTCTGAAAAGTTTGAGACTAAAATCAGATCAAAGTATTAATAAAATCGATAACCATAAACTGTCTGGAGCTACAGCTGTAATTTGTAAATAATACAATTTAACTACAGTTTTGTTTTATTATTTACTTTTATATTTGATTAAAGCTCTATTTTGACCTCTATAGCAGGGGTTCCCAAACTTTTAAGCCCGCGATCCCCCCCCCCCCCCCCCACATCAATAACCCCTTTTTTTGGAGCCTCCAAACACCTTTAACTTTAGCAAACAGCGGGATATAGATGTGTCACTTTATGGTTTCCATGGGTGACGCGTCATTGCTTTTCACGTGACACACCTCATGCAAAGAACAACCGAGCTGAATGAATGATGATCTGCTTTTATGTCATTTTTTCCTTTTTTATTCAAAATATTCACAAATTTGTTAGATATGGCATGAAAATAGCTGATAATTCCCGATTTTCAAATATCTGCAAGTGGAAGTGTTTTGTTGTTTGGTTAAAACACCTTTATAACGATCGCGTTTAGTTGAGCTTTATGCGCGATGGGCGCCGCCATCTTAGTTTGTGCCGCAGACGCAGTTCAGAGAATCGGATCTGTTGGATTTACAACCTTTTACTGTCTATGTTTACAACACGTGAATTCATCCACTTCTCCCGAAATACATAAAAGTAAGTGGCTGGTGAACTGGAGAGAATAATAGAGTAAACTTTAAAGTTACTTACACACAATGTGTATCTGATATTCAATAAACGTGTCCTAATTATAATGCGAAAGGATTATTATTGCCTCGTCCTTTGACATCAGTGGTGTATTTTACAAACTCTAAATGTATTGTTTTTTTTAAGTACTTATATGTCTGCAAACCTAAAATAAACATTATGTGTTTGAAAACACTGAAAAGTTGTGATGACAGCTCTGACATGAGCGCGCGCCTGTCTCTCTGGGCTCAGCGCCAGCCAACGCGCGAGATGCACATTTGATTTCACGTCATGCACTGACCGGTGTGATCGTACACTCCAGGGACCAGCCTAGACTGATCACACCGGTGTGATCGTACGTGCGAAAGGGTTAAATTAATTACAACGAAGATATATAGGGACTTTTTTTATATAGAAATCATCTCGCGACCCCTGCGCCGGGGAACCACTGCTCTATAGTATGTGTTTGTTTTACTTCATAATATTTGGTGGAGGGGGACACAACAACACACTTCTGCTCTGATTTGACTGCGCTTGTCATATTATCACAACTATGCAGTGTTTTAATCACATAATGCTTATTTTAGGATTCAGACATTTAAATACACATAAATACTAGTAAAACAATACATTTAGAGTTCGTAAAATACACACTGATGTCTACTGAAGCAACAATAACAATCCATTCAAATGTAATTTTCCGGTGTGTTTTATTCTTATCAGATACTACGCAGTGTAAGTAAATATAAAGTTCACTCTATTCCTCTCCCCATTCAGGCGGCCGCTTACTTACATGTGTTTCAGGAGAAACCGAGACATTTAACGATCTGTAAATCTGACTGACAGAACTCTGAGCAAACATGGCGGCGCCCATCTCACGCTACACGATCACGATCAATGATCATTTAGAAAGGCGTTTTAAACGACAAAACACACTCATGTACACACATCTGTGAACCGGAATATCAGATCGTTCATGACATGGTAACAAGTTTGTGAATATTTTGAATAAAGAAGGAAAAACTCATGCTGCGTCCCAATTCTCCTACTTATACTACGCCCTAAAAGTATGTACTCTTTCTGCGAGTTTTTGAGTACTTCTGAGTGTAGAAGAATAGTAGGCTCGACACACTACTTCGTCATAGCTGCTTCATCTTTAAACGGGGTACGCTCTGTTGCTTAGTTCCGTGCATTCTGTCACTGTTTTAAACCGCCGTGTCAATCATCTCGTCACAGGTAACATGATCCACATTTCTTCGTTTAATTTGATTTCCTACCGTATGGGCTAGTTGCCTATCTCCGCCATCTTGGATTTCCGGTCTAGCGCGTGTGTGCTTAGATACTTCCGGTTGTGTTAAACGCCAGCGCAGCCTTACAAAAATGTCCTGTGCTAATCCGGTGTTTTTTTTATTTATTATTATTATGCTTTAAACGACATATACAAAACAATTCAACATACAATATAAAGCCAGGGTAACAAAGGATAAAAATAAATAAATAACAAAGTAATATAAAATAATAATAATAAATAAAAAACAAAAACCCCAATCATAGACAAGCATGACCTTTACAATACTCAAAATACTTTTAAATATAACGAACACAAACGGACTGTTTTACATTGTCTTTCTATTAGTACTATGTTGAAGAGTACACAAGTAATTTTCCAACTCTTTATAAAACATTGTAAAACAGGGTTTTTGTTAGAAAATTTACACTTATGAATGTGAAACTTAACCAACAAAATAAATAGAATAACAAAAACTTCGTTATTTCCATAATTAAAATATCCAAAAACTACATTTTCTAAATGCAAATTAAAATTAAAGAGTACCTTATCTTTGATAAACATAGAGACCCGGGGGGGTACAACCATCATTTTTAACCTGACTACAGTGCCAAAAGGAGTGTGGGGTACAGTTTCCCAAGTGCAAGGAGCAAAAACATCACATATCCTTCCTTAAACTTACTAAGAAACAGGATAGAATTTATGAATTATTTTGAAAACAATTTATTTTCTTTGTTTTTAACAAAAAACTTGTGTGGTAGTAACCAAATACTTTCCCACTTGGATTTCGAACAAATTTAGGTCCAATAAGAAACAGAGCAAGACTTGGTTACAACCCTCCTTTTTAAAAACAGAGACCCGAATAGATTTGTCATTTTTAGTCTGTGAAACCTTATTTTTTTACCACATACTGTAATCATTATAGCTTGACAATGGGCATATCAGCCAATATCACATTTCTAAATAAAGAAACTATAGCAGGATTAATCCGCAGATAAAACGAGAGAGAATTCTGGGGCGAGTCACAGGAAAATTAAAGTGTGCAAGAAACTCTCATGTGTCCTAAGATATCCTTTGAGTGTTTAAACAAATGACACACTCAAGATAATACCCTTATCCAACCAGCTTTTCAAAAAATACTTTTTAATGTTTTAACACAAATCCAACGATTGGTCCAAATAAGACAACGCTGCAGAGTGCCGAAAAAAGCTGTGCTTGTGTTTTCAGTTTCTCCACGGGCCTCTGGACATGGTGGTGGAGTTGCAACAATTTTTAAAAACTGTGTTTTAAAAAGTCTGTGCCTACGGACACCTTTTCCAGTTTTGAAGTACAGTTACTGAAGGTTGATTTAAATGGTCCTATGCTTTGTGCTCTGATTTTCACTAAATGCAATAAGGATTTTATTCAACAATTTCTGATTTCTCTCTGATCTGGGTGACTCGGGCTGTGAAATGACTATTGATTTCTTGGGAGATTTTAACATTCATCTCTGCTGCCCTTCTAGAACGTTGGTCAAAGAATTTGTAAATATTTTAGAGTCTTTGAACTTTGTACAATCTGTATGTGGTCCAACTCACAATTTGGGTCACACACTAGATTTGGTAATGTCTCGTGGGGTTTTTATTTCAAATCTGGAGGTTATTGACGCATGTGTGTCTGACCATTATCTTATTAAGTTTGAATCGGAGTGCTTTCTCCCGTCTTCTATTTGCCCTCAGCCTTCATGTCTCTCTCGAGCTATTCACTCAAATACTGCAAATTTGTTTTCTGAACATTTTTCTTCACATTTTAATAATGATTTTCTGAACGAATCAGATACTGAATGCTTGACTGAGATATTTTATAAAGCATCCTCTTTATCTATGGACACTGTTGCTCCGCTTAAGCGTAAAAAGATGAAGGTTGCTGGCCAGCCATGGTTAAATGATGTCACCCGAGCTTTCAGACAAGAGTGTCGAAAAGCAGAGCGAAAGTGGAAAAAAGATAGGCTACAGGTTTCATTTGACATTTTAAAATCAAGTCTTTTCAACTATCAAAAACCGGCCAGTAAAAAAGGCAAACCAAAATCAACTTCTTTTCTCAATTAATTTCTGACAACGCTAAGCGTCCAAAAGTCCCTGTTTGATACAATTGACTCTCATTCTAATCCGACCACAAATATTTTATCTGAGGCCTTCTATGTGAGCTTTGTGAAGATTTTTTATAAAAACATTTCACTCAAAAAATTTATGATATTAGAAGCTCTATTGTTCCATCGAACATGCCACTTGCAATTTAGCAGTGTCCTATGATTTTGTCTGTCTAATCTGTTTAAACTCATGTCCGCTCCTACTCAGCTAGCTTGATATATTCCCTCACTATGAGTGGTTCTGGTTCTAAGCTAGATATTATCCAACTCGGACTCTTTTTAAGCGATGTTTTTTCTACCATTGACTAGTCATAGTGTAACTGCTATCATAAACAGTTCTTTAGAGCCAAAGGTGTTCTTTCCAGCTACTAGTTGTAAACATGGCAATTATACAACCTATGTTGAAAAAACCTCAACTTGATCCAGAAATGTGCAGTAACTATCGAGGTTGACCGATCCTCTAAACTGCCTTTCATCTCTAAGCTTTGAGAGAGAGTAGTTTTTTTTCACAGCATCCAGTTTTATTTGAGATTCTTTTAATATTTTGGACATGGTTCCAATCTGAGCTTTAGATCATTACATTAGCACGAGTCAGCTCTGTTGAGGCCCGTTACAAATGATATCTGCGGCTCGGCTCTAGATTCACATGGCTCTTGTGTTGTGCTGGTTTTGTTGAACGACCTCTGAGTGTCTGCATTTGATACTAGTGGACCACACACATTCTTCTTGAACGACTAGAATATATGTTAGGTGTCAAGGGCACTGTACTAAAGTGGTTTGCTTCCTACCTATTGAAAGAGGACTTTTATTTACTGTAATTTTTTGGAAATTGTTCCTCGTCATCTTGCGCCTGTTTTGTTTGGTGTGGGCCCCAGCGGATCTATTTTGGGACCTTTATTGTTTTTCCCTTTATATGTAACTGCCCTTGGCCCGCTCATTTTTCAGAAGTACAACATTTCATATCACTGTTATGCAGATGATTCTCAAGCTTTACCTTCCAGTATTTTAGCTTGACACCACTGCGTTCATTGATTTGTTATTGGCAAGGTGTATGATGATATCAAGAGGTGGATGGCGAATAATTTTTTGCAGCTAAATGAGGATAAAACAGAGGTTGTCCGGCAGATTCCTCTCCTGCTCTGAAAGCACAGTTAGGGTCCGTTTACTCCCTCAAAAAATGTATGCAAACAAATTCAAATCCAAACCTTGGAGTGATCTTTGTGCCTCTTCACTATTCTTTGATAAACAAATTAGTGCGCCGTTATTAGAGCGAAGCTTTTTTCCATTTAAGATCTATCGGCAAAGTTGAAGAATATTCTTTCAAGCAAAGACTTAGAAGTTGCAATTTATGCTTTTGTAAGCATCACGATTAGATTATTGCTGCAACTCTCTTTATTGTGGTCTTCCTCAATCTTCACTATCTCGATTACAAATTGTTCAAAATGCAGCTGCAAGACTTTTGACTGGGTCTAGAAAGAGGGATCATATTTCTGTTTTGGCATCCCTTCACTGGCTTCCCATTAAGTTTAGAGTTGATTTTAAGATCCTCATGTTTGTTTATAAGGCGTTGTTCTGCTGTGCACCAAGGTATATTTGCGATCTCTTATTGTGCCCATACTGTCCTGGCTAGGTCACTTAGATCTTCAAATCACTTGCTTTTAAAGGTGTTCACGAAGTCGCTACAAATTAAAGGGTGATCGGGGGCCTTTTCTGTGGCTTGGCCCCAAGCTTTGGAATGCTCTCCCTTATCATGTGAGGTCTGCTCCTTCTTTGGACATTTTTAAATCTACTCTGAAAACCCCTTTTTTTTCTTTAGCTTTAGGAAATTTGTAATTGTATTTTTTTTTTTTTTTTAAATGGTGTAGTCCTGCTATGAACTATGTACAGCACTTTGGATCAATTTTTATTGTGTTAAATGTGCTTTATAAATAAAGGTTGTTGTTGTTGTTGTTGTTGTTGTTGTTATCAGTTTCCAAGCCAGCAAAGCTTGAGCATGAAAGGCTTCACTGGCAATTTCTCAATCTTATAATCACACATTAGTAAAAAAGAAAGACCCCCAGTTGGTCAAAGAAAATTAGGAATAAAATTCCACATTGAAGGCTTATTCAAACAAAATTTTAACCAATTAATTTTGAGAGTGTTAAAGTAAAGAAATCCAGAAAGTCAAGTCCACCGTTTTTAAGGGAATTTATGACAACAGATTTATGGATGTAGTGCACATGGTTCTTCCATAAAAAATTTAATAAAATCTGATCGATAGACTTCACAGTTTTATTGTCTAGATATATGGTTGAAGCAATATAGATTAATCTAGAAATTCCTTCTGCTTTTGACAGAAGAACTCTACCTCTGAGAGACAAATCCCTTAATAACCAAAGATTAAATTTACTTTTAATCTTTTCAAATGCAGGGTAAAAATTCAAGGAAGCTCTATCTAATGACAACGCCTAAGTAATTAAAAGCGCTCTAAACAGAAAAAAATGAAAGGATGCTCAATAGTGTCAAAAGCTTTGAAGAAGTCCAAAAACAAAATTAAACTATCAACCTCAATAAAGTCAGCATAATCAATGAGGTCAAAGACAAGTCTAATATTATTAAAAATATGAATATGACGTTATTCATGAAACCTGACTGATTTTCATCAATAATGGAATTCAAAATCAACTTAAAACGCTTAGAGAAAATAAGGGCAAACAATTTATAATCATTATTAAGAAGGCTGATAGGTCTCCAGTTATCTAAAAGAAGAGGGTGTCCTTTTTAGGTTTAGGTTATTAAACAAATGACACCTTGCTTCATACTAACAGAAAGCTCAGAGCAATTTAAACTCTCTATATACACTTGCAGGAGAAATGGAGATAACAGCTCAGAATATAACCAGGGAGGCGACTTGTTATTTTTTAAATGTAAAATTGCTTCTTTAACCTCATCGATAGTAATTTGTCGAGTCACATAAATCTTTGTCATCACAACTAATAGAATTAACATTACCAAGATGTTTACTGAAAATATCCAGATCAGTTAGATTACATTTAGATTTATACAAATTTGAGTAAAACTTTTAGCAAAATTGGGAAATATCTTTAGAATTTTCTGAGACAACCCCTCCAATATTTAAATGACAAATAGAATTAGCTGCTTAGCCCTCATGATTGTTTCGCAAGCTTAAAAAAAGTAGGACAGACATCTGGGTATCACCATATTCAAGCCACCTTTGTCTTGACCTTATAAAAGCTCTTTCTGCTCTCAATTTATACAAGTCAATCCCAACTTACTTCAAATCAAGCTAAATAAGCTCTCTGACTATCGGACAGATTTTCAGGTAAAAATCTTGGTAATAGACGAGATTTCACTAACAATATTAACTTCTTTAAGACATTTTGTTTTAGCGAAATTAGCACTATATTTTCTGAGGTATTTTCCCAATTTTGCAATATTTTAACAATTCGCAATTTATTTCTGAATGAATTTTCTTGTTTAGCTTTGCTCCCATAAAAAACCAATAAGTCTTTCCAGCTCTGATCTAACCTCATTATGATTTGAGTAAAGAAGCACCCTTGTTAAATCGTCTAGCTTCAGGAGAAAGCATAATTTTAATAGAAAACAACCTTATGATCTGTTAATGGCGTTACAGAAATATCAATAAAGATATTATCTTTATCAAAATTTCTAGAGACTAACCAAAAATCAATTCGCGAAAGCCTAGATGAATTTTTATTGCTCCACGTGTATACTCTATCATTCTTAGTTTTAACCCTCCATATATCTATAAGCTCTAACCTAAGCATAAAAGCTCTCAGAGCTGCGTTTGAGTTTGATGGGCGACCAGGTGGCCACCTATCAAGGGATTCGTTCAGGACTGTATTAAAATCACCACCAATCAATAAATAAGCATTTGGAAATTTTGACTGCCAATAAGTAAGCTTATCCTCCAAAACAAATAATAACTGATCATGTTTCTCAGATCTAGAGTTTTATACCCATAATAATTAACAACAATAAGATTCAGATTATAACATTTCAGAATTAACAAAATAAAGTGCCCATATTCGTCACAGTATGTGTGCAACACATCCCCTGTAAAGTTATTTTTAAAAAAGGAAACCCCTGCAGAGTGCTCCGAACCATGAGAGAACCAAATCTCACTACCCCACTGCTATTTCCAAAAATTTACTTCATTACCTTTAGAATGAGACTCTTGAAACAAATACAAAGTCAAAACCAAACTGTCTAGAAAACAAAACACAAGGCCTTGGCGTTTAACAACATCTTAAACTCCTGCCGTTTAAGGACACAATAGAGAAAGACATTTAAAGAACACACAAACACTGAAACAGCTAACCTGCTTTAAGTTCTATGAACTCAATTATTACTTTTACCTTTTAGAAAGTAGGTCACAAGTCAAAAAAAAGGCTGAAAAATGAAGCACCATATTGAATATCAAAAATTGCAAAATGAACTGTAAGAGAAAAAAAAAATAGAGGCAGTCTGTATATAGTATAAATGTATATAGCAAACCCGTATCAATGTCTGGAAAGTGAACCTGACAGATCAGTCAAAATCAGAACTTGCAACGATAGTTAAGTCTTAACGATATTAAGATGAAAGCACTTTAATTGGGCAGGATTATTTCTCCCTGCCCTTGAATGAAAGCTCTGCCTCCGACCAAGAATGCCGTCTTCCCCTCCGCGTGTGCCTTTTGGACCTCTGGCCACAGCTTCCTTCTCCTCTCACGATCTCCCGCTGAGAAATCTTCCATAAACGGGACAGAGCATTCAGTCTTTCAGATATGAAGAATTCTTCGCGGAACCTTTCCAAACAGCGTCTCTGTAAGAGCGAATGGAGAACTGCATAATGGTCACCCTGGGACGCTTCGTGCCTGGACCACGTCAATAACATCCGAGAGTTTGTCTTTGGCACTAGGAGGAACATTTTGGCAGATTTTGACCACCTCAAGCCGAATATCTTCATGCGCAGATTCAGGAATCCCGGCTATCCTCAAATTACAAACTCCATCCACACAGCCTACAGTTTCAGCTGGTCTGAGCAGCTGTTGATCAGCTGTGTTATGCCAGCTGGACAACCACCTCTATAAATCATAAACATCTTATTAAATAAATAAAATTAAACTCGAGTGGTCGTCCTACTTGCTCTTTTTCCCTTTATCACTGTGATTTACCCCGCGGGTAATAGTCAATGCAGGGAAACGCCCTCTTCAGGCTAAACTGAACATATCTTCCTCAGCTCACAGACATAAACGGTGTAATCATGGCATCCTTTGCTGGCCTGGTGAGTCACAGCGGTTAATACTAACGCTAACCTCTATATCATCAGAAGAACGAGTTGTTGTTAGAATGACACATGTTTACGCCCCCTGTCAACGCAATATAAGGAGGAAATGTTCAGTCAAATACGTTAGCAAAAAAAAAAAAAAAAAAAAAAAACACGAACAGCATACAATTAATAAACAATTATTTTTGCACTGTCTAAACAAAGATGGTGCAGGAGCTCGTAAAACCGTCGGATCAGGTAAGCCATCTTGGACTCCCCCCCCCCCCCCTGTAATCCGGTGGTACTGCAGCAGTACAACATAAATTTACCACACAACAAATGAGCAGAGCTAAATATACAGGAATTACCACAGGCACTTTCGTTTACGTATCACTTCCTAAGACTTAATCATTAGATGCCACAATGTGGTTTTCTGTTTGTTTTTCTTGGCTTACCAAAGTGTTTGAACACGATAAAATATGACAGGCTTACCATAGCACCGTTTTCAAGAACTTACTACAAAAAATAAATTAATTAATTAATTAAATAATAATAATAATAATAATATTAATAATAATGAATAATAATAATAATAATCGATAAAAATAAGCTTTGGAATTTGTAAGGATAGCATATTTGTATTGTTTTTGTCTGATGTTGAATTATTGGATGCCAGAACAATTGTACTTCACAACACATCATTGCTGGCAGAAATTTAGTACAGTTTATTATAGTGCCGTGTAAATGTGATCGTTTTAAAGTCATTGAAAGATACTAGAAGATCTTGTATTCTCTGATAATATAGCCAGTAGGGGCGGTCGAATGCCCTGTTCAACTGCTACGTAGTTTTACAATTTAAACAACATTGCCATGAGATTCGTCTCACTATCAAATTGTGTGAAATTATACAAATAGATTAATGCTCACAGATAGTATATGTCCCACAAGATGTCAGTTTTTTAATTAAAAAAAATTATATATAATTTATAAAAAACAACACATATCCACTATAATAAGATAACATCAATATCCATACATATATACCACACACACTACACACACACACACACAGTAGTACACGTATAAATATAACGAAAACCTATTCCAAAAAGTTGGGACACTGTACAAATTGTTGAGTAGAAAAATGATGGGAAATGTAATTTCCAAAATCTCATAAACTTCTTACTAGTTTATTCACAATAGAATAAGATAACTATGTAGCGTATGACAGTTTCATATCATTCATTCATTGTTCTGAATTAATGAATCATGGCTCGTTGAATACTAAAACAATGCGACATTGCTTGGGCTACAAACCCAAATCTTTGTTTCGGATTATTAGATTTTAGGAAAAAAAAAAATAAAAAAAACACGGTCAAAATAGGTCTGTCGTGTTACATTGAAGACACACACATTCACTTCCAAACATTAAATAACGAAGAATGGGATTTAACGTTACCCGAGGAAGTAAGTTAATCAGCTGCCCCACTGCGAGAAGACGTCGTGTACTTTGAATCTTGTACTTTTGTGGTGAGTAGATTATTAAGTGCTTCTGCAGTACTTTTATGTTCATATGCTGCTAACTGTGTTGTATATCAGTTTAATTTACCACGAGACCACGTCACTGTATATACACGTGAGAGCAATATAAGTTCATTTACATGAAACTTGTTTTATTTAGAGACCGACACCACTAAAGATAACATACAGCTCTTCATTAAAACAGCGGGTTCATAAAGAGTTATTCGTTTATAAATTGGACACTGAAATTGTCCAGATGGGCCCAGCTCAAATGTGTCAGGTCCATGAACTAAACTAAGTTAACGTTACATTGGTGGATCAGTATATAGAAGCCTATAGCCAGTGTTCATGACAGATTAATGAGATTTATACTGAGTTCGGTGTTGTACAGTAATAACTATTTATATTGTTTTCTGTGCAAGTAAAACGAATAAAGAGTGCTGATGCAGAAATCTACTTTTGTTCCAAATTCTAGGCTACTGAACGTGTATTAAGGTAAGAACTGTCATTCACATTGATTGTCTATCTTAGCTGTTAACTGTTGTTTTGGTTTTACTTTTAAAAGGATATTAATGTGTTAAAAAAAAAAAGTCACAGCTACTAAGTTCAATCATCCCAATACTCTACTTTTTACTTTACAACACAAAATAACACCTCAAACACCTGGGATGAAAACCTGCTTAAAGAGAGACAGATTAATTGGGAAGATGAAGCGTGGTGCTGATGTTCCCTGCAAATGAAGAATTTTAAAACCAAAAAAGCTCAGATGATGTGGTTGCAAAGACTGTCACCTCAGCCTTTTTTTTTTAAAAAGAAACAAAGGCTGGGCAGCATGTAATGCAGCAACTAATTAAGAAACAAAGACTGGGCAGCATGTAATGCAGCAACTAATTAAACATAAGCCTAAAAGAAAACAAGCGGAGAATTGTAAATACTACAAAACAGTAATGCCACTATCAATTCCAGAAACAGAGTTTTTCATATTTTGCTTTTTCAAAACACAATACCACAAAAGACAATGAATGTTTATGCTGCTTATGTATCTTTTCAAGGTCTCTGTAAATGAATAAATTCAAGACATGCAAAGAAGAATAGAAGGGCTTCAGGAAGAAAACATACAGCTCAGAGAGGAACTTGAAAACTGTGAGGGAGAAATTAGAGGACTGGGATCTCTTGAGTCACATCTTTTGGGTATTTATATTTTATCTAAACAAAAACATCTCACAAAAAGATAAATATTATAAAGCAATTACAGTAAAAGTAAATAATATACTCTCTAAAGAAGTTGATGCAGTTGTTATAGAGCCAATATTTAAAAATTACTTTGATCTGTCAGTATAGTATATCTGTCAGGTTGATCATGTTAAATAACCAGTTCATTTACATGTTACCACATAAAGCACATTTTGTGGCTTATGTGACTTATGTTGACCAATAGCAGCACAGAAGCTCTTTCATACACAGTTTTCAAACATAGTGAAATGAAAGAGAGATGATGGTGCTGCTAGGTGGAATTATGAGATGGAGGAAAAGTTTGTGGAGTTGTGGCAACAGTAATCCTGCCTGTATGATGTGTCATCGAGGGACTGTCACGACAAAAAAATAAAATGTTAGCGAACGATAGCGAAAGCGCTTCAGCAATGTTTCTGTGCATCTTCAAAAATAACACTCTATTAACGCACACTAAACAACATCATGCGTGTCGTTAAATGGTCGGGAAGCAACGTGTAGTCTGACATGTTTCTTGTCCACGACAAAACAAGATTTTAGGAGTCAAAATCGTGTAATCTGACACAGTGACTATCGTGACCCACAAAAATATAATTGAAGATATGTCAGTGCAAGTTTCTTACAGTTAAAACGGCCCAGACATGCTTTTATTCTGGGATTAAGCCTTGCCTGTGAAACCGGGGATTGAAGTGCTCATTAGAGCAACACAATTAATAAGAAAAATATAATAATGTTGCCATAATTTAACAATCTTTAACAATCTTGAAAAGTCTCAATTATAGCATTCTATTTAGATCTAATCCCATTACATCAAATGTTTTCACTGACAGTGTGTTGTGGCATTGAGCAAATCTGTTTTTTGATTAGCACACTGTCACTGAGTTCTCCAGTAAAGTGCAGACATGATGTTAGTGTTGTAAATGACATTGATTATATTCTGTATAATTTTAAGTCTCAGTATAAACAAAGATTATTATAGAAAAATTCTAAAGCACCTTTTATATTTCTCTAAATTTTTTATCTATTATGTTTAAGATAAAATAAATTGGTTATTAAAAAAATAACTAGTTAAAATCTTGTTTCAGAGATTCCTGGATTCTTAAAGAGCTGAAAAGCCTAAAGACAGAGGCACAACCTCGAACTGAAACTAAGGTAAATAGAAAATTGTATTTAGAAAAAATGCAGGTTGGGGAATGGATTGATCTGAATTGAGGAGCATGTTTATTGAAAGCTTTTATTGGTGAGTTTCTCACATACTAAACAATCTTTGTCACACACACAGTTTTAATGAACTAAAAACATTTGTAAACTTCTCATAATAACATAACATTTCTCCAACATTGTGTTTTGCACAGCTGCTTTGGCAAAGCATCTGTCAAACAACCTAAAACTGAAGTGTGTAATTGCTCAGTGCCATTGTCAAATCACAAAATGAAAGAAGCAGCGTGTGATCAGGTATTTCTCTGAGGCCAGAGAATATACCAGAATTAATTATCTGTGGTACTATTGGTGGAAATTAAGTTATTGGTGCAATAACAATATTTGAATTTTCCCTTTTATGGCCAATAATATATCGTCTGCAGAAATATCATGCATCTCTACTCACTATTAATTATATGTTTAATGTACTGTTGTAAAAGAGCAATATCAAAATCTCAGTCATGTTGTTCTGAATATCAACATGGCTATGATTACTTTTATCATTGTTCCTATAGACACATATTCATAATAACAGCAAAACAGTGCAACATGGATCTGACTTTGGTCTAATTTATAGACTAACTTTCCTGGAATTTTTTACAGCACTCCCACAAAGGACTGCAGTCTTGTGCATGCTACAGGACCTGATGAGCCAGGTATTCACCCTCGAGGAGATGGCTGTGCATTCTTTGACAGGGAAGAAATCAAATGCCAGAGGAAGTCTTCTCCCAAGACTAATAATAGATCCAGAAAAAAATGATCTAATATTCTGAGTATTTATGTGATTCAGTGAGTTTCTTTATATATATATTAGGGCTGTCAAAATAACGCATTAATTTCGATTAATTAATCTGAGAAAAAATAACGTGTTAAAAAAAATAATGCAGATTAATCCATTCCGTATTGACCTTAGAACCTGGAGCCGTTCTAGCCAACATTCGACTGTAAAATGAAAGAGGGTGACGAGAACGTCTCCTTCCTTCCTGGATCATTGATTGGATCATTGATTGGAACATTTACTTATAAAAAACGGCCTGATGGAAGTGTTGATAAAAATAAAGTCATCTGCAATGTCTGCAGCAAGGAATTTGCATATCACCGGAGTTCATCCACTCTAAAGTACCACATCAATGCAAAGCATCCAGGAGTTCATCCGGAGGTACGACCCAGCACGTCCCGTGATACCAACTCTAGCAGTCAACGTCATCTTCAAACCACACTGGAGCAAACACTGAAACGCAAACTTAGCAAATCTGTATGTGACCAACTGACCAGTTCCCTTGCTAAATGGATCGCAATGTCCTGCAGACCAGTTTCGGTGATAGAAGACAGAGGGTTAGCGGAGGTTTTGCAAATAGCCTCTTCAGACATAACATATAAACCGCCATCGCGAAACACCATTATGTTAAAAATCCAGCAGCTGTACAACACTGCATAAAAAAAAAAGGAGATGTGTTTTAGCGGGAGCACTGACAGGGGATCACTGGACGTCAGTTAGCAATCACAATTACCTTGGTGTTACGGCACACATCATTGACTGTGAGTGGAAACTCCAGTCATTTGTGTTAGCAATGCTAAAAACGGACACCAGGCATTATGCCAATACCTGCGCCCAGCAGTTTTTGTCTGTGGCGGAGGCGTGGGGAGTTCAACAAAAGATCACCACAGTCGGCACAGACAGCCTCACAGTTTAATCTGACTATCTCTTGACTATTCAGTGCTTCCCACAGGTTTGAAATATACTTGCGGTGGTAGCCAGGTGGAAAATCCTCCTATTACCCACGGCACAAAAAATGGTTTACTACATATGACAAATAACAAATAATGTGTAATTTTTAATGATATTTAAATTTATTGAAATTCATTTTAATTACATAGGCTACTATTATATTCAATTACATACTAATATTATGCTTTATTATATGCATTGTAAATTATGCAAAATTACAGCATTTAAATGGTAGAGTTCTCCGTACTTTGTCATAAGTGTCTCTCTCAGTGAATGGGACACAGATTTTACTGATACTAGTAAAATATATATATAGAATAATATATATCAAATAATGTTCTTAGTCTTTTCTTCCTGTGGGGAAGCATCCCAGCCAGAAACTACAATAGTTTACTATGAACGAAATGGAAATTAAATTAAATACATAAAAAAAATATAAACAAAACACAAAAAAAAAAAAAAAAAAAAAAAAAAAAAAAAAAAACAACCAAACAACCAAACAAACTTAACGTGTGACTTTTAATCATAAACCAGCCTGAAACACACCAGGACTCTTATTTTGAAATGTCTATACTATTGCGGGCTGATCCTTCAGATGAGAGAGAAAATATGCATTCTTACAACCGTCTAAACATATTATATAAAGGTCATAAAGTAGACATTGTCATAATTCATGAACTCGAGTTCATAAGCAATCGCTTGGCATAAATGTGCACTATTCATTTATTGAGAATCACTTTGAAGCAGTCTGAAGTGCATGAAATCATTAATGAAATAATTTTGAAGTTTAATAATCAATAGGCTGTATCGCGATTTATGTGTTTCCATCCCCAAAATATAAGAGGACTTAAAACAATCATTAAGACTTTTGTTTTAACATTTCATGTATTTAAGACTTTTTATGGCAGTAAATTTAAGAAAACTCACCCGGAGGGATTTTGCTTTATTCGCACACGTGCTCCTTAAATACATTTTACAGTTCGCACACATCTATTATTATTTGCGACTGAAGAACCCGCGCTGTCGAGCCCTATCTTTGTCTGTGAAATATCAGCCACGAATCTGCAGAGCATGTGAGAACGTTAGCGGGAGTAAACAGTTCTCGTGCACACAGAATGAGCAGATCCGAATCGTGGAGGGCGAAGGGAGATTTCCCACTAGTTAATCGATCGCGGATGGTTTCATTATTTTGGGTGGATAAAAATAATAAAAGCAAAAATGTTTCTCCATATATACTTGGGCAGCCGTTAATATACCTGGGCGGCCCACCCAAGTAAAGTCTATGTGTGGGAAGCACTGCTATTATTTCTGCAGTTTGGTTTGGTGACATCAGGGATGCAGCGATTAACCAATTTCATGATTAACCACAATTTAAAATGTCATGGTTAATTAACTGTAAAGGTTTCGCTACACTACTGAATGCTTGTATGTATACACAGCGTGATCTCCGATCTGACAAACCAAAATAATAGACCACATGTAAATTCATTTGAATTATTATAAAGATTATTAAAATGAATACATATGGATGACAGTTGATGACAATTACAGTTCATTTAATTCCCATCATTACTAACAGTTTCCACTGGGGGATAAATAAAGTTAATATTAGTCTTATATTAATAATAACACTTAATTAACACTGTGATTTATTATTCCTGTTATAGTATCATTTATAAGTCAAAAACCAACAATATTTATTTCACCATGTTTCCAAGTTTTCTAACTAAGGTCCAAAAAAAAAAAAATGTAGTAAGATTGCACAAACTGAAACCATTAAATACTTTTGTGATCTATTTCCATTTGTTATTTTCAAAAGGGAAATACTGACATGAATGTTTACAGAGCAAAGGTCACTTTTTTATCCAAAGGGAGCAATGGACTATTGTTTGCCTTTATTATTATTTTTGTGTTGCATTATTTGGTTACTGTGTTATTTCTGTTTCAAAAGACAGCAATAAATAACACTTTAAAATCTAAAGAGTGTTAATGCGATTTTATACATTAGTAGTGTTGTGAAATTAATGAATGCATAATAATTGTGAAACTGTAATTATTCTTTAGACTATAATCGTACCAACAAAATCTATAATCGTTGCATCCCTACATCAGAGAAGCAGAAATGACTAAGATCTTCATTGGTATCATGGAGGATGTTCATTTCAAGCCCTAAATTAAACAATTATCACTGTTTGTTGTAAATTACTTTCCATTTGAAAGCTCATCCAATCATCATAGAGAAGCTGAGCTTCTGTCTGGGACAAAAATAAAGTTATTTGAGTACTAAAGTTTCTCTTGACATCCACAAAACAAGACAAATTCTCTCTCACACATAGCAGATAGGATGATTGTTTCTGCTCAACTTACTTGAGTTTTTCCAGGTGGCAGCTCCTGAGCAGCTTCACTCCTGAATCTCCGGGGTGATTGTAGCTCAGATCCAGCTCTCTCAGGTGTGAGGGGTTTGAACTCAGAGCTGATGCCAGAGCAGCACAACCTTCTGCTGTCACCAAACACTGGGATAATCTACACCAGAATGTGTTCATGTTAGTGTGCTTCATTTTTCAGAGAAATACAGTACAATATACAATATAATAAGCAAAAATCCCCCGATTTAATCTTAAAACAACTGACACAAAATAACAAATAACCAGAGTTGTTCAAACAAAATTGTGCTGCTGCCTGACACGAGATAATCTGCAAACCTCATCGGTGTGTTCAAAAGCACCTAATGTATATCCAAACCAAAGAGTATCTTTCTTTTCAGGTCACAGTTCAGCTAAACTGGTTTCCCAAATATTAACCAGCACCATTTAGACACAGATAATCACATTTATTTCATCTCCTATTGCTCACCTTATCAGCTGCTCCAAGTCTTTTAGGTCCGTCCCTCTGTTATTAAAAAAAATGCTGCTTTCTTTCCTATTTTAAAGAAATCTGGGCTCGATTTTCCAGTTATTAACAATTTCAGACCTAACTCCAATACGCTTTCATTTACAAACTCCTTGAAAAAGTTGTTGTCTCTCATCTACGGGGCTCCACTAAATCCATCTCAGAATATTAAAAATCAGGGTGTTACATTTGATTCTTCACTTACCTTTCAAAATCATATAATATAATTTCTAAGACTGCATTTTACCACCTTTGCAATATTTCCTGACTGCAGCCTGTCCTCAGCCCCAAAGACACTGAAACTATAGTTCACACTCACGTCTTGACTATTGTAATTCTCTCTTCTTATTGGACTGGATGTTTTTATTGGACTGGATGTTAAAAAACCATCGTCCAAAATTCTGCTGCCAGAGTCATTTCTCAGGTTAAGAAATCTGGACATATTACTCCAATTCTTCATAATCAGCTTGATTGCCTGTTTCTGTCTATATTCAGTATAAAATTCTTCTGTTACACTGTAAAACTTTGCTATAAAATGGTCAAATTCTAACAGTAATACTATTTTCCATTAAAACGGTTGAAAACAATGCATTCTGGGTAATATTTGTTGTTTTCGGTGAAGTAGCCTACTGCAATAAAACTGTGAATTATCAGAGTTCAGAGTCGACACTCAGAGGCTGTGTTCCAAGTCACACCCTACACCCTCATTCACTTTTCCCTACATTAGTTTAGTAATATAGTCCACCTGACAGAGAGAATCCAGACACTGATGAACACCTGCTGTTAACAAGCAGAATCACTGAAGAAAAGAGAATCAAAAGAACTATGACTGAAAATAAAAGACATTAAATCTCTCAAGATCTCAGCAGCATTACTAGTTACACTTATTACTAGTGGTGGACAGTAACAGTAGTTTTACTTTATTACTGTACTTAAGTACATTTTTCAAGTATCTGTATTTTACTGGAGTAGTTTTATTTTGAGTAAACTTTTACTTTACTTCACTACATTCCAAAGCATAAGATCATACTTTTTACTTCACTACGATTTCATAAAACGTATCATTACTCCTTATAATATATCACAGTGCTCTGAGACGCAGAAGAGCGGTATTTGATTCATGAACGAACTGATTCTTTTCAATGAACCCGTTTAATCGGGGAATGATCCGATAATTGGAATGATCCGACGAAATTAGATTGATATCCGATCGCAGCTGTTTCTCGAGTCGACAACTCACTGATTCAAATGAACCATTAGTGCGAGTCTCCGGTGAACTGAATTCACAAGTAAGAACGTCTCGGTTACGTATGGTAACCCTCGTTCCCTGAAGGAGGGGAACGGAGATGTCACGTGGTGACTGACTAATGGGATATCGCTTCGATAGAACCAATCTACTTCGAGTGTAAACTAAATGAGCCAATGCATATTGGCATGCAATTATTGCATCCAGCTGCCGCTGATCACAGCGTGAGTATAATAAGTATAAGGTTTCGCTGAGGAGCCAAGCCGGACCTGGCAGCTCAGTGGTGATAAAGCAACCGTGGACCCGGCTGCTCAGCAGTGGAACAGCAACCATACGTAACCGAGACGTCCCCTTTCAGACAGGCACTCTAGACATAACGTTGGTGACCGACTAATTGGGATCCCTACCAAAGCGCCAAGGGTGCTGCCCCTTCCAGTGCCCTGTGCGAGCCGCCTGCGCCCCTATCAGGTGTAGGCCGGCGCTGGGAACAAGTAGTTCCACTCACCATTGTCAAAACAATACCTCACTGGGTGAGATTGGATAACACTGGGAAAACTTACCCGTTCCGCTTGGAACAGGGACGCTGCGGAAGCCCCATCCTTACCGAAGGAGTTTTCGGAAGCAAATACACATACAGCATCCATTTAGGTGTATATGGAGAGAAACTTGAGGTGATTTAAAAACCCTCTTGGGAAGGCAGAAGGTCTGGCCGGGGGAACACGGGCTCTAAGGCTATAACCGTGGACTACATGCATACGAGTACTGCTTAGGTCTCAATATGAAAACCCAGCGTGTGTGTGTTTGGCTGACACCTTTTTACATCTTTTGTGAAACAACAGTTTTGAAATCTCTTCACAATTGACAGCGGCGGAATTACTATTGTGTTAATGTAAAGTTAAAGTGCATCAACAACATAACTCTCTCAATATGAGATTAGACACTGGATGAGATCAGACAATCAGGCTGTTTCATGATGATTAAATCATCACCAGTAAGTAACCCAAATCACAATTTGTTATAGCAAACGTGATTTATAAACACATTACAGCGACCAAAAAAAACCTTAATACTAAGAAATCAAAGGTCAGTAGCCCAACCAAGGTAAACACCCTTTTAAAAAAAACATCAACATCTAAAACTGTTAATGCTCACTAAGCCTGCATTTACACTGCAAGTCTTAATGCACAGATCCAATCTTTTGACCATAGCAGATTTTCTGGCCTGTCTGTTTACATTAACTTTAGACACGACTGGTATCCAATATCTGCATTTACATTCATTCCCGGCCAAAATGACTGTCTGATCACTACGATGCACATGGAAGACCATCAGGTTTTGATTGGCCATGCTATTAAACTTATTTATATAATTCACATTGAGTGGTCATTATTATTTGCCAGCATAGACAATGACTGTCATGGATGTTTTACAGCACAAAATCTGACTGAACATATAAAGACAGGAAAATAACGGTAACTTTCATTTGTTAGGCTATTTTACCTACAGCTCGTTAGATGTAGAATTTTAGTGAAATAAAGTAGTGCCAAGATGATATTCATTGAAATGAATTTGAATGAATTAACGAGAGAGAGAGTGGGAGGGAGGGAGAGAGAGGACGAACAAATGAACGTGCGAGCAACTCACCAATCGAGAAATATAAAATATTTCTAACAAACTTTATTTATAAATTACAAAAACTGCCAAGTTATCACCTCACTGCTGAGAAATATAACATAGTTTTTAGCTGTTGCATTTATAAAATTCAGGGGGCAGGATAATCTCCTAAATGTGCAATTTCTTACCTACATAAAGTTTCCATTTCAATAAAATCCAAGCACATACTGCACAGCACGCCGGCATTAAAATGCTATCTTTATGGGCAAACATGTCGCCCTCGCATTGGGTGTTCTGCAAGGAATCAGATATTTGTGTTTACACATAGGTCAGATCTCCAGATATCGGATATGTATCCGATTAAAATCCACATTTGGAAGTGGCTCAGATCGGATGTGAAAAAATGTTTGTGTTTTTTTGTGCAGATTTTTGTGTTTACACATGTGCAACAAATTCCGATCTGTGTCAGATGTGAGCTTGAAGCTGGTAATGCTGTTCGTGGAGTTGTTTAATCCTCTGCAGAGATCTTGAGAGATTTAATGTCTTCTTTTATAGTCATTTGTAGTTTTTGTTTTTTCTCTTTCCTTCAGTGTTTCTGTTAATTAAGCTGCAGGTGTTCCCTAATGCTTAAAAATTACTTAAACACTTAATTATCTCATTAATGGCAGCACTGCTTCAGTGTTACTTCTATTTCCTGTAGTGTGGTTTTCCTGTGGGGTTAAAAGGGTTAATTGTGTAAGATAAAAGACACATCTGCGAAATGTATTTTAACAGTAATAAACTGTAAATTAAAGGCACAATATGTAATTTTCGCCGCTGGAAGGCACATATTCAGAATAAACAAAGAGACAAAGGCGTAGTTTGATGATGCCATGACTGAGTGTGGAATCATGGGAGTTGTGGCCTTCATCCCCACAGCTGATGTAAATCGACGGGACTCGGGCAGAAATAATATTCATGGACGAGCTAATGAATTATTAACATAGAAGAATGATGCAGGGTGAGGCTGAAAGCCGTCAAAGCAAAACGAGGCTGCTGAATGAGTGTGACACACGGTTTGAAAGAAGCTTTTATTATGCCACAGTCGACCTCTGCTCCTTCCAGTCGTGCGTATGTGGGGAAAAAAGCAGCTCTGTTTTATCATACTAAATACATTTGAAAGTTCTGTTATAATGCTACTCTGGGCGGCCATCACTGGTCTATTAAAACGCACAACATATTAAAGCCTCTTAGGTGTTTCCATGTTTTCTACAAAATCGAGAAATCGAGGGGTTATGATGTCATTGGCAGGCGACACAATGACACTATGGACACGGTCCGTGTCACTAGTTAAAACTGATTATTTCTCTTGATTTAAACATTCTTCAAAACATTTGGGATAATGCAAGTACACAAGTCAACAAAATATATAAAACTGATCTAGTGGTTTTTGGATATTTTTTTAAATACATCTTACATATTGTGCCATTAAGTTTCAGAGGTGTCAAGTAACGAAGTACAAATACTTCGTTACATTACTTAAGTAGAAATTTTGGGTATCTGTACTTTACTTGAGTAATTATTTTTCAGCCGACTTTTTACTTCTACTCCTTACATTTTCACGCAATTATCTGTACTTTCTACTCCTTACATTTTAAAAATAGGTTCGTTACTCATTTCGGCTTGTCATCATTCCAAAAAAAAAAAAAAACACCTATCCAGATAAATCGCGCCATCCGGATGAAGTGAAGTTGATTGTGGTTGGATGAGAAGTATAAACATATACCATTCCGACACCCTATTGGTTTGTACGCGATCCATCGCACCTGCACAATCAGATCACATCACACTCCTGTAAGGGCATAGCCAGTGTTGGGTTCGTATATCAAAAAATATATTTCTTAAAAGTAGGGCTGGGGTATGGAACCGGTATGCACCGAACCGAATAAGGATTCAGATTTCGGTGCCTCTTGAATGCCTGAAGCGATCGATTGAAATGTTTGTCCTGGTTCTCCGATATGTAGGCCTACACAAGAAGCATGGGCATCGCTAGGCTTTTTTATAGAGGCTATAGCATTTAGCTCCATAAACTGTACTCAAATTCGCGATCGCCTCAGAGTCAGTCCCCTTAAATTTCATATGAAAAAGGCGGCAGACCGGTCTACTCTCCGTCTTTCAGCGGCGCTCTTCAATCCACAGAGGGCGGTGGAGCAGCGCGAGCACACTTAAACAGAAACAGAGGACACAAGGTGTGTGTTTATCGATAGATTGTTAGAATATCTATATCTGTGCAGTTCTTTGTCATAAATACAGTTTACAAAAGGTCACGAGGGAGCAGTCGGTTTCTGTAAAGTTTTCGCTTGTCACCGCTCAGCACACCACAGCTGTTTCCTCCAGCGACAATCTAGCCCTTAACACATATAAATGAACGCATACTTCAATTGTACTTATTTAAATATACTGAATTAAATCATACGTACTTTATACATACACTACTGTGTAAAAGTCTTAGGCATGTTAGTGTTTTCACCCCAAAGAATGGTGTTTCGGACAGTTATTTATATATTTTGCTGTAGTGTGTCAGTAGAAAATCAGTTTACATTTCCAAACATTCATTTTGCCGTTGTCAGACTGCTTGTGCATTCAAAATCACACTAGAGTATTATTAAAATTAATGGCAAACTGATATTTCCTACTGACACACTACAGCAAAAGATATAAATAAATGGCTTAAACCCCTTTTTGGGGTGAAAATACTAATGTGCCTAAGACTTTTGCACAGTACTGTACTTTACAAACACATTGTTGCTACTTTATAAAGAATGACCATACAGTCATTCGCAGAACTGCTTAAAGACAGTGACAGACACCACTCATTTTAACTAAATATCAGAGTGATTGACAGAGATACAGTAGAAACATTATGTGTGCTTTTGTATTAAATAATGACCCAGAATGTGAAATACATTGATTAGCCTTAGAGTAAGGGAAGCACAACTTGGCAAATGAGAGCATCCAAGGTGAAAGCTATGGATTTATTTTAAATATTTGTAATGTTCTTTATTGTTAATCCAGTTTTTTTTTTGTGGCTCTTTTTTTAAGTATCGTTTCAGGCACCGTTTAGGCACCGGTACCATTTTAAAAGTATCGAAATGGCACCGGACCCTACTTAAAAGTTATTATTTCTCAACTACTGGCTCATTTATCAAATGGGTGCTTTCTCTTCATCCTCCGCAAATTAAGCTACTGTAAGTAGTCCGGTAACTAGACGTTTGAATAAATTAGCGTTTGCGATTGACAACGCGATTGACAATGTAAAAGTCGTGACATTTGCCAAGTATGGTAACCCATACTCGGAATTGGTGCTCTGCATTTAACCCATCCAAGTGCACACACACAGCAGTGAGAAGTGAACACACCGTGAACACACACCTGAAGCAGTGGGCAGCTATATATCCAGCGCCCGGGGAGCAACTGGGGGTTCAGTGCCTTGCTCAAGGGCACTTCAGCTATGAGTATTGAGGGTGGAAGAGAGCGCTGTTCATTCACTCCCTCCCACCTACAACTCCTGCCAGCACCGAGACTCGAACCTGCGACCTTCTGGTTACAAGTCCAAATCTCTAACCATGTAGCGAATACAGGAAGCTATCGATCAAGAAGGTATTAGGATTATGAATTATTTTTCATTTTTATTTTTTGATTAATCACTTGGATTAATCATTCATTTTGACAGCACTAATGTTTATTGTAAATAGACAACCATACAAGGGTAATTGTTACCAAGCCTGCCCTGGGTACACCAATTTTCTTGTTCATTGCCCTCGCAGATTCCTGCAGCTAAGCTTGGATGTACAGATACAGATAGTCATCATATCTGTAGTTCTTTAATGTATTTGCATTGTACTAAAGTGCGTTCATTTTCAATGGGCATATATGCGGCTGAAACAGGTAATCTAGTGCATCCCAAATTTTTCAACATGAATATTTAATATAACATTATAGTCATAATGGCCTATAGCCTTTAGAAAAATGTTTTTTTGAGGAGGTGGGGTAGTGCACGATAGGCCCCTGTGGTGTGGCCTAAACTTTTGTTCTTAATGGCATTTTTTTCCCTTACATTACTTTTACTTTTATACTTTAAGTAGTTTTGAAACCAGTACTTTTACACTTTTACTTGAGTAAAAAGCTTGAGTTGATACTTCAACTTCTACAAAAGTCTTTTTAAACCGTAGTATCTATACTTCTACTTGAGTAATGAATGTGCAGTTCAGTCTAGTCTACAGTAAGTTTACAGCAAGCAAACTACAAATACAGTGTTATATTGGCAAAGCTGCCTCCAGTAGTTTACTGTAAAATTACTCTGAAATCACACTGCACTTAATAGAATTTTTTTTTTAACTCAATTAAAGGAGAGTAAATACTGAAATCAAATGTTATTTCATTTGTTTTTGCACATAATGATGTAGGGGAGATCTTTTAGTCGTTAATGTTCTGTTCTGATGGGATTTAAAAGGTTTCTGTTTGTCTGAGTTTTGTGGGTTACCACTGTGCTGAAGAGTCTGTGTTTAAGTCAAGGACGAGCAGAGAAGTGTTGATTTTATGCTGTTCGTTGCTTTATTTAAAGGCAGTAACTGTGGATTTGCTGTTGCTGTGATAATTTATTTGCTAGTGCTACTTGCACACGCATGTGTGCTGTTGTCAGCTAGCAGTTTTTTGCAAGAGATCTGAGTTAAATTTACATTTCTACTTGTAATGATTTTGCCTAATTCATTTTTATTTTACTTTAAGAAACATTATTTTTAGTAGTTTCAGATTAAAAGAGTTCAGAGTGTTAATGTGCTCAAATTGTTAACACATTATAAATATTAGTTTATAAACATGCATGGCAGTTATTGTAATTTAGCGCATTACAGTAACATACTATAAAGTGAATAAAATTACAGTAACCTACAGGCAAATGTGCTGCCAGTATTTTACTTTTCATTTACAGGTCTATTTTTAATACACTCCAATTGTATATACAGCAAAAACAAAAAAAAAACAAAAAAAAAACTAAACAAAACAAAACAAAACAAAAAAAAAATACAGTACTTTGTAGGTGAAGCTGCTGCCAGTTAATTACTGCAAATTTACAATGAAAAGTTTTACAGTGTACTCAACTATTTTTGAATTACACTGTAGTTACACTTTCATTGCACATTTATTAAATTTACAGGACAAGGCATGTGAGTTCTTCTCCACAGATGATGCTACAATCCAGCTTTATCTAAGGACTATCACAAAAGGTTAAAAAAAAACAGACATTGATGCTCAAGGAGCCAACACATTATATTATTAAAGTGCAATTAAATTGCTTAAAATCCAATTATTACACTAAAAAATGTTAAGCCACTCTCAGCTGTCCCTCGAAACAAAGTAGTTTAGCACGGTGGTTCTCAACTCTGCTCCTGGGGACCCACTGCTCTACACATTTTGTATGTCTCTGTTTTCTGACACACCCCGTCAAGTTCACTGAGCTCTCTGCTAATAAACTGATAACCTGGATCAAGGGCGTTAAATAAAGAAAACATACAAAATTTGCTGAGCTGGGATTCCAAGACTGAAGTTGAGAACCTCTGGTTTAGAAACATATACAACTTATCTCTATGAAATAGACAATAGTAACATTTACACTCACTAGCATCTTTATTAGGTACACCTTGCTAGTATCATACTGGACCTGCTATTGCCTTCAGTACTGCTCTAATTCAAGACTTCCAGTTGAGCATGTGAGTGAGAAGACAAACGTGGATTAATTTCCAGAGGATTTTATCTTTTAATTGTACTTTTCAGGAAACCCAAATGATTTTAAGACACTTGGTGCCTGCTTTTTCAATTACTCAGTTTACAATTGTAGCCAGAAAGGATTTATGGTTCCTAAAAGGCATCAGAAAACTAAATTGAGGGAGTCATAGAGACAAGCTACCATTGGATCAGGAAAACCTTCACACCACTTTGATCTCCAAACTGACATCTTTCATAGCAATACAGAGGAAATCAGCTATTGACTGGCCCCAGTTGTTGGGTCTTTTCAGAGTTATAAGTCGAGCATTGAATGACACATTGATGAGCCTGATCAGCACTTAAACGATTACGACTGCATTGTAGCACTGTATTGTCTCAGAGGAGCAAACCAGACTGCAGCAACTCATCTGAGGTGGTAATTTCCTTGTACACCAAACAGACGTTTTATAAGATAAAGTAGTAATATCTTTTTTTATGGTGCCTAAGGAGTTCGGCTTTGGGGATGGATTAATATCATGGATACATTTATTATATCTTGAGCCTCAAGCATCCATATATACTAACTAGGGGTGTGATGAGATCTGGTGGATCTGAGATCTGATGTGTCTCGCGAGATCTGACTGGTCTTGCGAGAAGGTGATGATATCCTCGTGCAGACCTTTCAGATATATTTGCATTACACTGGTCCTTTCACCAGTGGTATGTAATGTAAGATAAGTAAGATATTATGTTCACATCAGGCAAGTGGTTGCATAATAAGTGGGAAAATTACGCAGTGAAGTCTTTATCCAGTCATAAAAACAGAATTCATGGTTTAACGCGGAATGTCACAGAATTTCTCAAATTTTGAATTAATTAACCAAAAGTAGGTCACTACACTTAAATCAAATCACGATATGGACGAGTATCTGTAAATATTAAGCCGCAAAAAGTCGATTTAAATATGAATCCTGCATGTCTCTGTTAATGAATTGTGCAGATGCGTGGTTTACACACACACACACACTGAAGCGCGCGTGACACTCGCGGTGATTTCAGCGTCTGCCGTCTCACTAAATGAGGACGTAAACACATGAACAACATCTCCACAACTGCTCTTAGAGTCATTTTATGAGCATTTTACCGTTTGATTTTAGTAAAACTAGCATTTGATTTGAGTGAAACTAGCGTCATATCACAGAACTGTAAAGGTTTGAAATAACGACAATAGAATGTACACAGCCTACTACTACTACCTTATACAGTCTATGACTACTACTAGTACTACTACTAAAAAAGAAACACACATTATTTTTAAAGGAATAATCACACAACATTTCTTCCACGTTTTAATTTTAATAGTAAATCCCCTTTGTTTGCCAAAAAAATAAGGTTGCTTAATTTTCAATAATTAAATGATAAATGATGAAATTAATGTTTTATGCCTTCATTTGATAACCAGAAAAATATAAATACAAAACACAGAATTTAATAACAAAAAAAATTAATTGAGGCTACTTTAAGAAAAAATTAAATGAATAAATTAAGTTGTGTTATGCATTCAAATAGTTAGACATGCTAAATAAGAATTTGATAACAATAAAAATATAAATAATATGGTGAGAAAAAATGAAACATTTCATAGGGCCCTAAACATGTATTTTTTGTTCAACTTTTAATAAACTGATGTGAAAATGTATATACTATATATAAAGGAGTTGAGAAAAATGAAATGGAAAAAAATATATTTTTTAATCAGTTTACTAAAAAAAAAAAAAAAAATAATAAACTTTAGTGACTGCTACTTTAAAGAGATATTATTTGTGTTGTTTATTATTTATTTTGTGCAATTACTTGCATGTCAGTGGAGTTTGTGGCAAAACCCTTTTCAGTGTTTACATGTTGTTTATACCTGCATAAAATTTATTAAAGTAGATAAAGAACATAAAAAAGAACATAAAGTACAATTTAATTTCAAAATGCACCTATATTTTTTGCATTTTGTTTTTCAGTTGAATAAAAGACCATTTTTCCCTATACATTTCATCATTGAGGATTTCTTTAAAAAAGTTAAAAATCTCGTCTCGTTCTCATGAACCCAGTTTCGTGTCTCGTCTCGTCTCGTGGGATAAGTGTCTCGTCACACCCCTAATACTAACCATGTTAATTTTGATTATTTTACTTTTGTTACTCCTCTATCTCCCTTAATTTTTGTCATAGCTATTGGGACTCTCTCAATAATGCTAAGAACACTTCCTGTATTTCAGGGAATAATGCAAAAGATAACTTAATTTAAACTAGCTTTATGCGGACCAGCTTGTTACTTTGTTACCGATCCAATCTCCATCTATTCCCAAGATAATATGCCTACTAGATGAATTTATTAAATCCTCTGAGTATAAACTGAACCTAAAAAAAGAGTGAGTGTCTAAGCATAAATCAATCTAACCATAAAATAAAACAGACCGACATTCCTTTTCATCTGAATTATTGAAATATTGACATCATAGCATCAGGCAGTTGCTACAGATTCGTGGGTAGTGCATCAATGAAGTCAATATCCCATTCCACCACATCACAAAGATGCTCTATTGTTGGATCCAAGTCATGTTCCTGGAGATCTACCTACCTGCAGAGTTCATTTCCAACCCTGATCAAACACACCTGTCTGTAATTACCAAGTGTTCCTGAAGATCTTAATTAGTTGTTTCCGTTGTGTTTGATCAGGGTTGGAGCTGAATTTTGCAGGAAGATCTACAAGAACAAGATTGGGCACAGATTATGATCTGATGACTGTTGAGGCCATGCGAACTCACTGTTATGTCCAAAAAAAAAAAAAAAAAAAAAAAAAAAGCTTTTTGACATGTTGCATTATCCTCCTTGAGGTGGCCACAAGATGGAGCCATTAAGTGCTCATTAAGGAATGGACTTGGTCAGTGTGATGAGTGGGGCGGGGCCGAGAGCCGTGGGAACGAAGCGAGGCCGGTGGAGTGATTGGGAAATGAGCGACACCTGCTCCACTCACCGGTCTCGATTCCCACGGAGGAGATTGGGAGGATACAAAATAGGAGCGACGACAGTGAAGGACGAGAGAGGACCAGGCCTGGGCTTTATTTTGTGGTTTGGATTTTGTTTGTGCGCGGCAGTCACCCGTGAGGGGCTGTCGCGCTATTTTATGTTTATTTGGTTATTAAAGTTTTATTTGAGTGTTTGCTGGTTCCCGCCTCCTTCTTCCCGTGATTATGGAGTTTTTATATTGTTACACTGGTGCCGAAACCCGGGAGGAAGGAGGGACGCGCTGCCGAGGATCCCCCGCCGCTGGGGTGAATCCGCGGTGCCATCAAGCAGGGCGAAGGAGTCTGGCACCGTGGACGCTCGAGGCGGTGGGCTGGAGCGAGTTGCCGGGGACGGACGAACTCGCTGCCGGCCGCCCACGATGTGGAGGGACGGCTGCCATCCGTGAGGGAGCGGAGGAGTCGCCGCCGTTGGCCTGGGGCCGGAGCCTGCTGCCACCCACCAGAATGGGGAGGAGCAGGGAACAGGGGACTCCTGCCGGCTGCCCGAAAGCGGAGGAGCCGTCGCCGTCCACCGGGTGGCGGAGGAGTGTTGTGCCGTCCACCGAGGGCCATCCAGTGCCGCCGCCAGGCACTGCGGAAAAGTTCACCCAGCTGGTGGAGGGCCGAGCGGCAGCGTGTCTGCGAACCGTTTTTTTTTTATTTTATTTTATCATCCATCCCCTCTCTCCCCTCTCTCGCTCCTCATCCTTCCATCTGCTTTTCTCTCGCCTCGTCTGTCTGTCCTACCCCCAGGTCCCCGCAGCCACCGTGAGCGGTCCCCCCGGAGGGAGGGGGGGGGGTGGGGGGAGTAGAGCGCAGTCTCGTGGGTAGAGCGCAGTCTCGAGTGGGGCGGGGCCGAGAGCCGTGGGAACGAAGCGAGGCCGGTGGAGTGATTGGGAAATGAGCGACACCTGCTCCACTCACCGGTCTCGAGTCCCACGGAGGAGATTGGGAGGATACAAAAGAGGAGCGACGACAGTGAAGGACGAGAGAGGACCAGGCCTGGGTTTTATTTGAGTGTCCGCCGGTTCCCGCCTCCTTCTTCCCGTTATTATGGAGTTTATATTGTTACAGTCAGCAACAATAGTGGCATGATATTTAGCCAAGTATGGTAACCCATATGCTGAATTTTTGCTCTGCATTTATCCCAATCAAGTGCACACACACACACACACACACACACTTGTGCCCCCTCAAAAATAATGAGTGCATGACGCCCCTGCTAAGGGGTATAAAGTGTGCCAAGAAAACATCCCCCACACCAATACACCACCATCAGGTTGAACTATTGACCCCCATGCCCATTGTATTCTAACATTCCTGTTATTAACTGACTGAAGTGGCACTCAGTGTGCTCTTCTGCTGCTGCAGCCAATCTGTAGTAAGTTTTAACATGTTACACGTTCAGAGATGCTTTGCTTTTCTACATTCCAGCTGGCCGATCTAAACAGTGTCAAATAATTCATTACATAAACAATAGAACATAATGTCTGAGAGCAATGTATGCATTGTCTCATGTTTCTTATAAGAATGTGTCTGCATATAATACGAATGTAAAAGGTTAACATCTCACTGTGATACTCAGTTATCTTGTTTAACAGTTATGATAACAACCTCATATGTGGGATAAATTAATGGCCACATTATCATCTTGTTTTTTCATCATTTATGTCTTTTAAAGAGCTCTTGGCCATAAAGCACTCATGAATTAGAGTAAGTAATTACATGCGGAAGAAAACTTGAACTATACAAATACAAAAACACATGAAAGAATCTGCTAGCTGTATTTATGAAACTAGAATATATATAAATCACACATTATTATTAAAATTGGATTCAGTGTGAAAGCCAAACCTCAGTATGTTGAGTTGACAGTTTGAACTCTTCAGTCCAGCAGAGAGCAGCTCCACTCCTGAATCCTGTAGCTCATTGTTATTCAGGTCCAGCTCTCTCAGAAAGTTTGATGATTGTAAAACAGAACCAACAGTTTCACAGCACTGATCAGTGAGTTTGCAGTCAGCCAATCTAAACAGGGCAATGAGACATAGTTAAATACACAGTGCATAGCTAGAAATGTATGTTTGAGAGCATTTGATGCATTGTCTCATGTTTCTGATAAGAAGGTGTCTGCATAGAACATGAATGTGAAGGTTACAATAAGCTTTCAATAGATATTGACCATAAAACACTCATGAATTAGAGAACAGGTAGAACAAGGCTTAAAGTATATGATTCAGTGTGAAAGCCAAACCTCAGTATGTTAAGAAAAAAATCTGAATCAATGTGAAACACAAACCTCAGTATGTTGAGTTGACAGTTTGAACTCTTCAGTCCAGCACAGAGCAGCTCCACTCCTGAATCCTGCAGATGATTGTTACTCAGGTCCAGCTCTCTCAGAGAGTTTGATGATTGTAAAACTGAAGCTACAGTTTTACAGCACTTATCAGTGAGTTTGCATTTAGCTAATCTGAAGAGGATAATGAGAAATAATTCATTACATATACAATGCATAGCTAGAAATTGATGTTTGAGAGCATTTGATGCATTGTCTCATGTTTCTGATAAGAAGGTGTCTGCATAGAACATGAATGTGAAGGTTACAATAAGCTTTCAATAGATATTGACCATAAAACACTCATAAATTAGAGTACAGGTAGAACAAGGCTTAAAGTATATACATACAAAAACACATGAAAGACTATATATTAAAATCTGAATCAATGTGAAACACAAACCTCAGTATGTTGAGTTGACAGTTTGAACTCTTCAGTCCAGCACAGAGCAGCTCCACTCCTGAATCCTGCAGCTCATTGTTACTCAGGTCCAGCTCTCTCAGGGAGTTTGATGATTGTAAAACTGAAGCCACAATTTCACAGTGTTGGTAAGTGAGATCACAGCCTGTCAATCTGAAAACAGGGAGGACATGTTGCTGAACAGGTGTATCCATGAGATTGCAAGACTGTTAAATTTCCTAGTGTAGCAGACCTACAGTAACAGTATGTATCAATACATATTACATGATTATACAATTTCAGATAATATCATCAGACAGTGCAAATGTGCCCTTGTTTCGGCTCTCTATGGAGTTGCGTAGTCTGGGTGTTTACTTATATATTTTAAATGAAGACTTTGGATAGATTATTTTTAAAACATATGTAAATATTAATTGACTAGTTCAGTTACATTAATAAATTTAGCTGAAATAAATATTTAGAGAAGCATAAGCCAAAGCTGGAAAAACTTAAAGGGTAAGTTCAGCCAAAAATGAAAATTATGTCATTAATGACTCACCCTCATGTCGTTCCAAACCCGTAAGACCTCCATTCATCTTCGGAACACAGTTTAAGATATCTTTAGATTTAGTCCGAAAGCTGTCTGTTCCTCCATTGAAAACGTATGTACGGTATACTGTCCATGTCCAGAAAAGTAATAAAAACATCATCAAAGTAGTCCATGTGACATCAGAGGGTCCGTTGGAATTTATTGAAGCATCGAAAATACATTTTGGTCCAAAAATAACAAAAAGTACGACTGCTGTGACTGTTGACGTACGACGCTGCTGACGTGTTTTCTTTATTTTTGGGCTCACCAGAGAACACGTCAGCAGCGTCGTACGTCAACAGTCACAGCAGTCGCGTTCACAACAGACCCGGAAGAGAAGAAAAAGCGGAATAAAGTCGTAATTTTTGTTATTTTTGGACCAAAATGTATTTTCAATGCTTTAATAAATTCTAACGGACCCTCTGATGTCACATGGACTACTTTGAAGATGTTTTTATTACCTTTCTGGACATGGACAGTATACCGTACATACATTTTCAATGGAGGGACAGAAAGCTCTCGGACTAATTCTAAAATTCCTTAAACTGTGTTCCGAAGATGAACGGAGGTCTTACGGGTTTGGAACGACATGAGGGTGAGTCATTAATGACATAATTTTCATTTTTGGCTGAACTAACCCTTTAAAGAATGAATGAGCTGACTTGGTCAAGATACAAAAAATGCCCCAAAGCACTGCAATTTTAACTTCAAAATCTGCATGAACCAGAAATTGTGATGGTCTTCCCTGTTGTGACACACCTGAGTGAAACCTAAACTTCTTAAATGAGAAAAATGTGGGACTTGGATTTGTCCTTTGGGAACTGATTTGATTTTTGGGTCATTGTCATTTTCTGATTAATGTGAATGTTTCATGAGTGACAGGTTGATGGAGAGGAAGGACTGAAACTTGTTTGGCTATTGGACAACATTATTGTGCAATTTAAGAATATTAACTAAATCAAATAAAAAACAAGATCATACTGTAGCTACTTTAAACTGTAAAAAAGAAACCACTGAGTATTGCTAAAAACCTGACAGCAGTCTAGTCCTTATAAAGCAGGTAGATAAAACAAAAATAATTATCTCTGCATTTTTGACAGCAAATTGATTGATTGTTTTATCTTCCTGACAAATCACAGCAGCAAAATGTTTATATTGGGCCTTTATCTGCATAAATGATATGCCAAAAATATTGTGCATCCCCAGTCTGTAATAAATATTTGTTTATTCACATTAACATAACAGCTGCTTCACAATAGTATTAGTTTTACTTGTAGCTTGATTATGTTTACAAAGTGTAAACGTTTTATATAAACTTTTTTCTTTTATCATTTATTTATAAAATATATTTATTGTTTTAATTTGGTAAAGAATAAAAAAAAAAAAAAAACTTAACTGCAATAATTTACATTGTATGCTTGTGAACAAACCCAGAAGATCCTATTCACCACCATCAATTTTTGTCAAATGTAACTACTGCATGTTTGTATTTTCACACTTACAGAGCTTTTCTGCAGTTCCTCACAGCAGGTAACAGTCTCCGTCTCCCATCTTTTGAATTAGAGGTGATTTTTTTAAGATCAAACTCATCCAGCACCTCTCTCATCAGGATTATGTTTGCTAAAGTTGAACATTGTGCAAGTGTAATAAGACTGTTTTTTTTTGTTTCAGGCTTTAAAAATGCCTGCATTTCTTCAACAACTGAGTTATCCTTCATCTCAATCAAGCAGTGTGACAGATTTATCCATCTGTCAGGACTGACGTTGTTTTTTTGACCTCGTTTGAGGTTTTGGGTTATTTTCTTGATGCTCTCTGGGTTGTTCTCTGTGTGTATCAGTACATCCTGTAAGAGTCTCTGATTGGACTCCAGTGAGACGCCATGAAGAAATCGAAGGAAGAGATCCAGGTGACCATTTTTACTCTTTAAGGATTTATTCATTGCTCCTTTCAGAAACACATCCAGAGGAACATTCTCACACTGAGTTCTGGATTTTCCTGTCAGGAACATTTTCAGAACCTCACTGTTTTTGTGTAAATAGCAGTAAAACACATACAGTGCTGCAAAATACTCCTGAAAGCTCAGATGTACAAAGCTGTAAACCTTTCTCTGATAAATCACAGATTCCTCCCTAAAGATCTCAGTGCAGATCCCAGAATACACTGAGGCATCAGTGACGTCTATACCGCTCTCTCTCAGGTCCTCCTCATAAAACATCACATTGCCCTTCATCAGCTGATTGAAAGCCAGTTCAGCAAGTTTCACAATCACTTCTCTGTTGGACTGCAGGAGTTTCTCTGGATCTCTCTCTTCATACTTCTGGTTCCTCATATTTGTTTGAATGAGCAGGAAGTAGATGTACATTTCAGTCAGAGTTTGAGGGATTTCTGCACTGAGATCTTGTTTCAGGATGTTTTGAAGCACAGTGGCTGAGATCCAGCAGAAGACGGGTATGTGACACATGATGTGGAGGCTTCTTGCTCTTCTGATGTGTGAGATGATTCTGCTGGCTTGATGCTCGTCACTGATTCTCTTCCTGAAGTATTCCTCCTTCTGAGGGTCATTGAATCCCTGAATCTCTGTCACCACGGTTGATGTAGTTAGAGGGATCTGATTGGCTGCTGCTGGTCTGGTGGTGATCCAGATGAGAGCAAAGGGAAGCAGATCTCCTTTCAGGAGGTTTGACATCAACACACCCACTGATGAAATCTCAGTCACATCAGAAACTTTCTGACTGTCTGAAAACATCAGTGAAATTCTGCTTTCATCCAGACCATCAAAGATGAACACAACTTTACATTCATCATAAATCTTTGAGTCCAGATCTTGAAGCACAGGATAAAAATCAAGCAGAAATCTGTGAAGACTGTACTGATGATCTTAATCAAGTTCAGCTCTCTAAATGTAAGCACAAACATGAAATCTACATCCTGATTGGCTTTTCCCTCGGCCCAGTCCAGAATGAACTTCTGCACAGAGATGGTTTTTCCAATTCCAGCGATGCCTTTAGTAAGAACAGTCTTTATTTCGTCTTTACTCTCTCTCCTCATCTCCTCATATCCTGGTTCAGGTAAAGGGTTAAAGATGTCATTGCAGTTAATTGGAGTGTCTTGGAGTGTCCTGTAACTTTTCTCCATCTGTAGCACCATTTCTTCATTCACTCCTTCACTCTCTCCCTCTATGATGTACAGCTGTGTGTAAATCCTGTTCAGGAGGGTTTGATTCTCTTGTAGTTTGACTCCCTCAAATAAGCTCTCATACTTGTTCTTCATGCTGGTCTTGTGCTGGTCTTTGACTCTCTGTAGATCATCATGCACTGGTTGATGAGAATCCATCTACAGAACTACTACTGATTCATAACTAACTATATGATTACGACCATATCAGAAAGTACACATATCAGATCACACAAGCTCTCCCACCACCAAAAATCACAACAATAAAAATAAATTTACAAGAACATAAACCCAAAACAACCAGAAAACACCTTTATCAAAATAGATAAAATATTTAAAAGCCTCTAATATTTAATTATTTATTAAAAAATGTATACTACATTTAGCCTACAATTGATCATTTAAAAGACTCCTTGTAATTATAACACAATTTCTGTCTATTGTGGCCAATTTACTTCCTGACATCACAAATTGAGTTTCTCAATGTTTTGTTCCAAGGAACAAGATTGTTTCATATGCATTGTAGTTTATTAATGCACAGCACACATCTGAAGGCAGATAATGACCTGCATTTTATTTAAATGATTATTGAACGTTTATATACTGTACACATGGTAAAGGACATTCAGAGAGCACAGATATGGTAAAACATAGAACAAGACTCCTCATCTACATTGCATGCCAACAACAGACCTTTTGCTACACACACTGACCCATTTGGCGTTTCTGATTCTGTTATGATGACCCAGTCTTTGATGAATATCAATACCTTGCGAAGGATATAAAATGAATTTTTTTTTTTACAAGTTATTTTTGTATTTTTTTTGCTGTTACTTGGCGGTAATTTAATAAATATTTATTTAAATACATTGTAATAATTTATCTTTTGTTGTTTATAAGTGTTATAAGCTAAAGTGATTGCAATTATATTCACTCAATAATCACTTTAGTAGTGAATTACAAATAAACACATTTAGACCCTTGTCTGTTCATCTCTAAACCTCTGATTTATCCTCTGCTTGGCAAAACAAGAGGCTCTGGATCATTATTTATACGCAATGTTATTTGAGCGCTCAGGATAAATCCCACGCCACCCTATCAGAATTCAATGAATATAGTTATAATGTAATTATTTGTATCAACCACAACAACATTTTTAATAGAGAGAGATTAATTATACTGTAGTCAGATAAAAATGTCATCCTGCAACTGTTTGTGTTCTGATTATTGGTTCAAAATAAATTCCAGATTTACTGTCACAGAAATCCAATAGAGAAAAATAAAGCACAAAAAGAAAGCACAATTCTTTCTTTAAAGTTTACTTTCATGATTTTTATTTATCTGATGCACTAATTATTTCTGACTAAAGGACTTGCAGAAATAAGATTTTTTACATTTATTTATTGATTGATTGCACATTCTTGGCTCTTGTGTCAAATGTCCCACCCCACATGATTATACTCAGAAAGGGTCAAAGGTCACTGCATCATTACTGAATTCAGGGGACTAAAACATGTTACACATGATACTCACACAAAGTCAGAGGTCACAGGTCCATCACTGAGATCAGGGGGATGATGAATGTAGTTGTTACTCTTCATAGACACACAGCTAGATATTGGAGATGCTGCTCTCTTTCTCTCCCTTCTGACACTGAGAAAAATAAATATTCCAGATTGATTCTCTGTAGTTTATCTGTCTTCTTGAATTAAATTAACATTTGTCAAAACAAGAATGTGTATATAACACATAGCAGATGTTTTATTCATAATATTGCTTTAATGAAACACAAACTTCAAAAAGATATAAATGAAAAATAACCAGTGTGCACGTGAAATACTACTTGAATGAAAGAAGAGAGGTACAGCTGGGAGCCCAGCAGCCAGAACATCAATTTTTTTTTTTTTTTTTTTTTTTTTTTTTTTTCTATGTTTTTTTTTTTTTTTTTTTTTTTTTTTTTTTTTTTTTTTTTAATAAAATGTAGACAGATAGAACTGTATAATTTTAAGATTAGTGTCTTCCTTTATCTTTTTCTTAACCATCTTTTTCTACTTTAGAGGTCGACCTCTAGAACAAACCCTGATGTTATTCTCTAGGTTTACAAACTGTCAAAGTGTGCTATAGCAAAGAAAAAGATGGTTAATATAATCAGATACGTGAGAAGCTAACTGTGTTGTTTGTGGGAAGCTGTCATGATTTCCCCTTAAAGTTGCATGCTTGGGAAACAGCAGGGGTACAAGTCCCATTGAGGACAAAATAAAGATCATTTTCAGTTTTTTCAGAGTCCACAAAATGGTTAAAGGTTAGTGTTTCTCAAACTGTAGCACAAAGCACTATTCTGGAACATTTAGCACTAATTAAAAATTATATATAAACAGTTCTAGAAATCCCTGAATCAGCTCTGTCTTGGTATATATATATTCATATATTTACCGTATGTAATTTGAAGATTAAGTCTTGGGCTTGGAACGACAGGAAAAACTAAACCCTTAATCACTGTTAAAAAAGGATAACGCTTAAGATGTTTGGGGTCAGATTGACCCCAAACATTTAAAGAGCGATTGCATAAGGAAATATAAATTTTTTATATGGAAAACCATATATCATGTTTTTATTTACTTCTCAACTATACATTTATGCTGTGTTTTTTTTTGGAAATTTTGAAGTTTTTTACCTATTTACTGCACAATTACATAACTAGGCCATAAATTGTCACATGAAATATGATTTTTTTAAAGAAAAAATCACTTAAATGATGATCTTAATTAAATCTAAATAGTTTTTGGACATTGCTCTATGTGTAAGGGATAGAATACTGCCATCTGGAGGTTAGTCGAAAAACTTTTTTTCTTCTAGTTAAGGAATTAAGTGCAATGACCACATGTATCCAACAGAGGTCCATAGAGACTCATTCATTTTCACTTCATTTTTCTTGATGCTTCAACTTCTCCTGACAACTTTAAGATATATATATTTTGTGAATATATATTTAAACATTTTGAAATACATAAAAATCTGTATTTTTGTCAAAGTTAGAGTTCGTTGTGGTTGTCTGATATATTTTGAATGATCTGCTTTCGCTAATTATTATACATACATTTGCAGAAACATTACAAGTCACCACTATGACATGACTGTAATCACATACTATTTTTTCAGAAAATGATTTATCAACAATTATGGAACATGCTTGTTCCATGTTGCATATGTGACATTTTTCAGATTTATGCCAGTTTAGTTGATTTTATTTGCCAATTTCTATAAAAATGCTCTCTGTTGCAGTCACGTGTGTGTGTTTGTGTGTGTGTATGTGATAGAAAGCTTGTTCCACTTTGAGTTTATGCTCTAGGACCAGACCTTGGTTTAAATGGGTTTTTTTTATTTATTATTATTTATGCCAGTTTTGTTTATTTTATTTGCCAATTTCTGTAAAAATGCTCTCTGTTGCAGTCACATACATTTGTGTGTTTGTGTGCGTGTGCATGCGTGCGTGCGAGCGTGCGTGTGTGTGTGCGTGTGTGTGTGTGTGTGTGAGATAGAAAGTTTGTTCTACTTTTTATTTATGCTCTAGGACCAGACCTTGGTTTATATGTAGAAAATGTCAGATTTATAAATGGATTTACTTTATTTTTTACAAAAACAAAAAAAAAAAAAATTTTTTTTTTTTTTTATTTTTTATTTAGGAATTTTTAATGTGGGGTCATTTTTTTACACACCTTTAGAACAACCAAATCAAGCCCAGTTTTTTTGTGCATGTTTAGATAGATTATTTAGGAAAAGTCACAGAGTTTCAAGCCCCTGAGATGAAGGTAACACTTTTAAAAAATGAAGGAAATGTCCAGTGGGGTCAGAATGACCCCAAACAGTGATTAAGGGTAGGAAAAACAACAACACACTGTTATTTCTCCTTAAGCCAAACTGATCTTGGGTTAAATTTCAGTAGTTATGTGGTTGTTTGTCAGCAGGCATTTGAGAGTTTAACTAGTAATCTTTTGTTGTTATTATTATTATTATTACTAACATTAACATTAACATTAAAAAATCACAAAAAAATCCCATCATTCAATAATATCACAATTAAACTAATAATATCATTTGAACATAAAATCACACCACTAGAACACAGTACAGACAGTTTTAGAGCTTTAGTGGATTCTTCTCTTTATACAGTGATTTACTAATGTCTGTTTTTTAGAATAATATTTTCTTTTTCTAATTTTTAGACCTCAGTAAATGACTAACCATTTATTACAAAACCAAAAACTACAACATAATAAAACACAGTCAGAGGTCAGAAGTGTCAGAGACCACAGCAGGTCCATCACTGAGATTAGGGGGCAGCATCATGGAGTTGTTACTCTTCATAGACACACAGCTGAGTCCTGGAGACGCTGCTCTCTGAGCGTCAACATCACTGAGATAAGGGGGAAGACGCATGGAGTTGTTACTCTTCATAGACACACAGCTGAATCCTGGAGACCCTGCTCTCTGAGCGTCAATAACACTGAGATAAGGGGGAAGACGCATGGAGTTGTTACTCTTCATAGACACACAGCTGAATCCTGGAGACGCTGCTCTCTGAGCGTCAACATCACTGAGATAAGGGGGAAGACGCATGGAGTTGTTACTCTTCATAGTCAACAGGAGCCTCCTGCTCTTTCTCCTCATAGACACATCAACATCAACTGAGATAAGGGGAAGACGCATGGAGTTTGTTACTCTTCATAGACACACAGCTGAATCCTGGAGACGCTGCTCTCTGAGCATCAACATCACTGAGATAAGGGGGAAGACGCATGGAGTTGACTCTTCATAGACACACAGCTGAATCCTATCGCTGCTCTCTGAGCATCAACAATCACTGAGATAAGGGGGAAGACGCATGGAGTTGTTACTCTTCATAGACACACAGCTGAATCCTGGAGACGCTGCTCTCTGAGCGTCAACATCACTGAGATAAGGGGGAAGACGCATGGAGTTGTTACTCTTCATAGACACACAGCTGAATCCTGGAGATGCTGCTCTCAATCAACATCAGAGAAGGGGGAACATGGTGTTACTCTTCATAGACACACAGCTGAATCCTGGAGATGCTGCTCTCTGAGCATCAACATCACTGAGATTAGGGGGAATAATCATGGAGTTGTTACTCTTCATAGACACACAGCTGAATCCTGGAGATGCTGCTCTCTGAGCATCAACATCACTGAGATAAGGGGGAAGACGCATGGAGTTGTTACTCTTCATAGACACACAGCTGAATCCTGGAGACGCTGCTCTCTGAGCATCAACATCACTGAGATAAATGGACAGATACATGGAGTTGTTACTCTTCATAGACACACAGCTGAATCCTGGAGACGCTGCTCTCTGAGCATCAACATATGGATGGATTATGGAGGGGCGGGGAAAAAAGACGCATGGAGTTGTTACTCTTCATAGACACACAGCTGAATCCTGGAGATGATGCTCTCTGAGCATCAACAACACTGAGATAAGGGGGGAAGACCATGGAGTTGTTACTCTTCATAGACACACAGCTGAATCCTGGAGACGCTGCTCTCTGAGCATCAACATCACTGAGATAAGGGGGCAGATACATGAAGTTGTTACTCTTCATAGACACACAGCTGAATCCTGGAGATGCTGCTCTCTGAGCGTCAACGTAACTGAGACCAGGAGGCAGATACATGGAGTTGTTACTCTTCATAGACACACAGCTGAATCCTGGAGATGCTGCTCTCTGAGAGTCAACGTAACTGAGACCAGGGGGCAGATGCATGGAGTTGTTACTCTTCATAGACACACAGCTGAATCCTGGAGACCCTGCTCTCTGAGCATCAACATCACTGAGATAAGGGGGAAGACGCACGGAGTCGTTACTCTTCACAGACACACAGCTGAATCCTGGAGATTCAGGAGCAGGATCCTCCTGCTCTTTCTCCTCCTAGACACTCATTTTACAGGCTTTTCTGCTTTTCCTGCTAGATGAGACTTGATTTCAGGCCTGTATGTGGAGTCAGAGAACATGCATTATAAACTGAATTTAGACAATGAAAGTTCAAAGTCGGTAAAATGATCCGAACTTCCCATTACTATTGCGTGAACGTTTGGGCAGTGTTAGCAAATCTTCCCATGCAGTGATGTATTGTGGGGGCGTTTAAACAAGGCGTTTTAGGAGGGCATGGACCAGTCTTAACTTATAAACAAATATCCCTTTGGGTTTGAACCTTTAGGGATCTTATCTATTTACGAACCGCTTGTAACACTCCAAAGAGAAAGTAAAACTTGAAATCGCATCATATGACTCCTTCTTTAAAGTGTAATTATCACATCTAAGTAATTTACAATTCCTTTTTCCATCCCCAGTTTTTTGTTTTAAAAACTTTTTGCAACTTTCTGAGCAGTGTTTCCGGGCAACTTTGGGGAATCAACTGGCAACCAGGTTAGACACAGCCTAATTCTTCATATATATATATGAATTCGTACTGTGTGACGTTACAGAAAACTTACTCACGGGGCCATGACCGAATCTAAAGTATCCAGATAGACATTTGTTTTCCATTCGCAATATGAAAGTGCCCAAGCGTAATTGCTCAAAAAAAGTTGCCAAAACTGCACAAAAAATTGCCACGTGTATCATCAGCCTAAATCTTCATATATATATATATATATATATATAGATATATATGGTAACATCGAAAATGCTGTTGTCCTTTGAGTGTATGTTTGTTTATAGAATAATGTTTCCTTTCACGCAGAAGGGTATCATCGAAAATGCTGTTGTCATAATATTGTAACTTCTTCAAAATACAACAAATTTACAAATAATTATTCGAAAAAATATAATTTACGTGCAGCTAGGGCCCAAAAAAAAAAAAAAAAACAAAAAAAAAAAAAACAAAAAATATAATTTACGTGCAGCTAGGGCCCTCCCCAGTGTAGGCCCCGGGGCTTCAGGCCGTTAAAGCCCGTGTGTTAATGCACCCCTTGATATTGATATAACATGATATTGATAAAATGATATTGATATAACAGCTATGAAATTTTATAGCGAACTTACCGTGACATGTGAAGGTATTTTCTGGTTTTAAATCCTGCGAGATGGCGTCTAGTCATCCGATATATGAAAGCTTTCACTTTCACTTTGACATTCTTCTTCTGGTACTGTTTACAAGCCAACTGATGAATGACTGCCACCGACTGGACTGGAGTGTGAAGCATCAACAGAATAGAAGGAAGCATTTCCCAAGGGGAAAAGGAGCAAGTTTCACATTTTTATTTGTCAGTTTTCTGTTATTTGAAGGATCTCTAAGTATTATCTCTTTGGCATTTTGGGACTGGCCTTACATCATGGGTAGTAGTTTAACCTTTTATTTAAATAACTTGTATATATATATATATATATATATGTATATATATATATATATATGTGTGTCTGTGAAAAAAAAAAAAAAAATATATGTGTGTGTGTGTGTGTGTGTGTGTGTATATATATATATATATATATATATATATATATATATATTAGTGCTAAATGTTTAATCACATTAATCACTTCCAAAACAAAAGTCTTTGATTACATAATATATGCAGTATGCTGTGTATATTTATTATGTATATATAATTACAAACACATGCATGTATGGCTATTTAAGAAAAAATATGTTATGTTTATATATTAAATATATTTATATATATAATATAAAATATAAGAATATAAATATATAAATGTATATACATGTAAATATTTTCATAATATATACTGTATGTGTATGTATTTATATATACATAATAAGATACACAGTACACATACATATACGCATGGATTGTTTACTACTTCATAGACAACACAGCTGACTCCTGTAGACACTGCTCTCTGAGCATCACATCACTGATATAAGGGTGAAGAAGCACGAGTCCGTTACTCTTCACAGACACACAGCTGAATCCTGGAGATTCAGGAGCAGGATCCTCCTGCTCTTTCTCCTCCTAGACACTCATTTTACATGCTTTTCTGCTTTTCCTGCTAGATGAGACTTGATTTCAGGCCTGTATGTGGAGTCAGAGAACATGCATTATAAACTGAATTTAGACAATGAAAGGTCAAAGTTGGTAAAATGATCCGAACTTCCCATTACTATTGCGTGAACGTTTGGGCAGTGTTAGCAAATCTTCCCATGCAGTGATGTATTGTGGGGGCGTTTAAACAATTATTTTTTAGGAGGGTGTGGACCAGTCTTAACTTATAAACAAATATCCCTTTGGGTCTGAACCTTTAGGGATCTTATCTATTCACGAACCGCTTGTAACACTCCAAAGAGAAAGTAAAACTTGAAATCGCATCATATGACTCCTTTAAAGTGTAATTATCACATCTAAGTAATATTACAATTCCTTTTTCCATCCCCAGTTTTTTTTTAAAACTCTGAGACTTTGAAGCATTAACATTACCTCTGGAATGCAGTGACTGAGTAATACACAGCTGATTTTTTGCAACTTTCTGAGCAGTGTTTCCGGGCAACTTTGGGGAATCAACTGGCAACCAGGTTAGACACAGGGCCATGACCGATCTAAAGTATCCAGATAGACATTTGTTTTCCATTCGCAATATGAAAGTGCCCAAGCGTAATGTTCTTTCAAAAAAAAGTTGCCAACACTGCACAAAAAATTGCCACGTGTAGCATCAGCCTTAACCATATATATATATATATATGATATATATATATAGATATATATATATATAGATGATGGCCACGCATAGGAATTCCGCACGGTGCGGTTACAGGTCCGGTTCCTTTCACACGCAAGAAGGGTAGCAAGCGAAAATGCTGTTGCCTTTGAGTGTATGTTTGTTGTATAGAATTGTTGTCACTGCTGCACACTCCCACAATAGAAATATTAGTCGAAAAATCTAATTTCCGTGCGCTAGGGCCCTCCCAGTGTAGGCCCCGGGGCTTCAGGCCGTTAAAGCCGTGTGTTAATGCACCCCTTGATATTGATATAACATGATATTGATAAAATGATATTGATATAACAGCTATACATTTTTATAGCGCGAACTTACCGTGAAATGTGAAGGTATTTTCTGGTTTGTAAATCCTGCGAGTATGGGCGTCCTAGTCCATCCGATTATATGAAACCTTTCACTTTCACGTTTGACATTCTTCTTCTGGTACTGTTTACAAGCCAACTGATGACGACTTTGCCACCGGAAGGAGAAGTTTCACATTTTATTTTTCAGTTCTGTTATTTGAAGATCTCTAAGTATACATCACAGATAAACCCCTAAAAAATTCTTAAAAAACAACAACCTTAAGTATTTCTCTTTGCATTTTGGACTGGCCTACATCATAGTTAAACCTCTCTCAATTTCTTAATAAACTCCTATCTTTCCTTAAATAAATGGAAAGATTTATTTAAATACTGCAAAATTTAGTAATATGCTCAGCTGTTTATACACTGAAAAAAAATGATAATAATTTTCTTAAGGTAAGTGGGTGCAAACAATTTATTTTGGCTACATTTAATATATATATTATATATCATATATATATATTAGGCGATGATAATTATAGGAATATAATATATATCTATATATATATATATCATATCATATAGATATATATAATTACATATATATATATATAATATTATATATCATATTATATCGTATCTATAATATATAGATCCTATATATACATATATATAATATATATATATACACCTATAATATTATATATATATATGTATATATTATGTCTATCTATATATATATATCTATATATATATATATTGTGTGGTGTGTATATCCTATATATATCTATATATCTTCCTGCCAGATCACGAGTGTGATCTACTGATGTGTCTTGTATGTAGTCTTAACCCATATAATATTATATTTATGCTGTCAAATGTTTTTAATCAACATCGATTAATCACTTCCAAAATAAAAGTCTTTGATTACATAATATATGCGTGTTATGCTGTGTATATTTATTATGTATATATAATTACCAACACATGCCATGTATACATTTAAGAAAAATATGTTAATGGTTTATATATTAAATATATAATTGTATAGAATATAAAATATAAAATATATAATATATAAATGTATATACATGTACATATTTTCATAATATATACTGTATGTGTATGTATTTATATATACATACATAATAATATACACAGTACACATAACATATAGTCTGGTAAACAAAAAACGTTTATTTGGATGCGATTAATCCGTGATTAATAATTTGACATATATATTATATATATAATATATATATATATATATATGATATATATATTACTATATATATATATATATATATGCTGTGCAAAGGCAAAAGACCGTAACTTCGATTTTTGCCGAAAATTGGCAGCAATATGTAATCGTGAATAAACTTTAAAAATTGTTTTTCTTTATGTAATGCAGATTATTCACCAGGCTGTCACTATGCAGTAGACAACATTATAAACCAAAAAATCAGCAAGCATGACTACCAACAATAAAATCAATATACTACCAACAATTAAATCCATACACAAAAAATCAATCGTGACCCAATAAAATCAATCCATGGCGATGAAAGTCATCGGAGATGTTATTCCACAAGCATTCTGAGCATTATTCCCACTTGTTGGCGTTCACATCAATCCACAAGTCGCTCTTTTATGTTATTTCATACAAATCAATATAAAAGCAATTATGCTGTCTAGCATTCTTTTACGTTACTGAGCACTGCAAATAAATTGGTAACCACGGTGTCCACTCATGTTTAATTTTTAGTCTGCTTGTAACGGTCAAAAAATAAATAAAAAATAGAAAGAAAGAAAGAAAGAAAAGAACACCCAGACAGCAGCTGACTGCGTGCCAGATCTGTTTTCAATGTATAAGTATAAATGTGTAAGTGCTAACCCTTAAGGCTACACGCATTCATCAAAAATATATTTAAAAAAGTAATATTGTGAAATATTATTACAAGGTAAAATAAATATTTTCTATTTGAATATATTTTAAAATGTCGTTTATTCCTGTAAATTTTCAGCATCATGCTGGATTTTTATTGGTACTCAGTTATAAACAGAGGCGGACAGAGTACACTGCTTCATTACTTGAGTAAAAGTACAGATACCCCCTAATGGTTCTTATTGTTATCAGTTGTAAAAAAAAAAAAATGGAAACAGAAGGGTCTTATCTAGTGAAACAACCAGACATTTTCTTAAAAAATGACAATTGATATACTTTTTAACCTCAAACGCTCATCTTTTCTAGCTCTGCGTGAACTCTGTGCATTCCAGTTAATGAAAGTTAGGGTATATCGAAAAGCTCCCATCTCATTTTCTCCTCCAACTTCAAAATCATTCTAAATCGTTCTGCATCGCTGTTTTGCCATTTTTGTAAAGGGCATTTGAACTTCTTTGAATGTTCACTTTTAAACACTGGGTCAGTACATCTGCAGCGATGTAGGACGATTTTGAAGTTGGAGGAGAAAATGAGATGGTAGTTTTCCGACCTACCCTAACTGTTTTCGAACGGAACCGCTCAGAGTAAGCATGCACATTGCACAGCTACACAAGACAAGCATTTGAGGTTAAAAAGTATATAATTTTTATAATTGTTTTTAGAAAATGATGAGTCATTTCGCTAGATAAGACCCTTCTTCCTCGTCTGGGATTATGTAGAACACTTTGAAGCTGCACTGAAGCTGCAATCTGGACCTTCCACCCAGTGAACCCCACTGAAGTCCACTATATAGAGAAAAACCCAGGAATGTTTTCCTCAAACTAATTTTTTTTTTTCATCTGAAGAAAGAAATACATGAACATCTTGGATGACAAGGGGGTGAGGAAATTATAAGGAAACTTTAATTCAGAAGAGAACTAATCCTTTAAGCTTAGTGAATATTATGTACAGTAAGCACTAGAAGTAGAGACATAAATAAACTTTTTTGTGCAATTAATTTGTTTTGTGTAGTAATTCAATTTTTTTTGGTGCAAAAATTATCAAAATGAGAATCAATTATCAAAATGCACAGTGGCACATATTTTGCATTGTTTTGTGTAGTTATTCAATTGTTTTAATATGAATATTATTTTAATAGAGTGTTCAGTACAGTAATTTTCTATACATCTAAATCAGTACTTTAAACTTTTTGTTGTCTAAGAGCTTTGTATAACAACTTTAAAAAAATATCAGTTGCAAAAGACAGTAAGATATTTAATTATGCATTATGTAAGATGCTTGTAATCATTGCTTTAGTGTGTATATATATATATATTATAATATATATATTATATATTTATATAGTATATAAATATACAAAATGACACATTTGGGCCAAATCCCGTTGTTCTCACCATCCAATAGACAGAGCCCAATTCACAAACATAAACCACAATTTGACAATTTTATCTTCTTCTCTCTCAGTTTCTCATTTTCCTCTTGACAGTGCCCCATAGCTTCTCTATGGGGTTCAGGTCTGGTGAGTTTGCTGGCCAGTCAAGAACACCAACACCATGGTTGTTTAACCAACTTTTGGTGCTTTTGGCACTGTGGGCAGGTGCCAAATCCTGCTGGAAAATGAAATCAGCAGAAGGAAGCATGAAGTGCTCCAGAATTTCTTGGTAAACGGGTGCAGTGACTTTGGTTTTCAAAAAACACAATGGACCAACACCAGCAGATGACATTTCACCCAAATCATCACAGATTGTGGAAACTTAACACTGGACTTCAAGCAACGTGGGCTATGAGCTTCTCCACCCTTCCTCCAGACTCTAGGACCTTAGTTTCCAAATGAAATACAAAACTTGCTCTCATCTGAAAAGAGGACTTTGGAACACTGGGCAACAGTCTAGTTCTTCTTCTCCTTAGCTCAGGTAAGACGCCTCTGACGTTGTCTGTGGTTCAGGAGTGGCTTAACAAGAGAAATACGACAACTGTAGCCAAATTCCTTGATACGTCTGTGTGTGGTGGCTCTTGATGCCTTGACCCCAGCCTCAGTCTATTCCTTGTGAAGTTCACTCAAATTCTTGAATCTATTTTGCTTGACAATCCTCATAAGGCTGCAGTTCTCTCGGTTAGTTATAGTAGACAAGATGGCAGCGCGAACACATTGCGAGGCTTGGCATCTTACCAGATTTTGGAAAATAGTGTTAATTTACCTGGTTATTTCCTTCGTGTTCGCTCGATTCAGTTACGCGAACTACAGCTACAGTAAACAGTCGCTCCTGGAAATCAACAATCGGTGTTCCAACATAGTTTTAGATTATCCTTTTGACTTCAGCGAACTCCCGCCGGAGCTACAGAGATCACAGAGGAAAAACGGATCACTCGCACTGACCGGAAGTGCTCGACGTCGGCGTCGAGACCGTAAACAAAGACGGGGAAAGCGTGGAGGGCTGCGTGCTAAGCTAAGGCTAAACCCACATCGACCAGCTCTGCCCAGCATCTTCCTTGCCAATGTATGGTCTCTGATGAACAAGATGGACGAACTAAAGATCTGGACCCTCACACAGAAATGGCTTATGGACTGCAATGTTATGTTCTTCAATGAAACATGGCTCTGCAACGATGTCCCAAACAGCGTTGTGCATATGGATGGACGCTCTTTTTTCAGGGCTGACAGAGTAGCAGAAACCTTTGGTGAAAAAAAGGGTGGTGGACTATTCTATGTAAACAAATCATGGTGTAAAGACTCTGTCATTGTTGATACCTACTGCTCTGCTGATCTGGAGTTCCTGATTATCAAGTGCAGGCCATTCTACCTACCACGTGAGTTCACTTGTATGCAGTTAATGTACCACCGGATGCTAATAATAATGTGGCTAAGAAAGAACTTTGGGCTGCTAATAGCAAATTACAAACCTTGCACCCGGATGGGGCCTTTATTGTTGCTGGGGACTTTAATCACTGCACTTGATCTTTTCTCCCTAAATTTCACCAAAATGTCTCCTGCTCTACAAGGGGACATAAAACATTGGACCATGTATATACCAATGTGACTGATGCCTACAAAGTCACACCCCTCCTCCACCTGGGTCAGTCTGACCACCTCTCTTTGTTCCTGCTCCCCTAGTATACCCCGGTCATCAGATGTGTGAAACCTACAATAAGAACTGTTAAAATCTGTCTGGAAGGTGTTGACTCTACTCTTCAACATCAATTCCAGCACATAGACTGGAATGAGTTTGCTGCCCAGGCCACCACAAACTCTCAGATCAACATTGACAATTACACCAACTCTGTCCTGGAGCACGTTAACAGATGTGTGGGCAGAGTGACCACACACACAAAAAGCCTCCTGCTCAAAGCAAGAGATGCAGCCTTCAGGTCTGGAGATCGGAAGGCTTACAGCTCAGCCAGAGCCAACCTGAGGAAGGGTATCTGCCAGGCCAAACTCACACAAAAACAGAGGATTGAAGAACACTTCAATTCTTCAGACCCCCAGCGTATGTGGCAAGGCATACAAACTATCACAGACTACAAACTACCTAACACTGTGCCCCTCCTCCAGCTCTGCCTCCCTCCCTGACGAGCTCAATCACATTTATGCTCATTTTGATCAAAATAATAAGGAGATCTCCCTCAAAGCTGAGCATCAACCCAAATGAACTGCCTCTCACACTCTCCACCTCAGATGTTTACTCCACTCTGTGTAAGGTGAATGCACGGAAGGCAGCTGGCCCTGACGGAATACCTGGTCGTGTTCTTAAAGCCTGTGCGGAGCAGCTGGCTGAGGTGTTCACGGACATTTTCAATCTGTCCCTGGCCCAGGCAACTGTCCCCACTAGTTTCAAAACCTCCACCATCGTGCCAGTTCCGAAGCACTCCACTGCCACGGTCCCTAACGACTTCTGTCCTGTTGCACTCACCCCCATCATTGCCAAGTGCTTTGAGAGACTGGTTGCATCCCATTTAAAATCCTGTCTCCCTGCTACACTAGACCCATTCCAATTTGCCTATCGCCGCAATAGATCAACAGAGGACGCCATCTCTACGGCACTTCAATCTGCCCTCACCCACCTGGACAGTCAAAATACACATGTGAGAATGCTGTTCATTGATTACAGTTCTGCATTCAATACGGTAATCCCCTCCAAACTGATCTCCAAGCTCAGCCAGCTTGGAATCAGCACATCCATCTGCAACTGGATTCTAGATTTTCTGACTAACAGACCTCAGTCTTTTAAGTTAGATAACCTCTCCTCCTCCATCATCACCCTGAACACCGGCATGCCACAGGGCTGCGTACTGAGCCCTCTTCTGTACTCCCTATTCACCCATGACTGCGTTCCTGTTTATGGCTCCAACAATCCAATAATCAAATAATCAATAATCAAATTCGCAGATGACACCACGGTGGTAGGTCTGATCAAGGATGACGATGAGTCAGCATACAGGGCTGAGGTGCAGCACCTGGCACCTTGATCTAAAAACAAAAAACACAAACTAAACAACCATAAAATAAAAGCACACCATAATTCACTCAAACAACACCATAACACACACACACACCACAACCTACATCAACGGAGCTGTAGTGGAGCGTGTGTCGAGTTTCAAGTTTCTTGGCATCCACATCTCTGATGACCTCACCTGGTCCTTAAACACCTCCACCCTGGTCAAAAAGGCGCGGCAGCACCTTTACTTCTTATGAAGCCTCAAGAAAGTTAGTCTCCTTGTGGATGGTACAACAGAGCATGCTCACAACGCATCTCATCTTAAGAGCTACTTCCTCGAGGCTGTGACACTCAAAGCACTCCAGCGGGTAGTGAAAACTGCTCAACGGATCACCGGTACCCAGTTAACAACCATTGAGAACATAGTAGGCTCAGGAAGAGCTTCTTCCTCGAGGCTGTGACACTTCTGAACTCCACACCAGCAATCTAACCTGCACCTGCTCTCTTACTGCACTGGTCACAGTACTTTACATACATGTATTTGCACTACTAATATTATGCACGGACTACACATTGTTCAAGCTATCACACTGTAAGCTATCTAACGTTGTTACTGTACATAGCACAGTAAACTATTTTTGTAAAAATATCATTGCACTACTACATATAATACATTGATTACTATGCACTAAACAGATTTATACACTGTTCTGTTTGCTATTCATATGTACATACCCTGTACATATAATCCCTCTTGCAATTTATCACATAGCTTGTTTATAGCAACTCACTGTACATTCTGTACTCATAGCTTCACTTACTCTGCACTTATATGTACAGTATATAAAACACTATATTCTTGCACTTCTGGTTAGATGCTAACTGCATTTCATTAGCTCTGTACTTGTACTGTGCATAATGACAATAAAGTTGAATCTAATCTATTCTAATCTAATCTAGTTGTACATCTTTTTCTTCCACACTTTTTCCTTCCACTCAACTTTCTGTTAACATGCTTGCATACAGCACTCTGTGAACAGCCAGCTTTTTTGGCAATGAATGTTTGTGGCTTACTCTCCTTGTGAAGGGTGTCAGTGATTGTCTTCTGAACAACTGTCTGAAGAGACAGCAGTCTTCCCCATTTGTGTAAGGAACTCCATTTGTGTAAACCTTTGCAGGTGTTTTGAGTTGATTAGCTGATTGGCATGTCACCATATTCTAATTTGTTGAGATAGTGAATTGGTGTTTTTTGTTAAATGTGAGCCAAAATCATCACAATTAAAAGAACCACAAACTACTTCAGTCTGTGTACATTGAATTTATTAAATACACAAGTTTCACAATTTGAGTTGAATTACTGAAATAAATGAACTTTTCCACGACATTCTAATTTATTGAGATGCACCTGTATGTGTATATATATATATTGGTGAGCCTGTGCGAATTGTAGCCTCCATTTCCTGTTCTTAGCTGACAGGAGCGGCACTCGGTGTGGTCTTCTACTGCTGTAGCCCATCTGCTTCAGGGTTCGATGTGTTGTGCATTCAGAGATGGTATTCTGCATGAAATTCCTGGTAGATGTGTGTGTCTTTTTCGACCATTCTCTGTAACCCTAGTGTGTTGATAAATTGATTGCAACCACGTGTATGTGTGTGTGTGTGTGTGTGTGTTGAAAGTTAGTCAGCTAAATTTGTTTATTTAAATGTAGCTAAAATAAATTGATTGCAACCACTTACCTTTTTTTTTTTAGTAAATTCAATGAATCAATTTTTTTTTTCTCAGAATACTTATACTCATGTGTACTTGTACTTACATATTTTGAATAATGAATGATTCAAACCAGAATGTCCTATTCATGATCTTGGAATAATTGCATTTTTTTTTCTACTGTTGAAACATTCTTCCTTTGTCAGATTGTTTTTGTTTTCCCTTCCCCACACCACATTCCACTCCACATTCATACTCACGCGCTCCACTATTCCTTCATCTATCCCTTACCCACCCAGAATAATAACAACAACAATATTTATATTGCCTGTTTAACCAGTTTGTTGATTACTTTATACGCTTAATTTTTTCACTTCAAGTCAAAAAACAAAAAAAACACAAAAAAACAACTAAAAATAAAAAACGCCACAAAAAAATTACACAGAATGTGATGATGTTGAACTCTACATGCTCCGTCAGTGTAGTAAAGCATTTTAAGTCACACTTAAAATAAAAGTAATTAAATAATAAAATAAAATAATATTAATGTAATAAAATATATAAAATATTGATTATTTTCAAATAAATAGTAACAAAAAAATATCTGGTAAATTTGGGCAATGTGGGACACATAATCACTGTGTCACAGTTATGTTCCGTTTGTCTCTGTCTTTTTTTTATGATCAACTTTTTTCATTTTTTATATTAACAAAACAATTTTTTCATTTTTTTTATTACATACAACGGTACAAACAGTCCTCCAAACAAACCGAACAAACAAACAAATCAGGGCAGGGCTGAGCCAACAGACATATTAATAATAATTTACAATTTGAAAGAGAGAAGAAAAAAACAATGACAAACTCAATCTTTTTACATATGTCCAAATGTTTTTCAGAAGAAAAACATTGCCATGCATCAATGCCAATGGTACCAGGTTAAGCTACAACCCAAAACATTTTTGCACAAATGTCCTCCTTAAAACAGAGCCACTATAATCCAAAATGTTTTTGCACACATGTGCGGCGTAAACCAGTTTTGTATTATTGTCTTCTTTGCAGCCGCAAAACCAGCAAACAACATTCTCTTCTTTAATGAACTTATACAGGAGTTATTGTCATTAAGAAGAGATAAACATGGATTAGACGTGTAATCAATTTGTAGTAAAAAGGACAAAAGAGAATTCACGTGTCCATAGGCTGACAACAATTGGACATTCCCAAAATGTGGAGAAAAAAGTACCTGATGATACAGTGTTGCAGATATGACAGTTATAGGTCGATTGCAGTTTCATTTTAAACCTCTTGTAAGGAGGTATGTATGCTCTATGGTTGAATTTGAAATGGATAAAACGATGAGCCAAGTTTTTAGAAGTTAAGATTAGATTAGACCACACCCTCTCCCAGTTGACCAATAAATCAAACTCTGTTAATTCACGATATATGTCTATTAGAAAGAGGCTTTGCAGTGTGATCATCAAGTTTACTATATATTAGAGAAACAGATGGCCGACCAGAGGATGGTGTGAGCCAATCCCACATAGGATGAGAGGAAATGGGGGATGCCCAGGGAACTCCACAGGCCTTGAGAGCCGAACGTAACTGAAAAAAGACAAAATATGATGATGCTGGTAAACAAAACTCAGTTCTTAATTCTTGAAGCGAGCAGAGTCCTTGGTTATCATAGTCACCGCAAGTGTTTATGCCCAATGTAGACCAAGAGGGCTGGACAAATGGCCGATTTCAAAATAAAAAAAATTAAGTTGTGCCATAAGATGTGTCATCAGATGTCACCAAAGTCACCAGAATTTTAGGTTTTGGCTGTCTGAACTTACTGGAATTAATATTATTATTATTATTATTTTTACTGAAGTAAAAGAAATATTAAATAATATGTTACTTTTAGAGGTTAATAAATAAAATAAAAAACACAAAAAATTGATTATTTTTATTTTATTTTATTAAAGGTAGTGATGTTACATATGACATAGGATCACACCTGAGGCCTTTGTGCCCAAATTTCTCCACGAAGGACAAATTAAGGGCTGATATATGATGGATGCTTGAGGGTTAAAAATGAGGGTAAAATAAGTGAAGAGAAACACATTTAAATTCACAACTGAAAAAAACATATATGCTCAATTGCTTGATAATTTCATATCGCAATCCTTCAGCTCAATACAAAAGATGCATTTATTTGGTTTGCAGCAAAGATCTATCTATCTATCTATCTATCTATCTATCTATCTATCTATCTAGTCATTTAGCAGACGTTAGTAATTTAGCAGACGTTTAATATATATATATACGAATTATATATATATATATATATATATATATATATATTATATATATATATATATATATATATATATATGCTTATGTGCTTGGTGATAATATATTATCATTGGAAAACTGGTGCCCATTATTATTTTTAATTTATGTTGAGTGAATTTAATGAAACTGAGGTGGGTTCAGTGCCAAACTATTTTCCACTGATTTTTTCAATTACAAAAAATTAATGTTCTTTTTTTTCTACAAAAAACAAAAAATGAATGTTCTTGTACTGAAATATACACTTGATTGAGTGAAATATGTCTCAAAGTGAAGCAAAATTTTGTACCATATACTGCTCCTGCTGTAAAATAAATACATACATGCATACATAAATGTAGACACTGTGCTCAGTAAGATAGACTAAGGCTATATGACCTTTATGAACCCTACATCTCTAAATGATTTAATTGTCTTACGAAAAGAGCACAAATTATTTAACGTCTCTCTATGCTATGTTAAGATTCTCAACAATTTCTTCTATTGTGTTCCACTAGAAAGGATATATATATATATATATGTGTGTGTGTGTGTGTGTGTTTTGGAACAACACTATGGTGTAAATAATGGCAGAATGAACTGGTTCTTGTGTTGCCAAAGCCACCATATTCCTCCACACCACTATAATTCACCACAAAACCATAAAAACACAACAAAAACATAAAAACACATCAAAAAGTTCACCAGTTAACAAAACACATGAGCTTTGGACTTTGCCAAATTCAATCAAATTGCTTCCTTAATATACAATGTGGATGCAGATATAAACATCTCTCAGGTAATCTTCTTATGGTGACTGCATAAATATCCACTTTTCAAATCTGGTTTACACTCTCTGTGAATTATGTGCAAAGAAAAACTAATAGGTTATGATAATGAAGTCACCTCTTATGGCATCTGTGAGTTCACTTGTGCTCAAATTTGTTGTTCCGCATGTCTCTCATCTCCATATATCAATGAGAGTCATTTCCATAAACTCTTCAGCTAAATGATGCTTGTATTGTTGTGTATCTGAACATGGAGTTTGACAGAAAGAATATAACTATGGCTAGTATCTGCCCAAGAACAGGTTTTGGATCAGAGCTGTGATGTTGTTCATGGCTCTGTGTTTAAGGCTGTAAAAGCTTTATTATTTCAGCCTCGGTTTAATCCAGAGACTTAGGGTCCCTTGTGTTGGTCTTTGGCTTTTCTAAGCCCACTCTTGTTTCCTGAGTTTGTAGGATCGATGTTGCTGTTGTTCCACTGAGGATTTCCGAGCTGACTGCTTTCATTTGGTGACATTTCCCTCAGTGCCACCTTTTTAACGGAGGGTGAGCCCCTTCTAAAATGTTAAAAGTGCCGCCATCAATCTTCCCTCCTCAGACAAGTGTCAGGCCTGTAGTTAGCCTTCAAGTCTTCTCCCGTTTGTTGGCCACAATCCACAGAGTTTAATTGAAAATTGTTCCCATGCCTTGACACTTGAATAACAAAGAGAGCATAAGTTTTACCCTAACTGCTATTCAGACACATTTCAATTATCCATGTTTCAACTGTAATCATGGACTGTGCCATTCACAAAGCTTGCAGCAGTTACCTGCAGACCTCCAGTACTGCCAGCTGAAGATTATAGAGCTTTGAAATAGTATGCGTGGGTACAGATCCTATTACAAAAAAAAAAAAAAATCTATAAATAAATAAATACTAAATAAAAAAAAAATAAAATCTTAATTTTAACAGTAAACGACTGTAAATGCTACAATTAAAAAATAAAATAAAATAATAATTATTGGTTAAAAGTAAGTTACTTTACTATGTATGGTTAAAAAATGGAATACATCTAACTTGACATTTAACATAATTTTACATTAAAATACTGTTAAACAAATGTTGTAAAACACCCACTTTAACCTGACTGCTGGCCCCAGACAGTAGAACTTTTTTTAAAATTAATTAATTAATTAATTTTTTTTGGTAACACTTTATAATAACGTTCAGTTGTAAGTCATTTATAAGTGATTAGCTAATGATGAACTAATCATTTACAAAATATAACTATGTGTTCATAAATGATTCATATGTGGTATGCTAATATTTTTATCTGTATTTTGTATAGATTCAGTTATAAATCTATTGATTAGATAATGATGAACTATTCATTTACAAAACATGACTTTACATTCTCAAATGATTATGAACTAATATGCTAACGATTTACAAATCTGTTGTAAATTATCTTAAAAAATAGCATATTATGAAATAATCAAACAAATCCTTAGTAAATAGTTAATAAGTTACTAGTTAATATATTATTAATCACTTATAAATCGTCGAAATGTCAACATTGTACTATTATCTCCCAGCGTTAAAAATACTTCATGTGTGTCAGAGAAGACATCTGTCTAACCCTCACCACTCACCCCTTACATTGCAGTACACACTACAAAGTATTCAAAACCTGTTGTGTAAACGCATGAATAAATCATTTACAACACGTTCTGCATCCCCTAATCTAAAGTGTAAACTACTCATCATAAATAAATTACTCACCAACAAACACCCCCCCCCTTGATCTACATTCGAGGGTAAAACGCTTTACACTTTCACTAGATCCCTAACACTTCACACAGAACACAAGTCTGAGATAAAACAAAACCCAATCCAATCCCCTTAAATCAAATAAACTATAATTCAATTCACATCAAATCAAATAATATACTATTAAAAAATATATAAAAAATATATATAGATTTATAGTTTTAGCATAATTGCATTTGTGGGCTTTTTAACAGACCAGCTTACAACTTTAACAAAACATACATAAATTATATACTGATCATTTACTAATGGTTTAATCATCATTTGTTCATGATTAATAAATGTTTATTGAGATACTAGTACAATGCTGACATGTCAATGATTTCTAAGTGATTAATAATATATTAACTAGGAACTATTAACCAATTACTAAGAATCTGTTTGATTATTTCATGATGCTATTTTTTGATAACTTAAGACAGAATTGTAAATCTTTAGCATATTATTTAATCATTTGTGAACCTATTGTTTTGTAAATGATAAGTTCATCATCATCTAATCACTTTTATTTTTATTTTTTTAACTTAATCTACAAAACATAGATAAAAATATTAACATATCACTTCTTAATCATTTACGAACACATAGTCATGTTTTGTAAATGATTAGTTCATCATTCACTAATTACTTGTAAATGAATTAACAAAACATACACAAATTGTACACAAATCACTTCTTAATCGCTTATGAATGTTTTGTAAATGATAAGTTCATCATTAAAGGTTTATTCTACCCCAAAATGAAAATTTTGTCATTAATCACTTACCCCCATGTCGTTCCAAACCCGTAAAAGCTTTGTTCATCTTCAGAACACAATTTAAGATATTTTGGATGAAAACAGGGAGGCTTGTGACTGTCCCATAGACTTCCAAGTAAATAACAGTGTCAAGGTCCAGAAAAGTATGAAAGACATCGTTAAAACAGTCCAAAACAGCTACCAGTGGTTCAATCTGAATTTTAGGAAGAAACAAGAATACTTTTTGTTCACAAAGAAAACAAAAAAAAGAACAATTTGTCTCCTCTGCATCAGTGTGGAGCTGGACGTGGATACTCTCCAAAATGGCGCTACGCTGATGCAGAGGAAAAGTAAAAAAGGAAGAGTTTATGGTTTGAGTTGAGGTTGCTGCTGCGAGAATTATGTCATGGGATGACTGTCCCTCATGGTTCATGAACCCTTTAAGTTTCTGAGTCATCTTCGAAACTTATAAGAGTATTTTGTGAGACTCTAGTCGCTGAGAGCCTCAGGTGATGACTGTGCCATTGAATCCCAATGTACGGTATCACCGTCCGCAGTGTCCTCCCAGGTAATAAAAAGTGATCAAAGTTTCCATTATTCTCTCAGAGGGTCCAGGAAAGTATTGAAGCATCGAAAATACATTTTTAGTCCAAAATTCATGAAAAAATTAATACTTTAAACAGATTTTTTCTTTCCCCGCCGGGTCTTACATGAACGCGACTGCTGTGACTGTTTAATGTACGACGCTGGATACTTTGTGTTCTCCTGAAAAAAAATAAAGAAAAGATTTCATTCAGCGTCACGGAGACTGTGGTGAACGCGCTCACAACTATGAGTAAGAGAAGAAATATATATATATCATAATTTAACAGTTAAGGCTGGACCAAAATGACTTTTCGATGCTTCAACAAATACTCCACGGACCCTCTGATGTCACAATACAAACTTTGAAGATATTTTTATTAAAGTGGACATAAACATGCTATACCGTACATACAAGTGACACAAGCAGTTGAATGGAGGGACAGAAAGCTCTCGGACTAAATCTAAAATATCTTAAACTGTGTTCTAATGATGAACGGGGTCTTACGGGTTTGGAACGACATGAGGGTGAGTTATTAATGACATAATTTTCATTTTTGGCTGAATTAATCCTTTAAGGTTTGAGTTATGGGTGTGCTGGCTGTGAGCGGTCTCCTCTGGGATGTTTGTGCCTCATTCCACATGAACCCTTGGTTTGAATTCTGAGTGTGATGTAAATGGAAAGCCAGTCTCTAGTAAGTACTCTCAAACTCACGCACTGTCGTAGCCTCAGGTGATGACTGTCACATGGAGGCAATCCTGAAATGACTACGAATCACCGACCGCAGTGCTGAGGGGGTTTTTGTGAGCAGTGACTTGGGTTTTTCTTAAGGTACATCATCGTGTGCTGGCAAGTAGGATCGACATCTGAAAGTAATTTATTAAAATACATACCAAATTAAAACAGGTATTTTTTCCCGCAAAAGCACATCTGAACAATGGTTTGGGAAATGTATAGTGCTGGATTTGTTTCTTACAAAAAAAATAAATCTTTAAACTTCAAAAAGATTTTGATTATGGACGGGGACTAGGGGAGAGATATAACATTAAAGTTAAAACAAAAAAATAATATTAAATAAAATACAAAATACAAAAAAAAAAAACAAACAAACAAAAGAAACACAACAATAAAAAGTTCAAAAAAAACCAACCACTCAAAACACATCAAATTGTCATTTATGGATTAAAGTGAATGTAGTATTTTAAATTTGCTAAATTTTCTCTATTTTAAGTTACACAAGCAGTTCAGAAGTTCAAGTGGAAGCCAACCACTGAATCAGATTGACTTTTAACAGCCCCACTAAGTCTGCAATATTTTTTTGCATTGAGGTAACTGAAAATGAACTCAGAAAAATTAAGTGAGACATTGTAATATGCCTTCTCTTGTACTATGACCAGACTAGTTATGGTGTTCAATGTGATAAATCTAGCTCTTATGTTTGTGCACCTTCCACATCAACAATGCAGGGGTATATGATTTCCTAATGGTGTAAATTCAAATACTAATTAAAAGGAATCAAAAATAATTTTTGTGAGCAGTCAGCTTGGTCAAAAAAAAAAAAGGTACATCTCCTTGACGCCTGCAGTGTTTATCGAGTTTTGATGACTAATGATCAAAAAATAAGTTGGTCATTCAAAAAAAGGATTCTCCTGGACACTCCTCAGTGTTTATCGAGTTGTGATGACTAATGATCAAATTTAAGAGTGACGTTTGTTGAAACTTTTGTAAAAAAAGTCAAATACAAACAAAAAAGAAATACATCAGTGATTTATTTCTTACAAAAAAAAAACGCATCTCCACTCACACCACAAGATAATTAATTGATGGACTGGAGTGGTGTGGATTATTGTGATGTTTTGTCAGCTGTTTGGACTTACATTCTGACGGCACCCATTCACTGCAGAGGATGGCTTTGCTGAGCAAGTGATTTAAGGTGAAAAAAGACACTAGCCACAAAATTAGCACTGGACGTGAAACCGATAAATCACTGTCAATGTGTTTCAAAGGTGAAAAAAGACACTAGCCACAAAATTAGCACTGGATGTGAAACCGTTTCATTCAAGGATTGTGGACACTCTCATGGTCGGAATGTCATGGATGGGCCAATTTAAGAGCATTTGTCTAAATGGGCCCAAGCATTAGCCCCTAAGAGAAGGATAAGACCATGGATCTGCGATCGCTAAGCTGTGCAGATCTTCTAATCCCGTTATGCACTTGTTATGTGTTAGACAATCTTGTCTGATAGTTACATGGGTAAGTATACTTGCACCACAGGAAATGGCTTTGCTGTCCTTAAATGAACTTTTACATTGGTGCACACTACTTGTGAGGTGAATACACACTTACATAAACACATGATCTACACCATTTATTTGTGGAATGGATTAAAGGGGTCTTGGGACATGTACTGGATGAAGAAAATGAAAGAAAAAAAAACTGACCTGAAACAACCTTAGCAAGCAGAAAAAATTGGTACCTGAAAGTATGCTTTCAAACTTTTTTTCTCTCTAGTACCTGGAGACTTGCATATAGCTAGTTGGCATTCGAAATATGTAATATTGATAATAATATATATAATATATATATGTATTATATATATATATATACTGTTTATGTATATTCTCACCTCAATAAATTCACCCTCTGGGGCCTTTATTGAATTCCTCTTGTCGTGTGATTCTTCACCCCATTACACTGGTGGAGAATGCCGGCATTTTTGTGAGGAATCACTGACAAGCAACCCCTCCCGAATTGAGTTTGCCCCGTATCTACGACCGTCTGTCACCCCCCCCCCCCCTTTCTGTTTTCTCTGCAGGCAACTGCTCCTCCCCAGTCATGGAAGAGTTGCTGAAATATCTCACCGAGGTGAGCATCCGACATCAGCAAATTATGGAACATATTGCCACCCGCCAAGGAGAGAGATCGGCGCGCTCCGCCTTCCGCTGCCTAACAAGTACCGCTACCGGATCCCCGTGCTCAGGCCACGCAGCTCTTACCCAAGATGACTGCAGATGACAACGCAGAGAACTATTTGCAGATGTTCGAGGCCATCGCGACTCGGGAAGGCTGGCCTCGGGAGGAGTGGGCTCGCATGCTGGCACTGCTGTCACCGGCTCTGAGTGGTTCCTACGACGAGCTACGGAAGGAGATCCTGGCCAGGGTGGCGACCATTTGAGCGGCGCAGTTGTTCCATGACTGGGAATATAAGACCCATTTGCCAGCCCGTGCCCAAGTGGCCAAACTCACCCATCTGGCACATCATTGGCTACTCACCGGGGAACCCACCCCTGCTCAGGAAGCAGAGGGGGTGGTGGTTGATCATCTGCTTGGGGCCCTTCCACGTCCTCTTCGGCAGGCAGCAGGTATGCGGAACCCTCACACCGTCAGTGAACTCATGGAGGCCATTGAATTGGCAGAGGCAGCTCAACATCGCGAGACTGGGGAGCGAGCGCCGCCTTTTCCCCGGAGGGTGAACCAGGAGTGACGCACTCCGGAGGACATCTCATGACCAGTGAGCAGGCCGGCGGTTCCCGGCCCACAGGATGAGCCAATGCCCACAGAACCCCCCCGCTCGCCAAATCGGGCCTGGCTGGCAGGATGAGTCTTCCACCATGAACCACTGGCGGGGGCAACGTGGGTGGAGGTAAAAATTAATGGATGGCCCTACCAAGCCATGCTGGATTCGGGCAGCGTGGTCAGCCTCATGCAGCCCACAGTGTTACCCCCGCGTGTGGAGTCCAAGGCTGGGTAGAGCCCGGTTCATCTCCACTCTAGATCTTACTAAAGGATACTGGCAAGTGCCATTGACAGAGGACGGCAAGCCCAAAATCGCGTTCTCAACCCCCAGTGGCCTCTGGCAGTACCGAGTTCTCCCCTTCGGCCTGCATGGGGTCCCAGCAACTTTTTATCAGATGATGGACATCCTGTTGAGGCCCCACCAATCCTACGTGGCCACCCACTTGGATGACATCATCGTTCACTCGGAGAGCTGGGAGGATCACTTAGAGCAGTTGCGGCGGGTGCTAGACTGACGACCAACCCCCGGATATGTCATCTGGCCCTCTTTGAGGCTAAGTACTTGGGCTTCCAGGTGGGTCATGGCCTCATTAATCCTCAGGAGAAAAAAGTGGCAGCAATCCTCTCTGCGCTGCGGCCCACCTCCAAAACCCAGGTACGAGCCTTTTTGGGGTTGGCGGGTTACTATCGCTGCTTCATCCCTAACTTCTCCTCCTTAGCAGCTCCCCTGACAGACCTGACCAGGAAGGGGCAGCTGGAGAAGACTCCCTGGGGACCCACCGAAGAAGAAGCATTCCAGTGAGTGAAGGTGGCACTCACCTCCGAGCCAGTCCTACAAGCCCCAGACTTTAACAGCCCCTTCCTGGTGCAGACAGACACCTCCAACACTGGGTTGGGAGCCTTCCTCTCCCAGGTTCAGGATGGTGAGAAACACCCAGTGATCTACATCAGCCGAAAGCTATCCCCAGCAGAACAACAATACGCCGCCGTAGAGAGGGAAGCGTTGGTCATCAAGTGGGCAGTCCTGGAGCTCAGGTATTATCTTCTTGGCAGAAAATTCACTCTTGTCACTGACCATGCTCCCTTGCAGTGGATGGCCCGGACCAAGGACACAAATGCAAGGGTGATCTGCTGGTTCCTGGCACATCAGAACTTCCACTTAATCGTGCGACACCGAGCAGGGATGGCCAACGCCAATGCGGATTTAGGCAGCTTTCGCGGGTCTGTCAGGGTTCACTCCCCACCCAGCCCAAGTCTCCCCGTTGTCCCGAAGGGCCAGGATGACGCTTGGGGGGGGGGAGTGTGATGTGTGTCCCGAGCACTCATCAGCGTCACCCTGGAAACGGAGGAGAAACACCTGCGCACACTCAGCACGGGCTGGCCGGCCTCAGCTGAACCTCATTAGAGGACAGCTACAAAAGCCACCGCATGACACACACTGGTGAGACATGTCTCCAGAAGACTCCACGCTAACATTAACAGAAAGCAGTGTGTGACTGGCCAGCCCCAGCATGTGAGCTCAGCACGGACACCCCACACTTTGAAGCACGGAGGAAAGACAGAAGCGGATCACAGAGCACCAGTTCACTTCACCGAGACACGTTGGCACTTCTCACCTCAATAAATTCACCCTCCGGGGCCTTTATTGAATTCCTCTTGTCGTGTGATTCTTCACCCCGTTACAATATATATATATTTTTTTCGGTCACTGTGAAGTGCAGTTATGAACAGCTGTTCTCAATTGAATAATTTAATTTAAGCCATTCCATGTTAGTGATACCTATACCCCATGCCATTTTCCTATGCAAAACTCTCTCAATTTCCTGTCATTCTTTATTTTGGCTGTCTATGGAATGATGCAAAAGCCCCAAAATAAAGTAAAGTAAGATTTGAGGGCGATCAAATGTTACAGCTCCGCTTAACTGTCACTAGAGACACTCCAATCATTCGACCGCTTCACGGCCATATTAGCAGCAACACGCACTCGGAGAGCAAGGGATGAGTAATTTACATTAACTACTCTTCTTCTTTTTATCGCCGTTCAATTAAAATCTAATTTCATTCCACACCCTTGAAACGTGGGAAGTTTCAGAGGAAAGAGGCAGATTTCTTTCTCTCTATCATCGTCAGTATGACACAGAAGCTCATTCTGAAAGGAGTTCATTAACCAAATGACTGTAACTCTCTGTGCCTTGTTGTCATTCAGAATATAAACCTTTTATTTGACCCTATTTACAGCCAGCCAACCATTTTCAGGATTTGGGGGATGATGGCAGAGCAAATGCATAGTCTGACATCAGATGCCAGTGATTTATACATGCAGAGGAGGGATACTGATTCAATATTTCCATTTAAAGCCATATTAAACTCAGATGTGGGAAGCAATAAACTGACCCTGAGAATAGAATCACTTTAGAATCATGTAGCCATTGCTGTGAATCCTGTCAATAAACAGAAAATGGTCAGCTATATGTGATTAAACGGTCTCCATTAGAATTGGTGGGTCACGACCCAAAATTGGTGGAGAAAACACTCCAGTTTTTCACTGACATACTGTACAATGGTTGTTTGCCAAAACAAACTTAATAGTATTCTGGCAGAAATTAATTTGGGACTATAGCTGATCAAACATGGCATATGCTAACATGTATGTGCTGACTGACATATCTTCATACTCAAACCACGAACAAAATTATGCAAATTATGCATTAATGAAAATAACTGAATCAGTTTGAGAATGAACAAATTTTTATAGTTTTTTGCATTTTTGGGGTGGTGAATAACTGGCTTTTGGGAGAATTAAACCCCCCAAATCCCATATAAAGTGTGATTTGAGAAAAAAAAAAAAAAAAAAACTGTTGGATCAGTCCAAAGCTTTGTTTCAATCTTTGATTTCAAAGACATTTTGTTAACTTTTGTACAACAAATAGGGTTCTGGATTGGGTCACTACTTGGTGTCCAATGTAAAAACAGTGTCCCGTAGCAAAACCAGTTGCATTAGTCATATCATTTGCATACAGAGCACATCAATCAGAATTGGTATTCACCTAATAGCAGTGGTCTTTATTCAACTTCTGAGCGGAATGTAAAACAAATCTGCACTCACAGAGTCTTATTCACTCAAAAGCAATGATGGTAATACTAAATATGCAAAGGTGAAATTGGGCTGAAACAGTGTTTTGACACATTTGATTTAAAGAAGGAAATATCAGCAGCACTTTGTTTATCCGTCACTTCATTCTGTATGTAAATGATCCAGTCAGCTCACTGCAGAACCACGATCACCTCCAAACATATGAACATCCCTGTCATCAAAATCTTAAAGGAATAAATCACTTCCACATTAAAATGCTCTTCTAGTTCAGTCACTGGTCACCATGGAACTGATGCTAGAGGTTTCATTTTTAAAAATAATTTAAAATAATCAAAAAATGTATCATAAATAATCCATATGACTCTGTATTTCAAGTCTTTTAAAGACATATAATAAAAATATCAGGAATGAATTGAAATGTAAATACTTTGTAACTGGAAATCGTGACTTCTGGCTTGGCTCACCTTGTCATTAGAAAAGTAGCAACGCCTGATTCATGAACTACACTTTTAATTTAACCCTTAGATAAATATTGACACTTTTTAACCAGTACTTGTAATTAGCTTAATGCATGTTGGATAAGCTCCTGCCACCTGGCTGCACTGTTTCACTGTACAGTATACACTGTGTACATATGGGAGGCTGCTCAGTGCACTCCATTGCATACAACTGACTTCTGGAATTGAACTGATGGATAAAATGAAGTACTTTTTTCACTCCGAAATATGCATTATGAACATAAGTTTTCAAGTTATGTCCTATATCATTTTAGATGATATTAGATGATTTGAACCAAAAAAAAAAAAAAATTTAATTACTGTTGTTTATAATTCGGTGTTGCACTAGTCGGTTTTCAGAGGCACAACTGTCTGTTTATTTTGTTCTTGTTTACAAAAGCTGTGAATTTTTTTGACGGTAAAGTTACTTCATGAATCCCACGTTTTTCAGTCTATTACAACGTTTTATGTTTGCACAGGGCTCCTGTTTTACTTTGTTTCATATTAATTTGCTGGCAAATGAGCCATTGTAATCCATGACAGGGAATGTGAGAGAAAAGACAGAGGCAGCCATTCAGTCTGTCATCTCTCTTTCTTTTGTCATTGATGAGTGAAACACCACCAACAGAAGAGAGCAATATTTCAGCAAACATGGTTCTAAACCAAGGATCAAAAGTTGGACAGTGGGACGTCCTTTATTGGAACCCTTTAGTGGGGTAAAACTAACTCCTAAACTATTTCTCATTTTCTCTAATAGTATCTACACCGCTGCTCCCTTCTTAACCTATGAAGGCCAATCTAAGGACCTCTTGTGCTGATATCACATTTATCATAGTGTCAGTCACATCAGTTGCTGCTGGAATCAGATCAAAAGCCAGAGGAATCTAAATTTCAGATTGCATTTGCAGTTTACGCTGCAGATCAAAGGCCAGCGACTGTGGCTCAGCGGTTCAAGAATGTTTTCAAGAAGGATCAGAGGCTGTAGGTGTTGCCAAGGCGGGGATTTTCCTTTCTTAACCTGATTAGTCTGGGGAACGTTTTCCAAAGCCGAGCAGAGAGGAAAACCAAATTATCTGATGTAAAAACCCCTTTGTAACCCTGAAAATGTCCACTTGCTGTGCAGAAATGCACAGTCTTGAAATAATAATTCATTATTACAGCGCGGTGCTATCACTTGCTCGCTTCCCAAGGGTTGTAACATGATCACAAAGCTGTGAGGAACTTTTCTAAATAGGTTACTGCTATAGGAAATGAAGCCGGAAATTAAAAAGCTTCCAGCCTCCACTAGATTCAGAACAGATTGTCTGTGCAGAACAATAAAAATTCATTATTTGTGCTGCCTAAGGCATAGGTGGAAAATGTCCCAAATTTCAGTGTAATATTTCCGAAAGGGATGCAGCACACCTCAAATGTAATTTTTGCGTAACTACTTTCGGAGAGCTGCGATGCCTCAGTCCTGCGTTTGTAATCGTATGAGCTCTTTCTCCAATATTCAAGCAAGTCATGTGTCTCTTCTTCACACAGAGATAAGCAAACATTTAGGTTTATTTTAGTTCCGACTGAGTTTCATGCAGAGTCAGGGGTTATTTTACATATATGGTATATTAAAGTTCACAGTATTGCCTTTTGGGTTGAGCTGTGAACACAAGAGCAAGTTTTAGCATATCTTCCAGAAAAATGAAACAACTGAACCCTTGTTATTGCCGTGCTCTTATTCTACATGACAGCTTGCAACATGATGTACAAGAAATTTTAGACCAAAGAATGAGCATCCACAATGCAACAGTCTCATTCCTGTCATCTGTTTATTATTAACCATGATGGATTGGCTCCTATAGATATCACATCAACAAAGAGAGGAAGAAGAGGATAAACAGGGATGAAAGCAGATTGCTCATAGCCTGATTAGTCCAGTGTTCCATGAGAGATTCATCATCTATCAGTGTAAACAAGTTATCTTCCACAACACCCTGAATAATCTGTCATGTTTGTGTTTGTGTGTGTATTTTTTTGTAAGCAATTAGCATCCAATTAGTTGCCCAATATGTTTTTTTTTTTAATGGCCAGCACTGAGACTGAAACCCTGACAGATATCCAATCAGTTAACCAGTGGCCAGAGGTGTTATGAATAGATGAGAACACAGCACTCACAGCATGTTGGCTCTGATTAAAAGGCACTGGAACAGAGCCAAAGGCTACTAAAGACTGATCACTGGCAACTGGACATCATCTGAAACCTGATTAGTCAAATTGGTCCACTACTCACACAAAGTCGATTTGTGAACTGTCAACTGTCAATTAGGTTAAAAATGAGAACACAGAACAATGTTGTTCGTCTTAAAATGTTTAATTATGTCAGCACCATTAGCCTTGTGGGCAGCGCAATGGCATGTTTCATACGCTGTGTCATTTACATTTCACCAGGTTAAAATAATATCTCAAGCTTTATGCTTGATTTATTTGTAAAACAACGTCAAAACCTTTTCAGCTTTCTCTTTCTGCAAATTGTATAGTTGTATGGTGTAGTATAGCGATATGACAGCACCCAAAATACTATCAAAACACTCCAACACAGCTCCATTCTTCGCAAAGATGGATAAAAAGGCGCACAGGAAAGAAAAACTTCAAAAAACGAAATACGACCCACCAAATGCTAGCCAAATCACAGAGATGGCAATAATACAGGACAAACATTATCACAGGCCCTCGGTTTTTGGCGAAATATGGTAGGTCATTTGCGGGGGAATTTTTACTTTACAAGTTACAGACATGGCCGATTTACACGGGATTAAGATCACAGACAACCTCCGCAATTATTACAAATGAGGTCACCAGGTAATACTAATCCCATGCGAATAGGGCTTAAGTTTGAGTCCCGGGTACAGACTTCTCCAGATCCCTTCCCCCTCTCTCTCTCTCTCACTTCGATTCATGTCCACTTACTGTCACAAAGTTAAATTACAACACTGCTGATGAGAACCGATCTTTGAAAAATTGTGATCTGATCTAGATCATGATGACAATCTGTGTGCTTTAGCCACAGAAACTGGAAACAGTTTTTGGTGCTCTCTGACAATGTGCATCATGGACTGCGTTTGTTCTTCAGTATTTGAGAGGAGTCCATTGTACTCTTGGACGGTGTGTTTTTCTCTTGAATGGTGTCCTTTCATGCATTTGTGTTGTTCCAGGATCTTGTTCCAGAGTGTTCTGACATTGTTACATGTTGCCAAGTATAGTAACTAATATAGTAAGTATACTAAATGCAATACTCAGAATTTCTGCTCTGTAATTAACCAATACATGTGCACACATACAGCAGTAAGTATAGTAAACACTACTCACACACACCGTGAACATGCACATGGAGCAGTGAGTAGTCATTTGCTCCAATGGTTCGGTTTCTTGCTAAAGGGAGAGCGCACTGTACATTCACTCCCTCCAAAAATTTGGGGAGTGCGGGGTATCTTAATGACCATAACAACACATACCAAATATACCAAAATATTTTCTGTTCCTTTTCCATTAGTTAACATTTGAGATTAGTGCCAAAAGATTAAACACAATCAAACATACTATTTGAGATTAGTGCCAAAAGGTTCACCACAATCAGACATCTTATTAAAATAAGTACATGTATCCAGATCTTATACTCTAGGCAAAGTTTGTTTAAGAGTAAATTGAGGGCAGTCCACTTCCTCCAAGTTTTGACATGAACTTTTGCTCTTCTTAAACAGTCAGAATGGTTCAGTGTTTCAAATGACAGTAAGTTCAGATTCATCATAAATGACACTGATTTATAGATTCTCCCCTGCATATCAAAAGAGTCTGACTTTAGATCAGATGAACTGATCTCTTAAATACATGTCTCTTAATGAGGGTCATCTCAGGTGGGCTGGAGTGACAGTCGGCTGGTGCTCGACAATTTTTGCAGTCTGATTTGACTGATTAAAAATCAAACAAACAAAAATGGTACACACTTTCTCTATCTACCTTTTTCCAAACAAGCATGTATTTTAAAATATGGGTGGCATTTTGGGATTCGGGAAACTGCCACCAAAAATGACTGAAATAAATCATTTTAAATAATAAGATTGCTCTTCAAATAATCATTATCCATCAGTTTGACTGAATTAGAATTTTATATCATGCTCTATTTCCATCTATCATGAAAATAATCTAATACTCTGTATTATTCTTGACACTGGTATCACAAGAATCTGTGGCAGGAGCACTTTTCAGTTTGCTGTGCTTTTTCTTTGTACTCTTCTGTAACAATATGAAAAGGACAACAGATATTACATGCTTGTGCTTTGCTTTCAACTGATTTAATTTAATAAACAATATCCCATGAATAATTCACTGGAATGCAGTAACAGTCCTGTTTTTTTTCTCTTTAAATCCTCACTCATGTGTCTTTTTTGGCACAGTTGCTTTAAAAAAATAATTGTCTTCCCTTTTTACTTCTAATACCTATTAAAAATGTTTACTAAAGTAGGGTAATACAATATTTTATCTGTCAAAATGATGTAAAGCACTTTGAAATAACCAACAGTGTTCGAATTAATGAACTCTGTAACACTTAACGATTTTTGATTAACTCAACATACATGTTACATAATGCAGACTTACATATTGTCCATACTATTTCTATGGACATTTCATCTGAGCTTTTAGGGTTATTCATGATCTGCTGACAGTAATTTATTATTTTTACATTAACCCTTTAATGCATGAATGTTTCGCCAATCATTATTACATATTGGGGTCTTTAGCAACCCGGTGTCAGGGGTGCAGGGACTCAATTGCAGAATAAGGGCTTTTTATTAATAATTAATATAAAAAAACAAACAAACAAACAAAAAAAACACCCCGTCGGGAAAAACAGGCAGGCAACAAGGCTGGACAGGATAAGGCAGGACAGGACACAACCAGGGTTGATACGACAATAAACTCACACAGGACTGCAAACACAAGGGGAATAAATAGGGAGCAAATGAGGGATGAAAGGTGGGGCATATAAACCAATATTCAAGTAACAAGATGGGTCGGGTCAAGACAATTGACATGAGAGCACATGGCACACAGGAAACAAAGACAAAAGCCATGTGCTCACACAAAAGATACACAAGCACATGACCAGCAAAACAATCAGAAGCCATGTGCTTGAACAAAACAAGACACGAACATGCAGCTAATGAGAATACTCATAAGCCATGTGTTCACACAAGACATGGCAACATGAAAGCATGCAGCCAATGAAAAACACGAGCTGCGTGCAACAACACAAGACAATGAGGGCATGCGGCCGAACATGAACTGCATGCTACACAAGACACAACACACTCCTACAACAAGATTAACTTGTAGGGCGAGTGTCCGAACCCCGACACCAGACCGAAACTGATTCTGAACAAGACATGAGTGCTGGGATCCGAACACCATGCTCCAACATGAAACAAGGCATGCAGACAAGAGAGCCCACTCAAAAACACTCAAAGCCGCGCTCACATAAAAACACGACAAAATGGGAGTGTCAGGGCTCTGTCACAAAACCATGAATAAACCAGACCGAAGTTACAGAACCCTAACACCTGGACCTATATATCCAGCACAGATGGACCTCTAACTGAATGAATTATGAATGAAACATCACGTCATCATTGCGTATCAAACAGTGCCACCTTGAGGAAAAAGGATGCATTGCACAAATTGAGTCATCAGATATGTAAATATAGTTGAGCGGGAAACACTTACACATTTACATACCTCTGGTCTGTAGCAACCCTATACACTTTTTACAAAAAAAGTTTTCAGAAAACAGGCATTCTTTTATAATTAACTATGTTTTTCTTGTTATATTATTTATAATGAATAGCTTAAAGAATACTAAGAAAGTTGATGTGTAACTTAAAAAAATGAAGGAGGGAGAGGGTAGAGAATGATGTCCCGGATCGCTAAAGACCCGAGGTATGCATTTAAGGGTTAAAGAGTGAGGAGAATGCCACTTATTGGATCCAGTTTTTTGCGAATGTTAATTATTGCATTCATAAAGCGCACATTCAAACAAATCGCTGATTGTTAAGTTACTCCCAGAATTTGAGTGTAAGACCAATTTTACAGTTTAGTGTCATTAAACGAAAACCTTTGTCTGCAGAATTGTGTGATTCACCAATCAGAATCAAGTATTCCAGACAACAGTGACATAAACGTTGAAATATTCTACTTTCAGTCTGAATTCAGTCATGACAAACATGGCCAAGCGTCTGCTATGACATTGTTTAAATGTATGGTTAATATTGTTTGGTTTGCTCATTCAGAGTGGTTAACTCAAGCTTGTACCTTGTGCCCTCATACTATGTTTACAGTCCACTTAAGCATGCCCTGCTGTCAAACAAACATTCTATTGTCACAGTTTGAGTGGTGTTCTGTTGCAATCTAACATCACCTGTTCACTCATTCATTCATCTTAGCAACTCAAGCTACTACGGTAAAGCACATTACTTAGGATCTGGAGTAACACATTTACAGAGGGAGGAACAGGGGCGGCTGGAACATGGACATTGTGTAGACTGTGATTGATCCTGTGGCAATGTTTTTCCGTTACTCGTGTGCTTTAGCCGTAATGCTGTGATGGAATTAGGAGGTGAGGCTGAGGACGGCAAAAGACGGATTTCTGCCAAGCAGAAGGTGAATTCAGGACACTCGTCATGGGATAATGACAACGATGTTTCCATTACAACCAAATATTTTAGACACACCTCACATATTTTTACTATACCAACAAAAGTAACAACTGCTTGCTGGACCTAAAGTAAAGTCACCTTGACCATAACTAAAGACCTTTGATACTAGCTGATATTTATCAGTTTATTTTCAAATAGTTGTTTCCCAGAGGAAATTGTTGCTGTTGTTGTTTTGTTTTGTTTAATGCTTTTGGATGCACAAATTAGTAAATTGTTTGACATACAGTAGGTGTATATACTGATAGCAACACAAATTATTTGTTTGTAGAAGAAGTTGTGAGCGATGCCCATACATAAATATCTGACTTTAATTGTGTGGAAATAAAATAATACACACATATATATATATATATATATATAAATAAAATAAAAAAATATATATATATATAGTTTTGTTTAGATTTTAAACATTTCTTTTAAGCCTAAAACACAACACAAATACAATGAATAACATAAAATATGGAGAATTATTTATTTTTTAATTAAATTAAAAATAAAATAATCAATCGATCAATCAATCGCTCAACGCTTCATATTAACACAGTATATTAGGACTTTTTTGTAGAATGTAGTTGAGATCTTTTCTTGAAAGTATGCTGTCTTTCTCTGGAGAAAACTCTAATGATGAGACTTTAGGAGATGTTCCCATTTGTTCTCCATTTAATCTTATTGTTGTCTGAAAAAAAAAAAATAATAATTTAAAGAGACTTCACCTGTGATTTTATCTCCTGTGATTTTAGATAAAACTCATCTAAAAACAATTTTTTTTTCTTTTGATTTATTGTGTTGCTGATTCATATATATGATAAACAGCATTAGCTGTGTGTTTATTGGTGTGTGCTTCACAGTTATCAGTCTGTGTGCTTGTGTTTGACTGCAGAGAGGCCGTATGTTGGTGATTAGCTGTGAGCATGTGTGACAGATGCTCTGTGAATACTACACTCATCCCTGCAGACATGCAAACAACCTTCTCTCTTTCCCTCATCTACACAGAGCACTACACCTTGATACTTAAGTTTACCTCAGTCTAAACGTGCCTGTTGACTCTTAAAATCAGACACACCAGCAGGGGCTCAGCTAATTCTGATTCTAACAGATGTTAGAATTTGTTGTCAAATTTGTTAACATTACACAACATTGCATTTTGTTGGAAAACTTGTGAGAATACATACTTGGTTGGTTTTCTCTATGTATCCCTGCAACATAAATGTGTTGCGTGTGTGTGTGTGTGTGCGCGTGTGTGTGTGCGCGCGTGTGTGTCGCTATATATCTATATATATATATATATATATAACTCTATTAGGGCTGTCAAATGATTAATCACGATTAATCACATTCAAAATAAAAGTTTTGGTTTACATAATATATGTGTGTATACTGTGTATATTTATTATGTATATATAAATACACACACATGCATGTAATATATTTAAGAAGAATATGTTATGTTTATATATTAAATATATTTATATATATATAAAATATAAGAATATAAATATATAAAATGTATATACATGTAAATATTTTCTAAATATATAATTTATGTGTGTGTATTTATATATACATAATAAATATACCCTGTACACATACATACTGTATATTATGTAAACAAAACTTTTATTTTGGATGTGATTAATCGTGATTAATCATTTGACAGCCCTAATATATATATATATATATATATCCCACATATATATATATATATATATATATATATATATATATATATATATATATATATATATATATATATATATATATAATAGACCAAAATGCATCATGTGATGAAGATAATCAACTAGCAAAAAGACGATAATTTTTAACTTATTACATGCATTTTTTATTAACATTGGAAAAACATGGTACTTCATTTGATGTCACCCAAATATTTTGCCTTGATCTTTAAAAGTAAAATGTTCACCGATAACTTCAAATAAATAGAGAGAAAACAAGAAAGGGACAGAGATTAAATAAGAAACAGAGATCAATATGAACATCTCTGTTCTGAAATCAAACTATATCATATAAATCAAAAAGCAAATTCGAGTACTCTTGTGATTTTTTCCCCCCTTCTTATCTGTGTGTAACTTACTCTCACATATTATTCCCAAAACCTTTTATAGGTCAAATAATCTGTTAAGTAACCTAAATTATTAAGTTTTTTTCATTTTTGCAAGTCTTGTCATACTCAATATGTGCATTGCTCTAGTAAACTTATGTAAACAAGACTTACTGTAAACTGTCATGTGGCCTGGTAGAATTTTGTTTACAATTAAGTACATTTCTTTATAACAAGTATTCCATTATTTAGTTTCATTTAGTTATTTACATAGTTCAATTCAATGCAGTTATTTGACTAGAGAGACTTCTGCCAGTAGATTACTGGGCTTCTGTAGCATTTCTGTGATACATTACAGTTGTGAAATCATCTCTACCACTATAATGCTTGTGCCTGAATGATTATTTAACATCTTTTCAGTATGTGGGTGTCTTTTAGAGGACAGCTTTTTGTGTATGGCAAACTGCCTGTAGCTGTAAATCTCAATGAATCAAATCAATGAATTATGTTAAATTTGGCTATCTTTGACACCAGATCCTTATACCCAGTAATGAATAAGTAGCAGTAACCTGGCTTTATCGTTCTGTCATCTGATGCTTCTGATGGAAATGTCAGTGAGAGGCCAAGACACTATCATCCAAAAGCCCCTCAGTGTGTAAATCTGCATGGCTCTCGCTCTCTTTTTCTCTGGCTTGTTAGTGAGCAGCCATTCAGTCCAGTAACTCTGTCTCCAGAGGAGATGAATTATCTTCCTCCCAGCTAGGCCACAAAAAACTGACAAATGATCCACTGACACCTATAGCCCACCAGCATATCACTCACTCTGCCAAGACAGAGAGAAAGATAGAGATTAGTGCTGGATGATACATTCAAAAACAGTTAAAATATCTATTTAAAGTAAATTTGATTTTTTTTTTATTATTGATTATTATATTATTTTGACTATATGCAGTATACAGTATATCAAAAAGAAACAAACAAACAAACAGGCACAAAGAAGAACAGATGTGGTGTGTAAATTATAAAAAGGGTGTATTAAAAAAATATATACAGTACTCCCCAACTCTAGTTTTCTATGGTTAGATGGTTAGATGAATAAAAAAAAAATCCATAAAACACTGTAAAAATGTTAACATCTTAACTGTCTTCTCCCCTTTTTGAACCTAGACATCAAAATGCACTTTCCAAACTTACATGGATGTAATTTATAATTGCTTTGGAATACAGACTGGTCTAATTTTAAATAAAATAATAATTTAAAGAAATTAAAGTGTAAAAAAGTTATGGTAGTTTAAGTTTATTGTACAGAAAATGTACTGTATTGTTGTGTGTGTGTGTGTGTGTGTGTGTGTCTTTATATTTATCTTTTAAATATTACTTCTATCAAAATGTATTCTTAAGTTATGGTCCAAATTTTAGGTTGATATCATAAAAATTATGGTTAATCTTGAGATTTAGCTTTTAAATATTACTTCTATCACAAAGTATTCATCAGATATGGATTCTTGAGTCCCTGAACTTTCCAACAATATGTGTTTTGTCAAGATTAGAAAAAGTTTTGATTCTAAAATATTGTACTAAATTTGTAATATGACACTTGCACCACCCATTAAAAGAATTTTAAGTACCACTTCCATGGTAAGGCAATGTCTTTTTTAAAACTGTTTTCACTAGATGAATTTGAGTGTTTAAACTTCAGAATATCTAATTTATGATGATTGCTACACTCTAAAAAAAAATGGGTAAAATATGGGTAAAATATGGACAAACTCAGCGACAATATGCACTGTTTTGACCCAGTGGTTGGGCAACCAACAAAACTGATTGGTAAAAACAACCAAACTTCATGGCCAAAACAACACTTAACCCAATGCCTTTGTCCATATTTTACCCAGTGCTGGGTTTTATTTAAGTCAGTAAATATGCAGTATAGGCTATATACGGAAATATGTGCCTCTACCTACATTCCTGCAAAACTCAAAAAACAAACTTATACATACGAATCACTGCAGTTTCCAGTTGAAATGAACACTAGAGGCAGTGAAATACAAAGACAAAGTATGATTTGCAGGTCCACAGTTTTGATTAATAAAGCCTAATTTTCGCATAATTACTTAAAGGGGTCATCGAAGTTGATATGATTCTTTAGGAAAAGTCTTAATGAAAAGTCTTTAACATACTTTGGTTAAAATTTATCAATGGTAGTGTAAAAAACACCCTTTGACCCTGTCAAAATCAGCTCTGTTTTCAGCATGCTGTTCTAGTCCATATTGCTTTAAATGCTAATGAGCTCTGCTGACCCCGCCACTCTCTTCAATGGGGTGATCACTGATGAGCAAACTGTAAACTTCAGCCATGAAACTGGCTGACTAGCACATTATTAGGATTATTAGGACATTTCCTGTTTATCAATAAGGTAAGAACGAGAGCCATTATAAACCTAAATATACTTGATTGAATTAAATTAACTGAATAGTGTAGTGTAGCAGTAGTAATAAAATATGTTTGCGGTCGTAATGATGACAGTAGCGCACACAAAATAGTATCTGTTCCGTATTCCGGCACATTTATAACTCACACTACACCAACACAACCCCCCACCCCAACCCAACCACTTCCAACCCCGGTTGGCCAACCGGGCCAGGTCCGGCCACATCACACATGCACTTTTAAAAATAACCATTCCGAAAAAACCAAAAAACGACTACTTCGCTCGGGTGCGTTTCAAAATGCCTAGTGTGAGTACACCCATAGACGCATTTAGGCAGATCGGGATCAGCACATTTCCTTCAAAAATGAAAGTAACATTAATCCTCTACATCTTCAGCGGCTCAGATGTCGGAAGTAAATGACGACTGCTTTATTCGTTATTGCATCCTACAACAAAACCCCTCAATCGCTTAATGGGAGACGTTCTTGTCTTCCCCTGCACCGGAGTCGACACAATGGTGGACAGCTTACAGCTCACTCAGGGCGGGTCTAAGGTAAGACAGCCTTGTCAATCAACTATCATGGGAGGGGCCTGTGCAGAACTACGTCATCCTGACAGGAATCTCAGAACAGCCTGATTTATATCATTATAGGATAGATGTGTACACACACTTCCAGCACACATTTATGTTTAAACAACTTGTAAAGTAAATTTTACATCCGATGACCCCTTTTATTAAGGAATATTATGTTATGAATTCAAAACAATTTTAACATGCTACGACATTTGAAAACTGATTTATGTGAAGGCTAACGTCACATATCCAGCTTCATATGCATGACTTTTCTAATTCAGCAGGTTAGCTGACGCAATACGGCATTGCACTTGGGTGATGAAGAGCGTCGGTTTCGAACCCGTGAAACTACAGTTCATCAAAACAACTCAAATCTGCATACGGAAGTTAAAACAGCACGGCTGCATCAACAAGTACGTTTTTATAGCACTTTCACATTTGTTAAAACTATTGGGTAGGTTTACGGTTGGGTTGGATGTAGGTGATATTTCCAACACAACAGAGCATTAACTTTTAGCAAAACTCCTCGGATATTTGAATAATGAACCACAGCGATATGTGTCACAAGCAACGTAAATTCAATCATGGCAATACATGTCTATGTCAATGTAACAAAAATGTGCCAGGGTCGTATATTGAACCCGCGTTTTAGTGGCACTCACTGGACATTTCACTTTGAAACTGCCGCGAAACGGGATTGAAAATATGTAATAGGGAAAAGGGTATAAAAAAATGCTAAGCGTCCCACTATCGGGATGCTGACACATAACAGGCTAAAAAATAAAAAAATAAATAATACTTTATTTGTCCTTGATGACAACCTCTAACTAATATGTGTTGAATCATATGCACAAAGGGCTGTCATTTTGCTTTTCAGCTCATGAGTCACACAGTTTGTGAAGTCTACTGTTATCAAATTGGTCATCCTTCCTTTAAGCACATGGGTCTCATTGTGTGGGTTGAATGGTATAACACTCTGATTGAAAATCTCAGCACACCTCCAACCCTCAAGATCAAATCAGTGAGCAAAATGTCTCCGTTCTGATGACACATAGAGAAGCTTCCAGCTCACAGCTTCCTCTCTTCAGCCTAGTCTGCCTAACCTGGCTTGCGGTTATATGGCTGGTCTGATATTAAATAAGCTGGTCGTGCCTGTGAGTTATGCTACCAGGTGAATATGTCATAAATGACATAAAGCTTTAACAGCTTGACTTCACTTAAAGTATAAAAAATGTATTCAGCCTGAAGAATGAATTGGCGGTTATGTAAAGTATATTATGACCGAGCCATATATTAAAAGTTGGATGTATAATATATCAAAATTTACCTACTGTATGTACAGTACACTCACATAAAATGATACTATATAGCAAATCTCAATTTATAATATGAAATGAACATGTCTCCTGCGAGGGCTTCTAAGATCAGTCACATGACATTTATGTCTCAGGTAATTGGCTCAAAAAAGTTTATTCCATGAAGTTACGCCAAAAAGAGTCGTGAAGAAAAGGTGGCAGCAGGTTGTGTATTTCTCTATACACCAGCCAAGCATCTGCAATTATACAATTATTAATTATAGAAGCAATTATAAACCTTGAGGGAAACTCATATGATCTCTTATGCAAATGCAACCTATTCATATTGTTGTTCCCATTACACAAGATCTTTGTTTTCTCTCTAAAAATGGTTGGTTTTTAAACCACATAGGCAATATTAAAAGCACAAAAAATGTCTTACACTGCAGCATCTGACAGAGAATAAGTCTGTGTTCATGTCTAATGATCTGTCTTTTGGGTTACTAGAGTCATTTGACCTGTCATGGTGAATGCTTGACTTTGTCAAGCTGAGGGACGACTCTGGTGGCATTACTATAATTCTGTGCAGTGGAAGCATATGTGGGAGGTGTTCATTTCATTACCAACTCTCCCAGATTTTCTCTGGAAAAGGTCAAACTGTTCGTCCTCACATAGGCACCTGGGGAGTGTGATTTTTAGCTTGTGCCCTACCAAATGAAATTTTTCTCTCACTTAGTTTTATTAATATTAAAGCACAGAGCTCAGAATCAAAGCAAAGTCATGACACTGCTGCAGAGGAAATGTCAGAGAAATGCACTTATGCCCAGGTAAGCAAACGGCTGGATTTTATTTGGTTGAATCTAATGACTTTAACAACATGACATCCTGCTTGACAAATTGCAGTAAAGAAAGATATCCCATTTGACAGGGTAAACACAATTGTCTTGCCAAATGAAATCAGCTTCTTGTATTCCCATGAACTATGTGTGAAATGCTCAGATGATTTAAAGCCAAAACTGTCATATATCTTTTTATCTAATCAAAATTTCATATCGGAAACTGTATTTTCACATTTTCTGAACACCACAAGGATTTTAGATACCAGGTCTGGGATGAGTGTTTAACTGGTTTCTACATGCTTCTAGACCCAAATACTCCCAATATCAACATCTTGTCTTATTTTAAGCAAATTAAATAGTGAAATGTTGATTTGAAGTGTCAGTCTTTGCACTTTGATTACAGTCAAACATGACCACAGATAAAGCAGTTTATTACCCAGAATCTAATTCAGGCATCAAAAACTGAAAAGATTTGTTATTTCGAACATGAGGCATGTGGACTGCTCGTATATAAAGATAAGATAAAGTAAGATACACTATAAGATTTTTCAGTTTGTGAAAGAATTTGTTTGGATTATACTCCTAAAATGTACAGACACAAAACAGCTTCAGTGTACTTTAAAATGAATAAAAACACAGGAATGCAACGACTAAATTTAACAAAAACCTGCAAGAATTCAATACAGTTAAATAATACAGATATACTTTATGGATTTAATCTTACTTTATTGACAAGTTGCTTTTCTGCTGACATTCCATGATTAAATTCAACAATACAAATAAAGATAAGTGCCTGCGGTTCACATTTAAAGCACATTGGTTTGCGTAAAGTTGTTATAATAAGCTTTAACAAAAATTTAGTATATTAAGATGATATTATTCTCCTCAAACCGCTGAATATAAAATAGAAACTAAAAGGTATGAAAGTATTAACAAATTACTTTCAGCAGACCATGAATAACCCAAAAGGCTCAGATGAGTCTTTCTGCAGCAATATTATGGACGTGGTAAATATTACCGTAGTAATATACGCTACAGAAGTCTCTGTTGTGTTAACCAACAATTTAATTAACAAGAACTTTGATGGGTATTTCAAAATGTTTTCTTTCCATGCTTTAGTAAACATTTCTAATATAGAATAGAATTGAAAAAAAAAAATAGAAGATTAGGTTTCAAAATGCCCATGCAAAAAGAAAACTGGGAAAAAGACTTGGGGAGAAAAACTAGATTTTTAGTGCATTCCGGTGATTATTCATGAGATATTGTTTATTAAATCAGGAGAATAGACCACAAGAGTGGAGTATCTGCATTTTCCATATTGTTACAGAGGAATACAAAGAAAATAATCAGGAGAAACAGAACACTAAAGCTGCAAGCAGCGATGAACGGGCCCTCGCACCCGGGCTCACCGCCATCGTGTGGCTTTAGTAAAAAGGTGAACGGTGAGAAAAATATGCATTTAAAGTCGTAAATATAAGTGGAATATGTCAAAGTCATTATATGTGACAATTTTCCTGTTGCCAGCAGGTGGCGCTATCATTATAATGGAATATTGGCCTTCATATTTGTTTAGGCCAGGACTCTTATCGAACATGTGAAGTTTGGGGAAGATCAAACATTTTATGCCTGAGTTACACCAACTTCTCTTCCTTTGGCGAGACATAAAATTGTGTCACAGCGCCATGGACACGCCCTTTAAAAAAAAACTCAAGATCTCCACAATTCACTATTGCAAAGGCCTTTAGACTAGGACTGACCAGAAAAAAATATTGATGTCATAAAATTTCTAGGAGTAGTTCGTTACAGCGTAAAACATGACACTTCCTGTTGCCAGCAGGTGGCGCTATGACTATAACTGAATATGGGCACGTAGATCTTTTCCAGGTCAGAAGTCATATCTAACATGTGAAGTTTGGGGCAGATTGGACATTGTATGTCTGATTTAGAGCATTTTCCTTTTTCATGGCGAAAACATCGAAATTTGTCAGGCCGCCATGGACACGCCGTTTAACGAAACCTCAAGATCATCGCAATTTAACATCGCAAAGGGCTTTAGATTACACTGACCAATTTTGGTGTTGATCTGAATGAATCTCTAGGAGGAGTTCGTTAAAGTACAACCCCTGAAAATGGCAAAAACAACACCAATTTTGCAGGGAAAATTCAAAATAACTGACTTCCTGTTGGGATTCGGATTTCGTACCAAGAGACTTTTTTGTAGGTATTGGTGTGTTACATGTGTGTACAGATTTTCGTACATGTACGTGAAACATAGCTCGAGGCGCACTCCGTTGAATCTGTATAGGTGGCGCTATCGAGCCATTTTTCCACACCTGATGGAGTATTGGCCTTCAGATGTGTTGAGGCCAGGAACCTTATTAAACATGTGAAGTTTGGGGAAGATCGGACATTTTATGCCTGAGTTATAACATCTTTTATTCCCATGGCGAGACATCGTACTTCGTCACGGCGCCATGGACACGCCTTTTAACGAAAACTCAAGGTCTTCACAATTTAACATTGCACAGGCCTTTAGATTAGACTGACCACAAAAAAGACATTGATGTCATAAAATTTCTATGATTAGTTCGTCGCATTGTAAAATATGTCACTTCCTGTTGCCAGTAGGTGGCGCTATGACTATAACTGAATATGGGCATATCAATCTGTTCAGGTCAGGAGTCTTATCAAACATGTGAAGTTTGTGGCAGATTGGACATTGTATGTCTGAGTTATAGCAACTTCATTTTTCATGGCGAATCATCGAAGTTCGTCAGGCCGCCACGGACACGCCCTTCAACGAAAACTCAAGATCTTCGCAATTTAACATCGCAAAGGCCTTTAGATTAGGCATTCCAAATTTGGTGTTGATCTGAATAAATCTCTAGGAGGAGTTTTGTTAAAATACAAGGCATGCAAATGACAAAAAAATGATGCAAAATTTGCTCATAAAATTAAAAATAACCGACTTCCTGTTGGGTTTCGGATGAGAACTTGCTCCAAGATTCTTTTTTGTAGGTACTGATGCTTTACATATGTGTGCCAATTTTCGTGTTTATGTACGTGAAACACAGCTTGAGGGCTGTTGATTTTTTTACGATAGGTGGCGCTGTCGAGCCATTTTGCCACACCCTCTTCTGAAACCTATATCAGACGTAAATTTTCACCAGGTTTGACACGTGTGCAAAGTTTCAGGACTTTTCGAGCATGTTTAGGCCCTCAAAATTACGATTCATTTTGGAGAAGAAGAAGAAGAAGAAGAAGAAGAAGAAGAAGAAGAAGAATAATAATAATAATAATAATAAACAAAGCAGATACAAGAGGGTCCTCACACCATCGGTGCTCGGGATGGACAGAACACGAGAAACAGAACACAGCAGACTGAAAAGAGCTCTTGTCACAGATATTATTGTAATACCAATGTCTCATTTAGCAAGATTAAACGACAGCAAAATTCAGCCTCATTTTCCATATGACAGAAGGTTATGACAGCAGGTTTGGGGATATTCTATAAATCAAAGATTGTTATATAAGATGTCTCAAAGAGACATTCGAATCAGGACAGCATTTATTTTTGAAAACATCTTAAAAGTTGATTGTGGATTGTGCTTCTCTCAGGGGAGTTTCTGCAGGTCTGACTGTTTATAGAGGTACTTGGCATTTTCAGCTCTGTGCTTATTGAAGCTGGGAAGAGTAATGATATTTACTGCTTCAAAAGGAGCTTTAATACATCACATCGTTGTGTACTCTTGGAGACAGGAAAGGACTTTTAGATCCTCAATTTTTATGCAAGCTAAAACCGTGCTAGCAAACCAGCTGAGCAAAGGTCGCTAGTGCATGAGAAGGGAATAACCTTTTTTATTTATTTATTTATTTTCAATGGGATTGGTGAGCTGAGTCTTTCCATCCCTTCGGTATAAATGTGTTTGGAAGCTTTGATTAATAAAGGATTAAGGGATGATGGATTAGAATGGTTCGGGTGAGGATACACCTTGTGCAAATACATTATGTTCACATAGTCTCCATACCGTCAGCATGAAGACCTCAAATTAACTGATTTGCCTATGACAATTTCAATTTATGAGGAATCATAACAGGATTAGAAAATCAAGTCATAATTATAGGAAATTTTGCTTGAAGCAAAGCCGCAAGATATAGATGAACAAACCTAGCTCCAAGGTCAAGTTTGTCCACTGGAATTATATACACTCAATCCTGTTAAAGTTTGAGGTACTATAACAATATATAAGATTTCTTTAGACATTTGAGAAATTAAGAGTAAATTGAAGCATTTTGTCATATATTTCTTTTATTGATACATATTTTGCACCTTATTGGTTACAATAATAAAATCTGGCTACTGTCAGGATTTGCTAAAGATGCGCAGTGAAGAATTAGCGCTGAAAAGGCGTGGACACAGTTATTGTTGTGCCTTATTGAATATGCATTTGTAGGAGTTTCCCTTTCAGACACAAAATTTACCAGAGGAGAGTATTAAAATTATTCACGCAACGTGATTTACTAACATTTGCGCTAGTCAAATTACTGGTATTTGCACCATTATTTAATGCCCAAAAAAGCATGTCTTAAAGCATCTTTTAACTTCAACTTCTCAATTAACATTAAACCACACACAAAATAAACCACCCCGACTTTTCAAGGAACAAAGTTTCAAATAGCATAATGCTCTTATATGCACAATTTTCCACTCCCATTGGTGCTTTGATGGAATTGCGCTCTAACTCCAATTCATCCTGTTTAGTAAATCTGGACCTATTTTTGAAAAGTTTGTAAAAATAATTAATGCTACATCCAAAAACACTGGCTTTCTAACTGTGTTTTCACTGAGTTGGAAAACAGTCTCATCTACAAACCATGATGGTGGTTTCATCAGACTAACATTAGATTGACTAAATCTGGGCCAGGTTTTGTGTTTTCTTCCTTTTTTTGGTTTTGCTGTTGCACACATTTGGATGTTATTAGTATCCTCTACTGCCAGTAATCCCTACCTTTTTCTTAGCAGTAATGCCAGATGGAGGTCCTGGGCTAGTCATTGCTTACACTAAGCACAGCAGTAATTCAGAATTTATAACATATCCTAGTATGGGGCAGGAAAAACCACTGTAAAACAAGCTAAAAATTAAATTACAGGCCCATTGCTAGTGCAACAATGATTAACTTTTGTGTTTAGTAATATTTTGCTGTTTCAGGCAACGATATGTGCTCATTTCAGCAGCCTTTGCTGATGTTTTTTTTTTTTTTTTTAAGGAACAAAGTTTCAAATAGCATAATGCTCTTATTATTACTGCAGTAAACATAAAAATAACATTTAACATAAAAAAAAAACATCATCTCAAAATCAAAACCACAACCACAATTATCAAAAATGAAAAAATAAAAAAACAAAAACACAACTCTATTTTGACAAAGTGTCCATTATAATTTTGGTTACACTTTATTTCGATAGTCCACTTTAGACATTCTACTAACTATAAGTAACTTTGTAACTACATGTCAACTACATGTCAACTAATTCTCATTAATTTGCAACTACATGTCTACTAACTCTCAGAGTAGACTGTTAGGGTAGATTTAAGGGTTAGTGTTAGGGGTAGGTTTTGGGTCAGTATAAGTTGACAATAAGTTGACAAAGAAAGCGTTAGAAGATATTAAGCAGACAGTCTACTAATACTCTACTAACTGCTAGTAGACAAGTAGTTGCAAAGTTACTTACTGTTAGTAGAATGTCTAAAGTGGACTATTGAAATAAATTGTTACCATAATTTTTAAATGGGTGCCACTCACATGCAATGTGATGAAGTCCTGTGACAGCATGCTACTGTCTAAATTGTTTATCATTAGATAATTCCTACATGCTCTGCAGTATCTTATACATAGTAAGTATTTAAGTATTATGTATTAAAAAAATACACAGAACAACTTCAATTCCATTCCTGTATGTGTCACGTCCTCACTGACCATAATCTTGAAGGTTTTCTACAAGTTATATAAGCTCAGGGTCACAGGAAGCATGTGACTATGTAAATTCTGGATTAAAAACCTGCAGCCATTATGACATGAGGATAAAGTCTGGCATGAGATTCTAACATATATTGCCTTTGACACTCAGGAGTTTTTCAATACATCTGAAGCAGTCATATTGTGATGTTTGTGAGATCATTTATCTTTGGAATTCCCATTACGCTACACATCAGTCAATGATGGATTGTTTTAAATATTAAATCCTAATAGGGCCTATATAACCATCCACTTATTCATGGGAGAGTCTTGGCGTGATGCAATTATGAAATCTGTTATATCAACGAGGTCTGAAAAGCTTTTCAGTTGCTATTCCTTACAGCATACTTCCATAAAGAGTGGCCCCAAAAGCATTTGGACACATAAATCTTATATAAAATGTTTCAAAATCATTGTATCGCTAGAGCTTTACTGAAAACCAGTCTGAACTTGAATTATTTGAGAATGATCCAATGAGCATCTTGTTCTATATACTGTTCATTCACTTGCTCAGTGTCATAAGCCTAGACACAGTTCAGAATATAGTGGTCTGTAAATTAGATGTTCAGTGTGGACTGAGACTTTTGACAGCTCACTAGGGTTTGATGTTCATATAATGATTGTGAGGTATATATGCTAATATGCAGACAGGTTTGGGCTGCAATTAAAGGCTTCGAGCTTGAATAGGAAGGAGGAAAGTTTTAAAAATTGTCAGATGCAATAGAGTAAGTACTGTCTGCCCTGCCAAAAAAAAGTCATCTGACTCAGATGTGGCAGAGGTGAAACTGAGGTGATTCTTTGAAACTCAATCTGTTTCTTAAAGTTAAAAAAGTCTTCAATTTAAAAAATCTAAAATCAATTAAAACTAGAAAAATAAAGTTCATAAAGACAAATAATGATGTTGGTTGACGTTTGTTTCTTAAAGTTAAAAAAGTCTTCAATTTATACAATGTTCAGAGTTAGATCAAATAGATTGATTAGAGGTTTGTAATTATTTTAGTTATTTATTTAGGACATTGTTAGGTGGGGGTTTGCTAAGGAGTTCTAGGTCATTACTAATCAAGACAGTTGCAAGTGTGTTCTGTGTAGTTACTATGATGTTGATAGGGTTTTGCTAGTCTAAGGAAAGGAAGGAAAGGATGTGACGTGTGGCCAGGTATGGTGTCCCATACTTGGAACTTGTGCTCTGCATTTAAGCCATCCACACAACAGTGAGTAGTGAACAAACACACACACACACACACTGTGAACACACACCCGGAGCAGCTTAAGCTTCAGAAATGGACCGTTGGCTGAATGTCTGATGCATATGCCACAAAAAATGGGAACACTTTGGGAGTTCAATCATCTGATTGGTTGCACACTAGAGGATTTCCGGGAGATGTGTGTTTCCACATGCCAAACCACCTTATGTAAGAATAAAGCCATCATGTTTACATCTGTGACAATGATTGCTTATCAGGATCAACTAAACACTGGATTTTCAAAAGTATGTGAAGTTCACAGCACCATTGTTGCAGTAAACTTGGGTGAGGTTCTTGAATAAATTGCATGTTGGTCTGTTAGCGTACCGAGACATCAAATTTGCATGATGCTGAACAAAACAAACAGTGATTGGTTGCTTTACACGTCAGTCAGATGGCTTCTTGGGCTATCCTTGACCAAAGAAATTTGAAAACTTCTGGCATTTATCTGAAAGTCCTACTACGTGAAACTAGGTGTTGCTAGAGTGTTTGTTGTTTGGGTGGAGGATGGATGGATGCATGGATAGATGGATAGAATTAAAATTTAAACTGACAATTTTTGTTTAAAAAAGGTTTGTATATAGGACTTTTTCGTTGTAGCAGAAGTCTTCATTTGCTCTAGTGCAGACACCTCTGATGTAAATTAGTAAATCACATATTGTGAAACCGAGAAGTTAGGGATCGTTGTTCAGGAACAGCTTTGAAAATTAATTCTAAATAACATTTCAAACATTAAATGGAATAAATGCATAAATTAGGAGGTACAAACCATTATCCAAATGTTTTGAGGTCTCATTGAGCACTGTTGATCTGGAATCAACACCAAACCCCCTGGCACTGAGGGAAACATCATCCTTTAAACTTTCTGTGAGAACAATGAGTTTTTTTGAGAGAAGCACAGTCTCTTTGAAGGAGCTACAGTGCAGGTACAATGTATAACAGCCAACAATATCAAGGATGCCCCATGGAGCTATTCATCCACAATGCATATGAAACAGTGACAGCTGCACATGTCACTTATCTGTGACAAAATGTAAACTCAGATCTATTTTGCAGTTTTCTTTTGTAGCTCTTTGCGGTGTTTTGCTCCTAAAAGCAACCTCTGAGATGGCTATAGCATAGAAACATCTGATTTCAATTGAACATGCAGTGAAATGACTAAAAAAGTACTGCATCACATGGCTATTTTTGAAGATTATTCAGATATTGAATAATGCATGACCAAATAATTCACACTGTGCAGAGCCCCTGCAGTCCCCTCTTCTTAATCATTTTCTTTTATTTGGTACAAATTCAGGCACTGCCATCAGCTCTTAGATTGGTCTCGGTTTCATATCTAAGTCAAGGATTTAGGTAGCTCCACCAAAAGCTATCCCAGAATCAGTGAGATGAATACAGGAGATGCTCAGTCTTTGAAGTGACAGTGAGGATTATTCAGTGCCCAAAGGAAAGGCCACAGGAGAGATTTGGGTAAATCCAGGTAACAGTCCACAGCTGCAGTTTGCTCTTCATAAATGCTAGCCGAGCCAAAAAGCAGACTGAGCAGTAAGCACTATATTTTTGTTTAGAACCATTTCAGGAACAATCCCCAATGGCCAAAATGGAGCAAAAAGTGTTGTTCAAAAACCACAGGGGTGATAGAGCATGGTTGTGATTTTTTGTTGCTGTTGTTGTTTACAAGGTACTACAATGATACAATGAGCTCTTTTGAAGTTGAAATAATCACTGAATTGGACAAAGTTTTCCACGTTGGTGGCATCAAATCTTTGCAAGATATTCAGAAGATTTTTTGAGGCACTTATTTGGTCACTTGGTGGTTCTTGTCCATATATTGAGTCATAGACTTTATAAAATAATGTCAATGCAAGATTAGTGTTTGTTAGAATTTGGGTCAGTTTTTTATAAATTCAGTTTTGAATAGGGTTTTAAAGCAATAAATAGATGATAATAATAATAATAATAATAATAATATAAAAAATTAATAGGTAATGCAAATTAAAAAAAAAAATTCTTTTTAATTCTTAAAGAGATAGTTTACCCCAAAAAAGTTAATTCTCAGTCATTTATTCACCATCTTGCCATTCCAAACCTGTAAGAGTTTGATTCATCTTTAAAAACACAAAATAAGATCATTTTAATGAAACTTAAGAGCTTTCTGACCCTCCATTGAAAGTCTAGGCAACCAAAAATGTAAAGCTCAAAAAAGCTCAAAAAGTAATTGTAAAACAAATCTATATTATCTATATGTCTTTGAATCTATATCACTCTTGAGTGTTTATATGTGAATAAATGACTTTTTTTCATCATATAAAAACATCTCACAAGATTAACCTGTTTGTTTCATATGGACCCATTTTATAATGGTTTTATGACTTTTTTGGATCTTCTAACCTTCTAACCTGCACTTTCATAAACCTTTGAAGAAAATTCAAAGATTAGGTTTTTAAATGACATGAGTAAATGATGGCAGAAGTTTTGGGTGAACTAAACCTTTAATCTTATTTTTTTAACACAATCTTACTACATTGTTAAAAATTAACATGGGATACTGCTCCAAACAGCTTGATTTGTGTTCATTTGATGTGATAATTTAAAGTGATTCGATAATGCCCTCATTGTGTCCTTACATTACCCTTATTATCCTTCTCAGCACTAATAGCAACACCCTATGTGCACTCCAGTCCAGACATTATCACTTAAGTAGCTGTGACATAATTCATCCTTCATAGTCCGTGCTGGTATGTCTTTATCTGCTGTAATTAAACTTCACAATTAATCACCCATTTGACTCAAACAAACAGCATTACTCAGAAACAATAGCCTTTGAAGCGTGTGCAGCCGCTGCATGTTAATTTGGGCATTTTTCATGCTAGTCACCATTCTGTATGCTGTTTCATCTCTACTCTCTTTTTATCTTCAATTTACTGAAGTTAGGCCAATGAAACCTCAACGACTGATGGATTTACAAATTATTATCTATAATTGTTTCATCCTAATTCTTGTATTATGTCCAAATGAGAGTTTTGTTGCTATTAATCTTGGTAGCAAGGCTGATTACATGTGTAATTGTTCATACTGTCCTTATAATGCGTACAGATTTTTTCTCTGATTTTCCCAGACTGAGGTGCATTTCATTTCAGTGCATTTCCAGAAGGAGTTGGTAAAACTAGACTCTATGTTACAGGTATTTTGTTGTTCAGAATACAAACTAAACTAATCTGAGAGGAAACTTATTCTGAATTTGCTGGTTGTCAAGACTTTAGTCATCTTTCCCTAATAGCTGACCTCTGGGTCACTCTGAGCTGTGTCGTTCACTTCATTAAGGCAGTTAACTGCATGCCCATTACATTAGTGACATACGAACAGACTGCATGCGCTGCTAAACGATCATACTCAACATCTCAAGTATCTTTTCTGCAGACGAGTCAATTTGCTCTTAAATGGATCACTGCCTGCAATCTTTCAATGACAATCAAGAGATAAATGACTTGAACTAAGGATAGAATGGTAGGGTTCTTCTTAATAGCTGTAACTAATAAGGGTGTCTAATGTGCGTTTTCATCTGGAAGATGTCATGGAAGTGACCAATGACATGTGCTGCAATGGCTTGAGTGTGTCTACACTGGAAGAGTCAAAGCTGCATGTCATCTCATAATGTTCACTGATAAACACCAATCAGCTGTGAATCGTACAGATAGTGTTAGTATTACCACACAGTACAAGTGACTGCAGATACCACACAGACCAAAAAAAAGCTGCTGTCACAGCTATTTCATAACAAATATGATATTTGTAAATAAAACCATTTTATTTCAGAAAGACTAGGGAAACACCGTGGCTGGAGTACATGTTGTACAAAAGTACAGTACATGCTGCAACAAGCACAGATGGGGGCAGTTTAGTTTTGAGATATATACATTTGCTGCTTCTGCCACATTCTGCGGAAATGTTCCCTGATGGATATTAGAGCGAGAAGGAAGATGCCATTAAGTAAGAGATAAAATTCAGTCAACCAGTCATTATTGCAAAATAGTCAGAATCCCAACATGAAGCAGAGTTATTGCAAATCATATTATCAATTTGTCTGGGAATAAATGGACATTTTTGATCTGAACTGAAATTACTGTAAATTATGTAAAAAGAAAGAACTTGTAGAGAGCAACAAGAGACATGACATTAACACAGCTTAACAATTAACAATAAAAAAAAAAATCCATTAATTTGGATTACATTTTTGACATTAATAAACTTAACCATCAGTAAGTCCAATTTGTTTCAGTTTTATACATTGTAACTACTTGAATATTGCTTGTTTCACAGCTAGTCGTATTTTAATTGTTCATACTTCACTACTTGAATATTGCTTGTTTCACAGCTAGTCGTATTTTAATTGTTCATACTTCTAAACAAAAAAAACACATTCACAAAAAAAACATATATATTTATACTAAAACAAAATTTAAAACACACACACACATTAAAAAACACACTAAAAAAATTTATATTATGAAAAAAATGATGTTTGTTTGTTTTTAGGGCAGAATCTTACAAATGGTATGATCCAATTGGATTGTTGAAATTTAATTCAAATACATCTTAAATTTAGGCCTAAGTATTGTCGAATGTAAGTGTAATTGGCTGAATAAGACAAAGATTTTACAATTATAAAGTTATTATACAGTTATTATATAGTCATTATACAATTATTCAGTTTAGCATTTTTCAAAAACAGTTAACAACAAAATTACAGTCAAGCATTTAGTTGATGTATTGCTCCATATATATGATGTTTAAAACAGAATGCGAGAACGATGCACTCTTTCACAGACTGTAGTTTAGCATCTATAAAATATGCATTGGACTGAATGTAGGCTTAAAATATCCTTAAATATTCAGATGCTGCCCAGGCGCTGACAATAACTCATGCACTTTGCAATAGCCAGCTGCTATACTGAGTCCATGAAATGTGAAGGATGGAAAGATACACCGAGGAAGAAGAATGAAGGAAGGACTGAAGGTGTGTGTCTGTTTGTGTCTCATTAGTCTTAGCTCGTTCAGGAGAAGCGCCGCCATCCTTGTCGATGCAGCGTTGCCCTGCAGTGAACATTGTGATGTTTCTTTCTGGTTCTGTATAGAGAATGTGACAGTATGTCAGTGTTAATGCATTCTTCCTCTCCGGCAACACAATAATGAGGGCTATATGTGTGACACTTTTCAGCTAGCTTTTAGCAGTGTGGCAGAGCCTTGGGTCTGGTTCTAGAAAAGCCCACTGTCAACAGACTTTCGCCTACATGTTTTGCCCTCTTCTGTGGAGGTCATGCTACTGTGAGACTGGTATGTTCAAATATGTGAGTTATGAACATTTTACCTCCTGGGAAGTTCATACTTGTGAGTTGGGAAGTCGTAATTATGATGCCAGGTACATTCAAATCACTTTTTTTGCCTTAAGTTTTAGAATTCTTTTTTAACTACATCTACAAAAATGATGAATAAAAGATGCATTGGGTGAGTTTTTGCTTTATTATGTAAATACAATATTTTTGACATGACTTGAAGCACCACACCACAACTTCTCAATTACCACAAAAAAATAAATAAATAAATAAATTATGCAACAAAAAGGTGCATTTATAGTAAAGCATACTGGGCAGTTATACAACACCAGAATGGATGTTAAAAAATATATAATTTAATCCTCCTCATGTTATTGGTTATAAATAATAGCCCTAAGTAATCCGATTACTTTTTAGTTAAGTAAAGTAATTAGTAAAGTAACACATTACTTTTAAATTTACAAGTTACTTTTTTTTTTAAATAAGTAACATGAGTTGCTTTGTTTTGCAATTTATTCACTGTCACCTCTTCTGTTCACATGTTAAGAGAAATTGGGAGTGAGGTGCAGAGGCACTTCATTCAGCCTGAGGCTTATTTACAGGCCTTTATAATTGCCAAAAATATAACTTTGGGGGGTTTTGTTTAAAAATAAATAAGCAAGCCTAGCTCAGGTGCAAAAGTAATATCATGCATTATTTCACTTGTGCACTAATACATTTAGTTACTTTGTATGAAGTAACGCAATATTGTAAAGCATTACTTTAAAACATATTTTCCCCAAAACTTCTGATGATACACATTTCACCTTTTTTTAATAAACTGTGATGACCAACAGCATGCCAAACAGCTGTTGTCCATAGCGATTAATTTGTATTTAACCCTGAATATTATTTTAAGAGAACAATATTCTAATTAGTTTTTAAAACTTGGGGTCAGCAAGAGAATTGCTACTCTGTGTTTCAGGAGATAAAGCAGTTTGTGGGTTAATGAAGCAGGCTTCACCTCGTAGCCTAGTGAGTCAGTATTGATTACTGACTAATTACCAGCACAGGAAAGAGCCGTCAACCAAAGAAAAGCCCAAGTGAGAAGGTCTTAACAGGAAATTGCATTCTGTGTATCTAAATGACTCAGTAGGGGCTCTGAGCCCACAATGATGTTAACTATATCTACCATCTTGCCATAGTTCTAATTGAATAAACAGAACTGTGCTGTAATTTTAACACAGGTGTATTAGCACTGACTGTAGCTGTGTTGTGACTGACAGGGTCCCTACATCCCTGAGCATGGGATGTCTGTTGAAATTCACTTCACTTGACAAAATGCATTAATTCCGAACACATTACATATTATACTTTAGTAAGTAAATATAAATGCCCATACTAAACATGTGTTTATAACACATCCATGTGCATTATATAAATAAACATTTATTATTAATCCAATTATAATAAAGTGCTATATTTGAGAGTGCTAAACTGGGGTGTGCTTCCCAAAAGCAACTCTGGTCACAAGTTCCATTGAACTTTATTGGTAATGACAGAACTTGCAACCATAGTTGCTTTTGGAAAACACACCCCAGAGTGATAAATGTCTGTTGGGATGGTCAAATAACCAAAATCATAATAGTTGCAACTATAATCTTTTCATGTTCATGAACAACCGCATACAACTGAGACTTATTAAACTCAATTAGAATGCTGGAGCATTTATTTTAGTTAAACCTCTTTTCTACTAAGTGATGCACAATAATTGGTGGGTAAAGTAATGTATCAAAGACTCCCTATTCCTTTCCATTCACAGTGCCCTTCAAACTGAACTGAAGACTCATTTTGGAATGGAATCTCACTTAAGATGGAAGAATAGTCCACTTCAGAGGGTACTTACGGTCGAATGGGATGCACCTAGTAAACTGTAGCAACAAACTGACCAGAAGTCATTCATTTTCAGTGAGAGCTGACAGTTTGACAGAAAGCTCAGTATTGCAGCTGAAGTAACGGAAGTCTTTCCTTGAAGTTCAGAGCCCCATTAGAATTCACATTGTCTTGGCCATTCTGAAAACTACAGTTTTAGTGTAAACAAAAATAGTTTTTTAAGCTAAAGAGGCTAAATGTATGAGGCTTTTTTATCATATAGCTTTTTTGAAATTATTACAAAGTAATCTGGATAAACTATATTAGAGACATCAATGTTTCCCAATTCAAGTAGACAGCAGCTAAATTAGAATGACTATTTAACTTAATAACACATAGCTGCTAAGATGGAGTGAACTAACTTGCCTATTAAGGGTCTTTGGTAGCAGTGACTGTTAAGAACATGACGAAGATGAACAAACAAGCACATGAGCAATGGTGCAATGGCGCAATGCAGCAACTACAAATGGGAAGGAAGACACTGGAGCTTAAATGATCCACCTTCTGATCTAGTAAGATAACACAGATGAGTGGAAAAACCAACCTGTGGTGTGATTTGTCGACATCAAGTGATTAAATTGCTTTAAGCCTATTTCACACATCCCACATCCGCAATATGTAAGCAGCATGCAGCATTTATTTTTGAGCCTATATTAACAGGTTACATCATTCACACTGAGCACATGAGCAGAGCAGTACACCGCAGCAAAAGCATAGCTAGATCTATAGTGTTACAATGAATTCATGCTCTAATAAACATATTTAAGTCTTTTGCAGAATAAACTATTATAAAGAAACAAAAAACATTGGAGTAAATTACTTAACAATTGTTTGGCAAAAGGCTAAGTTAAGGCAAGACACTACAGGCAAAACCATAGTTAGTTTTGAGATTTTGGGTTACTTTGTTACTTGTAAGAGGTGACTTTGGTCCTCTTACAGATTAGTGAAAAAAAAAAAAAAAAAAAAAAAAAAATACACATTTCACATTTAAGTGTATATTATATTACTTTTTGCCTATTTTGTTTGTACAATTTGTTGCAAGTTTTGGTAACACTTATAGGGTATAGCATATGGACCATTTCTCACTATTAACTAGTAACTTATTAGCATGCATATTACTAGCATATTGGCTGTTTATTAGTTATAAAACACATATTCTGCATGACTATATTCCACATCCATAATCCTATCCAATACATAAACTTAACTACTACCTTAGTTCTTGGTGTTGACAGTATCTAATATGTCAACAAAATGAAGCAAGAAAATGAAACCTGGCTTCATCCAAAGTCTGTTTATGCAGGTTTAATTAGACACTGCCTCATTTCCATATATAAACCTATTATTTCAGGTAACTTCTAATACAAAAATTACTTTATATTATTGTATAACTGTCTAAATGTATTGCAATTACAAATTTGACCCTATGTAGCATCTTGGCTTAAAAACTGAATCCTGATGAGCTATGCACTGATGTCTCATGTCAATTATATTCCATAAGTGTACTTTTTCTCAACAGCTCTCTTCTGATAACAATTTTATGACCACTGTAAAAAGAAATGCTCAATGAAATGTGTTCTGTAGAGCCGTAAACTGAAACACTGTCAGCATGAAAGCTCAATGCGCTCCTGCTGCAATGATTACGCACTGCAGATGCACCAGTCATCAGTGTAGTGTTCTGTGAGGTACTGTTGTGCTGTGGGAAAACATGTCTTCCTCAGCACTGTCTCTTATAAGTGGTTCCCTGATGTACTTTACATCCTGTGCCTTTCTACAAGACAAAACCACTTCCACTTGCTTTGATATCGACCGCCTCCTTGTAATCAAATGAGACCTTTCCTCCATCAGACCCCTATTGGATGGAGACATTTGTTGCAGAGCTGTTCCCACTCAATCCATAGGTCAGACATGTCATTACATTTCATTAGTTCTGACCGTATCAATGATCAAAGATGGATGGAATAAACTCCTGTTGGGCAATCTTCTTTTTTTGAAATCCTCAGCTACACAGACATAAAGCCTGGTTTAATGCATTCCAGGAAATGCTGTTTTATCAATGACGCCGTGAACATGGTGACGTTTTTGTGTCGCTCATGTATATGATGGAGATTACGTCAAAGGTCTGAGAAACAAATCTAGCCCACGGCTCAGCAGTGAATGATCACTTGGGGTTTTTTTTATGCATATTAAAAATCATACAGCGAGAGCCTGTAAGCCTCCTGGCATTTGCCTGTCGTCTGTGGATTATAGTACAAACTGTTAGCCGTTAGCAGATGGATTAGCTTTAAATATGACAAATGCAAGAATATTCCTTTTGCATATTGACACAGACTCCAGCAACACATTCCTTGTGCCTGAAGATTGAATTTGCCATGCATGACATTACATTGTACGTATAAACAATTCTACTGTGACTAAAGGATAATGAATACTTGGAGATTTGCAAGTGCTTGCTTGTCCATAACTGAATGTGTAATTTTAACAGCATGATTTTTAAATTAATAATAGTACACTATCTTTCAAAAACTAGTTAGAGAGCGATATTTTAGGGATATACAAAACTACATATTTTACAGTCGATTACTCAATATATTTGGGTGCATCACCAACAGCTGGATGTAACAGAATATTAAGCTAAACTATTTTTAACTTTGGCATGCTGTTTAAAAATTATACATAGACGAGCATATATACATATATGCTCGTCTATGTATAATTGGTTATGCACCCAAATATATTGATTAATCGACTGTAAAATATGTAGTTTTGTATATCTCTAAAATATCGCTCTCTAACTAGTTTTTGAAAGATAGTGTACTATTATTAATTTAAAATTCATGCTGTTAAAATTACACATTCAGTCCAGACTGAATCCAAAATCATAATCAAAAACTGAGCCAAACTCCTATTAAATACGGCGATCTGTTGAAGTGTGACAGTAATTGACTTGAAATTTATTGTTGAAGGTGTTAAACTTGTTACACAAGCACTGCTTTTATTGCTGTTTTAAAAGAGATGAAACAACATTTCTGAGAGAGCTTATTATGCTGACTGTCCAGAAACGCACAAAATGCTGTTGTAATCACTTTCTGTAAAAATACTAAAGCTAAAAGATGACTTGTTAGTGGACAAATTCAATTAAAGTGAGTGTGAAAATAATTGTGATTAAGGGAGTTTACAAAACCGAAAGTGGCTATAGGTGAAGAAACACTCATGAATTTATGGCTCACTGAATCATACTGTACTAATGTTACAGTACTAATCACAGACTTATCATTCTATTATATATTAAAGTCAACATACAATGTGGATTTCAATAAATTTGCACTATTTTACTTCCATGATCCGATGTGTCTGTAACTAAACCCGTTTAAATACTACAGTATCGTTCATGCATATTCATTAAAATATCATTACAGAAATTACCTACTATTTTATAATTTTGCAAAATATATGAATTAAATATCCCAAGTTTGGTTTAATTGTACTGTTAACAATTTGCATAAAGGCATTTTGTTTAGCTTTGGCCAACTTCTTCTATGAAAATGAATTATGTCATCATAACAAACCCGGATAATGTTTTCACTGCACACCCAAATGAATAGTATGGATCATCAGATTGAGCAAAACTAATTTTGCACACTCTTCTAAAATGGTAATTATTTAAACTATGTAAAAACCTGTGGCACTGGAGACTGTTTTCATAATGAAAAATGTTGTCATTAACAGCAGCCGCGTTTGTTTATCTTGTGTTTTGTTTATTTCTTAACAAAATGAACAGTCTTGGATTCAGTCCCAGCTGGTTTTCACATATTCCTGGTGCATTGTTCTGGCACAAGCCTTCTCTATGTTCGCAGGATGGTGGCTATAACTATAACTTTACATGTTATTTCAAAAAACATACAACAGTTGAGTGTATCAAGTATTTCAAAGACTACTTATAATTACGTACTTTAAATTTGCTTTCATCAACATGTCAGAATAAGTGTACTTAAGTTTCTATATATTGTGTTTTGAGTATATTATTTGGTTTGTTTGTTTAGATGTACTTTTGTTTTTATGCTTTATACATTATTTTACAATATTTTACAAATTAATGTTACAGCTTTTCTTCAATCTTCAATCGACATGCAAGACACTGTAGGTCATGTGATCTCAAAATATTTGTAATAATTTGTAAAAAGCTATTTAATACAAAAGGCTTTTTCTAGTCCACTCTGTAGTTTTCATCTCATGGGACTGTACATCATTATAAAACATTTATCAAAAGTACTATTTATTTTTACGTTGTAAAACGTATTTAATAAGGAAAAAATTATAGAGCGTAGCATTCAATTTCAGCTTTGATAAGTGATGACAAAACCTTGAACAAATGAAGCCCTTCTGAGAGTTACTGAGTTTTCTATGGGCCTGTGTAGATTAATCTGTCCAGATTTAGCTTTCCTGCAGTCATTTATCATCTGGCAAGGAGTTGCGATGCTTTCCTAAGTGTGATAAATCTACAAACGTTCCACATTCACCAAATATTGTGTTTATCACAATTGCTTGGTTTCACATTTGGGTGTGCATTGGTTGTACCTATAATGTCCTCGACCTCTGCAAAAGGCTGTGGGGGGATTTCGGCCATGGAAATTTGAGTGAATTCCATGCAATTTTAAGCAGAACAACACCACTCTTGGTTTGCCCATAGTGAGCTATTTTTCCTATTTTTCACATTCATGCTGACTGTGTGTTTTCGAAGGCTAGTTTTAAGTTTCAGAGTCTCTGTTCTGTTTTGATCTGCTGCAGAACATTAATGTAAGACAAACTGCGAAACATGAAGACTTATCTTATAAATGAGCTGTTATTATTAAAGGGAATAGTGTGTTAATGTTTTGTAGTTTAAATTATGATAGAGCAAGTTTACCCACAGTGATATAAACAGAACTGACCAGATCGATTGACCTATCGTGCCTCACTGGTAATCTTAGGAAATCTGCGTGCAGTTTACTCTCCTGGGCATGACTTACTGTTGAAAAATGGCTTCCTGTGCTCCTGCCTGACCTGAATATGGAGCAGTGCTGTTGGCATGACTCCCAGATCATGGGAAAATTGTGAAAAACCTGTGTAGGATCTTCCCTGTGGTGCCAGCTGATGCCTCGTGACTTGCCTTAATATATTTGCATCATCAGGCATTTGGCATCGGTTGATAAATACATATAGCCTTAAAAATGATGACAACAACACAACACAAGCAGTGTTTAACTAAGCAAAGCAGCAAAAATGAATCATCATTACAGAAGCAAAAAGTTAAAAAAGGGGAGGTGGGATTTGTTGTGTAATGGCTTTAGCGTGAAAATAATCCCACATTTCTTCTTCGTGATTTGTATACATATTAGAAGCATACAAGAAATCCTATAAAAAATTAAATAAACTACACACAAAAGTAACCCAGGCTCATTTGAAAATTCGGGACACTTTCAATGTCCGGTGAATGGTGCTAAAAGCTCTTTCAGTTTCAGGCAAAATTGTATTGGTTGTATGTTGTATGTATCATGGCAGTTCGGAAATGTCCATTGAGTGTTGCTAAAAGGTTAATGCTCTATCACATTCGGACACAGTGAACCAGCAACACTGAACCAGGCCATAAACCTAACCAACACTGTTAATAAAAGCAAGCTTGAAATAAAAATGCATTTGCTGAAGCAACCATGACATTTTAGCTTATTGTTACAAGTTTTTGAACTCTTCGTTTCACTGGAGTTGTACCTGAGTGCTCCACATCACAAGTGCAGTGTTGTACCGGGTGAGCTACTGAGCAAGTTTACTATATCAGAAAAGCCATACATACAGAGCTGATTATGTGATGCAAATGTCAAAATTGGTTTACAGATCATGTACTATGGTAAAAGTGTTTGAGGTGATAACATTGAATTTGTGGAAGGAACAATGTGGAAATAAGTGTTTATTTAATCAATAATCTGCCCCTGAAATCTAAATTTGTGTGAAACTGTTTGGTGTTTTACTGACACTAGTCATCTTATATTTTTGGAAGAAAATGGGAAGAATAAAGCATTTTTAATTAAAGAATGTGCACAATAAGTAATGCACTTTCCATTTTGTTCTTTCTTAACCTTGCTTGTGTGAATCTCTAAATGATGATGGAACATTATGTTCAAAAGAAGTAAATCCATTTGTGATTGTCTCCAGCAGAATTATGCTTTATTTTCAGACATATGCCAGACCAGCCCTGCAGGTAAAAGTCCAGTGTGAACTAAAGTCTCTGATGTTCTCAGGATGCTTCAGCATCTCACGTCCTGTAACTTTTCTAGCTCCGGCTGCCCCGAAGCTCACAAAGCAGGAGAATAGCTTCTTCTTGTCTTTATAACAATCTGTCCAACATCTGCAGTACCTTTGAAGAGAGAACAACTTACAGTGTGCAAATCATATTACTGGCAAATATCAGGAGAGGCAGTTGAGAATGACTCTGGTTAATCTAAACCCTGATTACATGAAGCTCTCAAATGAAGATACAATGTTCTTTCAAATCAAAATAAAAATTATAACTGAGTTTGCTTTACATATGCCTAGATGAGCCTTTAGGCTACACAGTATGAATTAATTTTGATGTTTGTTATGTGTGTGAGGACAGCTATGTCTTTTATTATTGCTATTTAAAACAGTTCTGGCATGACAGCTCTCAGAAACCCGAGACTTGCTACTGCCAATGCATCCACAGATGCTGCTGTGAAATTGTAGGAAATACTGCTTCTGCACATATAACATATATGAAATAACCCCCATATATAATAAACATGAAATCACACTGTAGCAGATCTACACAGGTGGAGCTGGGGAAGGTGGAGGGCTTCTGAAGAGAGCTGCAAACTGCTATGGCAAACACATGCCAAGTATTTGAATGTTGAGCATCAGTTCATTGGCTGCTGATGCAACAAAAACCAATCAATGCCAGGTGAATAATAATGAGATTATATTAGATTGAGACCTATTGGCTTGCATCATCTAGAGTTTCATGACAGAACTTTGTATTTATGTTGGAATATTAATATTCTTTTATTTTATACAATATTTGTGCATGTCTATTTTAATGAACTTACATCCAGTATGCTTATTTAAAGTGTCATGTTGTTAGCTAACTCGATTGAGTTCCAGTTATGTCCAGATTGGTCAATTATGGTGTCCTATTCCAGTTAGAATGCTGCACTGGAACAGATCTTTAAAGGGTCAGCATTAGAGTTCACCTGTGGAGACCAAATGTACAAGAGTGTCAGCAGTATATGCAAAGGTAATGAGATTTTTCCATTGAATATCTACTTTGCATAGTTAAGCTGAAGAGAAGGTCCTTAAAGTGTCCTTGTTTGAAGTTTTCCTGAAGGCCTTCTGCCCAGAACATGGAGTGGATTGTCAAGAGCTGGCATGATGCCCTGCATCAGAAACAAATTTCCCTTGTTGGAGTGAAATCAATTATTCATGAAGTTTGCATGGAGCACTGAGAATGAGTGCAGAAGTAAAGGCGAGATGAGAGGAGAGGAAATGGGTTTATGGATTGTGTTGATTGATATTTTTGTGTGTGTGTGTGTGCCAGCACTGACTGGATTCCTTGCTGACGGAACAACAGTGCTTAAGCATACAGTTTATGATTGTTTCTTCAACTATGGCCATTTTTAACCTTGTAGACCTTTAGAAAATACTGTAAACTCAAAACTTAAAAACCACTAGTTTGTATTCAATTTTGCCATTTTTCTAAAAAATAAAAATAATAATAATCCTCCAAATCTCAAACTGTGTTTAGTAAAATTATTTTTAAGAAATGACACACCAACATGCCACAGTTAACTACAAAGGTTAAGGTGAAGTGATGAGGTTATTTTCATAGCTAGCATATTATGTTTCCCAAATACATCATTGTAAAAAAGAACAACACTTTAGCATACTTTTAAAATGAGTGCTTATTACAGAAATAAAATACTTTAAAAAAAAACACTTAATAATCATAACAAGTTAAATAAAAACATTATAGGTTAAATTTATATTACAGCTGAACTTTGCTTTTTGTGCTTTTTAGTAGGACTTAAGTATGTCTTTACATATAATTTTGTAATTTTATTAAATGAAATATGGTTAAAGTATACTGTCAAATTTACAAGTATTTCAAGTATTTATGGTAAACTAAAATATATTTGAATGTAATTTCTAGTGAAACTTGATTGACATGTATTTAAATATATTTGAAATTACTCATTTAAAGAAGTTAAAAATTTTGTAATAATTCAGATTATTGTTTTTTATAATATTGTGTGTAATACTGAATAACACACTACAATTAGAATTATAATCAAGTGCTTTACATAGGTTTACTTAGTCACCATCAAAAGTAAAAAAAAAGTGTACTTCTCTAAAGTATGGCAAATGATTATTAAAACAATGCTTTAAAATAAAATGTGTCATTATTACAAAGTCCACCTTTTAAATGTGTACTTAAGTGTGTTGCACTTTGTACATACACTTTAAGTGGCCTTTTATTTCATTAAGATCATATTATCTCTAGGTGCAGTGTTTATATATAATATATATATATATATATATATGTATATATATATATATATATGTATATATATATATATATGTATTATAGATTATAAACAGTATATATATATATATGTATATATATATATATATGTATATATATCATATATATATGTATATATATATGTATATGTATATATATATATATATATATTATATATATATATATTCTTATATATATATATATATATATATATATAATATATACACACACACAACACACACACACACACAGTACTTTTAAGATTTAAAGTGAACTTCAAATGCACTTTCAATCCAAAAAACAATAAATTATAAAAAATATCTCTTTCTGAGACTTCCATCAACAAAAATATAAAAAAATATCACTCTCTTACACTTCAAACAACTAAAATCAACAACAAATAGACATTGAAACTCAAACCCGTCCAAACCTTTGACCTAACCCATGAAAATGTGATGAGATTCAGTAGATCAGAAATCTCTTTAATCTCATAAACCTCTAAAAGACCAACACCATCTTCTGTAAGAATAATCTACATACAGGACTTCTAAAACAGAATTTGCCTGAATCAGTGTAAATCAGCTTTCATGCAGTTTCCACAGTTAATATACTCTAAAATCTGAACTGGGTTCAGATTATGTGACTAAATTATCTGTAATGATTTGTGGAGAGTAGAAACGATTTCAAATAACCTTTCTGCAGCTCCTCTGGGAAATTCACTGCTTCCTTCAAGCTGTTCTCATGGGCAGTCGGGACACTGATAAAGCTGTGGATGAAAAGGTTCATCAAGAAACAGATGATTCATTGTGACGCATTGATATAACCCCACTCTCCTAATAAATATAGATGTATTGTCCTCCCACATGTTTGAAGTTTTCTTTCATTGACTGAAATGCCACCCGTCCCCTTCATTATCGTCAGTCTTGACCCAGAAAGGTCATCTGTGGGGATATGTCTATATGGATCAGGCTCAATGTCAAAGAAACCATGGTAGTTTCCTCCCATTTATCCAATTCTACTGACCCACTTGAACATGTTGTTGTTTACTTATACTAATCATGCATTTTTCATGGGTCACCATTGGGAGTGCAGCCAGGGGATACGCCGGCCATCAGGAATTCTAATCAGGTGCAGTCGTTGCAAAGGGAGAAAGAAATTTACATCCCACAATAGTACAACCAGCCTTTGCACAGCCTGCACAGGCCCCTGGGTCAGCCGGAAAAAAATGGGCAACTTCGTGCATGCTTTTCTAGGAAGGGCCTCTTTAATATGCAAGATAGTGTCCAGACTTTCATCCTCAGAATTAGCTGGCAGAAATTTGGATAAAGGTATTCCATGCATGCCTTAACAAGCAGCTGTTGATCTGGCAAGCCAGCACGGGGGCATGTGAGTTTGTTGCTGCATGGCTACATGGTTTATATGCTGTTGAAACTTGAGGTTCTGCTAAAAAAAATGAGCTATTCTAGGGTCTCACGCACTTTTGTTGTGCACGTTGCCTCCAGCTTGTAGCATCCACTGCAGATTCATTACAATCCACCCGCAGAGGAGGAATCGACTGCAAGATGTAAAGGTTTGGAGAAAATACAAACTTTGTTTCATATCCTAGCAGGCAGCGTTTTCAAAGAGAGCATCCTAAGCAGCATGGAACCTCATAAGTTACCAATTTGGAACACTCTGTCAGGCAGCAACTGTAGTATAGTTCTTCATCAGTGTTTTTGAAATGTTGTGTCACACTAATCTGTGGCTTCTACATAAGTATATCACTGCTTAATTATTTTCTTTCAAGAAAATTAATAGAATTTTTATGCACAGGTCCCTGCTGTAGTACTATGATGTAATTTTGTATTAGCATGTTGCTAAGCTAACAATGTGGTACTTTAACATCCAGCATTTTTCTTACTTAATCTGCCATCTTGGGTGAGGATTTTTAGTGAGTTTGTCACAATGCCTTACGGGATACATTTAGAATTTGAACAGACATGGCCGTAATACACCAATGTATGTGTCTGGGCTAAAAAGTCAGCTTGAACACACAAAGACTACAGTCAATGGCCAACTAGAACATACTGTACATTCTGTGCCTGCGTGAGAGGAAATAACTCTCCATACCAGCAGGTGGCAGTAGTCTGTATTCATTATTCAAAAAGGTAACTTCAACACATTCTTACTCCCAGCTCGCTTGGTCAGGATTGCTATTGGTCAGCATTTTTTGATGTGCAGGGTCTTTCATTGCTTTAAATAAGAAACCCTTGGCATCAATATGGAGACGCGAAAGGAACTAAGAATTTTATCGTCATGATTAAATTATATATTGGGTAATAATTTTGCCATTATTGCATATATGTTGGGGTTTGTTTTTACAATGTAAACAGTCACAACAGTTGTATTTCCATTACAATTTTTAAACATTTATGAGCACGTAACCCAACCCCTGCCCCTAAATCTACCATTTGTCAAGATATAACAGCCAGATACAACTACAGTTATAATTTATTCAAAAAATATTAATATTTCAAGTCTCCCGAGGCAAAATGATTGATTTGTGAGAGGAACAGACGTGATTGCCGCTTCCGTCAGCCATAAAGCTCATTCTTTGTGCTGCAGTTTATGTGCAAATTCAAAAAATGCAGCCAGAAGAAGCCTTAATAGTGTCGGGGTCCAACTAGTGCCATTGTTGTGGAACATGACATACAATCTAAACTGACAGATGCTTAACGTTGGTCTGTAGTTGACAGATGACAGGCTGTTGGCTTGGTGTATCAAGGCCCTTACCTTTTGAAACAGCCTTTGCATCACAAGTGTAAGTTTATTTCTTCAAAATCCACTCCCCTTGTGAAGAAAAACTAGGCTAGATGTGCCAGAACGAGTTGTAACAAGTTTGGCGATTTGTAACTGTTTCATTTTGTCAAATTTGTAGCTAATTTGTATGAATTTGTATAGTCTCATTCCTATGCTTTTGGTAAATCTGCTTACACCACACACAAAGTTTCATATTGTACAAATTCATACAAAATTGCTACATCAAAGTTGTGTTTTTGCATGAGATTGGGTTGGATGTGCAGTAGCTGCTGAATGGATGCTTGGGTCAATTTGCTTTGAATAGATTTAAGCACCAGATCTTAGAGGGGAGCACAAAGGGCAGTAATGGTCTGGTTTGAGGTCGTCTCAAGGTGGACATGCGTCTATCCGAGCAATACACTTGTGAATAGGAGGGATGCTGGATGATGTGTATGTTGGGGGAAGGGCGTATATTTAAAGATCACGTGGAGGAAACATAATATGTCCAGTAATGGCTCTGCTGTATGTTATTTAGAGCATCATGATATGCACTAGCATTCAAAAGCTTTGGATTATTGATAGATAGATAGATTCTATAGTTGTTCTGTTATACTGGCAGATAGATAGATTGATAGATAGATAAATAGATTCTATAGTTGTTCTGTTCCTTGAATTTTCCATTTGCAGCTATTACAGCTTTCAGAAATTGTTCTCTGTTCCTTGAATTTTCCATTTGCAGCTATTACAGCTTTCAGAAATTGTTCTAGCTGTGAGGTTTTGAGGGAAAATTTCATCCCACGCCTTCTGTAGCACTTCCCAGAGGTGTGAGCGGCTTGTAGGGCATTTTTCTCTGACCTTACACTTAAGTACATCCCACAGGAGCTCAGTGTGGTTTAAACCAGGCGATAGTGCAGGCTAGTCCATCAAAGACAGTACTCTGGCTCCCTGTTTCTGCCCCAAATAGGTTTTGCATAGCTCAGAAGTATGCTTTGGATCTTCGTAGTGCTGCATGATGAAATTTGAACCAATCAAGTGCTGACCACAGGGGACGGCATGACGTTGTGAAACAGAATGGTAACCTTTCTTGTTCCTTGCACTCTGTATCAATCTCCCAGCTCAACAGCACCAAAGCAGCCCCATACAATTACACTTCATTCATGCTTGACAGAAAGCATCAAGCATCCTTTCATTTGTTATATGTTTCACATGCACACTCTTCCTTGATTTAAACACCTCAAACTCATTTGCACAGGGTACACTTGTCAGTCACCCACCATCCAGTGTTTGTTCTTTTGCTCATTTATCTTTTATTTTATTTTCCAGTTTCAGCTTTTTAAACATTTCCTTTAAGTCCAACACCCTGGAGTTCTTTAGTATATCTTTGCTTGAGCAGTTCTGTGTCTTTGTTAAAATTTGTCCTCTTTTACAAGAGCAGTAGTGGACACCTTTGTATGAAATCTTCAGTTTCTTGGCAAACATATACATGAAATCACCTTCATCTTTGCAATGAATATATTAATGAATAAAAACATAATTTGACTTGGAGTTACAACATGTTGTAAACCAAGGAAGGAAAATGTACCTTCTTTATTAAAGAGAAGATTGGGTTTCAGGAGTGCTTTTACAAAGGTTTGAGCTGAAAGATCATTAAATCTCTTTAAAGGAATGAGTGTTGCAGTTCGATAAAAAAAAAAAAAAAAAAATCATTAAATATAAATCAGCAGTACAGTCATTTTCAGCAATAGTAATGTTCTGGATAACAGTAGCGAAAAAGTGGTGAATAAAAGTATCAGTTTCTGTCAAAAACATTCATATTTATGTGTAACATGTATATATTATGTACTGCTAGCATATGTATGTTGTGGAACTGAACCACTAAATGATGAGATCAATTGTGTTCTCATTACTTTTGAGTTGCTATAGGGTTGTGACTTAAATTCTTAGGTCTGGGAAAATGCTTGGGCATTCAGCAGAATGTAATGTAACTAAGTGCCGATTGCGTTTAAAAGTTTTTTTTCCCCAGTTGGCTGGAAACTTTATGAGAAACCAGAACACAATATCTGGTTTAAATTAAATCGTAAGAAGCAGCAGTGCCACTTGCATTGTGTTGTGAATTGTGTTCTGGCACATTTAAGAATGCACCAATGAATGATATCAAGTTTGCGTAGCCAGAAGCGCTTGCATTGAGTCATAGATTGCTGGACAAATGTAGCGAAAATTCTGGGAAATCGAATGTTACCAGTAAAATAGTATCCTAGCCTCAGAGAATATACTCCTACAGACTTACACAGTTCGTTTACTGGCTGTCTGATGCATATTTAGCACAAAACCAAAGAAAACTCACTGCAATCAGATTGTCTACCATGCAACTTTCAAGAGTCATGGTGTACAACTTTTGTACACACGTCCTCCTCCACCTTTCACTGATGCTGAATATGTTTCCTGTTGGACCCAAATAAATTAAACTTGCTTTTATCATGGAAGTGAACTTTAGATCAGTTCGTCTCTCTCCACACAAAATACTCCTAGTTTAGCCTTTTGATTATTTCTCCTTATGAGAAGTTTACCCTGTTCAGCACTGAATTGGTAAGCAATTCCAGCTGGAGTGTTGAACTGATTGCCCATTGAGATTCTCCTAATTATTCTGTCCTCTCGCACATTTGTCTTTTGTGGATGACCAGCCTTTTAGGGGGACTTTATTGAGTATTCTAGAAATCAAAGATTTGGAACGACCAACTTCTCTTGCTATGGCTCCTAATGGCCTTCATCTGGACATCCTGCTGTCGGAAGGTTTCAGTCACTTTAGAACGGCTCACCATCTTGCAAAGTCAGTAAAAACTGAAAAGTTAGACTGCCAGTTAAACAGAGTTTGTTAGATAATTAAGGAAATTAGCATGAGTTGCCAGTGTAACACCAATAACTGCGAGGTATCTGAAAGTGTTCTCTAATTTTAATCAGCGTTCTTTTTCAAATATCTAATTTAAGTTGTTTATACTGTGCATTGGAATAGATTTAACCTATGAAATATGCCTAAAAAGCTGTGCTTTTACTCCTGTGAGGATAACTTAAAATAGAACTAAGCAGTGACCTCAATATTTAGGAAATTTTAGGTTGTTCTCTTATATTGATCTCCACTATATTTGATCAAAAATAAATTAAAACAGTAATATTGTAAAATATTTGTACAATTGAAATAACTGTTTTGTATTTTAATATAATTTAAAATGTTATTTATTCTGTGATGGCAAAGCTGAATTTTTAGCATCATTACTCCAGTCTTCAGTGTCACAGTCTTCATTCCAACATGTTGATTTGCTGCACAGCAAACATTTCTTATTATAATCAATGTTGAAAACAGTTGTGCCGTGCTACATTTTGTATGCTTTGATGATTATAAAATTATCAGAATGGCATTTATCTAAAATATAATTTTGGTTAAACATGTTTTTACTGTCACTTTTGATCAATTTAATGCATTCTCGCTGAATTATATATATATATCTTATTGAACCCAAACTTTTGAACAGTTGTGTGTTTTCCCCTAGAATGTATTGTCTGTACACATTTGTACAAAACATGCATTTGTTCATTGCAAATCAATCATTTAAAAGCACCATCACACTTGTTATTTTTAATATAACAATTTTATTACAAAATTTAGACCTTTTTCATCTTTCAGTGCTGCCATGCTTTTAGCATATAACAATACAGTATAAAATCTCAACCCAAAATGAGCTAATAAAAGCAGTTTTTCTTTAATGCTGTTGCAGCATTTAGATGTTCATGCTGTTTTCTGTACATGTAACATTCCTTGAAAAATACAAACACCTGCCGAACACGCCACAATTAAAGCAACTTTGAATTATCAGCCTATTCTCACAAACCATTTGAACTGTTACGAGGCGTAATCAACATAACGTATCAGTAGTTACACAAGGAAAGAAAGAGATAAATAGAAGTACACTGCAAATAATGACAAATGTGTCGAGATCTGATCTTTTCAACAGCCCAAGGCACCCAGGCTTGAAATATGTTGGCAATTATCAAGTTATTTTTACAAACCCACACACACACATACACAGACACACCAACAAAAAAGAACAAACAAAAATGCTTGAAGCAGGAGGTGATAAGACAGAACAAAAGCATGATTAAAAAGAAAAAACAACACACTCAGCTTTGCTCGTTTTACATTCTACATCCGAAGTTCACAGTGAGTATCCCAGGCAGTGGGTAGATCTATCTAATAATCCTGATGGGGAACAGTAACTTAAGTGGTTCAGAAATCTACTTTCGAGACTACATGGCTTCCTGTTCGAAGGAAGAGGTCAAATGATCCAGGATGTAAAGATGGAAGTCTGAGTCATATTGTGTTAAGTAGTTTTCCGGTAAGGCGTTGCTTGCCCAACAGACAACCAGAGAAGAGCAGAACCACTGTGCCTTCAAGCTAAGACCAACATCAGCATATGCCTTCAAGATCCAGAAATACATGACAAAAACGTGATCGTTTTAAGTGTTAAGAGACAAGAAATATTGAAATATCTAGAAAATTCCCGTTGACTTTGATGTCTATGCTTTTTCTTGATTGAAAATGTTCTTTAAGGATGAATGATTTGGTAACAGACACCTGGAAACTCATATCTCTCCTTGGCTGGGAGATTTCTGTGCTCTTTTAGTTCAGTTGGCGACAGGCCTCAAATGTCCATTTCGAAGCTCCTCCGTAGACCTCAATGCTGGTTTCCAACCAAGAGAAGACATTCCCCACTTGTGCTTTGCTGCTGCATGTGGCCAGGTTATAAATCTCTCCCACGGACAGTTTTCGGTCCCAGATGTTGAAATTCGCCATGTCACCGACAAATGCTTGAGTGGCGTCAAACCCTCCACCAAGAGTATCCTGCAGGTGGATAACATTTATTTGAGATGCTGATAAAATAAACGCTGAATGCCTTCAAAGACATATGATTGGTCCCTGTTAACCTTTGAAGCTAATCTGCCCATAAATGATTCATATGTGCTTTTCATCCCTACAGGCATCTTTGAAGGTCTCTGCATTTCAAATGGGCCAAAATCGTGTCTACTGGTTGTTTTAGAATGGAATCTTTTCAGTGATATCTTTTTATAATTGGCTCTGTTAATAAACCTTTAGTTGCCATCTAAAGGTGCGGTGACATTGCCATTGTTCTGCGATGTTCCATGGGTGTGATGAGTAGGAATCCACTAGAATCCACATGATCAGGAATTTCAGATCAGGGTAAATGATTTTCCCTCACAGAACCACCGTGTTAACCAACAGAATGCTGTTTAGTTTGAAAGTGACTTCTGTGTGAGCTGCGCTTCATACATTACTACACTATTGACAATAGACATTGGACCATTTTTGCCTACATATGAAACTTTGCAGATTTTTCGCAAAAATTGACCACACCTTAGAGCAGCATCCTTAAAAAAATGGAAATATAGAAATTGATTTCTATAGATTTTTAGTACTAAAAAGCTAAATAATAGTTTGCCCCAATAATAAGCATAAAAGACAATGATTATTGGGGTGTACGATAATTATTGTCTAAGATAATATCGTAATTGATGTGCGAGCTGACATTATTGAGTATGTATGCAAAAAACAAACAAACAAAAAATTGTCTTTAGAGTCCAAAAGCATTCACTGCGTGTTGAAACCTATTATTAATCAGTTACAATGAGTAATTCAAGTTATGAAAGCAAAACATTCCTATACACATTTTTATATTTATATATATAAGTAGGTTTGTTTAATAATATCACACAAGCAAGAGAGACGTTTTCCCGAATATCAGTATATGAATGTGATCGCAAATGTAAAATTAATTTTATAAATCAGTTCAACAAACAATAAGTTAGTTAGTGATATATTGAGTGAGTTTTATTTTAGATACAATATTGATTGTTTTGTTGTTGTTGTTTTTGTTTGTTTGTTTATGTAATGAAAATTGTTCCAAACAAAGCTGAACCTGGACATGTGTGCATCTCAGAGAAACACTGCACTGTTTCATTCCTGAATGAATCTGTTTTTGAATGAATTATTTGAGTCAATGATTCAATGATCCAGTTGTTAAGACAGTTGCTTGCTTCATTTATAAACGAATCAGCTGTTTTGAACGAATCGTTTGAATGAAAGATTCAGTGAATCACTTATTAAGACAGAGACTTGCCGCCACCTACTGTTGGGTTTAGTGTCATATTTAAACCAGCCAAGGTCCCAGCACTATGTTGATGATTATTGTTATTGAAAATATCGAGATACCATTTTTTTGGCAATACCGCACAACCCTAGCTGCAATGCATTATGCTTATCTGAAAAAAAAATACATGCAGTGCTGCCTTTCAATTTAGCCAAAACTAGGTGTTTTGCAAAGCAACAGTGAAGCTTCCTAACTTTTGGAGCAGCTTTTGCCTGAGAGAAAACCTACAATGTCTTAAAATACAGTTACGTGGGCAGCTCACTATGTTTTGAAGCAGAGCCATTGTGTATTCTTCACTCATCATTAAATCATTGTTATGTAACATCTTGAACTACCACGCCACACTTTGCTTTATTGATGAGCAAATTAAGGTTAAACAGAGGATGCATACCTGCTCTTGTCCCAGAATCAATACCCCTTGTGGTTTGATTGGATGGTAAGGGGCCAGACTGTCCCCATTTCCCCTCATTACACCATCCTGATAAGCTTCCCACACACCATCTCGAGTTGTCCATGTGATACAAATGTGATGCCATTTCCCATCATTGATCAGGAAAGGCAGCTTAGCAACCTACATCAAAAGAGAGCAAAAACCAGAAGAAACCTAAAGATCTGTCTGGCTGTCTCCTTTAAAGAAATACAAAGGAAATGATGAATTTAAATGTGAAGAAAAACCATGCATGTCATTTTGCAAATGACAATTCAGATTTTTCTCAATATTGTTCAGGTCAGTGCTTATAAAGCGTTAATGTACCTTATCATTGATAAGCATTTCCATTGGGTTGTTTCCCCACTCAATAAGAACCAGTTCATTGGCTTGTCCTGGGACTGCATATGAGAAAGGCGTCCCCACTCCTGGAGAGGCGTTGGATTTGAGCCACATGCACACAGTGAAGGCATACATCTCTGGCAGGCTCTTCTTGACTTTAGCATACATGTAGTTGGTCCTCAGAGGGAATGTCAGCTGGAATTTATCCAGTGGTCTGTTTTCCTTTTGGCCTGTTATTAAAAAATAAATACATGAATACATTTAAATAATCGGTCCTCTAATTTTGTCAAAGACATACAGTCTACAAAATCTCTATACATAATTCTCAGTAGCTTTTTTATTGCTGTCCATAAATTTATCCATGCATCACAATGAAATCAAAATATAAGGCACTGTGTGTGTTTAAAGTATATTTCTAGGGAATAAAAAAAGCATTTATTGATTTATTTGGTTCTTTTTGCCTGGGGCAAGACAAGCATTCTAGTGCTGTTATTCCACCAGGGAGCCTCCCTCCTCTCATTTATTTCTACTCGAGTGTTTGATGCTTGCAACAAGTAATAAGGAGTAAAAGCTGCAATCAGTGGGCATCATTACTGAGGTAGAGAAATATAAATTCTGTCATATAGTTTACTAACCCTCAAGTTATTCCAAACCCACACAATATTCTCTCTTCCATGGAAGACATTTGTATGTTACATTTACAGTACCTTTGCATGCTAGACTGCAATTTAAGTTATTGCATGAAATTTTTACCATGTGCTGTACCTCTCAAACCTAATTTGTATTTGTACGCATTCAAACATAGCATATCAAGTAATAAAACATAATTTATAATCAATCAAAATTAATACTTAGTCAAAATGAATTAGCCCTCTCTGTCTGGTTGATCTGTAGAAACACAACTTTGAATTTATAACATTTACAGATAAGAATAACAATAAAATGCGATGTACTGTGTACTAGGGCAACCCCTTTCTAAATAGCATTAAATAGCACAAGCAATTTGACACAAGCTGCCATAGCAGCTCGGCCGCATGAAACTATATGCTCATTAACTTCCTGGAAGCACTTAATCTAAAGTGCTCTCATGCTATTGAAAACTTGGGTCGTGCACTTTTCCGTTCCAGCTCGATCTGACCTTGCCTCATTTCAAATGCATTATGTTCCATATAAGTTCTATATTTTTATGAACCTTTTTTATTGCTTTGTTCAATTAATCACTGAAAGCACACTGAAAGTTTTGTGAGCTAGGTGATTTTCAGCAAATGCCTTATATTGTGATGCCTTCATTACACATATTTATAAAATGGCATTAAATGAGTGGGAGTTCAGTGAATGATCCTATTTTTGTGGATTTTTTATTTTATTTATTTTTTTTGGAGCTTGACAATGTACATTGCCATATGTAATCTATTTGGATGGAAAAGCTCAGCACAGGCATTCTGCAACGTATCTCTGTACTTCACAGAAGGAAGAAAATCTTACTTCTTTTGGATGAAATTATAGTGAGTAAATGCTGAAAAGCGCTATCCTATGAATGCCTTTTAGACTGTACAAGGCTGTGGGATATTATGCATTTTAATGACTGAGAAAAACGTGATTAACGTGAATGAAAATTCACAAAACTCATGAGCTTGCAAAAACTCTCTGGTTCCCATCTGTATATCATGCTATAAAGCTGGTTGGGCGGAATTGGATATGCAAAGCAATGCAGCTCTGTGGAGTGTGGACCCCCTCCTCTCCTGCGACACACCAGCGCGACACTAAGACGGCAATTTATTATCCACGCTGGCATCTCCAAGAATATATTCCATGTAGAAAAACAGGTCAGGAAAGCGCCCGATACATCTACATGACATGAACATGATAGGTGGAGCAGAAATGCGAATAGTTACCTTTCTCTAGATCGGTGATTCTCTGGTGCAGTGAAGTGAGAGTGGACTCGACGCGTCCGCGCTGCTCGCTCTCGTTGCGCAGCCCGGGCTTTACTTCCTCCAAACCGTTCACACGGGACAGGACCTGCTTCTCCAGGTCGTCAATTTTAGTCTGCAGAAGATCCTTCAAGCTGTTCGCCTGGACGGAGTTGTTATTCCGGCTAAATTGCTACGACAGAAAAATGTGAACATCTATTTGTGAGAGAAACGTTCGGTTTAAGTTTAGATTAAAAACGCGACGGTCACTGTTTAAGCACTGCTGCTAGGAGTAAAATATATTTCATACTCAAATAATTTAAGTAGCATATCATTATTTAAGTCAAACAAGATTGTTGTGTATCATGTTTAAGATTATTGTTTGTTTGTTTTTTGTATGAGAGTTAAATGCGTTATGATGTTCATTAACAGAAAACAGTTTATGTTAAAAATAAATATATACTCCAAAGTGTTTAAGAGCGGCCAAATCAATGGTGTGGAAGATTCTAAATAGTTATTTTATTATTTATTTATTTACAGTCTACAGTCTCAGGTAGGCTAATGCGTCTTATGAAAGAGGATTGTGCGCAAACATTTAGCACCGCTTTACTTAAAATACTGTGAAGTGATGTATTGTAAAATAAAAATTAAAGTTGCGAGAATCGCACCACTGTTCAAGTTGAATGCGTTCTCAAAAAAAATCCACCGCGCTCGACATGCCCCATGAAACTGCCCCAGGAGAACAAACATACCTCCAGGTTCTCCAGCCTCTGCTTGAGTGACTGTAAAGTCCGTGAGAGTTGAGCCAGTGTGTCCGTCGGACCCCTCGACACATCTCCCATTGTGTTCTTGGTGCCCGTTTCCTTCCGTCGTCCGCCGACCCTCGCGTCTCCAGGCTCGGACGCGCTCTGACTTTCGCACCTCGTCAGCTTGGAAGTCAGTTCCCTGATGGTTTCCTTCTGGTTCATGATTGTTTCCTTCTGTTGGAGCACCGTCTCTCGCAGTTGCATGACCGTGCTCTTGAGATCCTCCCCGGGCACGCTGTTCTGCAGTGTAGCGGCGCATATGTCCATATCCTTGGGCACGGACGTGCAAATGAACTGCGTCTGTCCAAAGTCCTGGCTCATCCCGTCGGCCAAAAGACAAGAAAGTATCAAAAGTTTCCAGTGCATCCCTCTCGCTCCAGCCTCCATGGCGTGTTTGTTTCCGAAGTGTCTTCTGCACAAGTGATTTCAGCAGCGCTCCTTCTCTCTGTCTGACAGCTTGTGATGGTTGTAATCTGGTTGTGGTGCGCTCGGGCTTTATATAGCAAGCGCGTCTGCGGCGGTGAGCTGCATCACGCGCCTGATCATGATCTCCCGCCCCTGGATATTAAAGCAGAAAAAACACCCAGTGAGTCAATAAAACTAGTTTTGGCCCCAACGGACGGATTTTCAGTTTTCTAAAGCTCAAGGAATTCTACACAATCATTGGGAGATTTTCTATATTTTATGATAAAACTGTTGAAATTCAGTTTATTATAAGTATCAAGTATATCATTTATAATTTATGGGAAAGGGGGCATTCCGGGAAATGCCTATCTGAACAATCATAACATATTGAATCAAACCAAAGAGTTAACTTACCAGAGCACATTACTTTTTTAAACCTCCCAGTGTTCTCTTAGGAAAGGTAAAATCTGAAAAGAAATAAAGACTGAATAATTGTTCATCAGAATAAGTGCTGTTATTTTCCCACAGAAAGCTTATTTATTATTCATCAGTGTTGCATTAGCTGGAAAACAGGCTCTCGCAAAACCAATAGGTTAAGCATTTGTGTAAAAAATAAGATATAAACATTGATGCTTTATACTGAAAACATATTAAAAAAGCATCTCTGGTTAACACAGTGTAACACTTTGCAATAACACGAGCTTCTACGGAATCAAATTAACAGGCTGTATAATGTTTCTGTATTGATTTAGAAACATTATGCTGCCATTTCCTGTCTCCTTTGTCCACTTGACTAAATGGGTGTCTGAAAAGACTCATGAAGACACCAGCTTAATTAGGGATGAAGCATAATTGCAGTATCAGAATGATTATTGATCTTCTACTGCAGCACACATGCCGTGCATCTCTGACGGTAACATCAGTTCCAGCAGTTCTGTCATTGAGTAGTTGGAGGATGTGCTGCTGCAGATGGGTGTAAAATCTATTTGCAACAGCTATAGACTACTCTGACAATGGCCATGCTTGTGTGACATTGCACATCTCTCTTGACATCACACTGTTGGCTGATTTCAGTGTGCAGTGTGAACACCAAAGTGCATTATGGTGGACTTCAAAATGAATCAAAACTGGCTCTTCCATGAATCAGAACTAATAAACTCATATAGTTAGTGCACATTATTACAAAGACGCAAAATAATGCAATATATGAAACAACAAGTTTAATGTAAAATGTAACAATAATACGAAAAAATGGCATGTTCAAGGTCTCTGATTGGTTAATGGTCAAAGTGAGCACTGAATAGCGTAATGGAGGCAGATATGAATGTGACTGGCTTAAATGCAGTATGGATTTATGTCATAGACGTCATATGACAAAAAGAGCAAGTTATCTCATTACTGAATAAAGATTAAGAGGTCAAAAATGCATAGATCTTCTAAATGCATTGAGAAAATAAATAGGGTCAGTTTCAACTTATTCATTGTCCATTAACATTTGTAAAAAAAAATAAAAATAAAAATAAAAAAAAATTCTCCCACAGAATGCTATTTACCACACATTTGGTAGATGCATATGAAAGATTTGCATATAATTGAACAGTTCAGTAGAGCCAGCATTTTGAGTTGAATGTCAATTCAGCTCTACTGTTTTTTTAATGAACAATCTTCCAGTTGGTGCTCTGTCTAGGGATTTTAAGTAAATGCAAAAATGATATTTTAAAGGTCTGAGTTTTCCTTTATGGAATGAAGAGGCAGTGCATATTAAACAGGAAGTGGCATGGCACAGCTTAAGCCCTTTATGTAAAACAAGGTGCTTTGCCATTACTCAACAAGCACTTATTGACCATCATTACCGCTGACCTGCGTAGATAAGGGCTTGTCTTAGAGCACATTAAGACAAGAGGTTCAACTATCTGATGACATTAACTGTGAGGAGGAGAGATCTGTGGGCTTTGTATGAGACTTACATGACACACCTCACCTTTCAGTTATCCATATATAAAACAGTTTTTAATCTCTTTCTAAATCAGAAAGCGGATTTGAAGGCTTTTCAAATCATTCATAACACTATAGATATTTTTTTACCAATTTATCCACCTCCATGTTGTGTAATAGCATGGGCTGAAAGCAGCACTGTGGGCGAATCCACCTCTATCACTCTAATGATTATATTTTGGCAACCCGTGACAGTCAAGCTTTTTCCTACACAGCTACATAAACAGATTCACATAGGTGATTCACAAGGTGCCAGAATGGTTATTGGAAATTCAAAACATTTCATACGTTTTGTCATTTTCTGAGCTCCTTTCACAAGTTTTTCCCCAGTGCAGGTAACAGTAGTATAAAGAAAACACCCTTAAAAAAAATTGTGAAAACTCTGCTGTAGTTAGTTCACTGATACAGTATGTCCAAAAGTTAATTCAATTCAAACATCTTCCCACACAAGTGACACTTTCAATTTAAAGACATCCTTGACATATTCTTGACTTGACTCGGGTTTGAAGCCTAACTCAGCAGTACAATGGCCCTCCAGGATCAAGTTTGGACATCCCCTCCTTAAGGTGCCATCACTACTGATATCAACAAGAAACTATTAACCTTTTAACCACAGTTCGAGAGCTGTCATTCCAACCCCATAACATTGCGATGCTACTTGTGAGTGTTCATTGAAACACTGAATTGTTGAACTACGTTGGTACCAGCAGAACTTGCTACCTGGCTAACAATGCTTTTGGGAAACTGAAACCTCTAGTACATTTTCTGCTTGATTTGTTAGTCCAAACTGAACACCGTCCATATTAAAAAAGCAAAATCATCTTTGTAGGGATCTGCACTGAACAGAAGAAGCGTGTTTCATCATTATTATTAGATACTAGCTTTCAAAAAAAGCCATAAAGTATGGACGCTAATGTGGCTGGGTTTACTGTGCTCGTTCAGAAACCCTAGACAGTACCTTACTGGAAGAGCAAATCTAATGTACAATTTACTGCTCCCAGAATGAGTTATCCAAACTCTCTTTCTCATTAAGGTCTACAACACAGAAATTGTTCTAGTTTACTCTCTCACACGTACACATACATTAATACTCCAGAGCTTCATTACGAAACAGACTTACTCCAGTTGTGGTCGACCACTAAATAATGCATCCCCCTTAACGGCAGAAACACACAGAGTAACGACAGAGATCAATGACTGTAATTTCACATGCTGCCTCTCACCTTACTGTGCATTAGGAAAAGACGGCAGTATCTTCTGAAGTTGTATTATGACACTTTGTCATACAGCAATTTTCGACTGAGGCTTATGAGAGGTTAGTGCACACTGCTAATAAATGGGAGATGTGTATGTCTTGGATGCCTCAGCAGAGTTTTTGCGTTTTCCCTAGCTGGCCTTATAAGTTATGATCCATAGGTCCACTGGCACTGTGAGCTTGTTCATTATCTGTCACTTTGTCCAGTGGGTTTTTAATCAGAAACCTTCTGATAACATGATCCCCTCTAAACCTGCCCTTGTGAAAAAGAAGTCCAGTTTAGTATACTTTTAAAAAGAATGCTAAATATAGAAATTATATATTTAACTATATAACTATAAACTAACAATGAAAATGTATTATAGTTTATTACACACAAATAGTTGAACTTAAGTTCTTAAGAATGCATATTTTCATTTGCAATTTCATAATTACTTCTATTGTCTTTGAAATGTGGTTAAAGTATGCTTCTACATAACTGAATTTAAATACATTTGTAATTACACCTTTGTAAGGATTATGTTACAATGTAGTGTTTTAAAATATATTGACATTTTTAAAAATATACTTGAGTGTGAAACATAATCATGAAAGTGTACTCTAAGTACACTGAAGCGGCCTTGATTATTTATGATACATTACCTGCAAGTACAGGTTTTTAAAAGTAAACTTTTAAGGTTTGAAGTACACTATAAGTGCACATTCAGTATTAAGCACACAAGAGGCGATTTCAGGATTTAAATCTAATCATAAAATGCGGCACAGAGAAATATTTCTTATTCAGGAGTATTTTCAGGCCCACATGTCATCTGTATTCACAAATCTCTACAGATTTCCAAAGAATTGAGATGTATGTCATTCATATTCATACTCAGGCATAGTTCCTCTCATCTCGTGCCCTTTGCATATCTTTCACGCTAATTATTTTGCTTTCAGCTACCAACAAGGGTGTAGTTCTTTCAGCTCCATTAAATGCCATTTTTTGAACCCATTCGGCTGAATTCTGCAGTCTTTTCTCACAAAATCTATGCAGAAAATGACTGCAGAATCCATCTGGACCTGGTTATTTTTCTGCATGGCTAATTAGCCGAGTGGATTAAGCTATCTGTTCTCCTCCCATTAGAACTGTGTTTGTTCACTGAGCTGTGTGTAGTAGTGCAATCTATTAGTTGATCCATTCCCAATTTGCGCAGTGCGTTAATATAACCAAACAATCAAAGAGCCTCAATGTGTTAAATAATAATGTGCAATGATTTGTAGTCTTGCTGGTGCTGTCTGGGGAAATAGGTGTTTGCAGTCTTGCGAAAATGAACCAGTGAGCAATAATATTAGCAGTGAATTCTTTGTATTTTAGTTTGCTCAGTAACCCTCAAAAAGAGTGAGTTTGGGGGGTGAGCTGGTGGGGGGGGGGGGGTGTACAATACTGTTTCATGCATTCAGGAAAGTTTACAACTCTCATGCTAAGCATTCACAAACTAACAAAAAACAAATTTTAAAAATAAAATATCAACACAATACCAAAAATCTCAACTACAAAAAATAATACCCCTGAGAGTTTTTTTTTTTTTTTTTTTTTCAATCGTGGCTCTTCGTGACGTAAATGAGAACGCAACTCCCCACACATCTACCACTCCCGGAAGAACGCACCTGTGCGCACATCGACCAGGGCCGGGTTTCCCGATAACGATTGATCTTAGTGCTTAAGAGCGTGTTCTATGAGTCATTTTACGATCGTTTGTTATTGTTTCGTTTCCCGAAAATCCACTTAATCATCACACGTAGCAGTGCTTTAAGTGCTACTGAGAATGAAATGTCACCTATAGAATAGCTCGTAATTGTAGTACACAATCGTTTATTGAAATGTTAACCTAATGCTGTGTCATTTGAACTCATATTTCATTTAATCTTATTTACATGCATAGACATTTGAATATTATATTATATTATATTATATTTATTATATTATAGTATATTATACTTTACATAATAATATATAATATACTTTATATAAAAATTATATATAATAGTAATATCTATTTAGAGATGGTATTTACGGGTCCAATACATTTCATGCACTGACGTCATCAAGTCATTGACAGAGTTTACATTTTTATACATTTTTTATACATTTTTAAGCGTCTTTGAAGCATATATCCTACATTACTTCTTTTATTCATTCATTCATTTAATTGTCATTTAATTTAGTTGTGTATTTCTATTTTTTTCTGCCATTTTTAACTATTTCATTTATAAAATAATAGTAAAAAAAAAAGAGTAATAAAGTCAAATCCTTATATTATAATCACATTGCACTTGGATAAAGTTAAAGGTGTAATCTGCTGATTGTCCTGAAGTTGACCGCATAACTTCTTACGATAGACTTAGGGCTTTACAATTACTCCAGAGCATTTGTAGATTTTCAATGATTTACGTACAGTAAGTGCTATTTAAGTTATAATGCTTCTGGAAATAGCAAGAGCATAGCGAGAGCAAGATCGTGCCCATCAATGCACTTCATATAGCAGTGCTGCACGGGACTCGCTCAGGAAGAATGTCTCCAAAGAAGCATTTTTTTTTCAAGGGAAACAACACAATTTTAACCAAAACAAATAATAAACAATTACGTAAACAGCGGGTGCAGTTTGTTTTTCGGGGCAGCAACAGAATTTCACAATTGTGTTTGTTGACGAACACTTTATAAACAAGGCCCAGTTCGACACTGTATTTTTGCACATCGTTTGATACTGAAAGATGGAGCGGTCCCAGTTATAAAAGTTCCCGGTCATGATTCAGAACTGCAGACGGTAAGTGAAACTGCATCAAATGTCTCTGTTTTGTTGGCATTCGGCCCCCAAGTGCTCGTCACTCTTTAGCTCCGCCCACGGCATGCCTCCAGGAGCTCGGCTGTTTCCGGAGAGGATCGTAAAGCTGTATCTTTCTTTTATAAATATAATAAAACTAAAGACTTTTTGGAGATATGAAGAATGCAATACTACTCTGTAGGTACTCAAGATAAAAATTAGGTTGGGTGAAACTGTGTGTGTTATGTCAGCTTTAAGAAGTTTATGGGTGGATGGATTGTTTGAGAAGCATGAATACAAAACTCCTTACAAGCGCTATAAAAAGTTCATGTCCATATCATTTGTCATCTACTAACTCATCTACACCCTGAATTCATTACTGTGACATCTGCCTTTATGCTTACAATAATTAATTGCATTACTTCATCACAGAGGAAAACCCCAATTAAAGCTTCCCTGGGCCTGAGGGCCAGGATCATCCCTGCCTTCCCAGAGCAGCATGGTTTCGGTCACTCGAGGGTCACCACACTAACTAGACACTCAAATACCAGCTGAAATGAAAAATACCCTTGAATCGACTAATTAAAGGCAATCTTCATCCCTTGTGGTCACACATGAGCAGCACTCTCTCCTTTGTCTTTTCATAATATATTTTCCCTTATGCTTTACAGATGAATGTGTTCTTAACTTCCCTCTGTATGTTTTATTAAAGGTTATAATTTCATTATTTTCTTCCTAGGGATCCTGAATAGATATTGTGTATCATCACAGTGTGGTTAGATGTTATTATTTTGTTTTTTATTCTTCGTTCTCATATTCTGTTTTCAGCCACACTGATGGGACATAATTGTTCACTGCGTGTCAGTTGCATGTGCTTACAAATGATCCGATAGTGAGCCAGTTTGACACTCATGGGATTTCAGCTAGAAGATTGATGAGTATGTCTATTTCTTGCCAACAGAATGACAAAACTTAATCAAGCAGGCATTTACATGTCAGTCTTGTATAATCAGGCTGTTAGTAAAAAGTCCAAAATGCAGCTTATCATAGTCAAGAACCACCCACTTTAAACATTATACTATACTAAACATTATACCCCTGCCAAACGTATCTCATTGTGTCCCACCCTAAACATTCCAAGGATATTATCAGTCTAAGTACCCCAATTATAAAAAGGATCACATCACAACAAACATCAACAGAAATTTCAGAAACTGTTGGGTCTGATGGCAGCTGCGTCCAACGTGATACTTTTTGGCCTGCTATACATGGAGTGCTGGCTCAGGACCAAAGGGTTTTTCCCAGAGGCCATCAAGTGCAATGCTATGTTGCATTGGTTTGGATGCTGCAGTATTCAAAAAGAGAGTTTATATGCATTAAATTAATTAATATTATTGAGCTTAGACTGAAAGATTTTTTTCCACCTTAAAAGCAAATGAATAACAGTTGTTCAGTTCAAACAAAAGTTTGTTACTAGTGTAATCATAGCTCTTCATTTATTCACCAGCAAGTAATTGGGTAATAAGAAGGGAGGTTGTCTGTAGCAGTTGTCTTGTATCTTTGCCTGTTTGCTCATTTTATATGGTTAGCTTTTGATAGATGTTTCGACAGTAACTATATTCTGGTAATACATTGTCAAACTAATCTCTCCAAACTGTGAGAGATCGTCCCCGGTCTTTCTGTTTCTGCTTTATGTGATGCTGAATAGTCTCATAATTTCAGGTTTTATGCGTATGGAGACTAACGTGAAAGAATAGGATCATTCATATCTGGTAATTATGTTTGCTAGTAATGACTGCATTAGACTGTAATAGTATTTACATACGGTATGAGCCCAAGTGCTTGAATTATGACATCTGTTCAAAGTTTAATATTCCCAATATCACAGCTCTTGAATTATTTGTTCTTCAAAAGCCTCAGACAATATGATATTAAATAATGACCCTATGCATGTCTTCAACCCACACTTGACAGCTCACATAAAATGAAAATCAACTTTAATTTGACATATACATATAATACAAACATCATATTCTAAAATTTAAGATTGAACAAATGCACATGACTCAGATACCATTTAACATTGAGTCACACTGATAAATATTTTATATCTAAAGAAATTTAATATAAATGATAAAATCATAATGATATTGTCTGTCTGTCTAAGCAGCAAACACACCCCTAGCAACCAGCCAGAAAACCTTAGCAACAGCCTAGCAAGGCTGATCCAGTCTCTCTTCAAACTGCAAAAGTATTCAAACTACACAAAATTTATATAACCATAAAACATCAAACTAAACTTCAAACTGTCTTAAACTTCCAGACAATGCTTTGTCAGGCCAATATTCAAGGTCTGTCTTGACAAAGTTTCCTTTTGTAGTTCCTTTGGTTTTATTCAGCTTGTTCAGTGTGTATTTGGATATAATGGTTGAAAATGTCCTCACAAATATTGAGAAACATGTCAAAACTCCAGCTTGTGAAGACATTTGAAATAGTCTGCTAAATGACTACTTACTTGTTACATAACTACCCTTTTCCTCTCTGGATTCTGTTCTAGAAACAATCCTGTAAGTGGTGTCACCACATGAAGAGAAGAACCAGCATTAAAAACTCTCCTTGTGCTCTTTATCATTCACCTTAAATGTGACCCTGGAAAATGAAACCGGTTGTGAAGGTCAATTTTTTGAAATTTTGAATATTTGTTAGGATAGGACAATATTTGGCCGAGATACAACTATTTGAAAATCTGGAATCTGAGGATGCAAAAAAATCTAAATATTGAGAAAATTACCTTTAAAGTTGTCCAAATGAAGTTCTTAGCAATGCGCATTACTTACAGTATCAAAAATTAAGTTTTGATAAATTTAAGGTAGGAATTTTACCAAATATCTTAATGGAACATGATCTTTACTTAATATCCTAATGATTTTTGGCATAAAAGGAAAATTGATCATTTTGACCCATATAATGTATTGTTGGCTATTGCTACAAATGTACCCATGCTACTTATGACTGGTTTTGTGGTCCAGGGTCACAAATGTCCTTCTCTTTGAGTTACTTAATGATCAATAGTCACCCTTTCACCAACAGCTTATGTGTTGCACTGAATTGGTCAGTCAAGGCTTGCAACAGAATCTAGACATGTTTAGACATGTTTTGATGTTTGCTTACAATGCAAGAGACTGCTGAGTTGAACATATTAATCTTGAAGAAGTTTCACAACTTGAGACCAAACATGATTTACCATTATGAGACCCACGCTCAACTAGCCTTTTCTCTTTCATGCCTTGTCAAACCATAAAGCAAGGAAATTCTCCATATAAGATTGTACACAGTTTCTGGCCTTGGATGTATTTCGTGGCCACTGAGGTGGTTGAATAATGTTAGAATGTCAAACATATTTTCTTATATTTTTAATTAATCAGTCTTTAGTTGCTGTGTACTTTCGTCTTAACCCTCGGAAATCAATATTTTGGATACTAACCTTCTGACCTTTTTACTTACCTTTTTATTATACTCAGATTAGGTAACATAAGCTGAACCTGGCCTACATTATAAGTATAGTGCTTGGACAGCTTGTACAGGAGACTCCTTTGTAGTAATTTATTGCTCAAGGTCTAAAAATCAAAGCCTCAGCAGGGAGTATTGGTAAGCAATTAAATATCAGTTTATCGGTTACAAACATGTATATTAATACAAATGTAATGTAGCTATGCAGTAAGTTTCACTGTAACATTTTCAGCAATGTAAGGTAAGTATTATATAAAGTATATACTGTACTGTAAATAAAGCATTATGTTCAAATCATGGGTCAAAAATAGTCAAGTTAATTGCATTATCTTCATATGTATGTGATGTGTTCGGACAGTTTTGGAAATGGATAGAAGGGATTGGCTTGCTGTCAATAGTGGAGACTGCACATCATCCTTCTTGTTTTTAGTGAGGTACGCAGTTATACATCCTCTATAGTCATGGACATGAGTCAGGGAAGGCATTCAGGTAGCTAGAGAAGCTTTCAATAACCCAAAATTAGACACATGAAAAATGCATTTCTCAGTTCATTCTGTACCATTCCTCCTCCTGTCACGTGGCTTCACTAGATGAGGCTTCCGATTGCTTGAGTTGAGGAACTTCCTCACTTTTCAATTATTCACACTGACAGGTGTTCAGCGGCGAAGGTTATATAATTATCCCAAACTCCACTGTCTTATAAAGCACTCTCATATAAGCCATAATTTGCATGCATATAAATGTTTTTAAGTTTTAAACTGCTGTTAAACATTCATCTTGATCTCGTGGGATTTCATATGAATTTGAAAGAATTTTATTTAAAAAAAAAAAAAAAAAAAAAAAAAAAAAAAAAAACAAGCATGGAAGCCCACCCATAAACCAAACCGTCGGGGGACATAAGCAGATTGTATAAAAGTGTATGAGTGAGATTGTACAAAAATGTCAGAATCTACCACTTCTCCAAAACGTAGAATAGTTCTGAATTGCCATGAGAGTGTGTTGGATTGTTGCAGTTTTAAAATCTGCATTGCAGTGCCACAGAGGTGTAACTATCAATCAATGTAAAGCTCTATTTAAGACCTTTATTCTTCTTATTGAATGCTCTTCTACTTTAATTCATAATAATCAAGTGTTTTTTAGGTCAGGACTTGTCATGTCTTCAGAAAAAGATACATACTGCTCTGAATTGGTCAGTTAAGAGGCTTGGATCAAGAACTGATGGTCAAGTTGTGTAGTTACAATACAGGAGCCTGGTTATTGAGTTTAAGTTACTGAACATGAGACCAGACCCACACTCGGCCTGGTTTATTTTATTTTTTTTCCATTTCTTCTCAATATAAAGCAAGGCCATTCTCCACAGAATACAATCTGGCCTTGGCACAGCATGCAGCTTCTTCACAACACTCACCATTCTTCTGTCTGAATGTAAAAATCTGAGTCACACACTCCCACTGGCTCACTCTCACGCTCAACACACACTTCCAAGACACGTTATTGACCTTGTCATGTGTTTTTAAACACGTTTCCAGTGTCAGTCTGATCGTGCACAAGGCTTGTAATGCCATCTGATTTCTCTTTCCTGGTGGGATGATGGAAGTTTTTCAAATGATGTGTGCTTTGTGATATTATTTTACTCACCCTCAGGCCATCCAAAATGTAGATGAGTTTGTTTCTTCATGGGAACAGATTTGGAGAAATTTAGCATTACATCACTTGCTCACCAATGCATCCTTTGCAGTGAATGGGTGCCGTCAGAATAAGAGTCCAAACAGCTGATAAAAAACATCACAATAATCCACAAGTAATCCACACCACTCGAGTTCATCAATTAATATCAAGTGAAGTGAAAAGCTGTGAGTTTTGTAAGAAACAAATCCATCCAAACCATATACTTCTGGCTAAAATGTGAGTCCTACAGTTCTAAACAAATATTGTGGTGTATTTTGATGTGAAAGGACAACAAGGAGATGGACTTCTTCACTGGAGGAAGCAGACTGGTATATTTTGGATGTAATGACAGATTTGTTTATTACTAACAAGCAGCTTTTCGCTTCACAATGTTAATTGATGGACTGGAGTGGTGTGGATTACTTGTGGATATTGTGATGTTTTTATCAGCTGTTTGGACTTTCATTCTGACGGCACCCATTCACAGCAAGGGAGCCACTGGTGAGCAAGTGATGTAATAATAAATTTCTCCAAATCTGTTCCCATGAAAAAACAAACTTTTTGTTTAATCACTTGTTCTAAACTACTTCTTTAATCATTGGTTAAATACCTGTAGAAGGGCTGCAGTGTTTTTTAATGAAAAAATTAAGAAACAAGGGAACATCTGCCCACAGCTACATAGTGATTTCTTCCTAATTCTCCCAATTACCGAAGAAAGTCTTGGACACAGTAATATTCTCTAAATATCTCTCTCCATTTTCACACTTAATTCTAATTATATAATTTTGCCATTATATATAAATATGACGATGACATGCTAATAACATATTAATAACAGTATAATAACATAGTAATAACATGTATATGACTGTATGAATAGCTTCAGGTTTTCAACTCTCACTCTCTCTGCTCTGAGCATTTGTAAAGAGAGAGAAATCACTGACAGTAAAAATTGCAGTAAAACAACTTTTATTCTTATTATTTTATTTTATTTTATGTACACAAATAAGGATTACGGGGCAGATTATCAATTAATGAAGAGTCAATTCCATCTGGTTCCTTGCACAATACTATGTTATGACCTTAAAACATATTTATCATAGTGCATAATTGGTAAACTAATACATTTTGACATATGCATCACATAACCAGCTTCATACAGTATGTAAGGCTTTTCCAATTTAATAAACTTGCTAGTTAGCTCACATGGTAAGCAGGTATAAGTCTTGTGAAATACAGTTTGACTCAAAGCTGCATGAAAACAATATACAATGGCATGGTTTCTTCAGCAAATGCTTTTTTATCCTCATAATTCATAAGGTTTTTACATATTTATAAGGTTTAGTGTAGGTGGTATGTTATTTTCAAACATGACCGAGCATTAACCTTTCAGCTGCACTCTCCGGGCATTTGATTTCCAAACTTGTGCGATATGTGCATGAACAAACATAATAAAATGTTGGCACCTTTATCTGTTTCTGACAAAATGTAACACTTTTTAGCGCCATTCACTGGATGTTTCACTTTGAAATGTGCAGGAGATGTATTATACAATGTGTGACTTAATATACAATAATATAATATAGTTTTTAGCAAAACTTTTGCCATAGATATGTACTTTCATAAGCCTGGGTAGGCCAAATGCAGAAATTTGAAGGTTAATAAAAGAATATGCAATGTGTTTTGAGAAAAAGTTCAAGTTCCTTATTTAAACCACACAAGCAAATATACTGGTGGAGTGATACAAACCAAAAAGTGCTATACTAAATATTACTACATTTGCAATACTGTTCAGACAATCAAATTTGAAAAATAGAAATAAATAAAGTAACATATGAATAAAATAACTAGTGCTGGGCAACAATTAATCACGATAAATCGTATCCAAAATAAAAGATTTTGAGTGTGTACTGTGTATATTTGTTACGTATATATAAACACACACACACACACACACACACACACACACACACACACACACACAGAAAAACATGTTATGTTTATATATAAAATAAATTTAAATATAATATAAATTATATTAATGTAAATATACACATGTAAATATTTTCAAAATATATACAGTACTGTACTTAAATACACAATAAATATACACATTAACACACACACATATATTAAAAAAAAAACACAAATATATTAACCCCTTAACTGTCACCCCCATTTTTTAAAATAGGCATTAAAGTGCACTATCCAAACTTAAATTGTTGTATTTTATGAACACTTTGGAATATAGACCCAAGGTTGGTCTCTTTTTAAAGAAGAAAATTAGCAGATTTTGGCAAAAGTGGAATTTTTTCAAAAAATTAAAGTATCGAAAAGTTATAGAAGTTTAAATGTACTGTAAATAAAATGCGCTATATTAATTTTATTTTATTTTATTTATTATAAATATTTTACATAACAGGTTTTACTCTAAAATTGGTATAAAATTAAAGCCTTGTATCTAAATAAGTTATGTTCCAAATTTGAAGTTGATATGAAAAAAAATTGAGATTCCTGTGAGATTTTATTTAGGGCGTCATACCACAAACAGCCACTGGGAGCCATCAAAACAACTTTGAATTTTGTTTAACCATTTTTTCCCTAGATTTCTCTGTCAATTTTACTTCAATACTCAAAATAACCACCAAATATGGAATCCCGAGACTCAGACCTTTCCAATGATATGTTTGTTGCCAAGAATATAAAAAGTTTTGATTCTAAAAGACCGTAATGCATTTTGTAATATGACACTTGACACTGCCTACTAAGGGGGAGGAGACCGCCATAAGATTTTAAAGTACCATTTCCATGGAAACGCAATGTCCGATTTCAAAATGGTTTTCACAGGATGAATCTTGGGCTTCTAAGCTTTCAAATGATATATAATTTATTATGATTACTAAAAGATTTTATAGAGAAAAAGGACAACAAAAAAAAGAGCGCCAAGCATCCCACAGGTGGGACGGTGACAGTAAACAAAACTTTTATTTTAGATGCAATTAATCGCAATTAATCGTTGCCCAGGACATTCAGTGTACTGATACTTTGAACACTGGAAGTGCGGTGGAAGTGGAAGTGAGGAAGTTATTTGCTAGCTAGGTTAAGTTATTGTTTTAACTGTGACCCTGTGAATTCATGCACATTCTGTTCATTTCTCGTTCTGTCTGTGTTTAAGGTGTATCCCTACAGCGATTCCTCCATCTCTTTCTGAATGGCCTTGCCTTCCTCTCAGACCTGAGAAAAATCCAGCTCACACTCTCACATCAATAATTTAACTGAAGCCCCACCCACCAACTGCAATCCATAAATAGACTTCTTTTTGACTAAATATTTCATTCCCATCTATCTCTCTCTGTATTTTTCTCTCCATCACTCTCTGTGAGATTGCAACATACTGGGCAGTCAAACAGAGCAAATGCAAACAGAGCAACAATCTGTTGTGTCTTTCTCACCTCTCTCTGAGAGAACCCTGAACACACTGGTTCAGTGGAGTAATGGGGGGAATCTCACAAAACCCATCGCTACATTTATATATATACTTTTAATTTAAAATACATTTAGAAAACATGGCTGGAAATGTGCTCAGTTGCAATGGAAAATATAGCTGCAAGCTCCAACCCTGCACCTGGAGAGCCACCTTCCAACAGACTTCAGTTCCAACCCTGCTTCAACACACCTGTTTGTAATTAAGTAGCCCTGAACACCTTGATTAACTGGTTCAGGTGTGTTTGATCAGGGTTGAAGCCGAACCATTTTAGTGCAATCTGTAAAATTCGTTAATTCACTTTACGAAAACGGTCTGCCAACATGGTCTGAAAATGAAAACTAACAGATACAATAAGATGAAAATCAAGAGATACAATATGCGCTTAAGGACCTTCGGTGCTAGGCCCCTAATAAAGCATTTTGTAACATTTTACTATAAGAAACCATTTTTATTAAGGTTTGTTTTTGCATTAATTAAAATTAATTTAATTTAATTAAAAATAATAATAACAATTCAAACTTTCTTTCTTTCTTTCTTTCTTTCTTTCTTTCTTTCTTTCTTTCTTTCTTTCTGTCTTTCTTTTTAACAAAAAGTGTTTCCAAACTTTGTTTTTTGTTGTTGTTTTTCCTCTCACAATGTAAAATGCATGCGCTTAAGTTAAATGGAAAAAGTAAATATTAAATTAACTTCACAAACAACTAACAACAACATCAGTTATATCAGTAAACATTTTAAACTTTTTTGCAATTCAACTGTGTGCTTTTTTAATTTATTTTATTTTATTATTATTTTTTTTTTTTTTTCATTGGAACACAAAAGTAAATATGAAATGATATTCAAAAAAAAAAAAAAAAAAAAAAAACTAAAAAAAAAAAAAAAAAAAAAAAACAATTAAAAACAAAAAATAAAATGTTGAGAATTTGGGTAGAAATATGCTAGATTATAACAAAAATAAAGACTTAACAATACGGATACATTTGTTAAAATTAACAATGAGCAAATGATCTGTTTATGTTCATATAATTTAGTCATTAAAGTTCATTATATAAAGTTAACAGATTCAACTTTTGATTTTAATAATGATTTAGTAAATGTAATAAACAAAAATAACTAAAATCAATAAATTTATTATAAATATTTATCACATTTAAACCAATGTATTTAATTAAGTTCACTGATGTTAACAAATGGAACCTTATTGTAAAGTGTTATCAAGTTTTTAATTATTATTCTAAATATTGTTGCATTAATGTTCTGTTTACCCAAGAGTTATCATTATAGTACCCCCAGTTTCAGGTGATGCATTATGCACTATATGCACCACTGAAATTTAATGACGATGCACTTCTGAGACAAATGTTGTTCATTCATTTCCTTGAGACACTAAAATGTGGTTTATGGAGGCGATATTACATTTGGGGCAGCACGAACAGGGCTCCCTTAAAAAAATAAATAAATAAAAAATAAATAAATAAATAAATAAAAGGAAAACCTCATATAGATATGTCATTAGTGTTTACCTTTCTTTGCCACATCTAATTTTGCTTTAAGTAAACAGGAGAATACATCTATAGCACAAGGGAACTGCCTCTAATTATTCACCAGTAAAAAGGAATGGGGTGTCGGGAGAGTTTCTGCGTCACACAGGCCATTATCTGCCGCTATATCAGGAATCAGTTCACACTGCTTTATTCCTGGGCCATTTAGGGATGTTGTATGTGGTGAATATTCTCTTGTGTCCTTCCTGAACCTCTTTCTAGCTTGCCTTGCCTTTGCTCACAGATTCACAGATAGTCCACCTGAATGGGTGCACATGCTTTTCTCTTTATATAATGTCACAATGACCAGCATGCTGGTGAGCTGAGCTGGAAGATTTGAGAGATGCTCATCTAGTTTCTGCAATTACCACAGTATACTGTCCTCACATCCTTTACACTTTTTATGAAACAATATGTCTATTCCTGGCCCTTTATGACTCCTTCATCAAATACAGTGTCTCATATGTCCAGGACAAAACATCTATCTATCTATCTATCTATCTATCTATCTATCTATCTATCTATCTATCTATCTATCTATCTATCTATCTATCTATCTATCTATCTATCTATCTATCTATCTATCTGTCTGTCTGTCTGTCTGTCTGTGTTTATTGTAATTATGACTTCAGTGTTCATACTGAAAAATAGATAGATAATAAAATAGATATGTAGTTTTAGTGCTTTTTGAATGTGAAATTAACTGGTGAAAAGTTGGTTTGGAGAGCTGTGTGAAGACATTTGAAAAATGACCTAACTATTGAGAAATATGTCCTAGCAATTGGGAGAAAAAAAAGTGTAAAAGCTAAAAGTTCAGATATTTTTCTGTTCTCAGTCTCTGTGGTTTGACAGCATGATGGAACATTTGGCTTCCCTCAAATCATCATTGCCCAGCGCTGTCACTGGCCCTAGTTCCAGGCTCACGAAAAGAGCAAGTGGCCAAGTGTCATGACAACAGAAAACTCCTGGCAGTATATTGTCAGTTTTGTTCAACCTTTTCCAAACTTTTTTGTATATATAAAAGTTATTACTATAAGTTTAAGTTTCAATAACACATGTAAGTTTCAAGACTTAAGTCAAAAATAACATTTCCAGTACTGCATTTGTGTCCCAGAAGTGCAGACATTTACAGAGACCTTTAGAAAGGAGAAGAACGTCTAAACATCTAATGAATTCCCCATCGTTCAGTAATATTGAACTGTGAGAGAATGCTGACCAACACTCGGCGACCCAACTGTCCTCTGAAGGAGAGGCAGAGACAGCTGGAGAACACTAACCTTGGAGCTAGAGAGAGGGAAACATCGATTTCAGCCAACTATGTAATAGATTTAATGAGCAAACATGAGGACTGATCACTGAGGACTGACCTCCAGGGAGGAAGTGTCACAGAGAACAGTTGAAGTTAATGTTTCACTCATCTAGCAGACTTTTGTGATTTGGATAATGATCACACTCCAGTCCCTTCGCTCAGTTTAGTGCTCTTGAGAAAATTCTCACTTAAAAAGTGTCAAATTCAAGGAAATCTTGGTAACACTTTAAATGAAGCTTCTATGTTCAAGGAATTATAAAGATATTCTTAATGCATTATAATGCACACACACATACACATACAAACCCTTGCATTTAAAAAAAAAAAGAAATAAATAATAATTTAAAAAAGAAATAAAAAATAAAAAAAAACTCAAAGCTGTGCATTAGTCAATTTATCGTGGTATTGTGCATAAGAACACCCTTCACTCATTGCAAAACCACAATCATGGCCTATAGCTATAATATGTAATGTTCAATATCAGCAGGTTGGGCCAGTAATCTTGTTGTGCTTTTTTGTTGTTAAAAATGTCCATTACTCTGTGGAATTGTTTGTGATTGTTTTATTTTTGTAGCTAAGATTATTTATAATAGAGTTCCCTATCCTCCTCACTTTCATTCATCATTAGATTATATTCCAATTCTCAAACGCTATCTAAATGATTAGCTCGAGTTATCCTTTGGAGACATGCTGAAATGTTAGGTAGGGCATTTCCAATAAACTCTGATCTTATAAGGCTTTGTTTTTCATAGCTTTTGTTGTTTTACAGGCCCGATGGCTCAGAAGCAGCTCGCTCGATTCTGCCTGCAGGAAAATCCAAATGCCAGCTCTCTGCTGCCTTTGTCCATCGATCAAAGAAACTGCTGCCCAGGTTTCAAACCCACACAATATTGCACATTTCTGCAAAGTCAAAGCGAGCAGCCCTCACCTCACTGAAGGTTATGAGCTTCATGATGCTGAGCTGACAAAGACAGTGCAGGAGATGGTGGTGATGATGATGATGGCAGCACACCATTCTGCCACACCATGCACAATGAATCAAACCTTGATGTCTACAGCTGCCTTCTGAAGCAGCATCCAATTCAAAGAGAACCTCATAAAGGACTGTTTAGGACAACATGGACTCATTGGAAAACAAGCCTCTACAGTACCTACATTTTTGCAAAAAACATACCTACACATACAATTCACTGCAGTTTTTTAATCTGACATGAACACAGGTGGCAGTAAAACACCTGCAACTTTTATTCTTTTCCCTGCAAATCATGATTACACACTGGATTGCTGATTAATAAACAATTCTTTTTGCACAGTTCTTTGCACAATACTATGACCTCAAAACACTTTTACCATAATGCATGATTTGTAACCTAATGCCTTTTTCGCTATTTTCGAACTGCTGCGATATGTACACAAAGCAATGTAATACAACTTTTCCAGCACACAAAAATACTGGGTAAAATGTTCTTTTACACAAAATACACAAAACAATCTTTAATGGAGTCCAGTACAGTACAGTGGCGGTTTCTCCATTAGGGCGATTGGGCGATGCACCACCAGGAACAGGGTTCATCCAACACAAGGAATGACAGGAAACACACTTAGCAACAAGTAGACCCAACAAACAAGAACTGAATGGACTAGGGCTTTTAGAGACAGGATAATTGGGGAAGAACGAGACACACCCGGGATCAAATTAACACAATCAATGGGAGACAAAAACTGGGTCACAGGAAAAACACACATTGCAAAAATCTCAGTGAAAGTATCTATGGTGGATGAAGAGAAATAGCTAGAAATACAGTCTACAGTGGCGGTTTCTCCATTAGGGCGATTGGGCGATGCACCACCAAAGCGCGAAAAGTAGGGTTTTTTTTTCTTTCATATTCAACCACAGTGTTACGCTAGCTTTCACTATTCTAGACTGTTTCCTCCCCCCAGTAAAATTGTCAGGAGCTGCCACTGCAGTCATATTTATCTACTTACAGTTTATTCAATACAGAAATTTACTGAAAGCTTAGCAATATGCTAACTCCAAACTTGGTAAAAATAAGTCTTCCAAGAAGAACACCATTTGTGTGATACACAAAGCTGAATAGAGATATTTTTAAATACTTCACTTTCAAACTCCTATGACCTGAGAAAAAAAAGGTTTCTAATAATAGAAAGGGATGCCAAGCTTGACGTCTGGGATTTTTAAACAGATGATTCATTAACTAGACTTCTAAATATACAGTTGTCACACTGATGCCCAATGCACGACATTCCTGGGTTAAAAATAAGCTCATTACGCTACACAGTATGCAAATTAGCAGTACATCCTATTTCCATTTATAGGCACATGCAAAAATGTCTCATAAATGGTTTAAAACAAGAGGTGTAAGCACGCCCCCATTGCTAGGAAATACATATCCGTGTCCTAAATGTGACATATGCAGTATAGATTTTAAATGCACAACACTGTCAGCAAGATCTAATTGTCTTTACAAATGAAGGTGAACTTTTACAGTGGCACTCTAGGCAGCTGGGGTGGAAAATGAGCGTAATACCTTAGTGGAGACCTCTAATCTGCCTAATTGGATTGTTCCTCCAAACATTTAAATGTTCCTTCTCTGATTGCATCTATTTTTGCTCTGTATACCCTGTAATTGGACAGTGGCTATATCAGATACCCTTTGTTTTAGCAGTGCAGAGAGCACAGTTGAAATAAAATTTTCACTAACTTTAGAATTAGCGGTGTGGAGATATGAGGATCCCTAAGAAACAAGCTCATACAGTAAGTTTCAACCGTTCACTCTTCCAGGTCTTATTTTGCTTTGAGGTGTTCAGAAAGTGTCCAGGTTTGGGTAAATAATAGACTCCTCTGAATCCTGTATGAGTCTGCTGCGTTTATTGGAAGTTATTATTGAGTTTAAATTCAGGAGCATCTGGTGAGTAGGAGGACAAAATGAGCAGCAGATCAAGGCCTCCAGGAGAACAATGCTTTGTCAATCAAAAGTTAATGCTGCTTCTTTCAAAGTAGCGCTCCAGCAGGGCTGTAAAAATGAGTGTTGCTTTGAAATTCTGTTTTACCATTTTTAAACCGAACAGCTGAGACAAGAATAATTGGAAAGAGGGGCGAGGTGTTCGATACATGACACAGGATGGATTCAAACCTACATTTCCCATGTGAATACCTCAGCTCAAGATGCCTGGAGCACATGCTCCAACCACTAGGCTAGAGCTCAGATTACATTCATTAATTGGCAAATGATATAATTAAGTACAGAGTTAAGGTTCTGAATACTAATGCAATGTTATCAAAAATGTCATTTTTGCTTTGTCTTTTTGGGGTATGGAGTGCAGATTGATGAGAAAGAAATAATTTGTAGCATTTTAGCATAAGCCTGCAACATAAAAATGTGAAAAAGGGATATCACAAAAAAAAAAATCCACTGTAATTTAACTTTTAAATTAAGAGATAACAGCATGCAACTGACTTTCACTTTTGTTGGAAACCCTAGTTGTGCTCATCTTCTGTCTCTTCTATCACTTTATGGTCTAATAAAATAATAAAAGAGAAGAAAATGATTTGTTAACTACAAAAGTATTATAATTAATTCAGTAGCTAATATTTAGCCAATTATCAAGTTATTACCAAATTTTTGTTTGGACACAAACATTGTAAAGACTGTACTAGCGGTACAAGTGTAGTAACCATTATGTACCATGTTATATATCAAAGTCCCTTGGTATCACCATATGATACATCACTATACCATAGTACCAGCACTGTACTTTCTTGTAAGGAAGAAGTTAATGTAAAAAAGTAAAAGAGAATCTCACCAAGAGGCACACAGTACGTACTGCGAGGTAAACCGTGGCTAGCACCTCTCAACCAGCCTGACTCTGTGCGATTTCCTCTGAGGCTGCCAGACTGAATGTTTGAAACTATCTTGAGAAAAACAGAAGAGTGGAGCTCCAGGGAGTGATTTCTTTTCTGTCAGCATGGCTTTTTTTGGGCGGGAATAATATAGCAGAATTCCCTCTCGGCACAACCTTTTCTCCTGTATATCATTGGTGTCAGCTGCACGCAGGCGCCCAGCTGATGTTTATTCATTTCATCTGTATGTGCAGAGAATTAAGGTGTACATTTTTTTTTAAGTAGTTTTAGTTTAAAGTGTGTGAAAGGCTGTACATATGATGCATTGTGAAGGTAATCTTAATTTGACATTTTTTTAAATCACAGATTTTATAGTCAATAGCAATGTTTGTTTAGTAGTTACTAGAGAAGCAGTGATTTGTTTGACATATTGATGTTTGACGTAATCACTGCATATCTGAAGAACAAATGAAGTCTGTGCCTACATAAAACTATGACATGACCTTAAGAAAAGATACAATGCACAAGAAAGCATGCTTTTGTAGTGCTTCTACTAATTGTATGGTCCTGTTTGTCCATAGTGGTAAATATGAATTCTTATTTTTATGGAAAAGAGCATTTTTTTTGTGTGTGTGTGTGTGTGTGTCTTTCACTGAAAACAGAAAACAGGTTTTGAGCAATGTGAATGAGTAAACAATGCAAGAATTTCATTCATATTCAGTAATTTTGTTATATAATATATTCAGTTATTATCATATGTGTGTGTGGGGGGGGTGCGTGCATATTTTTTTTATTTTTTTTATAGGACACCAGTCACTTATACTGTTATCCATGAAGTTAGTAAAAAGGCCTAAGTATTATAAAGTGCAAACATAAATTTAAATTTAGTTATGGTATTTGGTAAACTTCAAAGCAATTGAGAACCACTGTGAAAAATAAATAAATAAATAAATAAATAAATAAATAAATAAATAAATAAATAAAAATGAACTGAATCACTGACATTCCCATCCGGACTGGATTTGATTTCTCAGAGGATGCCAGAGTTAAAAGAACAACAGTAGGTAATTTGTTTTGTAATTTTTACCAAGGTTTTTTGAAAAAAAAAAAAAAAAAAAAAAAAATCAGGTCAGCTGGGATTGAAGGCACAAAGTATATCTACAAAATACAACTTTATGTCACCTCAAGGTACACTATACTCGTGTCTCATTAGTGCCATTGATAGAATTTTAATTTTGTTTTGTTCCATGTTACTGCTTCTGTTTAATTCAGTGGTTCTCAATCCTGATCCTGGAGGACCCAGTATATAGCAGTATATAAAAAGCCTATAAAAAGCAGTATGTCAACATGGCAGGTGTATTATGTTCTTATTGATAGTCCATATTCATACTATATAATATGTGCTGTGTAGCTTGCAGCTCTGTTCTGATCCTAAATCTTTCCTCTTCAGAGCAGAAGAGGCACCTTCAGCACCATGGAGAGCACCCCACTCTCAGGCTCTGCCATTATTGATGGTACTGGAAGGCAGCTCTAACTGGAGGTGATCAGGACCATGGAGAGTTCCCTGTTAAGACAGGTGTGTAGCATTTCCCTGTATTTCTCCACTGAATTATTGCTCCTCCTGCTTCCCCCTCTCATACCCTGTTAATAAAATTAACTTCTCTGCCAATTTCCCCATCTCTTAGTGTTAAACCATGTTAAAACATGTTCTGTTAAAAAAGCTGTCACAGTGCATACTTTTATAGAACACAATTATTCAAGCAATTACAGATACTCTGAGAGCAAAAGATTTCGGGTCTCATTCTGACGGCACCATTTACTGCATGAGGATATATTGGTGAGCCAGTCATGTAATGCTAAATTTCCCCAAATCTGTTTCAAAGAAGAAGCAAACTCCTCTACATCTTGAATGACCTGAGTAAATTTTAAGCAAATCAACAAACTATAACTCTTAATTTCTTGTTCATTCAACTGTTGTATAAAAGCAAATCACAAATCATGCTCTCTCCTGTTTAGAAATGCCTGTTGCTAACCTTTCACTGCTGATAAGTACAACCCATTTCAAATACTGTATTTTTACTTATACAATTTCAGCTAATTAATCTGTTACCATTTCATCCGGTCTTCATGCAGGTAGAATTAAATAGGTCATTGTACTAAGAGACATGTCTGAACCTGATTTACTCATCCATTCATAACAGTGCAACACAGATATCCACTTTTCTACACAAATGCAGCCCATCACAATCATATTTTCCATGACCTTGAGAATTAATCCATCTGGCATTCTCTTTCTGAATAACATGTGACGCCTTCTCCACGTGTGAGAGTCGATATGTGTACGTGTCTGTGTTTCAATCTAAAGTGTAATATTGTAGGCTTGGTTTGAGTGTGTGTCCTTTAGCTAAACTATGACAGAAACGCAGCTGGTGAATGTATGGGAGCTGAGGTCTGCACTGCAGTCGACCTGAACAATTGATGAGCAGGGAGCTCAGCTGTGAGGAAGAACAAACGGTGCACACAAGACTGAAGAAATGGGGGGTGGGGCGGGGTGAGGTGCTGGTGTGTGTGTCTCTTGACACTGAAATACCTTGCATCTTTTTTCTTAGCTGGATCAGATCATCTTTGAATGAAACTCTGGGCCTGTCATCTTTCCTGGCACATGTTCCCACTGAGAACAGGAGATAGGTTTGATGCATTGGCTAGAGATAACACATGCTTCAATCTACTTTAACTTACAGTAAAGAGTGCATATGAGGGTATGAATGCATGCATGTATATGGTTCTCATGTGGAGTCCTAGGTTCAGTGCTTTCACCAGCTGTTAACTCACATGGCCATCTGTAGTGATAATCAATGGCCCACTGTGATATTTCAGACTAAGAAGGGGGCTTAAACAAATATGGTGGGTATTAAACTGGCTGCTTAATGCTTTCCAACCTGTAATATGATGCCTTGGGAAAACTGAAGAAACAGTACAGAATTAGTGTTGCATTTCATCTCAATGTGGTCCAGTCAATAAAAAAAAACCCAGAATTTACAAAGTCACATGCAGTGAAATGTATAAATTGCAAAATATGTGATATGATTTACAACTTGTTTTTGTCAGGATTTAGGTGAATGTTGTAGTTTATTTAAACCTTAGCTGGTGATTGGGTAGGAGGTCAACCAATAGGGGCAGCTGGATTCCATTTGTCATTCATGCCTAGTCAGTGGCCAATCACTGGTTCCTTAGGTCTTCTTCAACATACTTCAGCCACATTTTCTTTGGTCCTGCTCCTACAATGGACAGGTCACTCTCACCAAAGGTGCTTGGGTGTTCATTCTTCAGAAGTAGCCAAACCATCACAGTCTGCTTTTTTGGATTTGTTCTTCAACTGAAGGTTGGCAGTCACACCTTTTATGCAAATTGTCCTATTGTGATGAATATCACAAATAGAGACTGTCTCGGGTGTCTAATTTGAAAGACCTCAAGCTTGCTCATGTCTGGATTGGGGAGAGTTCATGTCTCCAATGCGTACATGAAAATTGATAGGATTAGTGCTTGGAAGAGGCAAATTCTGTTCTTGGTGGACACCATTTAACTGATTGCCTTGCTGTGATGGTAGATGCCAATTTCTTCTACTGCACCGGTGACATTTGAATTCATGGACCTGTTTGATTTGGACTTCAAAGGTAAACATTTGCTTGCAATCCATCTGTCATTAAACTCTGGTCTATTCTACACCTATTCTTATGAAAAAGGAACTACCGACTTAAAAAAACAATACAGTCAAAAAAAGCTGTACAGTCAAGAAAAGCCAATTCGATCAAGAAGCTGTACTGAGCTCCACATGTGTCCTTGAATGCTTTGGCATCAATCAAAGCGACATCTACCTGGCAAACTCCAGAAGTTTGGAAATAGTTGGCTTTGGATCTGCACACTGCTAGTTGAGCCATTCATATGCATGAAAAGAATTGGATGATGATAGCCAGAGGGGAACTGTTTTCTCCTGCTACCATCAAAATTGAGTTTTTCATTCTTTGCCACAGTTGCCTCTGCTTGCTCACTGGGGGATTAAACATAATGTGTTGACTTTCTAGGAGCTCCCTGTTTAAACTACTTGGGGGGATACAATCTAACTAAAATCTTTAAGGCGGTATGAGAAACGGTCTGCATCCTACTTGCTCTTCTCGGCCTGGTATATTCACAATGTATCATTCAGATAACATTCTACGAAAATAAACTGTTTTTCGTGACTTGTTAGGATAAAAATGATATGGAAAGTATTATGGAAAAGATCACATTTATCACGTGTTGCATCTGGTTATGACACGGTCTAACCTTCAGTGTAACAATATAATGAGTAGGAATGTCCCGTGTTGCAGAGAGTGAGTCAGTCCCTCTTCCGGACGTCTGATGAATGGGTTTTATCACTGGGTGGTGAAGAGACGTCATTATGACTGTGAAGGTCCTGTGAGAGCTTTTGGCCTGAGCTCAAAGTGTCTGGGTTAAAGTAGGACCATCAGAAGTGCTTACGACCTGGAGCAGATGGGAACAGTCACAGCGAGCCACCGCAGCTAAATAAGACATTACAGCACATCCGCCAGATCATCATCTGCATCACAGCAGTTTCGTCACCTGATGTGACTCATAGCTACATTGAAGGTGCTTCTCTCTGACTGCTGTGGCATATGGCTTTTCAGTCAACTTTGCTCCAACAGGCATATGAGGATTATGTATGTCCAACTTCTTATTAGCCCTCACAGCTTATTTTTCATTAAGTTATTCACATTCTCTATTAAATCATCACATTTCATTTGCATATACAGTATTTCTACCTCATCCGCAGCTTGGGAGAAAATGATACGTATTTCAGCTTGATAGAGCTGGTTTCGGAATCAGCAGTTTTTAATGAAGCAATTAAAGAAAGTCTCTCCTTTCCTGGGGCCTCAGTGGACCTATCAGCCCTAATTGCCAAAACAAATAAAACGACAGAGTGTGAGCTTATGGCATTTTATGTAACTAATGTGCTTATTTGAGTCAGGGTCTTGCCTGCAGTTTCAAATACGTGATCTCATTAGTATTCATAGGTGTTCGTAATAAAATGTCTAAATCCAACATGCATATATTTTCGTAGTTTTTTTTTAAACTGAAATGCACAATACGAACATATTGATTGCATTTAAAACATGAAAGTTTAATTAAATTATAATTTGAACATACTAAAGTTTATTGCTATTGCATTTAAGGCATTAGGTTAAAGAATTTGATATAATAATAAACTGATACATGCAAATACACATACAAATCTGTAAATGAGTGAAATGCATGTTAATGTTGCAATGTTTTACTTATATTTCATACTTGTTGATCGTTGATGATCATTAAATTCATCCATACAAAGAAATTCCATCTTGATTTCATTTATGATTAAAAGTGTCATCTGTCTAAATTTTGCTGAAGACAAAGGAAGATTGGTAACCAGACTGTTGCTGGTAGCCGTTGACTTCCATAGTATGGAGTGTATATATTAGGGCTGTCATCGTTAAAATAATTTAACGTAGTTAACGCAAAATTACTGAAGCATAATTTCAATTTTAACCCTTTAACCCAATTTTGCTTCTCTGTTTGCGATCAGATCATTTTAAGCTGGTAATCTCCAGGAAAGTTTTCAGTCCAATGAACCAGTAAGCGAATGTGTTTCCACACACATTCACGGTAATGAATGGATCTGTCTACAGTAGTAGATATATGCAGTCAGCAGGCGGTTGGTTTAGGTTTTTTTGTTATTTTTTGGGAGGGGGGGGGGGGGCATCTCCATGTGGTCCTGTTCGGTATTGCAACTTGACTTCTCTAAAATGTAAAAAAAAAAAAAAAAAAAAAAAAAAAACCTCTTTGCTGTTGCACTATTTCAGATGCAGTATATTATTATTTTTTTTGTTGTTGTTGTTGTTGTTGTTGTTGTTGTTGTTGTTGTTGTTTTCTTTCATATGTGCTTATATGGGCTCCTTTGGTGTCCTTTTGGAGTTTCTAAGTGTCCTTTTTTATCTTGCAGAAAATACAGATCTTTGAGAATCACCCTTTAATCTTTTGGTTTACTTTGCTGAATATTACAAATGATGACATATACATTTGAAATGATAAATGGTCTATGCTTATTTCATGAAGTATGCGATTAATCGCGATTAATCACAGAAAAAGGGTGTGATTAATGAGATAAAAAAATTTAACCAATTGACTGCCATAGTGTGTGTATATATATTTATATATATATATATATATATATATATATATATATATATATATATATATATAATATATTTGTTCAAAACATCTTCTTTTGCGTTCAACAGAAGAAAGAAACTCATACAGGTTTGTAATATCTTGAGGGTATGTAAATGGCATGAATATTACAAATGATGACATATACATTCGAAATGATAAATGGTCTATGCTTAATTTCATGAAGTATGCGATTAATCGCGATTAATCACAGAAAAAGGGTGTGATTAATGAGATAAAAAATTTTAACCAATTGACTGCCATAGTGTATATATATATATATATATATATATATATATATATATATATATATATATATATATATATACATTGTTCAAAACATCTTCTTTTGCGTTCAACAGAAGAAAGAAACTCTTACAGGATTGTAATATCTTGAGGGTATGTAAATGGCAGAATTTTAATTTTGGGTGAATTGTACCTTTAAGTATAATGTATTGCAAGTAACACACCACCTCACTATTTCTACAAGTACAGTAAAGTTTCTTTAATTTAATTTTTTTTTAAAAAAGATAATATTTCAGATATTATCCCAATCATAAGTTTGGCCACAGAATTTACATTTCTCATAATTTTAAAGATCTTTTGATCAAAGGCTTCTGGTTAATGCATGCACTGCTAAAATATTTATTTCTTGATTTAAGCCCTTTTCTCCTCAGTGTTGGTGGAGCACTTTTTGAATCAAGATGACGAGAAAAAGACAAGGGACTCTAAAAAACAGTGACATCCGAGCACTCATAGGAGAATTGAGCATGAAGAGAGTCTGACTTTATTTGCAGGGTCGTGAGTGTGTATGTTTGTTTGTGTTGAGAGGAAAGGGAATGTGCTGGCTTCACACAACACTCCTGTGCAACAGTCTGTCTTCTTGTAATAATGTGCCACCGATAGAAGATGCAGAGAGCTTTTACTTTTTTATGGTAGAGCTGTGTGGGAGAGACCCATCTCCTCCAGCAGAAAACCTATAAACACTGTACTCTTATAGATGCTTGGAGTCTGGATAATCAAATCAGAGATGGAAATGTGTGTGTCTGTGTGTCTTTGAGAAAGAAAAAGAGAGAAGGAATCACACAAGATATGAAATATTATATAAGAAATGAATAAGGTGCCATTACATGTTATTTCAGGTTTGATGAATCAAAATCACTGACATGCACATTTCAATGAAGTCACTAGCTTTCAGCATACACACGTTTCCTCAAATCTGTCGCACTGATTCATAAATGTTAGTGCTATTCATTTGATTCAGTTAATTATTATCAAAAGACAGCCGGCAGTAAAATTTGATTTAATATGATCTTCAAATGTTTCATCAAATATTGATAAGGCTGTTGAAGTGTATTTTGAATGGCAGGAAGAGGAATTTACTGAGTTAAAATTCACATTTATGTCACACAAGCAAGGAGTTGTTTTTGTTAGCCACAAGATTTGTGACAAAACATTGATAATTACATTATTAACTATTGATTCATTATGTGTGTTTATTATCTGCTATGTAGAATGCTATGCTATGTGCTAATTTTATATTCCAACTAATATATAACTGACATATCTCTCTAAACAAAGACAAAATTTGACAGTTTTAAATTTAAAACATCACAAAATACACTCAATATCTTTATGATTTTATGTTTTTTTTTTTTTTTTTTTTTTTTTTTTTTTTTTTTTTTATATAGTGTGTGTGTGTATGTGTGTGTGTGTGTGTGTGTGTGGTTTGATACATTATTATTGCTTTTTAAAATTGGGATTAATTAAGCCATTCTGGGAAATATTATTTTCCCAGCATGGTAAAATTAAAGTTGAAATAAAATCTAATTATTAAGTTAAATGATTTTATCTAATATCATATAACAATTCTGGAAACAGACCATCGGTTTTGTGTATGGACATATTGGGAAAATGTATTATTAAAACTAGAGAATTTCACTTGTTTTTAAATAAATTATTTACATTAAAATTTGAATCAGTGTTATTTTAAGTTTTTGTTAATAATTTGAATTAGATTTTCTTTATTTATTACATTTAAATTTGTGTTTATTTTTGAGGATTTATTTATTTTATTTATATGATTGTTTGATTGTTTTAGTTTAGTTTTATCACTAATAACCCTGATTTTAATCCCAATTCTGCCTCCTGTCTGCTAACTCAAATCCTTGATTCAAACTAAGCAACTGAACAAGAATGTGAAAGTTATTCTCATGATGGCTCGTAACCCTGACTGCTCTTCACTCCATTCTAGTGCTCTACTCTTAAACTTGACCTGGCTTCAAGTGTACTACTATGAATTTCGGTGGTCTGTGCACTACAAAATCCAATATCAAACTGAATATGTCCGCCACCATTTCTACTGAGTGTCCAGGTGTGTGTTGTACTGAAGCAAGTGTTGTCTTAACTGAAAAGAGTTAAACTCAATCAGCAGTGGCACAAAGCAGCAGGCTGTCTGTGAACTTGTTTTTTCCTCTTCTTATACAATAAATCGAATTAATTCTTGCATATAAATTGGCTGTAGTCACTGTGGCACTGTTGGGTTTAAAGACGGCTCTGTTCAGGAGCGCGACAGACACGGCAGGATGTTTATATGTGGGAGCCTCAGGGACGGCATTTAAATCTGTTTGCTGCTGTAGCATTCACAAAATGTTAGCCAAGGTTGTGTTAATATGTGTGTGCGTTCATGTGTCATATGCCTTTCCCCTTGTGTGAGGTGGTCAAGATGTGGTGTATATCTGAAATTGTCTACTGTATCTGTTCTCAGAGTTATTAAAAGCGAGGTCACCACTAGTGTTGGTATATCAGGCTGTACAGTGACAGGCCTTACAGCATGATGGAGTGAAATTGCTCTTATAGATATTGAACAATTTAAGCTAGACATTTATTTTCAGGCATATCTGAGGGCTATATTGATGTCTTTACACCACGGTCACAGTAGGTCCATATCTAGGACAGTGGCTCACTGGTTTGTGAATGTCAGAAAGCCTTCACTGGCAGCTGCATAAAAATAAACTTTAGTTATCATGAAAAATAGAAAAGTTCACAGAACAGAAAAGTGTATAATGTTGTGTGTGGTCACAAAGACAGTAAAACATAAAAGTTAGACAACCTTCCTTGTTTCAGAAATGTTCGTAAAAATAGCATTATTTCTTATTTAGTTCCAAATAATATTTTTTATGAATGGTTCCACTTTATATTATTTGACCTTAACTACTATCTACTTACATCAAAATGCAAGAACAATGCACTTCATATGTGTTCGTATTGTACTGCAAAACACACCTTACACCATTTTTTATTATTATTATAATTTGAATAATGTCCTTTTTAATAATACTTTCCTTACAGCTTTTTCTTACAACTTTTTTTTTCTTAATTTTCTTATAATGGCATGAGTATATTCTTATTGCCTTATAATTTATTATTATAACTTTATTCCCTAAACACTAATGTTATCATCATCATAAAAGGCATATTATGAGATTTATGTGAAAAACATCCAGACTTCATACTTTTCCGGGATGTTTTGCACATAAAGTCACTCCCTCACATGATGAGTTTTATGCGCAAAACATTCAGAAAAAAATTAATAAATCTAAATTCAAAAAAAAAAAAAAAAAGGAAAATGTATTGCAGATATCTAAAAAAATCTCTTGTGAAAAAGAAGTATACTTAAGCATACTTTTAAAAAAGTATGTATTGCAGAAATGACATACTTTAAAATAATATTCTATAAACTGAATGTAATGTTTTCAGAAACTTAATAAAATCAAGATAAGTTCACTTTTTTTAAAGCACAACAAAGTATGAAATAATAATGATTATAAATGCGGTTTTGAAAGTCCACATGGAGTTCCTGGACTTGGAGAAGACGTTTGACTGGGTCCCCCATGAACTGATCTGGAGTGCCCTTTAATCACACCAGGTCCCTGAAGCCAAAGTCTGATGGACCCAACTTTTCTACCAGGATACTACCAGTGTAATCTGCTGCCCTGCGGGAATCACCAATCATACTAACCAACCTACTTACCACTAGAAAGCTTCATCTATGTCCAGTGTTTGTTCTACCCTGCTCGGCATCGGGGCACATCCTCGTGCCACACCGCTCGGCAGCCAAGTCGGCACAGGGCACCGCCTCGGCACGGGACAGTGCATCGGGCACCACCCTCGGCCCACCGCATAAGGCACACCTCGGAATTCGGGCACCGCCTGGCAGTCGGGCAAAGCCTCGGCATCGGGCCCCGACTCGACAACTGCATCGTGGCTCGGCAGAAGACATTGCTCTGAACCGCCTCCCACAGGCATCGGGCACAGCCTCGGGCCACGCCTCCGGCATCCAGCCACCACTCGTGGACATTGCCCCTGGAACGCTCGGGAACGTCCTCATGGATCGGCATGAACCCTCGCTAGAATTGCGCTCCTCTGGACGCTCCTGTGCGCTGATGAAGTCCTTGGAGCCCATACTGTAGACACACTACACGGTATGAAATAACCCAGCTTTGGTTTAAAAGAGTTTTGTTCTATTTTTACTCCAAAAGTTATTACATGCCCATACTGTAGACACACTACACGGTATGAAATAACCCAGCTTTGGTTTAAAAGAGTACAAATATATTTTTATTGGTCAAAACTTCTGGAGAAAAATTAGATGTGAATTTCGTCATCAAAATAGCATACTATTCTGATGACGAAATTCACCTCATGTGCACTGTATGCTGACCCTCGCGTATGCATAAAAAATTAAGTATACTTTGGGCTTTAGACACACGTGTGCATGTCAATGCCATCTGGTAAAAATGTCTGCTAGTGATTTACTGAAAATGCGCAAATTAAAGAACACAGACACAACATCTCATTTGCATATTGACCAACGCAATATACCAAGCACAGCGCAAATTAGCGTAGTCGCAAATAAGCAGAACCGATGATCATCAGGTTCGGGTAATCTACTTACGACACAGGCGAAAAATTGTTTAAGATGTGCTTTTTTGGGCATTAAATAATGGTGCAAATATCAGTAATTTGACCAGAGCAAACATTAGTAAATCACGTTGCATGATTCATTTGAATAATCTCCTCCCATAAATTTTGTGTCTGAAAGGGAAACTCCTACAAATGCATGTTCAATAAGGTCCGGCGCAAAAATAACTGTGTCCTCACTTTGTCAGTGTTAATTCTTCACTGCGCATCTTTAGTAAATCCTTACAGTACTATTTTAACACCAAAAGATGGTTTGCGCTGGTGCAAGCTGTTAGTAAATCTGGCCTTCAGTGTCTTAATTGTTAAATTTTTTATAATGCATTAGCATTAGCTTACTGTCGATCCACCAGTTCAAATTTATATGTTTGACGCATAAAAGTGTGGGTCGATTTTTGCTTTGGTCTGAATAAATACAGCAGACGGGCTTATTGAAAATGCACATTCATTCTCTGCCAGCAAGTGGTGCTTTTATAAATTCTTGTCTTTCCATCCCCAAATTTAAGACCTCTTGACTTTCTTATACCATTTAAGACTTTTTAAGGCTTTTAATTTAATGCAACAAAATGTAAGACTTTTTAAGACCCACTGAAACCCTGTATGAGATTGGCGATTTCCCACCCATCTTAAAGCAGAGATTTACAAGACCCTCATACGGTCAGTCACACTTCACAGTTCAGAGTGTTGGCCTGCATCCGCCAAACACCAGCAGTCTGGACCATGTCAGGAATGAAGACGTGCAGAAAGTACTGGGAATGGCTCCAATCATAGAGAAGATGAAAGAAGCACATCTTTATTGGGACAGCCATGTCGTTCACAGCGGAGAAGAATCAAGTGATAGACAGCATTGTGCCTTAGCCCAGATGGATGGCGACCACATGTTTGACCAAAGAAGAGATGAATGGACTGAGAAAAAAAAGAAAAGAAAATATGAAACAAGTCAACACAGCCCCCGACGATGCCCTAGACTGGAAGAAGTGGAAAGCGAAATGCCAATAAGCAGACCTTGCAACAGTGCAGGTATGAAAGAAGAAGAATTATTATAAATGCACTTTTAAGTTGCGACTTAAAGTTTTATATTACAAAGTGCAATGATTAAGTGCACTTAAGTTGCCTTTTATTTCAGTACAGTTTATTTTATTATATTTTGTTTTCTATATACTTTTAAGATTTGAAATACACTACAGGTGAACACAATTCCGCACACATTTATTTCACAAGGGATGCAGAGGGTCTTTTTGGGTTTGGGTTTGGGTTTGGTGGGGTCTAGGAAAAGGATTGTATTTTTGAGTCAGCAGCAATAGAGAGGCACTACAGTGTGTGTGTGTGTGGGTGTGTCGGTGTGTGGGTGTTTGGCATATTGTTCTCTTGTGCTTCTGCTGGCATCACGGCAGGCTCATGCAGCAGATGGTCTGTACTAGAAACATGACAGCCGCAGAGCCCCTGGCTAGAGATGATGACACACACATACACTTAGATTGTGCGTATAAACATATACACACACCCAACAGAGAGTTACATAGAGATGGGTCTTGATTGACACAATTTAACCAGGTAAATTTTTCTGAGTAAGTCCAGATGGATCTATCAGAAAGAAACAAATACAAAATCAGAAACTGATCGACTTTATCTCAGCCTGTGATAAAATTATTGTTTCACGGTTAACCCTAGACATTTGAGCACATCTGGGGTGTTTTGGGTGTTTGCTTACTTCATGGCTCAAGCCAAAAAATTACATCCTTAAAGTAGTTCACTTCCAGAACAAAAATTTACAGATAATGTACTCACCCCCTAGTCATCCAAGATATTCATGTCTTTCTTTCTTCAGTCATAAAGAAATTATGTTTTTTGAGCAAAACATTTCAGGATTTCTCTCCATATGATGGACTTCAATGGTGCCCCCGATTTTGAACTTCCAAAATGCAGCTTCAAATGGCTCTAAACGATCTCAGCCGACTGAGAAGGGTCCTATCTAGCGAAACGATATTTTCTAAAAAAAAAAAAATAAATAAATAAAAAAAAAATCTTGTCTAGCTCTTCGTGAACTCAGTTTTTTTTTTTTTTTTCGGTCCAAGACAGTTAGGGTAGATCTAAAAACTCCCATCTTATTTTCCCCGTTTTTTTTTGTTTTTTGTAAAGGGCATTTGATTTTTTTTTTTTTTTTGTAAAGGGCATTTGATCTTCTTTGAATGTTTACTTTGTAAACACTGGGTCAATACTTCTGCAGCGATGCAGGATGATTTTGTGAAAAATCATGAAAAAGAAATGTGTTTAATTATATTGAATAGTTCCTTCAAACCATCTCTAGTTTTAAAAACGTGCAGATAATATAATATTATTGAGAAAAAAAGGCCACTTAAGTGAACTTCAAGAGACACTTTCATGACTGTTTCTTAACAAACTTATGTGTGCTTTTAAAAATTGTTTTATGCAATAATGTCAAATTAAACTTTTTGACTTAAATCATTATTCACTTTAAAGTTAAACGTAAAATCATTATGAAGCCACTATGATATCTATGATATCAATATCACTACGATACAGTATTTATAGGTGCTGGAGTCCCTCAATCTATTTAAAATGAATGTTTTGTTTGTTTGTTTGTTTTTTGTTTGTTTATTTTTTGCAAGTGAATATTGTTTCCATGACTGTAGCACAAACAGTGCAGTTGGTTGTGTGTCTGATTAACTAGGTTGTATTCACTTCAAAAAGTTCTAAATCTTCTCTTTGCAACCCTACTTTTACAAATAAAACTTACTTGTCTGTGATAGCATGACCTTTTCATGACTTTTATTCCCACAAAGTGCTCGGGAAATCTCTTGTGATTAAAGGGAATTACTCCTGTCTGCTACTTCCCAGAGACCACCAGACTGTGTTTTGACCAGCCGGGCTTTAACCCACTCTGTGGATCTTTTAGAATTTGGCCTGTTTGGCATTTATCTGCGAGCTCAAGGGCTTTGAGTACATATATAACCTTTGAGTACAGGGCACAGGCAGAGAGACACTGCAGCTAAAGCTGTACCGCTCTCTAAAACCGATTAACTCTTGAGTAATTAACAGGGCCCATAAGACACGTGACCTGTCTACACTATCAACCTCTTATATCTGCACCGGATGGGGAACTGCATATGTATACACGCACACACATGCGCGTGGACACATAAAAACTCTACATACTCACTTACGTAAGAGCACAGCATTTTTATGGTTATATAACCACCAACTATTTTGTTGTTGTTAAATATAATTTCTACTTTAATTTCTAGTTTACTACGGTAAGTTATTTTTTCTATTGTCACTTTTTGTATTAGCTCACAAAGCTGTATTTTATTTTATCAAATTTAATTTAATTTAATTTTATTTTATTTTATTTTATTAAAATTTTATTTTATTTAAATTTAATTTTTTTATTTTATTTTCATTTCCATGAATTTTATTTTCCTGATTTCAGAAAAGAGTACTTTTTTACAGTTCCATGAATTTGGTCAAAGAAAATTTTCCTGATTTTGAGAAAAGGAAGACGCTGCATGACACAGAGGTCAGTTGATTTTGTCTAGTACAGTCTCTGTAACCCATATGACCATGGTTAAGTTTTATTTCATGTTTTTGTCACACACATTCTTTGTAACTTTTTGTAAACCTGTATTTTTATGCCTTCATGCATAAATCTTAAATGCTGTGCATAAAGTTTAAATTGTACTGAATTTGGAACATTCATTGTTTTAAATAACTTAAATATGATATGTGAAAAAAAAGCTTAGCAACCATATTATATATATAATTTTACAGTAAAATACTGTTTAATGTACAGATTTTGTAAATAAAAACAAACATCAATCTTAAGCTATATTTTAAAGAGTTAGCTTTCTTGTTAGTTTTTGTTAAGTGCATTTAGACTTTATGTTCCATCTTAGGTTGTTTTATTAATGTTTATTACATTATTTTAATAATAAATAATAATTCATTACATTTATATAGCGCTTTTATAGGCACTCAAAGTGCTATTGTGATGCGGGGTGGGTCTCCTCATCTTAGAGTCATCTGTGTTACTTTTCTATCTGTAAATTAAAGTTCAGTCTTGTAAAACCTATAACACTGCTAATATATTTCACATGGTAAAGTTCTTGCAACTACAACCTCTTTTTACAATAAAGTGCATTTTTCACCTTTTCCGAGTCATGAAATAAATAAATAAAAATAAATAGAAGTTCCTGGTGTGGATTAAACTGTGTAAACCCTTATTCCTAAATCAAAACATCAGTAAAAAAAACAGGTGCATTTTCTCCTGGGTAAGTAATTGTTAGTAGCTTGTAATTCATTTATGTGATTGAGAGGCTTTCTTTCATTTCTCATTTACTTCAAAATAGAAATACGGGAATGTCTTGAGGAGTAAATCTATTGAAACTGAAGGTTTTGCACCCTGAACAGCTTAATGAAATACGGCAACAGAAGGCTAGTTCCTTCAAAATCATGGGGGTGCTTGGCATTCTTGCATGCATGTGTGTGTTTACACGCATCCTCGTGAGTCACTCACAAGTCACGACTAGATCGCTTGTCAAAGAGAAATCACACACTCTAATATATCAGCCCGTATCTGAAAATAGCTGTCTAAATCTGTACTCTTAACTCTTGCTCTATAAACAGAGAGAAGGCTGTGCCGTTTTTACTACGGTTTAGTCACCTTGGCCTGACCTGGCCGACTAAAGCTGCTTAATTCCTGTTGTTAACAACAAACAGGGAGGAAATGGAAGAAGTAAGCTCGTAATAGCATGAAACTCTATCTCTGTGTGAACAATTGGTGTGAACAATTGCCTCACAAGTGACAGGATAAAACCCGTCTAATTGTAAGCCGCTGAGACCCTAATTAGAGATGGTTGAAAAGCAGCAAACTTTTAAACAAAGGCTCTTTAATGGTACTGTGGCATGCTGAATACCAAAACCATAAAACATTTATTATTTGAAATAAAATAAAAAAATAAAAACAAATTTAAAAAACGAACAACAAAAGTTTAAATAAAATACAATTAAAAATATTGCAAGTGGAGGGATACAAACAGTGAAATGGTTCGAGTGCTGCTATCACTAGAATATTGCACTCCTGGAAAAAGGCTCTCAGCCAATCAGATTTGAGAACTAGAAAGAATTGTTGTATATATATATATTCAAAATAGCTGTTTGAGCATTTAAAACTATAATACAACTCTGCTGCAGTTCAGAAGAGATCTCATTTAACATTGTGTCATCTTACTGAGCATGTGTACATTCTTCATATATCTCTCTCTGGTGCGTTATAGTGCAGGACTTGATTACAATGTTCAATCCGCTCTTGCCCTGTATTGGTTAAAGAAATTGCATCATTCCCTCACCACCCATGAGGAGGTGTGGCAGGGTCATTCCTCTCTCTTGTAATCTGTGTTCTGTGCAATATTCTGCTTGATTTCCCTCGTTATTCACGCATCTAGTGTCGGGTGTGGTCAGAGAACCCGGCCGCTGCGAGCTGCAGCCAATCCAAGAGCTCGACGGGTGGCAGGACATGAGGTAATGATACAAATGCTCTAATGCTGTGCAGAGGTCGCTGGTTCATGAAAACACACCAAATAAAAAAATATATATATATATAATGAAAATGACCACAAAAACAGGGACTGTATATGTGAATACAGACAAATGTAATGATAAAAGCCTTTGATAAATGATAAAAGTTCTTGTTTGAAATCTTTTTTGGTTACACTTTAGAGAACTAGTTACTTATTAGCATGTATTTTACAAGCATATTTACTGTTTATTAGTACTTATAAATCACATGGTTATGCCTTATTCTGCGAGACCATATTTTAGATCCCTACCCAATACATAAACTTAACAACTACCTTACTATTAATGAGCAGCAAATACATTTTTGTTTATTGAGGCAAAAGTCATAGTTAATAGCAAATATATGCTCCCTAATCAAAAGTATTACCCTTTTATATTTTAACTTATTTTAACTTTTTTCCCCAGTCTGAAAAGAGCAATTATTGAAACTAAACCTAGATATTGAAAACAACTTGTTCTGTAACTCATGTCAAAGATGTCTATTCTGTTTAAAAACTTGGCCTGTCTAGTCACAGGAAGTAGAAAATATACTAATATCCCTAAACCAGAAGAACAAACAATAAAAGTACTTGTCATTCAAACCTTGATCTGTTTCTGGCTGATGTAGCACCTACCCCTCTACAGATCCTTCTGAAGAATCCCTACATTATTAAAACAGCAGCTGAAGTCTGATTTCAACAAAATCCCTGATCATTAGAGTCTAAACTTAACATTTCTTGAAACCAGCTGCTCTTATTGAAGGATGGTGCAATGCAAACTATATTGAGCCAGGTAAGCAACTGCCACTGAGATGAATGGGAATGCCAACAGCTAGCTTTCATCAGGTATCGTAGACCTCCTTGGTTAATTCACAGGGTCAAGGAGGGTGATAAAAATGTCATAAATCAACATTTTGGTACAAAAAAAGAACCCTGACTAACAATATATAAGTTGACGTAGAGGAAAAAGTAATAATGTATGGTGTGGCCGCTTTAAAGCACATAGAGTGGAACGGGTCTAGATGTGTGTATTATGGGATGATTGTGAGTTATGGCTCCTGCCTTTAATTCTCCATGAATCAAAGCTGACTTGTAGACAATGCAGTGATTTTTTCCTCGTGGTTTTGGATGATATATGAAATGCAGCCAAGAATGTGTGTGCTGGGAGAGAGAGAGCGAGTGTACCTGCAGTATATTACTGCCAGGCAGTTTTAAAAATTAGAGCGTGAGTCGTGATTTTCAGCCGTCTATAGCATGCATTCACACATTAGTAGAGCCACACTTTTAATTGGATGTGACTACACACACACACACACACACACGCATTTAGAGGGTGAGAGGGGATTATCTTTGTGTAACCTCCCTTTGCTCTTACACACCTCTTATCTGCCCGCTCAGACAAAAGACAAAAACGAAAACATGGCCACAGTCCTGACCTCGCTTTGTCCTGCATATGTGCTGATCCACTCTCATTTTATCCAAGTTCAATTATACGCTGTGGTACATATTGTTCCAAAGCAGCTGTACAGAGAAAGGCACTGCAGTACCTTAATCAGTGGACGTCACTGATGCCAAACTAATGATGCCACATTTATTTTGAGAGCTCCCACGATGATTTTCAGTGAATGAATCATTGACAAAAAAGGTTGTCAATAACAAAGAAAAGAAAAATCCTTTAAAAAAATATTTAAAATGTCAAATTCTCTTTTTGTATTTCATTTCCAAAAACATGCCAAGAAAAGTAAAAAATAATTAAATAAAATAGAATAATGACATGAATAAAAATATACCATCAATTAAAAAATAATATTTTCCTACAATTTTAATTAAATAGCAGCATTCTTTGGAAGCCCATTTCAAAGAATGATTAAAAAATGTTAAAAAAGGGTTCATTGCAACTTTTATCTCACAATTCTCACTATTTTCTCGTAATTGCTAGTTACAAAGTCAGAATTAAATATAAAATATAAAATAGTCACAATTCTGAGAAAGAAACTCACAATTCTGACATATTTAAGAATTGTGAGATGTAAACATTCAGTTGCGAGTTATAAGGTTAAGCTCTAGAAAAACTCAAAAAAAGACTTTTCTTACAATTTCAAGTTTATGTAAGATCAGAATTGTGACTTCGTGTTTGAATCTTGCAATTCTGACCTTATAACTCAATTGCAATTGTGCTTATATCACATACAGAATTGTGAAAAAAGTCAGAATTGTGAGAGAAAAAAATAAAAATTACCTTCTTTATTTTGTTATTCAGTTGCAGAAACTGGTTTCCATAGCATTTACATCTTATTCATTCTTGTTAAGATTTAAGTGTGTGTGTGTTGGGGGGGGGTGTCATCGTTTATTCATTCTGTCTGGAATGACAGAATGAATAAACGATGACACAGCAGTTTCGAACACAGCACTCTGTTTCTGTCACCTCTACAGGGAAATCCCACAATCCCATCCTCATAGTCAGTCTATTAGTTTGTGTGCTCTCACAGGTCAGTTCCCCTCGTATCACCCACCAGCCTGTCTGCTGCCTGACCCGACCAATGAGCACACTCACAGCTGCACTACGTAAACTAATCCCTTGACAACACTTTTATCTCTGTAATGACAGCTACATCAGATGTACACTCAGTTCAACAGGATAAATTTGCATATGAATAGAGAAGAACAAATCAATGGTAAAATCTGAACCAGGCTGTCTAGCGGCTGATTTTTTAATCTTGCTTTGTATGGGTTAAATACAACTTAAGCTCTTATCTGAGGCATGTTGTTGATTACCAATGACAATCATTTTAAACTTGAACCTCAGTTTGTAAAATAATAACATTAAATGTGTTCACATTGGCATGTTTTCAAACTTTGTCTATGAGGCGACTGAATGTAATTATTATACTAAATAAAAACATAAAAACAATTTAACTGATTAAACAAATTTAAAGCAACACTCAATCACTATCAAGTATGCACCAAGTAATTATTTTACGGCTTGCAAAAAGATCTGCACAGTTTACAGCAGCATTGATCTTTATCAATCAAAAGGGACTGCACTTTAAATATATATAACTTCAGCCATGTAAAACAATCACTAAATGATCACTAAACGTTTAGCTTCGTTGGCTGGAAAAAAAACTCTGCTTGTAGGCTTATATTTTAGAAAAAAGACTATGGGCAATAGTCTAGAAACACAAATATTATTCAAATTTAACTTTCAGCAAAATCAAAGACATAGTTTTCCGTAAAGCGCAGACTATGTAAATGTCTGAATTCATGCAGCAGCAGTTTATCCTCACTGTTGTTATTGGGCACCATACCCGACAAACAGTGACCCCCGAGGGTCAGAGTTCAGGGTTCCTTGCGGGAAATTGACCCCCCTGCCTCTCTGTGACAGAGGAGGACTGTGCATATGCAATGAGCATTTTGACGAGCTAGTGGTGTGATTCTACTGTGTTGACCTGGCGAATAGTTTTAAAATCCAATGGGGGAGATATGGGGAGGTGTTCAGCCATGTATGTGCGACATTCTTGGCGGTTTGATGAATTGTTGTACGGTGCTGGAAGTCCTGGAGCGCAAGGATTTATGTTGCCAAATACAATTATAACTTTCATTGACTGGATGCATTTAGAATATTTGTATAGCATTTTATTAAAACTGCAATGCAAAAATACATTAAAACAAAACACAACATACATCTACTTAAAGCATTTTAAATAATTCTTCACCTGCTGGGCATAGCATTTTATTAAAAGGAACTGCAATCGCGAATTACAGGATGCCGATTTTATAACCTTCCAAATGCTCCTCCCATCATTGACCGCCGGATGCATTTGAATATTTTGAACCCGGTAGTCAAAATCAGTAAGGTTTTGGTGAGGTCGAGAAAATTATCCAGGATCCGGGGCATGGGGTGTCATCATACACAGGCGTTTGCATTCGTCGGCGTGGCTTCGGGCCATAGGGGCTGGACCAAGGGATCCGGCGAGGCATCAATTACCCCAAATTACACATCAAATGTAATAATACCAGGCTTCGGGCACCACGATGGGCCGCTGCAGGACGTAACTCCGCACTCGTTTCCGACCTGGCAGGGGGAGAAACACACAAGAACTGGGACCAGGTGCACTCCGTCTTATGGGACGCGGAAAATACTACCACACGGGAGAGGTACCATGGGGTCCGGTCAACATGATAGAGGCTGCACCTAACACTTTATAGGTACCCGTTCGGGACCGTTATGGGCATGCCAGCGTGCCAGAATTTGTATCCGGTGGACTCCTCCATGCTGGTTTGATGGCCTGGACGGTGCTCAGCATTGACCTGGGCGATCATGGCCTTGATGGTCCGAACACCAGGTAATCTTCTCCGAAGCGGAGCTCGAATGAAGCGGTGGAAGCCTATTCAGAACCAGCAAACCTACGGGATCATCCCCTGGTCCCAGTCGAGTTGGTCCTCCTCGGCCACGTACAGTGTTAAACCGTTCCACGAGCCCATCAGTATGATGGCTGGTACAGATGGTTCGGATCTGCCGGAAACTTTGAGGAGCTTTGCAGAGGTCAATTTCTTGATAAGCTGGCCCTGGTCCGGGTCAGTTGGTGCAGATAGGAGAGCTACTTGCACGGTGGCCTTGCGGAGGGGATGTTTGGCTTAATCCAGCAATGTGTTCTGCATGGGCGGCTTCGGCAGCGGCCCCCACCAGGTTCAATCCCGATGCGCTTTTGGGGAGGAGTATGTGGCTGATGGTCCGTTGGCACGTCGGGCCGTGAAGTTTGGGAATCCCCATCCAGTCATGGCCAGGGAACGATCCCGGATCCGTTTGAGCGGTGTTGTGGAGGGACACAGCTCGGGGAGGGCCATGGGCTTTTCCAACACGTTGGGACTGTGTGAGCAACGTCTTTTCCTCCCACTTTAAAAGCAGGGCCGTTTTGGACAAACGAAATGGGGCATTGGGGGGGTGGGGAGCTGGTTGTAAATCACTCTCCTTCCGCCACCCGAACTCCTATGAGACCAGCAATGCTTGAGGCCGTTTCTTACCGCGAAAAATGACTTCCTCACTCGCTTTCTGCTGGAAGACATCAAAGGGTGAGGCTTATGGTGAAAGACTAACTAGTTTGCATAATGGAAATAAAAAAAACCATCCATGTATAATTAAAATAAAAAAAATCACCAAATTATCACTAAATGTTTAGCTTCGTTGGCTGGAAAAAAAACTCTGCTTGTAGGCTTATGGCCATTGATATGCACCTCGGCTCGCGGGTGCCTTAGAAAAAAGACTATGGGCAATAGTCTATAAAAACAAATAAAACACTACAATTCTCAATACCAAATAAAAACAAACACTATCCTACACCCCTTTTTCCCCATACTTTTCCAGACCTGGAAATTACTAAAATCAAATGCCATAGTTTTCCGTAAAGCGCAGGAACCTTGAGAGTTCCTCTGACACCCTCCACCTCCCCCAGCTCCACCTGTCTGGATCTGCTACAAGATTTATAAATGCCTATTCATGCAGCAGATCTAGTCATTAACATTAACACTACCATATATCTTCTGGCAGCAGCGTGTGTAGCAGATCTAGACATTAACATTAACATTGTCATATCCATTAACAAGCTAAAACTACTCAAGAGAGTTGTCCTGATTGAGCTATTAATCAACCTCTATCATCAGCATCAGCTAATGAGGTGATTTCTGTGATCAGGAACTACCGGAGGAATGGGTGGGACTGAATACAGGGAACTCAGACCATAACAATTCTCCAGGATTTCTACCAAGAGGGAAATGACCATAATTTGTATTGAGGGGGCCCAAATGCATGACGACATCTAGTGTTAAATAATGACAGTTAACTGTATCCCAGAATCAGTGTTTCTACAAACATCTCCATCTCCACCCTCGGTTACATGTGTCACTGCTGTCACCTTCAGACTATTTCTAATTTCTAAATAAGCCTGAACCAGCATGGGAATTGATTGTGGTCACAGCTGGTCATTTTGAGCAGGGATATAAATGTGAATGCCAAGAAGACACGTGTCAGGGTTTATTTTGCTGTGATGTTCAGCTGACTACACAATATCCTTTACTGCTATGACTGATGCAGCTTTTTTTTTTTTTTTTTGTCATTCAGTCTTGGCAGGTGCTGGGTTCAGCAGTGCTGTAGTACAGTATGTGAGCATCTCTGGGTCACTGATGGTGCAGTCAGCGCTGGAGAAGAATTGGAATGAGGGATTAAGAAGAACTGTTAGTGCTCCTCCATCTGTCCGCTCCCTCAGGACACGTACATTAGAAAGACCTGAGAAAATCAAACAGCCCCAGTCTCTGGCTCTCATAAGCCTGAATCCCAGAGGTCTTTAAAGAAGGAAGATGTACGGATGAAGAAAACAGCGAGACGGGGAAGTCAATACTGAGAAATCAAAAGAAAGTTTACACAGTACAGTCTGGAGGGAAGTGATACCTGCAGTTTAAAGCTCATTCTGGGATCGAAGGCTCACACATTCTGGGGACCAAGATTGGGCAAAATACGATCTTTATGAAATGACTTTGTCTTGAAGTTCATAATGGAAAATTTGAATTGAATTGATCACACAGGACTTTGAATTGAATTTGAATGACAGCTGAATTGATTTACTGAATTACAATTAAAAGAAATTCAAAAAATCACATAATAGAAGAACTGAATGTCAAACAAAAAATTGACAAAATATAGAAGATTAAATCATTAATTTTCACTAATTATGTATATATATATTTTTTGCAACTTATTAGAAATACATTTCAACAGTATCAAAATATGTGAAAAAATTATGTTCAAAATTTATCAAAAATTATGTGAAACACACATAATGCATAAATTCGCTGCTGGAATTAAAAGTTTGGCGTAGCTAAAATTCTATAAAGAAGTGTCTTCTGCTCACCAAAGCAACATCTTTAATTCAAAAAAAAACAATCAAAAAAACGGAAATATTGTGAAATATTATTGTCATTTAAAAGGCTGCTTTAATATATTAATAAAATGAAGTTTATTTCTGTGATGCAAAGCTGAATTTTCAGCATCATTCATTATCACAAGATCCTTTTAGAAACCATTCTAAAATGCTGATTTGTTACTCAAGAATTAATATTTTTTATTATTAACTGATGAAAATGTTTTGCCTTTTTTATGAAAACCCTGATACTTTTGTTGTATAGAAAGTGCAAAATAACACATTTTATTTTAAAAATTAAATTATCTGTAATATTGTAAAACATAAAAAAAAAAATAAATAAAATAAAAAAAAAAAAAACAAAACAATAAACAACATCAATTTTTTTGAAAATACCATATGTTGTACATATAAACATGTTTATGGGTAATTCTTACTGAAAATTGTTAAAAACATGGAGTTTCATAGGTAATTTCTTTGGATTTCATTAAATCTGAAGTCTTGTTCCTTAAATTCAAAATCAAGAACTGAATTAAAAGGCAGTTCTCGCTGTGATTCTGGTGCACAAAGCTGCTGCAGCCTTTCCTGATCTCCCGACCTTTAGTGATAAGAACATGTCTGAGTCAATACACGTGTACAATGTTACACAATGGTGATGTTAAAGTCTGAGTTTATAACTCATACCACAGTGTGTGCGGAATCTCCTTTGCTCATAAATTTTGTGTCAACTTGTAAGCCCGTGATGTAACGCTGTGCGTACTAGAAAACTTGCTCTTAGCCAAGAGTGATACATTCCAACAGGACTTGCGTGTGTATGTGTGTTAAGGGGGTTAAGACAGATCGTGTGGCAGCTTGAGCACAATCACACACACACTCATACGCACACACATTGCTTCAAGCCAAACAGAGTGTGGCACACCGGCATCAGATTAAGACCTGAGATTTGTGCCCTTTAAATCCTGCACTGTCAGAATATCAGCAAGGGAGATCCGAAGAGAGCAGTTACATAACACACCGAACATAAAGCTGACACCAGCTCTGTTCAAAACCCCAGTGAGCTGCCTGACTGTCTACTAGACTGCTACCCTCTTAGGGGCCGTTTACACAGCATGCGTTTTTGCATCTAAAACAGCTAAACAGAGCCAAACGGAACTGAGCAGAAAGTACACTCTGCATAGGCAACACCTCGGTCTGTCACACTTTTGTGAATAAGTATTAACATTCAAAGAACATGCAGATGTTGGATAAAACAGGTCATTTTACATGATATTTTGCTGGATTCATTGATGGAATTTTGGACATGTTCCATTAGGATTTAGTGGATTACCAGCCACAAAAAAACAAAAAAAAAAAAAAAAAAAAAAAAAAAGGCTACAAAATCCACACTACTGGAAACTATGTTTTATTGGTTTTAATGGTTAATAGTTGATGATTTGTAATGTTCAAAATGGTATTTATAGTGGTACCTATATTATCTTTAAAATGTTTACATAAAGCATGAAAACCAGTGAGTGAGTGGGTGAGTGAAAAGAGTAAGAGACATTGATAGCATCATACATACCTGCACACTGTCCACAGGATAAGATTACTGAGCTATGTCAAATTTAGAGTAAAAGGAAGCTAGGGATCTTTATCATGCTGTTTACACACCTTGCTAATTATATTAGTCTCTTAATAAATGCAATCGATTATATCACAGCCTGAATACAGCACACACCCTACAGGTGTGTCTCAGAAATGCACTGACTTTCACATTATCACAAGAGGTCTGTGCTTTACAATGAAAGAAAAAAAATCACACTACTATTATTATTTCTGCAGTAAGCTTTTTTTTCACCCATTTAAGTAGGTTTTAAATATATTTAATTTTATTATTACTTATTGCTTTTGAAATATAGTTGAAATGTACTGCTGAATGTACAGACAAATTATAAACTAAAATATGCTTTGATGGTATTTCTAATAAATGTAATGCATTTGTTATAACACATTTGTAATGAATTAGTATGTTTAAATAGGTTAACTTTAAAGCTAATATTGAGTAACACACCAGAATTCAAATTATAATCAATGTAATTCAGTGTGAAAATAAGTATACATCAAAATAAGAGTATTTCTTCAAATCCCAACAAAAAGATAATTAAAACACAATAAAAAAGTGTACTTTAAAGGGATACTCCACCCCAAAATGAAAATTTTGTCATTAATCACTTACCCCCATGTCATTCCAAACCCGTAAATGCTTTGGTCATCTTCAGAACACAATTTAAGATATTTTGGATGAAAACCGGGAGGCCTGTGACTGTCCCATAGACTGCCAAATAAATAACAGTGAAAAGTACCAAAAAAATCATCAAAATAATCCACATAACACCACACCTGTAACAACATACGAGCAATCTGGGTTATATGAAACTTTTTGTAAGCGAAGAAAACAAAAATGACTTTATTCAACAATTCCTTTGTCAACAGTCTCCTCTGTGTCTCTCCATATCACTGTATGCTGTGTAAGCTCTTCTGAATCATCCGCAAGGATGCACTGTTTCTACTTGTATTTAGCTTTGATTTGAAAGAAAACAGCACATCCTTGTGGCGAGGATGATACAGAAGAGCAGGCAGACAGTCACAGGCCTCCCGGTTTTCATCCAAAATATCTTAAATTGTGTTCCAAAGATGAACGAAGCTTTTACAGGTTTGGGACGACATTGGGGTATGTAATTAATGATAAAATTTTCATTTTGGGGTGGAGTATCCCTTTAAGTAAAACTTTAAATTTGACATTATTACAAAGTGCACTTTTTTAAATTGTACTGTAAATGTGTTAAGAAATATAGTTCACTTAAGGGGCCTTTTATTTCATTAATGTTATTATCCTCTGTAAGTACAGTTTTTAAGATATACTTTTAATATTTGATGTAAATTACAATATGCTAGACCACCGATTCAGTTCTTATTAAAGGGCTCAGATGCCCCAAATCCTGCTGCAATTTGCATACTAGTTTCAGAGGACAGTAATTGATATCGACATCCAAAATGTGAGTGTCTGTCATCACAGCGCATCCGAGATTGTCTATCTGTCACGTGTGTCACATTCCCACCTGTGTCAGTAATCCTGATAACTCACATTCACTCTGCCCTGTTCTCAATCCAGCCAATCAGCTGTACTCACACTCACTGGCCCACAGATCTGTCCATCGTTTCACCTGGATTTATTTGGTTTTGATTCCGTTTAATCCACATAAAGAGGAGATTGGTATTGACAGAGGTGAACTGCAATGATCTGTAATGCGTTCTGGTAATGATACAGCACAACTGCCCTATTTCCATAGTGATGTGACTCTATTGATGACCAATTAACCTATATTAAAAACTTATACTGCTATGTAGAATTAAAAAAAATGTTAAATCTCGGATTTGTTGTATTTGAACATTGCTTGCATTAAGTCACCAAATCAAAAATATGATGGACAAAATCACTATTAGTCTTTGTGTTTTGTGTATTTTGCTGCACTGTTTCAAAGAACAATAGCTAAAACTTTTCATTTAATAAAATTATGCAAAACATTTCTACATGATTGCATTTGTTTTTCTAAATTTGTAACAGTGATACTGTAAAATAAAGGCATGTTGGATGACTTTCTATCAGCGTCATACTGTGTCTTATGAACAGCCTAAAACTCAGTAGAAAGCTAATTATAAAACTTGAATGTTTTTAATGACACCAGACTGTGTGGATCTTTTATTATCGGCAGTATATTGATGTGTGGATTGCTGAGGAACGAAGTGGACCGTTGATTTAGCATCCGGAATGGACTAAAGGAGTGTTTAAACGACACTGATTTCAGCCTAAAAACAGAAAACCTTGTTTGTTTCATCTGTTTATTTACAGACTGTCTTCAGTACAAAGTTATTGTGTTAATGTACCCTAAGAAACATCCTAAACCAAAGATGGCCCAATACAAACTATTTCCATGCTGTATTACCGTTCGTATCGTTCAGATTCTTACTTGATCAACAGATCTGAGATTTTACTGACAACTGAACAGTATAATAGGTGTCACACTGGTTCCAGGTCATTCTTAATGTTGATATGTGACCCTGGAGCACAAAACCAGTCATAAGTAGCATGGGTATATGTGTAGAAATAGCTAACAATGAACTGTATGGGTCAAAAATAATGATTTTTCTTTTATGCCAAAAATCATTAGGATATTAAGTAAAGATATTTTGTAAATTTCCTACCGTAAATTTATCAAAAACTTAATTTTTGATTAATAATATGCATTGCTAAGATCTTCATTTAGACAACTTTAAATGTGATTTTCTCAAATATTTTTTTTTTTTTTTTTTTTTTTTTGCACCATCAGATTCCAGATTCTCAAATGGTTGTATTTCAGCCAAATATTGTCCTATCCTAACAAAATCTTATTTATTCAGCTTTCAGATGATGTAGAAATCTCAATTTCCAAAAATTTACCCTTATGACATGACAGGTTTTGTGGTCCAGGGACACATGAAGTGATGTGAAATGCCTCCATTGGGATATAATTGGATATGACTGGTTATGATCGGCTGTGATAGGCTCATGCGATAAATCCCTCTTCTTGTGTTTGTACACATTCTGCCTTCAGGAATCAGTCTGAATTAACATTATTATGGCTTTATAGGGAAAAAGATTAATGTAAGTCAGTAAACAACTCACACACTTAGATATAACCACTTTGTTACATCAAAATAAGATTTAAAATGGCATGAAAACTGGGAGATTTTAGTGAGTAATCAGCTTGGTGAAATTCACTCTGTGACCAGTATTTACTGAGCTTTCGTAACTGATGATCTGAAAAATTCAAACAGTTAAAAGTTGACTATCACCGATTCAGTTCTTAATTAAAGGGCTCAGACGCCCCAAATCCTGCTGCAATTTGCATACTAGGTTCAGAGGACAGTAAATGATATCGACATCCAAAATGTGTCTGTCATCACAGCGCATCTGAGATTGTCTATCTGTCACGTGTGTCACATTCCCACCTGTGTCAGTAATCTGATGAGTAACTGATGATCTGAAAAATTCAAACAGTTAAAAGTTGACTATTAAAATGAATAGCTGAACATAAGTTCACAAATAAAATGTATTGTTTAAATTGGTACTGCCTTGAGTTATTATTTTGGAATAAATATAAAATGCTTAAAAACACTTGATAAGATTCATACTTGGCTTTAATAAATAGAATATCGATTATAGATTTTTATTTCTTTTCTTTTCTTTTTTTTCTGATAGTTTAAGTAATGTTTATTTAACCAAGGAAATGTGACTGGGATATGAATTTACATTTGATAATTTTTTTTTTTTTTTTGAGGACTTTGCATCTTCATTTGAGAGCCCCACCACACACCACTTCATGTGCAAGATTTTTTTTTTTTTTAAGTTATAGGATCTCACTGTGATTCTTTAGAGACAAAATAGCTTTGTAACCCTTCACAGACTGATGGATTCACAATAATTAGTCAGTCAACAACAGACTGAGCTTTTATTGTTTATAGCTTTAACACATTGCACCTTGTAATGTTAAAAAAAGGTAATTAAACTGTATTGTCAATAAACTAGCTATAGCATTTATTTTGTCATAATCACTTGACCGACTTTATCAGGAGTGCACTTAACATCAAATCATCAAGCATAGAAAAATTGCTTGGATAAATTATTTTCAAGAGGGGCGGACAGAACTAAGGCTGGGCACAGTCTTGGAAAATTGCTCTGAATGTGTGTTTGAGAAGTGGATCGTGTGTCTGAGGTCTGCGTGTTTGGAGGCCCTAGAGAACTCTGTATGCTAGGATCCACCACCGTGGCATAAATGGGTCAGTATGATAGTGCCTGCGCTTCTTTATAAATTTAATTTGTATCTAAACTTGGTTTCGACAGCTGGACCAAGTTGACCAGCCTACTGGGAAAAGTCCCAGGACTACTTAAGGTCAGTCCATTCCTTCTCAACCTTATTTTTTGCCCGTTTTAGAGAGTAAAGACATCACTCACTGTCAGGAGACTTAAGGATTCAGGGAACACGCTCTGTTTAAATAAAGTTAGCAACACGGTAAAGCTCTCCTCCAAAAAAAAAATAAAAAATCGATATTTAAGTAATTCAAGTAGCTTTGAGAGTCAGTCGGCAAGTGCAGTAGTCTTTTTGAATACCCAGCAGCTCAGATGATTGTGTTATTCCAGATGCAATGGCATTGTTATTCATCATGTTCACATAAACACAGACTCAGTTTCATTTCAACCGCTGACCTCATTAAACTCACGTTTGGTAGCTTTGTGCTGATTCACGTTGCTATTTTCATATATTAATATCTAATCCTTATTCTCCTCTGCTATTAGTCTTCTAAAATTATATTCATTACAAAGGATTTAAAAAAAAAATGTTCATTTAAATAGAAGTCCCTTAATTCCCTTTGGTTTAATACTGTCTACATGCTGCTTGTCTCGCCTTGTATTTAGAACAAGGACATTTTTCACTAAAATTGGTGTTTAGAACAATTTAGTGATGGTGTCCATGTGAGTTAAGGATTTCATGTACCTAGAAACCTGATCCATAAACCCAGCAAATCAAATCAGTTTCCCAGACATGTCTCGTTTCTGTTTGAGAAACACATTAAGGCCCATTCACATCAAAAACAATACTTATAAAAGGAAGGGGGACAATTGTGAAAGGGAGTGAATTGTCAATCATACCAGTTATCTTTTATAAATGTAGAACAAAAATTAATACAAGATGCCAATATATTATGCTTTTAACTGATACAACTCACACGCTTGACTTTATTGAAAAACCAAAGTAATATGTATATAGTGGACAAATGCAAAGTTTCTACAAATAATAAACAGAATGTACTTTAAATCAATAATTGGGACAATCAAAAATCTAAATTCAAAATTGATTTAACATTTTTTAATTATTACACACAAACTGCCTACCAACCACCTACCTATATTCTAGTTATGACCAAAAACAGCCAGCCAGAGCACTCTGCTACCACCTAACATTGAATAGCAGGATATCTTGGCCAATATCTTGGCCATGCCCTAGAAACCAGCCAGAACACCCTAACAACTGCCTTGCAGCCACTCAACCACTATTTTAACCCTTTAAGTAGTACGGTCCCACACATGGGATTTTTATTTCCGCTCCCCTGGGAGTACGGTCCCACATATGGGATGTAGAAAGTTCGGTGACATCACATAACTGCCAAATTCAACTGTGCTTTCACGCTTTAGCTGGCACTGAGCCAGACAGAGATGTGCACTGCACTTGTCATATTATCACAACTATGCAGTGTTCCTAACCACATAATGCATATTTTAGGTTTTAGACATTTAAATACACATAAGTACTAGTAAAAAAAAAAAAAATACATTTAGAGTTTGAAAAATACACACATATGTCTATGGAAGCAACAATAACAATCCATTCAAATTTAATTTGCCAATGTATTTTATTCATATCAGATACACATAAGCCCCTTTCAGACTGAGATTCCGGATAATACATGGGTAATGTGTCCCAGCAATTGTTCCCGGATCGTTAGATTTGGTTCATTCGCACTGCCAGTGATTTCCCAGAATCTGTGCGTGCATTCACACACAACCCATAAAGACCCGTAATGACATGTGACATCAGGATGTCACTTAAGCTGGTGAACGATCTTAGCTGATAGTGGATAGTGATAGTGGATAGTGGATAGTGAGGAACTACCTGATCTCTGCTTCATTACAGTTTGCACATATTTTTTTGTTGTGAACATTGATCTGCCTTCAAAACACCCAGTAAAAGAGTCGCACGATAACGTGCATCATCACTATGACACACCCTTTATGGCATTGGTTCTGGCTTTTGTTCACACAGAGCTCGTTCCGGGACTGAACCCGGCAATGGTTACTAGGTCCCCAACCCGGGATCGATCCCAGAATCAATCCCGGGACGTGTTTGTGTTCACACAGAAGGCGACCCGGCAATTTTCCGGCAATTTTCCAGGACCAACGTGCAGTGTGAAAGGGGCAATAGTGTAGTAACTATAAAGTTCACTCTATTCTTCACCCAGTTCAACAGCCACTTATTACATGTATTTCAGGAGAAATTGATGAATTCATGTGCTTTCCGAACTGTAGCGCGAACAAACATGTTGGCACCCATCTCACATTACAGATCACAATCAAGATCATTTAGAATGTTTTTTAAACGACAAAACAAACTCATTTACACATATTTACACAGATTGTTCATGACATGGTATGCAAGTTTGTGAATATTTTAAATAAATAAGTAAAAATGTAATAAAAGCGATCCATCTGTCATACAGTGTTATTGTGGCCGCGATGTGTCACGTGACAAGCCTGACACGTCACAATGGAAAAAGTAAGGGGAAACGTTCTAAAATAACGGTCACCTTAAAAAAAACTCACTCTGGGGGAACTGCTAGAATATTTTAAACTCACCACTGAAAAGGTTAAAGCCGATAACATCAAACCTGTTAAGACTGATTAATTATTGAAATGGTAACACTTTGTTTTAGGGATCAATTCTCAGTATTATCAATGGATACTAGCATTTTGGCTGTAACGTTTGTAACAGAAAGGTTTTTCAAGTTTTGGAAGAGAGTTGCATACAGACTGACAAAACAATCTCGTTCACACGGATCCACTAATATGACTAAAAACACTGTATTAAGGTCTGTTCACACCAAGAACGATAACTATATTAGCGTCCACACCAGCGGGCGATACCGTCTGTTTATCCTAAGTGCATCTGCCACTTAAATTTAAATGAATTTTTCCCCCATTCCACTGCCTGCGTCTAGCATTCCCATTTGTTTGTGGCTATGGATCAAAGGTAATAACATTCAAAGCAAAAGTGCCTTCTGTGTGAATGGCACCTAAAACTGTATAACCTTCAAATCAACCATAAAGGGGTCATTTGATGCGATTTCAATTTTTCCTTTCTCTTTGGAGTGTTACAAGCTCTTGGTGCATAAAGAATATCTGTAAAGTTGCAAAGACTAAAGTCTCAAATTCAAAGAGATATTCTTTATAAAAGTTAAAAGTTAACCACGCCCTCGTAAAATGGCTCATTCTAACATGCCCCCACATGTCTACATCATGATGTGGGAAGATATGCATAACACTGACCAAATGTTCACACAAAGAAAGAACTTTTATTCTCGCTGTTGCCACCACCGCCATATTGTGGAGATGCTGTGTGTTTCATTGTTAAAGCAAAGGTACTTTGTTTGGCCTTCCAAAAGAAGACACAACTAAAAATCAGTGGTTAAGTTGTATTTACAACACTGTTCCAGAACAAATGCCTCATTTGTAACAGGTTTTTTTGGTTTTGTCTCATCTAGTGATGTCTGGATCGCGAACAAATCATTCTATTTAAACGGATCTTCTTAGTGAACCGGTCTATTTTATTTATAATTTTATATATATTTTATTTAACAGAAATCCCTTTTTTTAAAACTACAGCAAACAACTCATTTGGACTACAAAGCATATTTTTCCGGGATTTGTGATATCACATATATCGATGAATGGGACGAGACCTGGTTGAGCTGCACTAGAGAAGGCAACGAGTGTTATCACTATGTTGGAGACGCTAGTGTTCCCAAGGCAGACAACTTAGAGTGGTTACAATCATCCGTCCTTAAATTGATTTGCTTTTGATGCAATATTTACACTGAAGCTGCAGATGGCTATGTTAAGGGGCATGACATTTCCCGACCAGGCACCGAGTGCTGTCAATCACAACACACACTGGCCCAGCTAACCAATCACAGCACATCTTGTATTTCAGAAGGTGGGCCTTCATTTGATACAGGAACTATTCAAGCCATTCATGCCAGACTGGGGAGAGAGGTGTTGTAATAATGTAAAATATGTGAAAAATAATGTGTTATTTAAGTTATTCGGTTTATAAAGGTGACTGACACTCCCTCTGATGCGAAATAAACCAATATCCAAAGTTATTCACTAACTCCTAACAGTACATTGACTGAACTGCTAAAAGAGAACCGATGATGGGATATGCACAAGCAGAGTAGCTGGACTGAGTCTTAAACCTTAAACCGCATAAACACATTGCATTGCACCAAATACACAAAATAATGTTCTTTTTAGCAACGCCATATGACCCCTTTTAAACTTTAAAAACTTCCAGACAGAGCTCTTTTATACCAACAGCCAATGATCATCTTAAAGAACTTTCCTGGAGTTGTTAAATCTCTGTTCTAGTGAGGGTTCACTCTGAGTTGAAGATGGCAAACAATGGATCAACAGCAAATCATAGTCAGTGGAAATGAATGTAAATGCGATGTCAAAAAGCAATCATATGCATTTGCATTCATTGTGTAATAGGCATGGCTGTTATAGCACACATTAGTGATAATTTTAATGCTGCTGGCTGCATTTTAAACAATGGGACATGATCTGAATACATTGTACTCTAGATGAGACGCCATATAGTGAATCGATTCCGAATCTGTTCCTCGTTGTTAAGTTCCCTCCTTAAAACATTGTTCTGTTCTGTACCCAAAGAGTTCAAATACAAACAAGGCATTAATCAAAGCTGTGGATAAATGGCTGGAACCATAATCCCAATGCTTTTATCTAAAGAGATGTTCACTCCTTCTCTAACCTCACATAACTCTCTCTAAAGTTTTCTGGAGAAGTCTGAGAGGTGGAGCCATGTTCTGACAACCAGGCAATCCCTCAGATTTCCCTCAGAGGGCTGGAGGGGTGACGGCAGACAGAATTCGGGTGGTTTGTTTATTTTGTTTTGACTGGGGGGTTCGAGATGATTGGAGAAGCAGAAGCAGAGATTAATAAAAGATTATGTGTTTGTGTGCACAGCGGCAGAAGAGAATGCTAGGAAACAGCAGAGCCGTATCAAAGACCCTGAATTTCAAAAAAGCTTTAAACTCTGCTGCTTTTTGAGCATACTGACATCTGCAATACCAAGTAAACAATTGAGGCAAACTGTTAGGAAAATAAACAACTCATGAAAAATGTAGAAAGTGCTGAGAAAAGGACAAATTCAGAAGAATATGGGTACTTGTTTGTTTCTCCAAATTTATTTTGACTTTAATACTGTGTGAAATGCAATTACAAGAGTAATTACAATGTAATAACAAAATTTAGGTTGGTCTGACACTTTTTTTCTTTTCTTTTTTTGTAAAATGCATAAATTTTTAGCAACTTTATATTTGTTATTTTAGTTTAACATTAACATTGTGGAAATCATTTTAATTCCATTTCTGAAAATGTTTTAAAAGCAATAGTTTACATTCTAGTTGGTTAAATAATGTTTTAGATTGGTTGAGATTGCTTACTGGTCAAAGAGGGAAAAGCTAAAGAAGCTTTGTGGCTGGTTTTATGGATACTAAGCATGTTCCATATGAGAAGTCTCAGGAAGTGCTATGTGATATGAATATGATAGATGTTACGTGGCCGATTGAAATTTCGTTGGACAAGCTTCATGCCTGTTATATTCCTCCAGTGGTCATGTTTCATTCAGATTCAAGGGAGGTGTTGTGCAGTCATGCATCCGTGTTTCAGTCAGTGGGTGTTTGCTGACGGGGCGTTGTGTTTAATCTTTCCCTGGGGTTGGTCTGTTTTGCATGAACTGTTCATTCTCTGCTTTCATTATAAAACACCATTAGGCCTTTAGTTCCTTAGATCTGCATTAGGCATTTATTTATCCCACTAAATGTTTGCAGCTTGTGTCATCCTAAACTGAATGAAGTGAATGAGGTGTCAAGCCCAGTGTAACTCACTAGACTTGAAGCTCCATTCATTTGCATTCATAGGCATGTCACTGTTGGAGACTCGACTGATGCAAGCTCATGCAAAGAAATTGTGTCTGTTTGGTAACCTCTGACCTGTGAATTCACATAGCACAAAAAATATATGACCAACGAAGGATTCAAATGTCATGGACTGACCCCTTGAAGTCATGCACTTAAGGCAAGACACCCCAGGTAAAAAAGAAAAAAGAAACCCACACACACACACACACACACACACACACACAATGGATATCACCATACTTACCCAGTCAATTGATTACAATGTTTTTCTGAAATGTAAAAATGTTTAAATATGCAAAATCAGCATTTTTGAATAAATATGCAATAATCTGCATTCATTTCCAAAACAGAAATCAAAACATTGGATAAAGCCAGGTTCAATTATTATTATTTATTTATTAATTTTATTATCATTTATTAATTTTATTATTATTATTATTATTATTATTATTATTGTTGTTGTCAAATATTTTAAAAGAGGGGATTTTGGATATTGCTTAATATCACTCTTTAAGTCAAAAATAAAATTAAATTAAATTAAATTAAATTAAATTAAATTAAATTAAATTAAATTAAATTAAATTAAATTTGAATAAACTCCTATGCAAGAACCTTCAGAATATAAATATAAATAAAACAGGAAATTTCTGGATCAGTGATGGAGAGTAAACTGCATTTAAAGAACAGTACTGTAATTAAAATCAACATATTCAAAATAAATTACTGTAATTAATTGGATGTACTGATTAAATAAATGACTGAATGACTGACTGAACGAACAAACAAACGTAAAAAAAAAATATAAATACAATTGTTTGGATGGTTTTTGCCCAGTAGTCTGAAACAACGCTTTATACAAAGAATAAATAAATAAATAAAATAGCCCAATATCTCAAAACTGACCAAAGCTCTGAGAGAGAAAAAAAAGAGTAGTTTTACCTTTAATAAAAATGTAAACATAAACACTGCATTGTTCAAAAATTACAAAAGTATAAGCATATTATATGGGTAAAATATGTATTGAACGTGTCACCATTCTAAAGGTGCTGTTGACTTGAAATTTTCACCAGATGTTGGTAATAATCCAAGCAATCCATACATACACAGAAAACAAAACAAATAAATTCAGAAATGAAGTTATATGTAATAAAATGGAATGACACAGGGAATAAGAACTGAACACGTGAAGAAAGGGAGGTGCAAAAAGGCATGGAAAGCCAAGACACCAGCTGAAAATCTATCAGTAATTAGAAAGCAATTCTGCCCCTTGTCAGTGGAAATTAATATTAGCTGCTTCAGTCCCAACACCTACAGTACCAGGATGATGAAGATGAAACAAGGTTGGACATTTCAGCAAGACAACGATACCAAACACAGCCAAGGAAACTCTCAGTTGGTTTCAGAAAAAGAAAATAAAGCTGCTGGAATGGCCCAGCCAATCACCTGACCTGAATCCAATAGAAATAAGAACTAAAGATCAGAGTTCAGGTCCACAGAACCTTTAAGATTTGAAGACTCTGTGGAAGAATGGGCCAAAACTCACACCCTGAGCAACGCATGCGACTAGTTTCTCCATACAGGAGGCGTCTTGAAGCTGTCATTACCAACAAAGGCTTTTGTACAAAGTACTAAATAATTTCAGTAGTTCAAATCTTTTTCCCTGTGTTCATTCAACTTCATTTCTGAACTTATTTGTTTTGTTTTCTTTGTATGTATGGATTACTTGTGTTGTTGCCAACATCTGGTCAAAATTTCATGTCAACAGCACCTTTAGAAATATATTTACTGGGAAAAATGGTGATGAGTTCAATACTTATTTTACCAGCTCTCTGTATGTGTGTGTGTATCAAAACTGATTAAGAGCCCTGCTGCATACAGTACACAATTACAGATGACAGTATTCTCTTCTGAGACTCTGTTATATTAGACAAATTACTAGACGTGTTGTGTTCTCACATCTAAATTTCTACATCTTTGCCTCATTAAAGTAAAGAAGTCTACTTACATAATGCTTTTGCTGTAAGTATAACATTCATTAAAGTTTCACTTCATCCAAAAGTTGCGTCTCACTTTCAGTGTCTCAGCAGGTTCCACAGCCGATCGCTGTGAACGATGTTCCTGTGGGATCTCCACACCCACAGCCTCTACAGAAGCGAGCATGCATCCCAGCGGCCTACTCCTCCATCCTCTGCGTCTCCTGGGCTACGAGACTGCTGGAGCCTGAAGCTGCCCACCCTCCTGCACCTTTAACCCCCCCCAAACAACCACAAACACTGACTCACTGAAGACTCAGAAACTGAACACGTGAAGAAAGGGAGGTGCAAAAAGGCATGGAAAGCCAAGACACCAGCAGGAAATCTATCAGTAATTAGAAAGCAATGCTGCCCCTTGTCAGTGGAAATTAATATTAGCTGCTTCAGTCCCAACACCTACAGTACCAGGATGATGAAGATGAAACAAGGTTGGACATTTCAGCAAGACAATGATACCAAATACAGCCAAGGAAACTCTCAGTTGGTTTCAGAAAAAGAAAATAAAGCTGCTAGAATGGCCCAGCCATTCACTTGACCTGAATCCAATAGAAAATAAGAACTAAAGATCAGAGTTCATAGAAAAGGTCCACAGAACCTTTAAGATTTGAAGACTCTGTGGAAGAATGGGCCAAACTCACACCTGAGCAACGCATGCGACTAGTTTCTCCATACAGGAGGCGTCTTGAAGCTGTCATTACCAACAAAGGCTTTTGTACAAAGTACTAAATAAATTTCAGTAGTTCAAATCTTTTTCCCTGTGTTCATTCAACTTAATTTCTGAACTTATTTGTTTTGTTTTCTTTGTATGTATGGACTACTTGGGTTGTTACCTACATCTGGTGAAAATTTCTAGTCAACAGTACCTTTAAAGATATATTTACTGGGAAAAAATGGTGATGTGTTCAATACTTATTTTACCCGCTCTATGTATGTGTGTGTGTATCAAAACTGATTAAGAGCCCTGCTGCATACAGTACACAATTACAGATGACAGTATTCTCTTCTGAGACTCTGTTATATTAGACAAATTACTAGACGTGTTGTGTTCTCACATCTAAATTTCTACATCTTTGCCTCATTAAAGAAGTCTACTTACATAATGCTTTTGCTGTAAGTATAACATTCATTAAAGTTTCACTTCATCCAAAAGTTGCGTCTCACTTTCAGGGTCTCAGCAGGTTCCACAGTTGATCGCTATGAACAATGTTCCTGTGGGATCTCCACACCCACAGCCTCTACAGAAGCGAGCATGCATCCCAGCGGCCTACTCCTCCATCCTCTGCGTCTCCTGGGCTACGAGACTGCTGGAGCCTGAAGCTGCCCACCCTCCTGCACCTTTAACCCTCCAAACAACCACAAACACTGACTCACTGAAGACTCCTCATGCCTTCCAACAAACCACAAACCTCCACACTTCGTGATTTTAACAGCTTCTGATCGAGGAATTAAAGGAGCTGTGGAGCAGAATCAAAGAAGTAAGTATAAAGCCCAAACGGAGTGTATCTTTTACATGCTCTCATGAATTTTTAGACCGACTTTCTTTCTTTTTCTAAATGTGTAATTCCAAATACTACATGATGTTTGTCAGTACATTCTGCTGTACAATTTTCCATTATTGTAATAGTAATGATAAAATTACATATAAAGTGAACTTCAATATGTCAGAAAGGCACTATAATGTTCAGCTAAAAGCATTTAATATGAATTTAAACTCTAATACATTTTCATTTAATTGCAATTAATTTGTAATTTAAGTGTCCGAAAACATAACATTCAGTTTGCATTTAAGTATATTTTATTAAAAGTACATTAAAAATGTACTTTTTTTTTTAGAAAAAATCTCTTTAACTTTCGTGTAATGTGTTAAAAAGTCCTACAGAAAGTACTACAGTCTTAGTATTAACTGAAAACTTATTCAAAGTAGACAGAATATTTAATAAATGATAGACTAAAACACTGTCTTTGAAGTCTTTGAAATCATTTAAATGCAAGTCTTATGAAGTGTGTTCCAAAGATTTTTTTTTTTCTTTTTTTTTTTACATGGGTAAAATTCACACACCAGCAAAATGCAATTGTCTGTCCTATTTAGAGTGCTAAATATGTCTCCTTTCAAACTTGTCAAATACTGACTTTGTGAATATAACCATTTATTATCAATTTTTTGTCACAGTCTTTCAGAAAGACATAATCTGCTCTCTCATTTCTTCAATTAATTGTTTCATTTTGAACCCATCATCCCCCACTGAGATTTACTGTCTATTACCCCATTCTTATTCTGTTTTTAGACAGAATTCATCCTCGTTTATTGAGCTTAACACTTAAAAAGAGCACAGCTTTCAGTTTCTTTTAAAACCCTCCACTCTCTTTCATGCCCTGTATGGTCTTTTCCATCTGAGATTTTTGTAATTTAGATCACATACCCTTACACTAAATCTCTCTGGACCAACTCTATGGCCTGTCAAATATCTCACAGTAGATATACACCCAGCTACTCTTGTTCCTCACAGTTTCTGAGCACACTAGTTAGAGTGTCCAGTGGAGCCTGCGTGAGGAGCTGTGCAGATGGAGATTGTCCCAGTGCTGGAGGGGGTCTATATAAAAACTTTGGCCTGTCTTTCACAGCATCAATTCTCTCCACATGGCCACAAAACTTGACTTTGCGTCTTGGACAAAGGATTTCATCTTGGTTAGATCCATTGAATCTGTAGTCTGATGTCACTACATTGTAAAGGGATAAAACCATAAATGGCTTCTCTTGTGAATATAGAAAAGAATGGTAATGCTTTAGTTAAGGGACCAATTCTCACTTTAAAAAAAACCTACAACAGGTTTAAATGCATCTTAGGTCAGAAAACATTGTAATTTTCTCAGAATATACATTTCATATTAGAGTCATTTGCCAATGATTTTGAAATGATTTGTTCCAAGCAAGTTTGGAGCAAACCCCTCCCTCCAAAAGCCTACTCTGCACTGATTTGTCAGCTGGCCAAGCCTGTTGTGATTGGCAAAGAGAGGAGTCCTTGAGCAAGTTAGCCATCGCTACCATTGACAAAGCACCTTTACATAAAACAATAATCTCTGCTCCAATCCGTTTTTAAAATAATGACATAAAATGCAAAAAAAAACTTATGCAAGGGAATTGTGCCCACAGCTAAAGTTTAGCTGCTAAACTGTAAACTAGGAATGTGCATCTCATGGCTGAGGTTGATACGATATGCATCTCGATGCATTGCCAACGATACGATACATTAAAGATACATATGAAGCAGCTAGCGATGCGATACGATTCACCCCTATTACAATGCAGTGCGAACAATGGAAAAAATATCATTACTTTTAATGCCTCGAGGACAGTTTAATAAAACACTTTTAATGCCTCGAGGACAGTTTAATAAAATAAGTTTACCAAATAAGCCAGGCTTATTTCAGTTAGTCTGACTCACTGTCAAATGATTTGCTTCCATAAAGCAAATTTAACATGGACCTAGATCAAGCTTAGTCACTGTGGCAACTTATGCTGGAAAACTGACCTGGTCTAAAGCAGGCTAACTGTCAGACTAAGCTGAGTTCCTCTAAAACTGACCAATAGGAACGCTATTATTTTACTTTTTTTTTTTTTACAATTTCTAGCCATGCAGCCTTTCTCTCTGGTTTTATGACAGCTGTACCTTTGCAGAACAGATAGCAGAACATTTGAACATTACAATCTAAAATTGCTCTTTAAAGCATTAAAATAACTAAATTAAAAGTTAAAATCACTGAATTAAAATGAATATAAATAATAAAGAAAATGACTATTCTAACTCATAAAAGAAACACACATTAACTCATTTGAGCTTAGTAATTAGGACTGTACTAGCTTACATTTAAAATACCCATTACAATAGTCCCTTTACAGATACTGCTATCATGAAAAAAATCCACTTATATGTAGTTTTAAAATTCCACAAAAGACACATTTAATGTCCAACAACAAATATTTTAGCTAAATGCATATTTTACTCAGAATTATTGCGCTACTATTCTATTGTGCTCCATCTGTTTAGGGCGCATGCGCGCAGCAGCACTCGTTCACTCGCATAAGCTTCGTCCACTCATGACAGCAAAATGGATATATTTGCATGACTTTCTGACATTTACAGATAAAAAATATTCCTGTGACATGTTAGTTATGCACTAAGGAAAAACACAATGTCTCAAATGCATTAAACAGCACAAATATATTCGCTTTTTGTCATGGTGGATCGATCTGATCCATGATCGACATTAAGGGCTGCTTAAGAATAAGCATGCACAAATTAGTGAGATTGTGTGAACTTAATTTGTTGTTTATGGAACCGCTTTAGCCCCGATTTATTTGTTAGTTTATTTCAAGTCAGGTTTTGGACTTTAATCCCAGTTCCCTTTCAGTCAGTCACTGTCGACTTCACTTTGGTGACCGACGAATTGGAATTGCGATATCCCAATTCCAATTTGTCGGTCACCGACGTGACGTTGAGAGTAACTGACTGAAAGGGAACGTCTCTGTTACATATGGTAACCCTTGTTCCCTGAAGGAGGGAACGGAGATGTCACGTTGGTGACCGACGAATTGGGATATCGCAATTTCAATTCGTCGGTCACTGACGTGACATCTCCTTCAGGGAACAAGGGTTACCATACATAACCGAGACGTTTTTCCTCGGGTCTCCGTGGTGTTTGTCATATTCACGCAGAAGTGGTGATGAGAGAATGCACTTGAGAAAGAGTTTAGAGGGGAGAAATCAGTCACAGATTATTGGTCACTTTTTAAATAATAAAAGTATAGCACATCCACTAGTAATTATATATAAATGATCTACATTCTTAGGAAATAGTGAGTTCACAGCAAATTATCAGAGCTATTTCAGTAAGACATGATATTGTGCTTTACCTGGAAACCTAAAGCTACACTAGGTATACACATAATATTTTGAGCACTCAGTTGAAAATGTACACATAACGTATCAATCATTCGGTTGTGATTCAGAGATGCTTGTTACTCCAAATAAAGAAGATTAGAAGCCAACGAAGATAAAAGCCAAGATTAGAGAAGCAGTCTTCAGTAAAATGATGAGCACACAACAAAAGGTCCAAATTGTATTTCTGTGGTATCCTTGAACACCGCGTCTTCTCGACATGATGTAAACACACTAACTAGTGGAAGTGTTTGTGGGCAGGTCAGACTCCATTCGTATTTCGCGGGCAGGCGGGGATTATGCAAATGTGTTACCCAGTGACGTATACCGGTAACAGGCAAAAGATTCGAAAATATGAAGACTCGGGAAGGTGATTCAGAATCAATTCTCTCTTTTGAAAGACAGTATCTTTATTTATCATGCACTTTTTTGATTAACAACTTTGCAGACTATTTTCATCTAAGGATAGCTACTGTACGTTATAAACTGCAAAAGAGATATTTTTCAAAACCCCATATGACTTGCTCTTTAAGTGTCATTCAATACAATTAAGCACACTTCTTTTTCAAAAAGATTAATGCTTTTCTGATAAACATTCATTGGAATTCATTTACTTCTTTCAACAGCTGCATCAGATATCATATTTACTTTGGCCGAACTGCACACACAAGATCAAAGGCAGCAAAGGATACATTAAGCTGCCTTCGAAAATCAGCTGTACAAAGGCATCTCAGTAGGCAGCATGTTAAGTGAAACATTGAATTCGGATGAGTCTTGATGCTTTCCTACTGTCGTATACAGCCGGAGAAGGCGGTATTATCCATCTTCCATCATTATCCGACACAGCCTTTGGGTCCCGCATGCATGTATTATGGGAAAGTAATCTTGCACTGGATCTTGTTTTCTTTCATGCGGCTTTTAATAATGTATGTCAAGCAAGTGTGTGTTGTCAAGCAAGCAAAATTCAGCCTGCTTAAAAATGTTTGCACAACAGCAAATTACACTTTCTGCCTATTTCTAGGGAAGAAATAATTTGCTTAACATTACCAATAGTTTTTAAAAGACTACCTGCCTAAAAAAAGAAAAAAAAGAAAAGAAAAAAAGAAATAGATGGCATGCTTCTGTGTTTAATTAAAAAAAGTTAGTAAATGAAGTTTGGCTTTTGGTCCTGGTAGAGGGTCTGAAGGAGGAATATTTATGTCATTGTCCTCTGAAAGGTCTTGTATTAAAAAGTAAAAACACACTTCATCTTGCAAAGGATAATTGCTATTAGTCTATTAAATGGCAATTCACTAATTAAAGGGACTCTGAGTATAATTACCAAAACCTCTAAACCACATTCACACAAATAAATGCAAGGATAGACCTGGCAAATGGTAAATGTCTCTTCAGTGGCATATTTTAAAGGCCAAGTTCATTCAGCATGCAAGGAGAAAACATGCAAATAAGCTGGAAACAATTAAGTGTAGATGTAATTAAGTCCATAGTAATGGATTTATAAGATCTGGCTGGCTAATGTATTTATAGTTCTATTAGCATCTAAGCACCTTCATAACACTAAAATTAAATATCACAAAAAACAGCTCAGGGCTATACAAATTAAATGAAATTGCACTGAGAAGTGTGTTGTTCCATTCAATGCTGTAGTTCTGATATGAGCTCAAAAGCTTTGATGGGCATCTTACGTTTCCAAAGAATATATATTAAAAAAAAAAAAAAAATATATATATATATATATATATATATATATATATATACTGTATATACATATATACTTTTAATATATATATATATACATATATATATACTGTATATACATATATACTTTTACCTGTTACTTTGTGCACCAAGATCTGGCTGAAATATTTCAGATGAATTTGACACACTCACATATTGAGGATAATGGCCAAATACACAGTATCCACAGTGTTACATTTATTAAGAAAAAACGAGGTCAGACAGGGAGACAGTCTATCCAGTCCCACATCTGCAGCCACACACACACAAACACACACACACACACACACACACACATCTGTGGTGTCCTCAGTCGTGGGACAGGCATCCAGGTATCATTAAACACCATTCACATAGCAACATCTGGCCTTGCTATTTAGAAATTAATCCCTGTGTTAAATACATCTGTGCTTTAACCAGATACATGCATGAGAGGGAGACAAAGATGGCATCCACTATGTTTTATTCCCTCACAGTGACTTATTATTCCACCGGCATGCCTGCATCGTGATTAAATCCTGTCTCACACACGCCACCTCTCTTGACCCCTTGAGGATCACATTGAAAATGATGGCTCTTTCTATTATAGAATATCTAATCTGGGAGTAAAAATACAAGGAAAAAATCCCATTCTTGATTTTTGTGCAATAAATAAAGGGGTCAAGAGAGGTGGCATGTTTGTGATAGGATTTAATCATGTCACACACATGCCACCTCTTTTGACCCTTTGAGGATCACATGGAAAATCATGGCTGTTTATATTACAGTTCATTCAATTTGGAAATATAAATACAAGGAAAGAATCCAATTCTTGATTTGCGGGCACTATATATACAGGTGCATCTAAAAAAATTAGAATATAGTGAAAAAGTAATTTTTTTGTAACATATTTTTACTTTCATATATTCTAGATTCATTACATGTAAAGTAAAACATTTCAAAAGTTTTTTGTTGTTGTTGTTGTTGTAGTTTGTTTTAATTTTGATGATTAGAGCTTACAGCTCATGAAAGTCGAAAATCTAGTATCTCAAAATATTAGAATATTTCCCTAGATCAATCAATCAAAAAAAAAAAAAAAAAAAAAAAGTTTTTAAAGTTTTTTAAAGTATCTTAATTTGTGCACCCAATACTTTGTCGGGGCTCCTTTAAAATGACAGCATCACTAAGGTGTGGCATTGAAGCAATCAGCCTGTGGCTCTGCTGAGGCACTACTGTGTTTCTCATCTTTCTCTTGAAAATATCCAACCCATAGATTTCATATGGGGTTCAGGTCCATGTGTTGAATCCATTGTTTCTCATCTTTCTCTTGAAAATATCCCATAGATTCCATATGGGGTTCAGGTCCATGTTGGCTGGCCAATCAAGCACAGTAATATCATGGTCAGCAAACCACTTGGAAGTGGTTTTGACACTGTGGGCAGGTGCTAAGTCCTGCTGGAAAAGGAAATCAGCATCTCCATAAAACTTGTCAGCAGATGAAAGCATAAAGTGCTTCAAAATCTCCTGGTAGACGGCATCATTGACTTTGGACTTGATAAAACACAATGGACCAACACCAGCAGACATCATGGCACCCCAAATCATCCATGACTTCAGAAACTTCACACTGGACTTCAAGCAGCTTGGATTCTGTGCCTCTCCAGTCTCCCTCCAGACTCCAGACCTTGATTTCCAAATGAAATGCAAAATTTACTTTTATCTGAAAAGAGGACTTTGGACAACTGAGCAACAGTCCAGGTCTTTTAATCCTTAGCCCAGGTAAGATGCTTCTGACATTGTTTCTGTTTCAGAAATTGCTTGGTAGCCCTTTTCCTAAAGACGTCTGAGCGTGGTGACTCTAGATGCACTGACTCCAGCTTCAGTCCACTCCATCTAAGTGTTTGAATCAGCTTTGCTTGACAGTATTCTCAAGTTTGTGGTCATCCCTGTTGCTTGTTTACCTTTTCCTACCCAATCTCTTCCTTCCAGTCAACTTTGCATTTAATATGCTTTGATACAGCACTCTGTAAACAGACTAACCTTTCAGTAATGACCTTCTGTGACTTACCCTCTTTGTGGAGGGTGTCAGTGATTATCTTCTGGACCATTGCCAAGTCAACAGTCTTCCCCATTATTGTGGTTTCAAAGAACAAAAAACGGAATTTATACTGTAGGGATGGTCATTTAATGAAACTTTAAATGTAAATATTCTAATATTCTGAGATAATGGATTTTTGACTTTCATGAGCTGTATGCTCTAATCATCAAAATTAAAACAACAAAAAAGTTTTTTTTATTTTATTTTTTTTTTTTTATAAATGTTTTACTTTACATGTAATGGAATATATGTTTTCTATTTTTTGAAATTAATTCAAAAAAATGCATATCTATATTATACTAGAAACTTCAAATACCAATATCATTCAGCAAGTGTAAACTATATATATATATATAAATATATATGTATATAGTGTGTACTATGCTAACTAAGCATGCCTTGTGGAAAAAAATGACAATTTAGCATACTTTTAAAAACTTTATATTATATATATATTATATACTTATATTTTTAATTTAATAAATACAAATTTTATTACAGAAATAATATGCTTTAAAATAATATATTGTATTTATGTTCCTGGATAATCTGTGAGAGTCTGTGAGTGCAACTGTATTTATAAGTGTTTAGGCCCATAACATGCCCACTACAAACAATCTAATGCAAATATTAAATAATATTAATTTATGCAAACTATTTCCAGAGCAATGCTACATTTTATAAATACTGATTGTTATCTATAATGATTGTGCAACTGAGCATTTCTCTGGGGCTCACTTAAAATTGCATGACAATAAAATAAGATAAAACAATGGCTATATGTATGTGAAGTTTTCTCACAGTTTTTTACTTTGGTTTAGGCATGAGGGTGAATAAATAAAGTGTTTCTTCTTCTTCTTCTTCTTCTTCTTCTTCTTCTTCTTCTTCTTCTTTTTCAGGTGAACTAATCATTGAATTATTAGTATGCACATTAAAAACTTTAACTATAGAAAATTCTTGTTGTTAGTCACAACACCTACATGCCTGATGAAATCTGAAGTTTATTTCTTTCCAGCATTCTCTCTTGGGTTTCCTCCAACACTCAGTTCAAATTTACTCTTTTTCTTTGCTGTTTTCACTTTCTGGTTACCCTCCTCTCTCAGTTATCTTATTCTCTAACTTTGTAGGTGCTGCAAGCTGTGATTTGTTAGATCCTAGCTCTTTTTTTAATAAAGTGGAGAACTATAACTGAGTGCCTCTGCCTTCTAGCCAGATTCTTCCATTCCCTGGTGATGAATAACTGTTGGCATTCTCATTGTGTGATATTAGCTACATGATTTTCATTCGGTGAGCATGGCATGAGCATGATTAAGGTCTGTGAGAATTTTGGCTCTTACGAAACAGTTAGGAATGTCACCTACTAGAGGCTAGTTCAGGGCAGATTATTTGATGAAGTTACAGAAAGTCACGATCAATAAAACCCACTGTAAAAGTGGAAGAAAAGGTAATTATTTTATTCTTAGGTATACAAAATGAACAAGTTTAAAAAATATCTTTACCAGTACAAGAGTCTGAAAGTGCATGAAAGTGCACGCCACTGGACCTGCTGCATGTCACATCCATTGACACAGACTGGAAACACTCTTATAGTGTCTTCATATTCAATATGACAGCAAGCACTGTGATCATCTATAAACATATTGTGGTCTCAGTGACAGGGTCTGACATGTCATGTCAGTGCTAGCCGAGAGCGTGTAGGTCTGCTGAGCTGAAATCTCACTGCTTCTGACCGGTGTATTCGGTATGACTTGACTGAAGTTCAACATCAAAAGTAATGTCCACATGACACTTTTTACAACCCACCGATAAATGTTTTATAAGTAAAACAAGTGCCTTGCAAAAGTATTCAGACCCCTTTTTTATTTTATGTTGCAGCCTTATGTTAAAATGTTTATATTCTTAACTCTAAATGGGTGTGATGCAGCAAGCATTTTGCAAGATTTGGAAAGCAGTTTTCATGTTTCTTCAGAGAATCTTGATTTGGGTGTAGTTCAGCCTCTGGTTGGGATACTCTAGGACATTTACAGAGTCCTCCCTAAGCCACTCTTGCATTGTCTCGGGTGTGTACTCAGGGTCATTGTCCTGCTGAAAGGTAAATCTTAAGCCCAGTCTGGGGTCCTGAGTTTTTATTAAAAATGTCTCTGTATTTTGCTGCATTCAGCTTTTACTTCTATCCTGACAGTTCTCCAGACCCGACTGCTGGAAAATTCCCTCGTTGCATGATTTTGCTTCACCACTGGGATGGTATTGTGCAGGTGATAAGCAGAAACTGGTTTTCTCTAGACATGAGACTTAAAAATAAGGTTTATCAGACCAGTGAATCTTGTTTCTCCCAGGTTTTTTTTGGTGCTTTTTTGCAAATTCTTGCAAGGTCTTCATGCGGCCACTCTCCCATAAAGCTCAAATCATTGTTCCTGTGATGGTTGTCATTCTAAAAGTTTCTCCCATCTCCACATGTGATTTCTGGAGCTCATCCAGTGTGACCATCAGGGTTCTTGGTCTGCTGCTCTTATCAATATCAATCTCCCCCTACCCCTATTACTCCAGAAAGACAATCTACATTTCAAATTTATTTGCTGTGATATGCATCGTCAGCTGCAGGGCCTGTGCATGACTATTAGGCGAACTAGGCAGCTATTTTGGTCATCCACCATGTGAGAAACATTGCAAGTGGAGACATGCTGGTTATATAATGATTTACTGTAGTAACTAATAATAAAACATAGGAGAGAAGAAAAGAAAAAGTGGAGTTCCCATAATAGCTCATCCTGTAACCTTGATATTCCAGCACGCATACAAGCTGAGAGCCTGTTTCTTACTGTCTGAGTGTGCGTCTTTCACCTCAAAGAAGAAGTTACACGTCAATTGTTTTGCTAAACCTTATCCTACTGATTTCAGCTCCAAAGCTGCAAGCTTTCTTATCATTATTGTAGATTCCAGTTTTTGTCTCTTCCATTTCCTGCACTCCAGCTTGATCCCCACCGGAAATTATTACCACACTGCCTTACAATTATGGAATTGCAGAACAAAGCTATTGAGTAATATGGACTTCCATGGATTTATTTAATCAGTGCCAGACTGAAAAAGAAAGAAAATGAATGACAGAGGGATGAGGAGTAAACAAGTAAACAGTTTAGATTTTCCAAATGCCATAAACTAAAAAGGATAGAGCATTTGTTGTGCTGGACCTATGATTACGGAACAGACTGCCTTTGGGATATTAGAACTGCTGAATCAGGGTCTTTTTTAACTCTCATCTAGACTTATAGAATAACATTTACTACTATGCTAAACTATATTTTATGGAACGTTTTTATTTTATTCCCCCCCAATGGGAGTCTATGCCAGCCCTATGAACCGTACATAAGAAAGTGATGAAAGTTGGTACACTGATTGGGGATGTCCTGAATACTAATCTGACCAAATTTTGTGTCTCTGGGACCAAAACTGTAGCACCATCACTATTTAAAATTTCACTTTTCTTTTAATCATAGCTTTTCAACCCTTTGCCCAAGAAATTATTTTTTTTTTTTTTACCTTTTGTTTAACTTATTACTCCTCCTGTTGGTCACAATCAATGTCTTAGATTAAGACTCCACCTGGTATTCACCATTTTTAAATGTACTGTATTCAGTTTTTTAACTACTCTTCCCAATTTCTATAGCTTTTATTTTTAAACTCTTTCACCAGTACAAATTTTGCTAGATATCATAATCAGCATGTCATGAAGGTGCCTGAAAAGTTTTAATAGCCACCTAGTGTTCAGAAGATATAAAATAACTTTTACAATGTAACATTTTGTTGTTCAAATGTATTTCTCTGTGTTGTTACATTCCTCCAACAATATCTCACTTGTCATGTTCCAACAATTTGCTCTTCCACTATATTTAAGTATACTTTTTTTTTCGCTACTACTTCTACATAACTTATCTAATTTGGTCCAAAATGAGCTCAGATTATCTTCTGTACTATGTCTATAATGTTAGCTTCGTATGCTAATTGATTAGCATGCTAACCACTGGCAATTCTTTCTAACGTGGCTCTTCAGCTTTCAAGTTAGCTTAGCATTCTCACTGTTTAGCCTGCCAAGTAGGCCTACTGCTATTGCATGTTCCTTCTCACACTGAAAGCTCTCTTCAAAATCAGTGTAAATGTGTCCTTTATGTGACACATATAAGGTTGTGGGTGGCACATTGTATAGCCTCTGAATATTTCCTGTCATTTAATGTGCTTGCTGTATTTTCTGTTCCTTCAGTGCTTGGTGCCATAATGCTGCTTGCGGCTTTATTTATCAAGATTTTGGGGGGTTTAAAATCCCTGTGATATTAATGCAGTTTGAAACAGAATGTCCAGTGAGGTTATTAAAGTTATGAGCATGTTTGACTTGCATAATTGTGTAAAATCAAACAGAGCCACTTGAGCGTGTCTCTGAACGCCAATAGGAGTCAAATAGAGCATGACAGCTTGATTACAGTGCAGGCAATGGGACGTGTTATTATGAATAATGTATCTTAATTATTCTTACTCTTCCTTGTGCTTCCTCCCAGGTGATAACACACACCCAAGCATGCATTCTTATTTATAGAGTCATTATAGCAGGCATGCCAGCGTTACATTTGCATGTATCAGTATTCATGGAGCTCTATAAATATGATGCCTTTTGTCAGATAATAGCTCTGCATTCAATTTAAGGTGTGCATGCTGGCGTGAAGCAGCGATTTTATGTCCTGCTGTTTTCAAGGGAGCAGTTATGTGCTGCTTTATCAATTAGACTAATGGCTGACCAGAAGAGAGTGTGCGTGGATCTATAGGAACATCAATTGTGTGTGTGAGATGTATCAGGTGGTGTTCAGTATCAGTTGTGCTCTGCTGCTGTGGAGATGTCTTTTCAGTCAGCTTGGATTTACATTAGTGAAACGCGATATCACTCCAAGTGCTATGCTGACAGTTGTGTCAGGAGATAATATTAATATTTCTTTAACTGAACTGCCTTCCCTTTCAGCTGCTTTTGAATTTTCCACACCCTCATCTTCTCACCCTGGCGGCTCTCTAGTAATCTGTCTTTCTGTTTTACTGTCTCTCTATCTTGCAGTCACCCAGGACACTCCAGTGACCCACACATTCAACAGTAAAAGACACATTTTGAACCACACACAACCTCGAATCTGGGAGAAACTACCCACTAGCTCGAAACAGTTGCCTAAAGTTTCAAGTAGAGTAAACTTGCACCTAGTTCAGACCGTATATTTTGAAACAGACTCACTTTTACATTTGCTAGACTGTGGTTTTGATTTATTTCATAAAATTAACTATTAAACCCCTTGTGGGAGAGGCATACTTTAAAAAGAGTACTTATTACAGAAAGAAATATACTTTAAATAATACACTTAAGTGAGAACTGAATGCATTTATTTATTTATTTGTTTTTTACCTGTTCATTGCAATTAAATCAAAAATGTATTATAGTTTAAATATATTTAATGTAATTAGCTTAACTTTACTTTTTGACCCAGTTAAGTAGGACTTATCTTTATATGTAATTTCATAATTATTTTTGTTGGATATAATGACATTATGAACTTTTATATGATATTTTAAGAGCTATAATACACTTTAATGTAATTTCTGTAGAAACTTGCATCACATTTATTTTAATATATTTTTAATTACACAATTGTAATGATGTAGTGCCAATTTAGCACATTTAAAATATATTAACTTTAAAGGTAAAATTTAATAATACGCTACAGTTAATATGTTAGCTTTAATATGTTTGTCAGCACAACAAAATAAGTGTACAAGACAAAAAAGGTAACTAAACTTTTAAGATTTGAAGTAAAACACAAGTGCATATTTAATACAATTAAGTGCATTTCTTTTTCCACAAGGGGCTGAACATCTCAGGAACTGCATAGCAGCCAGATTATTTACCATCTGATTATTTCTGTATACCATCCGAGCATTAGCTTTTACCAAGGTTCTGACACATTTCAGCACCGATTGTTTTGTGATCCTTTCAAACTATGTAATCTAGAGAGCGGGTGGCAAAATGCTCATGAAAACAAAATTATGACAAAAGCCTTGGTAATATCATAAGGGAACCACAGGGGGAAATGAAATATTGTCTGCCTTTAATAATATGTGTGAGGCAGTTGACAAGTACAATACTGTATGCTCCCTCAGGGAAAGTGTGGAGAGCCTGAAACAACTGAATCATGAATTCATCACAAAAAAAGTGTGCAAAAAAAAAAAAAAAAAAAAAAAAAAAACAAAAAACTGCTCTTTCATGGTGATCTGAGATCTATTTAGCATTCTGTTGTAGATGTATGGTTAAGAAGCTGATCTCATCTCAACTATACAGTAAGACCGCTTTGGTCTTACACCTTAAACAGAACATTTTATGATTTTTCAATCATGATGTAAATCATTTTGATGTAGAGACATCAGACAAAACCTTCACTATTGCTAGGTCATTAATCATATAAGACAATTTTGTATTAAATTAGAAAAATGCAATTTAGATCCATTCTCGCTAGTGATTTTTGCACCCCACTGTATATATATAGTGTATTTATCCATGCTGTGTTATGGAGACAGCGAGCGCATTGTCAGTGGAACTAAAACTGGAAAGCAATTAGAGCAGATTAGTGTGCTGCCACTCTCAGGAAGGGAATCTAATTAACGGACGTGTTCTTTGTCCTTGCTGCTAAACTCTCCTTGATACATTCCCCACTGCAGTGTGAAAGAATAATCCCAAGGGAAAACCCCCTTTCAAACTGTTGTTAGGCTGGTATTTTACTGGACAGTTAGTTAATCAAAATGATAATATATTGAAATGCAATGAGACACTATTACATGACAACTGACACTTTGTAACTCTGTAATTGCATAATTTGCTGGGATTAATTGACAAATTTGCACATTTTTATACTGTATGTCATATGTTTACTATGAAATGTAGGCATGCATCTATTCTATTAATTTCTATCACCACAGAACATGGGAATTACGTTTATGTCATGCAATTAGTTTCCAGACTGTTTAACTGTTTTGAATAAGTTTTTAAGTTCATATTTTTCCCCAGGGTGCCATTTGAAATCCACAGAAATGGCATCTGCTTTACTAGTCAGGTTGCTACATATTTCTGTGCGATGTGTCATTATATTAGAGGTACTGTTACCTGGCGCGCTTCAATATTTCAGAAGAGGATATAGGCGTGAATTAATATAGTAATTTTGTTGTCAACAACAAAGTACTTCGTTGGATGTTTCCATTTGCAGTTATGAGTGCTGTCATAAAAATGAATAATTTTGAGTCCCAGGACAAGAGTAGCTCTGAAAAGAATCTTGAGTTGTTAGTTACAATGGCTGCACCCGAAACCTCAATAAACCTCAGTGACTTACCGGCAACAACCACAACAACAAAAAGATTGAAACTGCTGTCAGACAGGTTACAAAGGAGAAGTTCATAGTAAACTAAGCAAATTTTTAATAACTGGAATCATTATTTCTAAATTGGAATGAGATGCAAATGTGTTTCGCATACAATAACGTGCTCTACCCACTGAAGTGTGATGGGTTACACTATATTTTAATAGTCCACTTCAGACATTCTACTAACTCTCAACTTTAAAACTTATTCAAAACAGTTAAACAGTCTGGAAACTAATTGCATGACATGAACATAATTCCCATGTTCTGTGGTGATAGAAATTAATAGAATAGATGCATGCCTACATTTCATAGTAAACATATGACATACAATGGTGTCAAAAGTATTTTGACACTAGAGGCAGCATGTAAGCAGAGGTAGCTTCTCCACAGGATGTATAAGCATCGCCGGACAGGCCAGACGAGTACCTACAGACCCAGGAGGGGAGGCGCGGTTCCCCCTTCCGGTTGGAGGCAGTATTAGGGCACAACTTCATTGCAACCTACCGCTCCACCGAGAGGGACCCCTGTATACCCCCTAGCTGCAATACCGTCAAGGGTGGTGAGGGAGGAGAAATCAGCAGATCGGTTTCCGGCAGTAAAAGGTGCCATCCATGACCTGGTGAGCTCATCATGCACCTCCGGGAAGAAAGGCACCAAGGCACCCCGAGAAACCAATTGTCCAACCTCGAAAACTTGGGACACGATGGAGGTTTCCACTCGAGCCCAACCCTCTCGGCGGCCCTGGAAAGCATAGCCAACATCTCAGGATTCGATTCAGGCCTTGCCACCGCCCCAGAGGGTGGGAGCGGAGCCGAATCTTCCTCTCCAGTGAGCTCTCCCTCTGATCCAGTGATCGACATCCAGTCGTCAGGAGGAGCACCGCAGGATACCGCTTGTACACTCTTTGAAGAGGGCCCAGCGTGTTCCTTTGCTAGAGTTGAGCTGAAGAGCTGAAGTGCTAGAGGAGTGGTGGGCCCCTGAGGGTTGGTTCCCTGAGGGGTTTGCCACCACTGTAACCCTCAAAACAACCATACCACACCTCCAAACATCCACGTCGAGTACTAGATCGCGGCAGAGGCAACGGAGCTCCACCCACTGGAGGTAACGAAACCTGGTCCGCACCTCCGAGATGGTCATCTTCCTGCAATGGGAACATGACTCATCCAGGAACACCACCTCAGTGTTTTTAATGCCCAGACAAGTGAGGCAGTGATCGTGACCATCACCCAAAGCCAGGTAATGATCGCATCCAGAAACGAATGGGTGAAACAGCATCTTTAAAAAGATGATCCGTCATCTTTACAAAGACGCACCCGTGTAAGCTCTTTTAGAGAAATAGGCTCTTTCAGGGGAAATGGCCGTTTGCAACGTGAAAGGGGGTAGTGTACCTGAAGTGCGCAACCCACTCAACACAGGAAGGGCCACCTCTGAAGCGCCGTCCGCCAACACAAGAAGCTCCCTAGAGCGTGCTAGACTCGTCACACACAAAGCATTTTGGTAGGAGCAGAACGATGTTGTCGCTCAGCTCCGAAGCAAAAAGCTGGTATGCGTTGCACCTGCTGCCTTTTTATGCTCACGTTGTGATCAGCGGCAGCTGGATGCAATCATCGCATGCCAATGGGCATTGGCTCATTTTAGTTACACTGGAAGTGGACTGGTCTTTCTAAGTAAGATCCCTTACCTAAAATGGCTCATTCTAGCATGCCCCCACATGTCTTCATCACGATGTGGGAAGATTTGCATAACGCCACCCAAATGTTCACATAAAGAAAGAAAGCGTAACTTTTATTCTCACTGTAGTATTGTTGCTGCCGCCGCCATGTCATGGAGATGCTGTGTTTCATTGTGAAAGCGAAACTACTTTGTTTGGCCTTCCAAAAGAGGTCACAACTAGAAATCTGTTCCAGAACAGTTCAGCCCAAATATTCAGATGTGTGCAGCGCATTTTGCGGAAGAGGGGACTGTTTCCTGTGAAAGTAGCCTACAATGCCGGTGTCCGTTTCTATAAAGTGGAGCAGTTCCAACTTTGCAAGCACAGTCTGATGCTTCTGACTCACTCTGTAAGTACATTTTCATATTTAAATAATTTGCCACTGATGATTCAAACGCGAGTTTTGAGCAGTGTAGAGTAGTGCTTTTTGTTTGTCATTTCTCCAATCACAAATGCAGACATGGTTATATGTTTATGCAGCGTGATACGCAACGCAACACGTAAATAGACAGTATAAGTCATTACAATCAGTAATAATGTCCCCACTGGATGCAACAAATGCTTTATTATAATGGGTTTTATTGTTTTTGTTTTGTACACAGCATCACAGTATGGTAAGGGGCATAACATTTCCGTCACACTATAGCTGGCCAATCAGTGTACACCTCGCTTTTCAGAATGATGAGCTTTGTAAAAATCGGCGTGTTTCAAAAAGGCGGGGCATAGAGGAGAAACAATAATGTACATTATGTGGAAAATAATGTGTCTTTTGAACCTTAAACCACATAAACACATTGCATTACACCAAATACACAAAATAATGTTCTTTTTAGCAACGTCATATGACCCCTTTAATGACACAACACGCAGGTGTTTGTAATCAAGTTAGAATCACAAAGTCAGATTATTGTAGTTCATTTACATGAACAATTTATGGCAGCTCATTGTTAACATGCAATGTAATTGGCGCAGACTTTTCTACACAACCTTTTTTTTATTTTCAGAAATGCTGCTTTAGAAAACAAGACATCTACTGACTATGTTACTATTATTTATCTCCATCATTTACCTTTATTTAATGTTTGATTCATTGCTGGTTCCAAATTATGCCATAATGCAAGGTTCCCTTGCATGCGTGAAGAGATGTTGGTTGTTTACACACTAAAACACATAGAAAGAAATGTATATATTTTTTAAATACCTGATAGGGAATATACAGCATGTCAGCTTGCTTAATTTGCACAAGAGCATGATCCATGTAAGTCCACACTGGGCGAGAGCTGCAGTTCCAAACACACAACTTTGCGTTACTGTTTGCGAATGTTCATTGGAACTATTGGTTTCAGGAAACACTGAAACTTTGAACTATGTTGGTAATGGTGGAACCTGTGATGACAGTAACAATCTTTTTGAAAACAACCCCGTTTGGAACAGGTTCTTTGGACAAACACTTAACTACACACAGGATTGTGGGATACCAAAGAAGCAAAGGGTTACATATGCTGTCTTCAGAAACCTATCAGTTGAAGGCATTGTAGTTAACAAGATGTTAAGGCTGGAATAAACCGCAAGACTTTTGCACAAATTTTTGCCCCGATTTGGATAAATTGATGTTATTTGGTCAAAAAATCAAAGCCAGTTTGCGAATTTTGTGCAGTTGACTTTGACATATTTTACAGTAAATCCTGTAGTGTATGATGGGCAGTTCTGACCTCCATATTCAGCTCTCAAACACAGCCACAGTTCTGACAAATGCTGCTTTAATTGCAAATTTACTCTGATATTGAATCTGATGAATGTTCTCTATCTGATGTGCAGATATGTTGAGCAGAAAGAAATGGAAATTAAGATTAAGTGTAAGGGCATGTTTTGAATATCAAGGTCTTTGAGTATGTACCATGAACTGTGCCATGTGTGAAATTAATTTCAGTTTGACGTGTGCTGCAGTATCCTGTGGGAAAATGTCTTATCCTTTCTTCTCTCCCCTCCCATTCCAGCTGAAGTGGGCTTGTCCTGGTTGTTGGATGTGCAGATGCTGGGATGGATATTCCACCAGACTGTATGTTAATGTTATGTTTTTCAGATGCATTTTCTCTCTTTCTCATCTCGGTGGAGAAGCAGGTAATAAAGCAATGTTCTGATTGGCCACTTGGGCACATCATCATCAATGAGCCCACTGTAGCATCTCACATGCTTGTTTTATAAGAGCTCTTGTACTGCATTCAGCCACATGAGACCAGCTTCCATACATATATAAACATGACAGGATGCTTGTTGATCTAAATATTTAATAATACATTAAAAATTCAATTCATGCAATGACCTCAGTATACGCGTTGTATGAAGAAAACTGTTTTATTTCTCAATTAAAATTAATTTAGACACTTTTAAGGGCTGTAAAGCAAAAATGTCAGGTGGTGCAACTGTGCTTGAGTGAATAATGACAGAATTTAAATTTTGGGGAGAATTCTCATATGGCTACCAAAAGCTGTATGGTTACCAACATTTTTCAAAATGTCTTTATTTTTTGTGTTCAACAGAACAAAGAAACTAATACAGGTTTGGAACAAGTCATCATATGTAAATCCACAATAAATTTAAATTTTGGGGAGAATTCTCAGTTTAAATCCAGGTTATTAATATAGGTAATTCATAATATTATATACCACCAAAGCAAAATCATAAAAGTCATCATATGTAAATCCACAATTATGTGTTACTTAAAAGGTTACTAAGAGCTCTAAAGGCATACATTTGTATGTAGGAACAAATGCAGATTACGGTGTGTTCATGTAAGTTTGACGTGTGAAACTGTGCCGATTCGCATACCTCTGCACCTAATTCCCTCCCTTAGCTAATATTTCAATGCTGTCAACACTAATGAATGAGCTCAGCGTTAGCAAGCAGCGCCTCAACACAAGATGAAGCCCTGTGTGACGATACTATACCAGCCATTAACACATAATTACTTATAAATCATACGCTGCTGGGCAAATAGAGTCATAGAGTTTCTCAGAACCGTGCGTAGAGTCAGAGGCTGCGTGACGCTAGTAGAGACACACTCCGACCTCAAAGTGGAAAATGAATGCAAATTAAAATTCAGTGTCTGCCAAAGCATGGCTTACTGTCAGGAAATAGTGCTGGAATTCTTCAGGGAAAAATAATAATACTTTTGCTTAGTTTAGATAAATTTTATTTAATCATGTAATTTCTTAAAACTTTTAAGATATCATACTTCTTCCTTCTCCTCAACAAGCTACACTAGTTAATATTTCAAATCCATACCCATAAATACATTTTTGATTTCATTATTACTTTTGTATCATATATATTAGTATTACATAATAATATACAAAAAAATTAAATGGTAATCAATAATATAAAATTATAATATAATGACGAAAATAAAAGCAAAATTTGGTCCAATTTCCTTCCCTTTTTTCCCTAATAAAACTTATTAAAATGTAATGGGGTCATACAAATTAGCTGAAATTCCATTGAAAAACAAGCATTTCAAAACTGTATTTTCTTTAAATCTATCAAATTATTTTACTACTATATTTTCAATATCTGTGATTAGTCATCTTATTCTGAGTGAGCAAACGTAATATCTCATACAAATATTCATAACTAATTTGTCAATGTGTGCATTTAAATCATAACGTGTAACACAATTTCAGAGGGATGAAATGGATTGGGCTCTACGCGGATTTGATATTTCATCTTTGCCCAAATAGACTGTCCACATTAAAAGGTTTGGATGTATTTTAAAAATGAGAGTTATAAAATGTTCACTGCATGCATAATGGCTGGTCCGAGTTTACATATCTTACATCATAGTCATTTTCAAGCTACTGGGATTAATTTCATCTTTATTTGTAAATATCTGTACAGCTTCTTGTTTTTGTCAGAATGACTTGTTTGTGCAGTTGCAGTGATTCATGACTTTATTGATCGTAAGATCAGAGCGAGGTTATCCTGTGGGTCTAAGAGTCAGCTGGCAGGAAATGAAACCACAGCTACAGGCCAGAGAGGCTAATGAGTAATTAGTGCCAATTTTGGAAACTCTGGGGATGAATTCACATCACTATAAAAGCAACAATAACTACGTGAAAACATGAAAGTAAGAAAAGATATTGTACTGTTACTTCTTATTTTTTTTTACTTATGAACATATAAATGTCAGACTCTGTTTCTGTCTTGTGTGTGTTTTGCCCCCCATGTGCCTTCCTTGCCCTAGTTTCTCCATGCCCATATTTGGTTAGTTTCCGCTTCCTGTCCTGATTACGTTGATTTAGTTCTATATGCCTCAGGTGTGTGTTATTAATCATCTTGTTTGTCTCCCGATTACTTAAGCCCTGTGTCTCTCTGTTTCTATAGCATCTGCTGTCTGACGTCATTCCATGTTCCAGTCGCTATCCCTTTGGTTTATTTATTAAAGGCTGTTTTCTTGAAATTTACTCCTTGTCTCCTCGCTCCATGTTCCAGTGAATCGTGACAATAAACCTATATATCTGAATTATGAACTCCAGTAATGATTAAAAAAGCCCATCAAGTCTCAGTGACAGACCATGACACACTAAACTACAGTAGCCGAAAAAGTATTTCTGGACACTATAAATGTGCACTCTAAGAAATATTTTCAAGACTGACAAATATCCATCACTATAATGCAGTTTCAAAAATATTTAGTTTAAAGTTAAACACCTCAATGATGGATTTGTTTCTTACAATCATGCAGATTTTTGCTTTGAAATTGATGAACTTGAGTGGTGTGGATTACTGTGATGTTTTTATCAGCTGTTTGGACTCTCATTCTGACGGCACCCATTCACTTCATTTAATTCATTGATTTAATGCTAGATATCTCCAGATCTGTTCCCATGAAGAAACTATGAACAATTCCTTAGTTTACTAGTTTCTTTATGTTAAAACTGTGTATTTATAATGAATGGAATTTTACATGCAATTCAAATGCATAAATCTTACATTTAGACCTAAATATTTTTTGAGTGTGTGAATATCATGGGACAACAAAAGCAAATCAAGCTTTGATTGAGCATCAGCATACACAAACACACTGCATGGTGTTTGGCCTTAACAACAGACCTCTGTGACTTACTGTACACCTCAAGGATCACAATATGCCACTCAGCTTTACAAAGCCCTATCATCAGACTCACGACTGGAACAGAGCCGGCTGACTGGACTTTTCATGCAGTGTGGATCAGAAATCATGAACGAACAGACCCTACATACTGAGACTCTGACACTTGTTTTCCTGAGGAAGAGAAAATCAATCAAGAAGTCAGTGGAAACAGACCTGGCAAAGTACAGCAAAGCAGCAACTCCATGCATCAACCAAATAGAGTTTTTGAGTAAACTGCAGGGAATTTGTCTCACATTTGATTTCAGTAGCTAAGAATATTGCAGTCATTCCACCTTTATATTAAAAGTCCTTAACTACTATGTACTTACATTTAAATTAATCATTTAGTAAAGTGCACTTATTGTGACGTTTTTACATTGTTCTTATTTTTTTTTTAAATACTTGCATGATATTACATCAGTAATTAATTGCAGTAATTACATTTGTAATTACACTGTAGACCCATCCCTTACACATTTTAACCCACCCTTAAACCTACCATACTACCAAACCTGTCTTTAACCTTACCTGTATCCCACCTCAATAGCAGCAAAAGTGTTTGCAATACAATATGAACACAATGAGTACACTGTATTTTTTTTCTTCTTTATAAAAGTACATAGTAGGTAAGACCACCTAATTAAGGTGGGACCCAATAGTTTAATAACCATAAAAATGCAGAGAACACACAAACATTGGGTACAATTTGGTTAATGAAACTGAGCAAAAATAAGCAATTTGGTGCAGTTGCCAAAAGATGAAGATGAGAAATGAAATTAAATCATCTTGGATGGATTTTTCATTAAGCTAGATTTATAACAGAGCATACATTATCTAAAAAAATAAATAAATAAATAAAAATTAAAATCCATTTTGATTAGCCTGAAGTCCAATGACATTGTCTCCAGATGCATCTGTGTCATCATGACAATAAAGAGGTTGTAACGTGACATCAGTGTGTTGTAATAAGAGCCGGCAGCGGTCTGGCTGATGAGATTCAGCAAGATCATGGATCAGCATGCAGGAGATTTGGAGGCATGTGACCTCAAACATGTGTCAGCAGCAGAGCATTCACTGACCTTTGAGTGACTCAGAATGAGAGTGTCACATGGTTGTGGGAGCAGCAACATATGCTTCTGTCAAGCTGCTGTATATTATCATATTACAGTCTTATTACTCATTCTTCTGTATATTTATATGGTCTGTAGGATGCTTTAGTTTGACCTAAACCTATTTTGAACACAGTCCTCTTAAAAGTAATTCTCCCTTAACTTCAGATAGATACCCACAGCTTTGAACTTAAGATGTAGCTAGGATATTGTAACATTTTTTATATATATATTTAGTATATACTAATAATATTCACACTGTAGACATTTTTTTTTTCAAAGTTGCAAAAAAACAAAGTTTTTTTAGTACATTTTAGAAGAAATTAATGTTTCAGTCTTTCAGAATTTCATGTTTAATTCAATGTCACTTGTCATTTCTTTGTGAAATTTACTAGCAATTTTAAAAAATTGAGTAAAAATTGAGAAAAAGAGTAAAAATTGTTCCAAAGTAAAAAGAAATGCAGTGCATTACATTCAAAATTCAAATATATATATATATATATATATATATATATATATAATTTTTATTGTATTTTATTTTATTTAAAGACAGGGTAGGTGATCTTATTTTATTTTATTTTGGGGTTTTTAGGAATAATAGAGTAGGCCCTTTAATAGTAGGTTCCATTGTGACAAGTTACCCCATATAATGTGCCTACAACTGAGAAATGTTTAAAGACAGGGTAGGTGATCTGGTTAAAAAAACATTTTATTTTTTTGTTATGCTGTTTGAAATTCTTTTCACATCCCGATAGCAATCATGATGTTAAGTTGTCTAAATGTATTTAGAACCATAAAATCCAGTCCAATATCCCTCAGTCCAAGGGCTACAATAGGCTATCCTACCTGCCTGTCAATGTATGTATTTGCATACTGTACCTTCAAGCACCCTGTTCAGAGAGTGATACAGTATTGCAGGGAGGGTGGTATCTTATGGTTTCAAAGCTAGTAACCAAGACATCTATAGAAATGGACTCACCCTGCAAGACATTCACTTCCTCCAATGAGTGCGACAAGAAGTTCCACTCTTTCCAATTTTTTTATGTTATTTTATTTCAAACTTGAATTGCTGGGTCTAAGGAAATTATGATGAAACCAAAGAAGAGGAGCAGTGACTGGGCTATCTGTATAGAAGTAAGGCCCAGTGCGTGCTGCAGGGAATGATGGGATTGGGATTAACCTGCTTTCAGTCTGGTGTTCATCTTCATTCAGAGAGCAGCTTAAATCCAGATCTCGCTCCTCTCCACCATCTGTCCCGTAATCCCACCACCCTCCAAATCAAAGTGACGTTGGTCGAGCGGTGCAAGCGACTGCATGATTTTCATTCACCTTCTTGCCTGCCCTCATTCTCACACCATCATCATCATCACTCGCTCTCTTTTCCAGGAAGAGCAGCGGCCTGTCGACGGTAAACAACATCAGCACTTTACACAAACTACGGCCCATCAGGACTGAGTCATGCTGAAAGTTTCATGAGCTCTCAGCTTCTGCTATAATATAAAAACAAAATGAAGATCAAAGCATTGCAGCTATTCAGCTACATTACAGCGTTATGTGAGTGTGTGACAGTGCCAATAAATTTATTTCTGCAGTATCTACACTTATTTTCCGCAGCCATTTCAGCTCAGCAGAGGAGTTGAGTGCTGACAACACTTTTATTCTGAAGAACTTTCTTGCTTGAGATTTTTTATATTCATTGCGATTTTATTCAAGTTATGACAGTTAATCAGGACCAGTGGAAAGTCTGCTTTTACTGCTTACTGCTCTGTTTATAATGCATCTGTGCAATATGAGATTGTACAAGCAATATTCAGTTGTTAAATAAAAATTGTTCAATTGTTATAGAAAAATGTCAAACATACCTGTACTAGCTATGATCGTGAATAATAATTGCGACAGAGATTATTAAATTATATTCTAAATGTATATTGTGTAGAAATTTCATGCATACAGTACATAAATTCTTGCATAAAGCAGATGACAGAATTTTGATAACCAAAACACCAAATTGACCCTTCACCGGGAGTTTGAGTTTGAGTCATAATGCTAAACCTGCCATATTGTCCGACGAACAAACCAGACAGGAGAATAGATTAATTTTGTGGACTTAAACTTGAAAAATGGTGTGTATTAATGTCTTTTTGCGGTTGAAACAAGATACCTTCTGATGTTCATTCATGTTTATTATGTGCTATAATAACTAGTAAAGAGGAAGAGATTATCACTACAGATGCTACAGCGATCTTGTCACAACGCATTAAAGAGCCACAAAATTGTATTTATCGTTTCAATTTCTTTAAAAAAATGACATAATTTGAAAGCAAAGACTTTGTTTCATACCTAACGTAACCTGCACTTGTCTTGTCGGCACTTCGTCAGTTTCCTCTTCGCTCCACAATGTATGTATTTTACTGCATGAGAACATTATGTGTAGTGTGAGAGAGGCATGGCTTGCCAGACATAGCAACAGTAACTAAGGGGGGATCAATTGCATGATGAATTTGTAATGTAATTTAGGGACTTCTTTAAAGAATATGAGGAGTGATAGAAGCATTTATCCTAGATATAATGGCTCTCATTTAAATTGAACCCCTTAGGATTCCTGTAAATTTTACCTAAATATACAGTGGAGTGCTAACAGGTTAAAGAAAATGTTGCTTGCCTGAATGGTAAAAAGTTGCTTAAGCATGCAAGTGGAGTAGGTAAGTAAGTAAATAAATAAGATAGACAGAAAAAAAGTTTAATGTTGACCTGACATTACTGCTTGATTGCAGCACCATAGACACCCAGGAGGCCAGTAGTGTGAAGTTTTTTTGCCTTGTTGAGGGGGAACCCGAAATCCAAGGACAGGGACCAGGGGAAAATGTCACAGCCTTAATTTGGAAGCGCTGAGCCTGCACCCAAGTGGCTCTCCTCCGAGCATTGGGAGCTGATTAAAAAGGGTGAAAATAGCTTCCAGAAGAGCTCTTGAGTAGAGTAGCATCGAGAGCTCTCCTGTACTCAGAGGTCATGTTCACCATGAACATTCACCCACTCTTTCCTCTGTTTCCCACTGTGCACTGATAAGCCAGAGCCTCCAGGCTATATGACCACTTCAGTCTAGAAACCTCTCACCCAAGGGATTGTACCCATTATATGTATCACACGGCTTGAGGTTGCCCTACCTTATTTTACTTCATCAGAAATCTGTGAAGGTTTTTAAAGGTGCAAATGATTCTAACTTCTGATGCAAACAGAATCCAAAATATTTCAAGCTGAAGTGCATAATTTCTGCTTCACTGCTGTGATCAAATGGAATTGCAAAAATGATGCTCAGACAAACAGTGCCGTGTTTTAATATAAATCGCTGTTCTAAAACCACATGCGCTGCCTTGCCGTCTGCTTCCTGAAAAGGCAACATTAAACAGAATTTCATATTTGATTGATTTAGAAAGTCCTACATTGGCAGCAAGTGTGCAGCACTATTCCAGTACTTAAACTTTTCAGCGGAATCAACATATTCATGAATTACTTATAGTTATCTCTGTATGTTGATAGGAGGAAGCATTTTAATGTTGGACAAAAAATGGCATTCACATTGCTACGACGCAGTAGAATTTATTTAGGCAATACTGTTATAGAAACGAAACCGAAAAGTAACAAAATGTACTGCTGGCAGTTATAGCAGCACTGCTAAACATGCTGACTAAACGATACTGACTAAAATGAAACTTCTTCATAAAAGATGATGTTTTGAAATTATTTTCAGAGTGCACATCCCTCCTTTTTTTTATTAAACATTAAAATATTGTTTAACAAATATGGTTTGTATGAATAAACACAATTTAGATGTAAGCATGTATATAATAAATAACCAAATGGTCTAACATTCACACTTGTCTTTGCATAATTTGCAAAAAAAAAAAAAAAAAAAAAATCTGATTCTGATGCAATTTTATATTGAGAGGCAACCATAAATTTCATGAGGATAAGGATAGTCATAAATCGATTTGATTTACAGGTTTGACAGTAAAATATATTGTAACTTATACTACACATGCTCATACTATTAGTAATTTCCTGCTTCACATTTAAGTGTCAAAAAGGAGTGATATCAAAGTGAATTCATCCCTTCAAAAGGCTTTTAAAAGAATAAGAATACTCATCCACACCTCATTATAAACCCATGCTGTTGTTGTTTCAGTGGAATACAAAAAATCTTTTGAACAATTGTATCATTGAAAAATGTCTGTTTGCCAGCTAAGGTCACTATTAAAGAGATAGTTCACTCAAAAAAATTTATTATAATTATGTAACATTTACTCACCCTCATGACATTCCAAACCCAAAAGACTTCAAAATAAATCTTCAACATTTTTTTATTTTATTGTTATTTATTATTTGTTTATTTCAAAATACAAAGATATTTCTTATAAGCCTGCCTATTACTAACATTTTGGCTGTTTATTAGTACTTATAAAGCACATATTCTGCATGACCATATTCTGCATCCCTAATCCTACCCAATACCTAAACTTAACAACTACCTTACTAACTATTAAAGGGGTCATATGATGCGATTTCAAAATTTCCTTTCTCTTTGGAGTGTTACAAGCTCTTGGTGAATAAAGAAGATCTGTGAAGTTGCAGACTAAAGTCTCAAATCCAAAGAGATATTCTTTATAAAAGTTGATACTCGTCCACGCCCCCCTGAAACAGCTCGTTCTAACGCACCCCCACATATCTGCGTCAGTATGTGGGAAGGTTCTCGATAATGCTGCCCAGATGTTCACGCAAAGAAAGAAGGCATACCTTTTATTCTCGATGTAGTATTATTGTTGCCGCCGCCATATCGTATAGACACTTTGTGTTTCACTGTGAAAGCGAAAATACTTTGGTTGGCCTTCCAAAAGAGGACGATATCCGCTTCGTCATGCCTGGGGCTGATCCGCGCTGGTCACTGAGGAACTTTACAGCAACTTTGCACTGTGGATCGTGGGATAGGCTTTCTCCATAGATGAAGCGGTGTCCAGCCCGGGGTCGTCACATGTGGTTGCTGCAAGATCAAGGTACGCTCCTTCGTAGAATCCGCCTGCTACACCGTTCTCAAGCCGCCCACCTCTGCTCACTCAAGCCGGACACGGCTCACTCTAGACCGCGGCTCACTCTAGGCCTCCGGCCTCTGCTCTCTCAAGGCTGCGGTGTGTGTTGCTGTTTCGTTGAGAAAGCGAAACTACTTTGTATTTGGCTTCCAAAAGAAAACACGACTAGAAATCATGTTTATATCACGTTTAGAATGGGTTTTATGTTTTTGTCTCATCGCTCCAGCCAGACAAGGCATATATTATATATAATATGTTGATGCGTAACATTTCTGTCACACGCTTGACAAACACAGCACACCTCACTTTTCAGAGAGATGAGCCTTGTGAAAATTGACGTATTTCAGAAGCCGGGGCATAGAGGCGAAACAATAAAAATAAAGTTTTTTTAACCTTAAACCGCATAAACACATTTCATTACACCAAATACACAAAATAATATTCTTTTTAGCAGCATCATATGACCCCTTTAATAAACTATTAATACTGAGACAAAAGTTGTAGTTAATGGCTTGTTAATAGTGAGACTTGGACCTTAAAATAAAGTGTGACCAACAAACCTATATGAATTATTAGGTTTAACCCAAATCTTATAGAGATATGAAGAGATATGGTCACATTATGCATAAGCATTGCACATTTCATGATGCCTTTATGATCATTTTGGATCATATAAGTTTTGTTTACACTCTTAAAAATAAAGGTTCTTTATTGGCTTCAATGGTTCCACAAAGACCCTTTACCATCCATGGAACCGTTTCATTCCACAAAAGGTTCTTTACAGTGGAAAAGGTTTCTTTAGATTATTAAAATGTTCTTCACACTAATAATTAAAAAAAAATTAAAAAATGGTTCTTTTAAGAACTGTTCACTGAAAGGTTATTTGGGGAACCAAAACTGGGTCTTCCATGGCATTGCTGTGAAACCCCCCTTTTGGAAGCTTTACTTTAAAGAGTGTACCTGGATTTTCATTAGAGTGACAGAAACTTCACAGGTTACATTTAAAATATCTTAATTTGTGTTTTGCAGATTAACTGAGTCGTAACAAGAATTTGCATTTTTGGTTTACAGTAACTATCCCTTCAGTGGTTGTTGTAAAGAAAAGCTAGATGAAAGTTCTCCCTACATTCTCTTTTTGTGTTCCCCAGAAGAAAACAGACACACGGGTTTAGAACGACCTGACGGTGAGTAAATAATGACAATTTTTATTTTGGTGTGAGCTCTTGGTTTGACAAAAACACTGAAAATAGCATGGCGTGTTGCTGCGCGGCTCTACCGCAGGGATGTTTTCTGAAACCGCAGGCCCTGCCTCAGCCTCACGGCTGACTTTGAGTTTCTGTGGGGGGGTTGTGTTGGGGCTCTGAAGGCTTTGAAGCAGGCCTCACTGTGACGCTGCCGCCCTCACACTCCTGCCGACACGTGGCGAGGTGGATCCCTCCGCTGTGAATTCATGAATAAATAACACCACTGGAGGTTTTGACAAATGAGGGCTGATCAGACAAGCGCCTTATCAGCTCAGCAATAGGGCGAATGGAAAGAAGGAGTTTGAGAAAGAAAGAGAGACATCAGAAGAACAAGACACTTTTGAATAGGACAGTGGGTGAGGAAAATCCCAGTGTCGTGTCCACCTGTTAAATTGAGAAAATGTACCTGCTATAAATATTACCAGCAGTCTTGGGGAAAGTTACTTTTTAAAAGTAATGCATTACAATATTGTTTTACTCCATAAAAAGTTACTACAGTAATTGCGATACTTACTTTAGTTACTTTTTAAGAAAAGTAATGTGTTATGTTTCTTTTTTGTCACCTGATCTGGGCTTACTTATTAATTTTTTAATAATAAAACCCAAAAGTTATATTTTTGGCAACTATAAAGGCCCTTTCACACAAAAGAGAAATGAATAAGCATCAGGCTGAAGGACATGCCTCTTCTTCTGCGCTTTACTCTCAATTGTCTCAACATAGGGACAGGAGAGCTCAATGAATAACTGGGAAAACAAAGTAAGCTGTGTTATAGTTATTTGAAAAAGTAACTTGGATATTTCATTGTAAATATAAAAGTATTGCGTTACTTTGCTAGTTACTTGAAAAAAGTAATCTGATTACATAACTGTAATGCGTTACCCCAACACTGCTTACCATTAATAAAACTGTGTTTTATAAAGCCCCCAAGGGGACATGGTGATGGAAAAAATATATATTACAGTGCTTAAATGTTCACTCACAAATCAGTATGTAGAAAGTATCATGGGAAATCTTTAAGAAGTTTCTTCCGGTGTGTCTACCTCTGGAAAATGGTAAATAATGGTTGTGGTGTTTCACAGTATCACAACATGGATGTTGTTCTCATCATGTTTTCATAAGGGGGAGTGAGAGCTAATGATCCATTAGCTGTTAGATGTATGAGACGATGTAAACATCATCCATCGTGACTTCACAGGCTGTCGTGTTAGTCGTGCTCTCATCAATGACCTGTCAGAGAAGGCCAGCACATGATGGACATTAACAAAGGTCATGAGTAACAAGCTGCTACTTCCATTAAGTGCATCATATACGTTTTTGAACAGAAGCACATTAAACAGCCAGCTTCATTTCACTCAAGCAAAAATGCAGAGTGGATTTACAATAAAATAAAAATGTAGATGTAGATATTTTGGATTTGCCTTGAGTTTTTCGATTTCAGCAGACAACAAATGTTGCCTTTTTAGGCAGGGTTTCTCAGCCATGTTCCTGGAGGCACACAAAGGCTGGTTCTCCTTTTGCATTCTTATGCCTCCTTCCCTTTTGAGATCATCATCCACTGATTTTCAGTTCCACTACTCAAGAATGCAAGTACACAGAATGTATACAATTTCCTGGAGGTGTTCTTGATACTGATGATTCATCAGATGGGTACTTGAAGTCCCAGAAGTCATTGCAGCACTATGATCACAGAAGCTAAGCTCGCGATTTTAAGCTTAATTCTTTTTCTTTCTTTTTCTTTTCTTTTTTTTTTTTTTTTTTTTTTTTTTTTTTTTTTTTGAGGATTTGGAAAATTATATTCATAGAAAATTGTAGCTTGTAAAAATAAAATAAATAAAATACCTTGATTAAGTAAAAAATATTCTCAAAACAAAAACAATCATACAAAATTAAATATTTAATTTTATATATATATTTCTATATATATATATATATATATATATATATATATAGAATATAAAGCCAAAATGTTGCTTACTGTATTTATTATTAATATTTATTTATTTATTTATTTATTTATTTATTTATTTATTTATTTATTATTATTATTATTTTTTTTGGTGCGGTTCAATTCTCTTTACAACTTAATTTTACCATCAACAAAACCTAAATAATGCATAATATGAAAATATAATTTTACTTAAGATTAAATTGAAAACATTTTGCTAGTCATTCAGCTTACTTGTAAAAACAGCTTTGAAAGACCTTAATGGTTATTATGATTGTTTTGTTAAAATGACATATGTTCTGTTGTATATGTATAAATAAAAATAAAATATTTAAAAAAAAAATTATGTTTTGTATTTTAGAATAAAATGCATAATAGTGTGTTACCCACATCAACACTTCATTGGAATTTTTTAGTCTCTGTCATTTTGCACATTATTGTGTTTATGCAGTCCCTTGAAATATTAATATATCTCAGTAACTGACTAACAGGACATACAGTAGTAATTGATTCTTTGTGTGCCAAGCATTCTGCTGCTGTTTTTGGTTATCCTTTGATGTCCAAATGTGTGTAAAATGTAAAACCCGAAGCAAAACCATTAGAGAACCACTGAGCTCCAGCATGTTGTCTACACACGCATTAGTGAAAATCCCAGTGTTGCATTCAGCCAGAGTTCTTCTCGCATCCACCCACTGCTTTTTTTATTTCTGTGTCATTGAACAATCTCTGCGGTTATTCTGTTAGCCCCTTGATCTGTTGTTATTGCTGTTCTTACCTCTCGTTGTGTTCCTTCCAGCTTCACCATCCACTATGGCTGTTGCATTATGTATGAGAGAGTGAGAGAAAGAAAGAGCATAAAGCAGAGGAGAGGTCGCTGTATCGTTCATGAGGGTGCTCTTGCCTTTTTGTTTTCTAGCGTACCGCAGCGCTGCACTTCGGGTCAATAACTCAAGCCTCGGGCCTCGCTCTGCAGGAAGGCCAGCGCACATTACCTCCCTATTACTCCCCCACTTACAATTACCATTAATGACTTTCTCCCGCTGACAAGCGATCTCTCACTCCTTCCGCAGTCTGCTGCACTGTGCTGTGGGGACTGTGGGAAATCCCAGGTTCATCATGCTGGAAAAAGACTGGACCTACAGTAACAATTCACTTGTTGGTCTCAGACTACAGTCTCACCTTTCATAGACCAAGAGAATAATGTTAGGGGAAAATGGAAAATTACTTTTCTGTTACTTTATAATAATGTATTAAGCCAATGGATAGTGTGGGTAGCATATTGCATCTATGCGCATCCAACTTTTTTATGACCATAGATTTTAGATTAAAATATGTATGAATGTCTAAGGGAAAGTGCAGTAAATGGTCTCCATTTATTTTATTTTTTTACCAATGCAAATCACCTCATTTGTAGGAGCCCAGGTCATAAAAAGCCATGATAAATATAATTATAATACAAAAATTCAACAAGTCATAATGATACTAGGTAATGATTATGAGATAAAAAGCATTAATTATAACATTTTAAGTCATGATTATAAAATAAAAAAGCAGACATAATGACAAACTAAATCATAGTTATAAGATCAAAGGTCAGAATTATACATTTTCAGAATTTTGATTGTTTATTTCAGCATAATTTGGACTATGTCAAGATTTTGACACTTATCTTCTGGTTATGACTTTTTATGTCATAACTTCCACGTTTGCATGTTATATTTCTGACTTTATCTTATCATTTTGACTTTGATAATTATGTTTTGTCATCATTTCCAGTCATAATTTTTTTTTTTTTTTTTTTTTTTGTGAAAACTTAACTGTCGAAATGTCAAAAAACTTTTGTGTCGCATTAATCTGACATTTTATTTCATATTTCCACTTTGTTATCTCATAATCATGATACATTATATTTAATGTCTTTTTGTCATAATGACTTTCATGTCATAATTATGATTTACCAAAGCATGATTTCATTTTTCTTATGTGGCAGAAATGGGCTTCCATACCTCTTTGCCTTCACTGTTTTATTTTAAATGTTCCTGCTTTGTTCTGACAAAATATTCCATTGAGTCCCTAAATAAATATGAGGTAATTAAAGCTGAATGTGTATTAATTATAAACTATTAAGCAACTTGCGAGTACTTGATTAGACTAAAGATTTTCAGTTAATACCTCTTCTATTTATTTATTTTATTTTATTTTATTTTATTTTATTTGTCTTGGAATTAGTCATTTGGACCATTTTAATGATGTTTGTATGATACTCTTTGGGGAATTTGCAGACCCTGGTCCCCATTCACTTTCTTTTGGAAGAGAGCAGCAGAAACATTCTTCAAAGCTTTTCCTTTTTTTCACAGAACAATAAGAGGGCTTGGAATGAAATATAGTTGAGTGTGTGATTAAAAAAAAATAAAAAATAGGATGAACTATCCCTATACTATTGTATTGGTATGCTATTTGGTCTCAAATAAATAAATAACAACAACAACATTAGGCAGTATAAAATGTGCAGTAGGCCTATAAGCCATATCATTCCAAGCATAGTCATTGTGTAATATTTTTTGCATATCATGCTAGTGGCAGAGTAACAGAACTCAATATCTCACAGAATGGCTTGCTTCTGAATCACAAATAGGATCAAACGGTTGTTTTCACTCAGCGCTTGTTTTCACATTAAAGCTGAATATGCAGTGTGCACTACTTCTCCTCTGTAAGTTTACAGGCTTTATGTAATGAAGATTCTCCATGCAGTGTCTTTGGGGAGTTTCGTATTGCTTTTCAGCCTTTCAGGGTAAACAAGGCATCCTATATGATGTAATCTCTGGAATTCAACACAGGACAGAGTCTCACCTATTCCAAAGATGCTCCCAAAGGAAAAGTGACATGCAAGCGAAAAAGCGCAAATGGGAATCTCCCCTGATACCCACAGATCTCTCTTCACTCAATCACAGAACGTTCTCAGCCTCTCCTCAAACGCTGACAGCAATATGGTGTTGTGATAGGAACTGTCTCGTGTGGAAAATGGAAGCTCAAATATTGCTTGATGTATGAGAATGTGTGCAGCATGCAAGATTGAGCTTCTCTTTACCATGTCTGATGAGCTCTATGTATGTGTGTTGATGTTAATTGATATTTAAATTAAATATGTGCTTCATATAAATGAGTCTCTTCAGATGACTTTGATTAAACTGCTTGATTTTTAATGGGTTACTATATAAAGTCTTAATGAAGCTTGAAGATTTTGGTTGGTTGGACTTTCAATGGACAAAAAAGACAAAAGAATAAACAAAGACAAAAAAAAAGTGGGTGAGTAACAAATATAACTATGTAACAGGCAGATAAGAAAAATCTGCAAAGATTTTACTACGAGTGCAATGCTTTACCAGGTGAGCTACCAAGCAAGTTTACTATCTGTAAAGTTCCATATATTTTGGAATAAGACATTTTGACATCAAAAATATCATGCATGTGGCAAAAGTGTTTTGAGGTCATAACATGGTATTGTGCAAGAAATGCAAAATCTTTATTAATCAATATTCTGCCTCTGTAATCATGATCTGCATGAAAATGAATAAAATATGTTGTTGTTTTACTGCCTCTGGTGTTCATTTAAGCTGGGAAGTGCAGTGAATCATATATTTATAAATGTATGTAGAGGTAAGTTTTTCTGATGAGACTATGTTGCAGATAAATGTAGAGTCACTTTCAATTTAACAAAAAAAGAACAAAAACAAAACAACGAAAGACTTGGTTGCCATTTTTGCTGTGTGTTCCTTATGTAAAGCCTGCCAGGTTTAAAGTGTGCAGAGCATAATGTCCACTGCAATTTGATAAGATAAGAGCCTTCCATACCATGGATAAGATGCAAGCGGAGGTCCCAGGGGTTCTGCATCTACAGGGGTTAAAACATTAAATGATAGATGCTCCTCTGCCCTATATGCTCTCCATATACACTCATGCCAACTCAATCCATTTACTTCTGTCTCTACATTTCACTTTTCCTCCACTCCCTGCAGACCTAATGTATCCTTACACAAACTCCGGTTGAGGACACACTCCACTGGCCATACACACAGATGGACCGCCCACCAGAGTGCACAAAACCTCCTGCATATAGAAGCCTTCCCTTGTACATGTGCGGCACACTGTTCTAGAGCTGTATCCACAAGATTCTTGGTGGTTACTCTCTCTGAAATTAATCTGTCACATTAAGTTAAGTTTTTCTAGCATGCTTCGACATGCTGTTTAACTTCTGTTAAAGAGTGACTGGTGTAATGTAACAGTTAATGTACAGAAGGTTTCTGGTTTGATTCTTCAAGCAATGAGCCACTGTGACCTTAAGAAAAATGCTTAACCCAAAGGTTACTTCAAGGGAATTGTCCTGTAATAAGTTCAGGGTGACTTTGTCTGAATGTTGTGAAAAACCAATTGCACCAGCCCTGGCCATAAATATTCTGTTTTATCTAGGCCCTTACTTGGACTTTACAGTTTATTGATCAAGGACTGCCCACCTAATCTGACTCTTAAAATGCATTTGTTGTTGTAACCTAATGTAACCATGTTGATTCATTATCAATAATAGTATAATTATATACATAAATATTATATAAATAATAATAAATAATATGTAGAACTTAAAACCAGCTACCACATATCACAAACATATCTCAGATAACAACAGTTCAATGATGACAACTCTAAACATGTTAATAGATATAACAATGTTAACATATTTCTTGGTATTCTAAATCTTATACGCATGCTGCTTCACCGTAAGTATGACTTGCTACTGCCAATGGATACATGGACACACCGTTGTGAGCATGTAAGATCTGCTGCTACTGCATAATTATGCATAAATAGATCCCATAGCAGATTTAGACAGGTGGTGCTGGGGGAAGTGGAGGGTTTCAGAGGAACTCTGATAGAGTGCTGCAAGACCAGCTTACAGCAAATGTTGAACAAGCAATCTCATTGGCTGCAAAATTAGCAGAGGCCAGTCAGGCCTCTGTGTGATTGTGCTGCGCCATCTACAGTTCCATGACTGAACTAGATTTAAATCTATTTACTTGCTACTACATGCCACTTTTATATACAGTAAGATTTTAATCCAATACATGAGCAAACTTTGTCAAATCCAGCACACACAACAGGTGTTGTTCAAAATCCAGTTTCCAGGCAGATTGATGTAACCAGATAAATTGCATCAGAGTCAGCTAATCAGTTTAGAACTGTTGATTTTTAAACCTGTATTGTCCAATTTGTATGTTTGTCAGAGACTAGAAACACCAAGACTTGCAACACCGCTGGAAGCAATATGACTGAAAAAGAAAGAACTAAACATAAAAAACACCAGAAAATCTGTAGGTCTCGACTTATTAGTGGTGAATGTTGGCACTTCTCATATACTCCTCATAAAGAAAGGGGAAAGATGTAGTAGAGGGAGAACTTCCACATGAAAGACAGAGGAAGTCTTTGAAATCACACCTGAAACTTGAAAGCAGCAGGGGTTGGGGTGGAAAGCTCTTGTCTTATATGCTACTCCTTCCCTTTTTAAACAAAGAGTGGAGCAACAACCTCCCAATGCTTTTGCCACAATTAACATTTATCATATAAAATAATTCACCTTGCACAGGTCTTCAAGACATTAGTCCAGAAGTAACTTTAAAAATAAAGAAAGCATAAGCCATCTTCTGCCTACATCGGCCCATTAAAGGTTGAAGGTGGATCTCATGGATACAAAGACTTCTTTTATCCAGTCTCTATTCCAGATCTCTGGAGGATGTATTGCCATGGTAACACAAAGAACCTCTAACCCCAAAAGCACAGAGAGCTTAAGGGCTTGAGGAGCTCTACTGAGGCCAGAGAAAGGTCCTCTGGTATCCAAACACACTGGGGTGAATTTGCTAAAAAGATACACTACTTCAGAGTGTGGATGCAGAAATACCAGAGTACAGCAGAGTATTAAAAATTAAGGTTATTAATAATTATAGTGTTAAAATCAAGTAATTCTTTCAGTGCAAATCAAGCATTTTAATGTGCTAGATTCATAATCTTCATTACTATTTGCCTGCCGTAATTAACAATTAAACTTTTAACAGCTATATCAAAGGTTGCATCCAAAATTGGATGAGCTCTAGTGGATACTATTAATTACTTTAATAAAGTACTTACTTTGTGATCATTAAAAAGTATATAGCATGAATGAAATCCAGATGTACTACATGCATCATGTTGCCACTGTCTTGTGACTTATGGTATGAGCATCGCTTCACTTTCATTCTCATTTTAAATTTTGCCTACAGTTTTATGAATACAGTGAATCCGGACTCAAAACACTAAGATCCACATAGGCTTCTTCATGTCCCCTTGGCAGAAATTGCAGTGGTTCTTCATTGAGCACATTCTGACGTTAAACTAAGTAAAACATCCAAATCTTGCGTCTTACAATATAATTTCATAACAACCCCCTGTAAAAGAATAAAGTTGAAGTTCATCTCAGTTCAGCAACTAGTTTGACATTCAAACCACATATGATGCTATTCACCTTCTAAACTCACGATCTGTTAGATCAGGCTCTTCAGAAGCCCTATGATGCTCTACATGACATCTTTTCTGCCATGAATGAATCATTAAAGGGTTCACATTGTGGAACACAGGTTTTTTTCTCGCTCTGTTCAGGTTTGAGTTTGATGTCTTGTCGGAATGTTCCAATACTCACAGCACAAAGCTCGCTTTGCAGTCAAAACTGACCTTTTACTGATGCTAAACTGTAAAATAGTTTGTTCAGAAATCAGCATGATCATGACCTCACAACCATGAGATCATTAACATACATTATCGTTCAAATAGGACGTAAGATTTTAAACAAATTTTAATTGACCCCAAACTAATAATATGTCAAGGAGGCAAGCCAAGTAATATCAGAGGTCATTTAGATATAGAAGTCTTAAAGATGCAATGTACTATTTAACTAAGTCAAAAACAGCATTTCTTCATAATTATTTGATTAACTTAAAGGGATAGTTCACTCAAAATGATGTTTATCTGCTTACCCCCAGGGTATCCAAGATGTAGATGACTTTGTTTCTTCAGTAGAACACAAAAAAAGATTTTTAACAAAGAACTGTTGCAGTCTGTCAGTCATATAATGTAAGTGGATGGGAATCACGGCTAAAACATACAATAAAACTAAAAAAACATACAATAAAACTAAAAAAAAAACATACACAAACAAAACCAAATTAAACCCTGCGGCTCGTGACGATACATTGATGTGTAAAGACACAAAACGATCAGTCTGTGCAAGAAATTGAACAGTATATTGTTTTTTTTTACCTCTGATTCACACAATGTCCAAACTGTTAGAACCCTCCTGAGCACGTCCTCCTGTGCAGGTATTTTTTCTTCTTCTTCTTGCTTTATGGTGGATCGCAGACTTAAAAGTGCATTACCGCCACCTATCTCTCAAGTGGCCCATTGACACTCCTAATTGAGATTGTAGATAGAGTGTCAATGGTCTACTTGAGAGATAGGTGGCGGTAATGCACTTATAAGTCTGCGATCCACCATAAAGCAAGAAACTGAAGAAACAAGGTCCCCTACATCTTGGATGCCCTGGGGGTAAGCAGATAAACATCAAATTTTCATTTTTGGGTGAACTATCCCTTTAATGCCATGTTGTCCACACACAAAAATATAACAAAAAAAAAAAAAAAGTAAAAAAAAATATATCTTACTTACCATCAATTACAGCCAGCTGAATGGGGAAAAACTATTTCCTACAGGACTTAAAAACCACCACAGTCCAATAAAACATGCTACAGAGGACTGATATGAGGCTCATAATGGAGGCCCTCAGCTGATATTAAAAACTTGTGTTGGTCTGGAGTGGCTTATTCAGCAGTAAATGATTTTGTCCCAGCAAGTGTTGAATTGAAAAAATGCAGTGCGATTGACTTTAATTGAAAGAGTCACAGAGGGCTGAATGTAAGAGTAATGAGTCACAAATGTAAGTATACTTTTTGATATAGCCTAGTTTTCTCAGCCTGTTTAGGACTAAATTACAACAGTTTGTGGTTAATCAAGAAACTAATCTCACCATTGTTATTAAATGAGCGAGGTTATGCTGAAAAGTGATGCAATTGGCACTGATATTGTGTTCTCAGCAGGCTACTGTTGTTCATGCATTTGCATTTCCCCCTCAGAAATATCCAGTTTCAGCTTTTATCTCTCCATCAGGAAGATCAGTGTCAGTGTCTGCGATGCGGTTGGAGGAGCCTGCCAAAAACAAGCAAAAAAAAACCCAGAGCAAAACATTGCAGTACCACAAATCATCACAGCTTTGGCTACATGCTAGTCACTGCCCAGAACACTCAGTTACTAGATTAAAAATTCAGTGAAAATGCCTCAGCCTTAACACTGGGGCTATATTCATATATCAATGTGACAGATCAGAGAGAGAAAGAGAGCTGGCTGGGCATTTTGCCTGTGGAGAGTTTCCTCCGATCTGTGTTCATCAAAGACTTGGCTTGGGCTTGCTGGTTTGTGTTGGTCTCCTGGGACTATTCACAGTCATGTGCAGCAGGTTACCAACGGGCCAAAAGAAGCTAAACCAGCACTGAAACCAGTAAGAGAGAATGTGAGCGCTTATGTATTCATACTTTGATCACAGATGGACCCCCAAAACCAGTGAACAATGTGTCCAAAGATGACACAAAGATGATGACATATAAAGATTACCATCCTACCATCCAGAAAAAAATAAATAAATAAATAAATTAGGCCTAAATGTAAGATTTCTGTTTTTGAATTGCATATAAAACTTCAGTCATTTGGATTACACAATTTTAACATAAATATGATGCATATTTGTCAGTTATATACATAAATATACATACATTTTTGGACTTGAAAAAAAATTTTTTAGTGACAGCTGGATAATGACACTATTGTCTTTTCAGAGCTAGTTTACAACTGAAATTGTATTTGTTTTATAACTGAATAATGTAACAGTTGAATACAGCTGCTCTGTATTGTATAAAGTGCTATATAAATAAATTTGACTTGACTTATTAACAATTTGCAACTGATTAATTTGATTTAAACCATAAATCATATATTACATTTATTAAAATTGTTTCTAATCATAAAAAACCCCTTGCTTTAAGAAAAATACGATCATAAAAAAGTATCAAAATCCCTAAAAAAGTAATACCCAGAAATATGGGATCAGAATCCCGCCAAATGTATTGCAGTCATAGATCGAAAAATAGTAAGCATAAATAAAACATTTAAAAACACATTTAAAATAATAACGCACAAAACTGAAAAACAAATGCAATTTTTTTTTTTAAATAACAAACAAGCGCGGTCATGGATCGAAAAATAATAAGCGTGAATCAAAAATGTAAACACATTTAAATTATATTGCACAAAACTGAAAGTTGAATTCAAAATTTTCCAAATCGCAAACAAAATCAGGTTTCCTGCTCATATGTTATTTTTTTGTGTGCTTGTGGTCTTTTCCCCTTTTGCTCTTGTTTCCACGTTCTGCGCTTGCGTTTCTAAATGTTGCAGTAAGAGTTTCATGTAAATCAGGGCGAGCTTCAGCGTCACCATTGGGCCACAAGTTCTAGATTGACAGCTGCTCCTCTAGCCAATCAGTCCAAGGGGGCGTTGACGTCACTCCAATGCGACTCGTGGCTGGTGTGGCTTTTTTTTTTTTTTTTTTTTTTTTTTTTTTTTTTTTTTTTTTTTTTTTTTTTTTTTTTTTTTTTTTTTTTTTTTTTTTTTTTTTTTTTTTTTTTTTTTTTTTTTTTTTTTTTTTTTTTTCTTTTTTTTTTTTTTTTTTTTTTTTTTTTTTTTTTTTTTTTTTTTTTTTTTTTTTTTTTTTTTTTTTTTTTTTTTTTTTTTTTTTTTTTTTTTTTTTTTTTTTTTTTTTTTTTTTTTTTTTTTTTTTTCGGTGTGTGAAGCTGGATAACCAGCGTCAGCAGGCAAATCCTGGACGATCTCAGGTAATTAGCCATAAATATTTTGTTAATGGGTGACAGAAACATTCCCTTTGTGTGTTATGATATATGCTGCTCCATGTGAAAGCGCGTACAGTAGCCTACCATCGGGCAGGACATCCAAAAGCCCAGCTATCATTCATAGACCTCAAATATAGCTTTTCATCTAAAATATGTATGTAATCACAACTTTACATGGCCGCTCAATGTTAACCCACAGAAATGTGCGCTATTGAAGTGTGTGGGCAAACTGAACAGCAGCGCGCTCACAGCAGGACAGATGGAGGCACCGTGCTCTCACTGGCTCTTCAAAATACTCCGTAATCTTTGGTCATACAGATAAAAGTAATAAATCTTTCGAATCCGTATACGTTCATTTGTGTGCACTCAGAATAAACAACGAAACGTGCTTCTGTAAAATAATTAAAGCAAACGATGTGGTTTCTGTCTTTCCTGTCTCGGTCATGTGAACTTGAGCGCGAGAAACTTCGAAACTCTGTGTATGAAAAATAAATCTATAGACAGTGAAATGTCTACGCTCAAATGAAAAAAAAAAAAAAATAGAAAACGTGTGTGTTAGCATGGATGTTTTACATTAAATTTTATGTGTGCATTAATTCTAAATGTGCATTAAGAATGACTCACGTTCCCTCCCACTATGTTGTATTTCTTTTTGGCGGAATCTGTCACAAAAAAATAAAATACAGTACAGATCACAGCATGCCCACTTTAGTTAAATAAAAATTCAAAAATGTAGTTTTTTTTTTGTTATTTTATTGAACTGAAAGCCATCTTAATGCACATTGCACACACATTACATTTAATGTAAAACATCCATGCTAACACACACGTTTTCTATTTTATTTATTAATTTATTTATTTTTTTTCATTTGAGCGTAGACATTTCTCTGTCTATAGATTTATTTTTCATACACAGAGTTTCGAAGTTTCTCGCTCAAGTTCACATGACCGAGACGACAGAAACCACATGGTTTGCTTTAATTATTTTACAGAAGCACGTTTCGTATGTTATTTCTGAATGCACACAAATGAACGTATACGGATTCGAAAGATTTATTACTTTTATCTGTATGACCAAAGATTACGGAGTATTTTAAGAGCCAGTGAGAGCACCGGTGCCTATCTGTCCTGCTGTGAGCGCGCTGCTGTTCAGTTTGCGCACACACTTCAATAGCGCACATTTCTGTGGGTTAACATTAGATTGAGACGGCCATGTAAAGTTGTGACTACATACATCTTTTAGATGAAAAGCTATATTTGAGGTCTATGAATGATAGCTGGGCTTTTGGATGTCCTGCCCGATGTAGGCTACTGTATTACCACATAGACCAGCCATTAACAATCTGTCCTTCACGCGCAGGTCATTCACTGAACCAGCCACACCAAAAGCAGACAGGAGGAGAACATAAAGACACAGGGGAAGTAGAATTGAGTTCAAAGTTAAAATATAAGCCTACAGTTTATAGTTATTTTTAAAGGTAGGCTATATTTGTGTGTTTACAAAGTTGGGGATCAAAGTGTTATTACGATTCCCGGTCCCGCCCACTCCCGCTGACATTTTTTCCTTTGCCGTCCCAAATCCCGTGATTAATAGTGTGAAGATCTATCGTGTGAGAATGGATAACCAGTGTCAGAAGGCAAATCCCGGACGATCTCAGGTAATTAGCCATAAAATATTTGTTAATGGGTGACAGAAACATTCAATTTGTGTGTTATGATATTTTCTGCGAGCTCTGTGTAGTCCGACTAGGCCGATATCTAGCTCGTTAAAAGGTGTCTTGTTAGTTTGGTTTTACTTTATATTTTAGGCACTGTAGGGCTGCACGATAAATTGCACGCGATATTTAATGCGCGTCTTGTCAGTAAAGGCGGTGTCCTGACATTTCCTACCAGGGTTTACGCACATCAATATCGCGTCCTTTTTTCTCGTGCTAAAACAATGATTTTTAATGTATCTACATTACTGTAAGGGTAGGTTTGGGGTTGGAGTAGGTGTTAACTTTAATAAAAACCACAATCTAATTGGTAGAAAAAATTATTTTAATGTTGGTTTCCTGTAGCTGTATCCCTTCTAGCTACAACCACAAATAAAAACACATAAAATACTGTATTTTTCCGGTTCTGTAATCAGCGGTAATTCTCCATCACCTGCGCGCTTTCACATGGAGCAGCATAACGGCTCTGTGTAGTAAATGCTGCTCCATGAAAGTGCGCAGGTGATGGAGATTTAACGCTGATTAAAGAACCGGCTTTACTGACAAGCTGCGCATCAAATATCGCGCGTTGCGATTTATAGTGGCAGCCCTACTGCCTAAAATATAAAGTATTGCTCACTAAACCAAAACTAACAAGACACGTGTTAGCGGGCTACATATCGGACTACACAGAGCTTGCAGAAAATATCATAACACACACAAAGGAATGTTTTTGTCACCCATTAACAAAAATATTTATGGCTAATTACCTGAGATCGTCCAGGATTTGCCTGCTGACGCTGGTTATCCAGCTTCACCACACCTGCCACAGCACCACGAGTCGCAAGTGACGTCAACTCCCCCTTGGACTGATTGGCTAGAGGAGCAGCTGTCAATCTAGAACTTGTGGCCCAATGGTGACGCTGAAGCTCGCCCTGATTTACATGAAACTCTTACTGCAACATTTAGAAACGCAAGCGCAGAACGTGGAAACAAGAGCAAAGGGGAAAAGACCACAAGCACACACAAAAATAACATATGAGCAGGAAACCTGATTTTGTTTGCGATTTAGAAAATTTTGAATTCATGTTTCAGTTTTGTGCAATATAATTTTAAATTGTTTTACATTTTTGATTCACGCTTATTATTTTTCGATCCATGGCCGCGTTTTGTTTGTTATTTAAAAAAAAAAAATTGCATTTGTTTTTCAGTTTTGTGCGTTATTATTTTACATGTGTTTTTTAAATGTTTTATTTATGCTTATTATTTTTCGATCTATGACTGCAATACATTTGGCTGCTGCACGCTGAACAAATCAAACAAGTAATTTCCAATTAATTAATGTATGAGACTGAAATCAACTGGATTTGTTGATGATAAATATAGAAATCTGGTTATCATTTTAAACAAATTCCATTTTTAGTACTATTACAGAAATCGTGCCTGTTTTATGCCTGTTTAACACTTTACAATTAAGTTCAATTAGATAACGCTGGTTAATGCATTGGATAGCATTAACTAACAATATGCAAGACATTTGTTACAGTATTTATTAATATTTGTGACATCAGTTATTAATAAAAAATACTATATCTTAAATCCATTAAATAATATTGAACAGATACAACGTTCGATTTTAATAATATATTAATGAATGTTGAAATTATTGATAATGAAGATGAATAAGCGCTTTAGAAATATGTTTCATTGTTAATGTTAACTAATGTAGTTAACTAATGTTGACAAGTGGAACCTTATTGTAAAAGTACAGAGACTTGCTACTGCCAATACATACACAGACAGTAAGAAATATCTCTGCTGCACGTCACTTATATAAAATAACCCCCATATATAAAATATGTGAAATTACCCCATAGCAGATCTATACAGGTGGAGCTGGGGAGGTGGAGGGTTTCTGAAGCACACTGCAACTGCTACAGCAAGTACTAGAAGAGGATTTGTATGCTGAGCAGCAGCTCATTGGCTGATGATGTGAAAATAAAAAGATCAGTTACACCACGTGAATAATGATGTGATTATATCAGATTGAGTTAGGACCTATCGGCCTGCGCCTTCTAGAATTTCATGACAGAACTTTGTATGTGTCTGATTAAGTGACATCATTCAGCAGTGACATAAGATACACAGACACTGCACAGAAATGACTGTAAAGTTGCCATTACATACACATACACACATATAATACATGATCTCTCTCTACCGTAGACAGATATACACATTCAAGCAAACATGTGAACCCGCTGACACTCTCACAAAGAGAAGAGCACTCTACAGAGACCCTTACAAATGGGAAACAGAGATAAAGGCCTGTGATCAAAGGAGGCTGCTGGAATAACGGAGGAGAGGAGGGAGGAATCTGCAGAGGGATGAGCATGGAGAATAATTGGGTGTTTATTTCCACTGCATCTGTTGTGGCACTCTCCTCCTCTCTGCATGAGTCTGCGACACACTGAAGATTTGAAAGAGAGACAGCTGGATCATACTACAGCAGACAAGTGAAAGAGAACTAGACCCGGCGCAATCCCAGAATCCTCTGCTCATCGGGTTACTCAGATGTTAGTCTTTAATAGCTCAGAATACGTAATGGAGTTCTACTGTAGAGGATCTCTCAATTAGGATGAGATTTCTCTCCAACATTTCTCCTTAAAACCTTATAGGAGAAATAAAAGTGAAACTTACTGAAACTCTTGAGGAGATGAATATTTTTCTCTTGAGAGTAGGAGAAGCAGGAGGCTTCATTACATCTCATTGCTGTCTGAGAGAAATAAATGAGATATTAAGGAGATTCTCTTCAGTTTTTTTTTTCTTAACTATAACTTTCCTCCACTCTTCTTTCTCTCCACCTCTTGTTCTCTGCCTCATGCATGTGAACCCATCCTTACCTGTTCCCTACAGGCAGTTATCCACAGTTTCTGCCAATTGAATCTTTTCCAATTAATAGTTTTACCGTCTGCAATGCAGTGACTGGAATGAGGCTGTCCCTGAACAGATAGGTTACCATGACAACAAGCCTTGTTATGTCTGATTAAATTTCCATAATGTGTAATAAATTCAGCAGAGTGGCAGGCATTACGAGCACAACGGCAGGCATTTTCTGAGTTTTTATTGTGGTACAGCCATCCAAGGCTACCCTTCTGTTCTGATCAGACAAGAGAATGAATGGATGGTACTCAGACAGCTCTGAGACCGTCTGCAAACTTTCACAATGGGAATTTTATTTAAAGTTTCGGCATTATGCAACATTCACCCAAAATTTCACAGTTGGTGCCATTTTATCTTTGTTCAGTCTCTAGTGTGACGATTCAAGCTACGACCCATGAAAACATAATGAAGATGTAGGAATATGGACAGATAGAAAAGATATATTTCTGGCTGATGAAATGAACCTTGCATACACTGTCATACATTATCAAGTTTGGCCAAATTCTGAAACTAGGAATTGGCTTCCTTTCAGATCACAAGGTGAAACTTGAATTTGAACACTTAAGAGGCCTTTTATTGCTGAGTAAATTAGTTACAAATTACTGATTTCAGATTACTTGTGACCTGCTTTAAATTACATGAAAAAATTGTAGTTAGTAACGTAATTTAATATATTTACACACTTTAGGTAATATAGTCAGATAACCTTTTGTCTTCTTTTAGATTACTTTTGACCTAACTCCTTATTCACATTGTTTTAAAATGATAATATTTTACCATATTAAAATGAAAATACAAAGAAAAAGAAAATAAATTGCATTCATTGTAATTAACAGCATGAAGTACATTAAATGTTACATTATGTCAAGGTTTGACAAACTGGGGTTCGTGAAGTAACTGCAGGTGGTTTGTAAGTTTAATAAAAAGCTAATAAAGTTTCAAGCTATTTTACAGTATTTGTACTTACATGTACTTACAGTGTTAGAAAGTACTGGTAATTTGCGTGGGGTAGGGTTAGTTTTAGGAGTATGTTCAGACTTAGTACCAAGACTTAGTACTTATTGTAACTAATTACTGTAATAATTACATAGTATGAACATGACATGAGGAACAGGACTGTGAATTAAAGTGTGGTTACACTTTATTTTAAGCTGTCCTTGTTAAGTGTCACTGTGTATTTAGTAATTATACACTTAAGTACTGAGTAATATTAATTAACTACTTACTATATGGTTAGGGTTAGGATTAGGGTTTGTCTTAGGTTTACTTGCATGTAATTATGCATCATTTATTGTTATTATAATAGTAAGTACATGTAACGTGTGTAATAAGGACACCTTAAAATAAAGTGTTAACAAAAAAAAAAAAAAAAAAAACAACTACATTTAACTTCACCTCATAATACCCAAATAATATACAAAAATTCATACCATATTTACACCAAAATACCTTAAAATCCCTGCAAACCCAAACAAGAAAATAATAAGAAATAACAAAAACATATGAATTGCAATGTTTAAGAAAAAAAAAAACATTTAAAATACAAATGAAACAATGTAAAATTAAAAACACAAAAAGATTCAACATTCAAATAAACATTAATGTGTTCATCAGTAGATGATGCAATTTTGAAATAATGAGAAAACACTTCTTAAAACTGGACTGATAAATTAATTGATTTCTGTGTAATTATATGCGACAAACTAGTGACTGGTCTTTGTGTGAATGTCCACAAAACTGGAAGACTTATATAGGCAAAGGCTGTTTTAAGGGTGTTTTCCCTGCAGTGGTTCAGGCTGTAGGATTGCCGAAGGACTAAAGAAACGTTATCAGCACGATGGTCTATTACCACCCACTGTCACTTATACCAACGACGGAAATAAGCACAGTTAGAATAGCTAAATATGTGGGAGAGTGTTGCTATTAAGTGACTATATTGTACTGGCCTATAATAGGTAGCACTTTAATATTAACCTTGAATCAATACTAGTAAGCACATGATTAATCATTGAAATGGTTTAATAACAGTATTTTGTTATGGTTACACTTGAATTGGGTACAAAATAGATGAAGGATGGTAAAACATATACAGTTTATTGTATCCAACATGCATGTAAAATATTACCTAAAAGAGAGAGAGAGAGAGGGTAGAGCCCCAAGAAGAGAGTGGCAGCAAAGAAAAGAGGCAGCAAAGAGAAAGAGCCAGAGCAACAGTTACAGTCTGCTTTTATCCCTTCCTTGACCATGTGACTAAAAACCAAATGTGAGACATTCAACCAATCAGCAGATTACAGCTTCACCCGCTGGGCAAAAGGTGTGACTATTAGCACACCCCCGATGCATACACAGGCCATGATCGATATCAGCGCTTCTGTGCCTTCAGGAATGCCAAATGGCCCTTTTGTTGCTCAAGACAGGTTTATGACAGGAAAGCAGAAGTCTTTAATAATTTTTGACCCTACACTGTTTTAGAAAGAACATTTAAAAGATGAAAAAAAAATAACTGGGGAGAATCAATCAATTCTGAATAATTTATCTCTATTGTGTGAATAATATGTAATCATGTAACAGTAACAGTAGTCCAATTAAGAGTATTTTAAAATGGAATATAATCTAATTACAAGTACTTAATGTTGGGAATCTAATTATGTAATCCAGATTACATATAATCAGTTACTACCCAGCACTAGTACAAGTACAGTTTATTAAAAATAAACTTTTAAGATTCGGAGTACTTACTTAATTGTGCTTTCAATACAATTACACACACTTCTTTTTCACAAAAGTGACTACAGTTGCATTATCCAAATCTGTTAGCTTAATTAAAAACTAGAATGGTCTGGTGTGGTGTCAGACTAAAGCATTTACATCACATTTTAAAAAGGAAAATTATTGCTTTGGTTTGACTGAAATTGAACTTTTAAAGTGCATGTATACACCCTTAATGAAGCAGCCCTAAAAGATGAGATCTAATGATGAAATGCAAACATAAGGGTATATAGAGGCACACATAGCAATTAACATACAAGAAAGCAAAGGCGTAGGTTAGGTTTGAAAGTTGTTAGGGACATACTGAGAGGAGGCAGGAGACAACCTTGACATTATCATTTTTAAAACAAATCAGCCAATAAAGCAATGAGTCACAAGACCTTGATCGTATTCAGAAAATGCCATTGCGTGGATGTAAGCAACACTACTGTCCCAGACTTCTTCTCTTTCTCTCATCCGAAAACTTTCTTTTCCTGTGAAATCTCAAAATAAAATGCAGTCGTATCTGTCAGTGTTACTGATGTTTTTGGCAAGCATATGCTACTTTCATTTGTTTTTTAAAATTGTTCAGTCAAGCGAGATTTACGCTCACAACCTCTGGCACTGAATGGAAGACATGCTCCACTGAGCCACATCAGCTCATGTTCAGATTTAGGGCTGACTCTCTTAAGACTAAAATCCTTGAATCACCCTTATATAGAAATATGTTCACCAATGAAAACATGTGTGACAACATTTTTGTCAGGACATTCCAATTTTTCTGAATTTTAAAAGGAATCCCAACCTCAATTATGGCAATTCAAGAAACACTTCTGCTACATCCCAGTTTGCCTATTTATACTATGCCTTAAAAATAAAAATACTAAAAAAGGAAGGGATCAAGGACCTGAACGTGAAACAAAATGAGAGTGTGAATGGACTTCATGAAAATGTATTTATTTGTTTATTTATTTATATACATAAAAAGCATATAAATAAAAAGCAAATTAATTTCAATTAAAATAAAATAAATCCAAAAAAAATGATGCTTAAAAGAATCGCACGTGAAGGGTAAGATTTGTGAAAATATACGAAAAGATAGCAAGCATAAATTAATTTTGCATGCGCAAGAAAAGTTTGGTAAAAGTGTAAATCACTTTTCAACCCAGATAGCAAAAAGCCTAATGGTACACAGCTTATAAAGGATCATGCTTTTTTGTTTTATTTTTTATTTTATTTTATTATTATTTATTTTTTAATACGTATGCGTGCATTAAAAATATAATTCCAGCAATAAGAATGACGCTGAGTCAAATTAAGATAAAGATGTGTTCTCACGTCTGGAGTGTTTATTGAACCAATCATATAAGAGTTAATCGAGAGTTGGTGAGAGCCTCATTTGATTGGCTGCAATAAGAAGGTCCCGCCTTCCACTTGCAAATCTGAAATCAGTGAGAGAATCGGGCCAAAACTGCAAGCGCAAACATGCAGAAGTAGCTTATATCTGGTTATTTTGGGAACATTTTGCCATACGCACACAAGAAGTAATTTAGACATTTGCAACAGTTTATTTTTTACATATTGATTTTACGCGGTCAATCCTTTTTCCACTTCTTGGTACAGTTGTTTTCACTTGCAAAACACTGTTCACAGGCTTGCAATACTTTTGGCTGTATTTTGGCGAAACAACAATTCCAAAAGTGTACGCGCGGAAAAATGGAAATCAGAAAAATACAGATCATAACAATACATCAATAACACTAACAAACAAAAATACAACACATAATAAACACCAACAAATAAAAACAGTAAAAGACTGCAATTTCTTTTTCTTACTCCTTAAATGTGACTTCCAATTTTACCAACCTTTTCTTGCGAATGCAAAATTAATTTACGCTTGCTATCTTATGCACACTTTCACAAATCTAACCCTTCACATGGAATCTTTTAGAAATCATTTTATCTCCATAGTTTTAATGCTTCAAATAACTTCTGTGAAAATATATAGGTAAAATAATATTTCATTGTCATTCAATATAACATAGCCTATCAATGAAAAATTTAAACAACATTCTTAAGGCCCCGATATACTTCAAGTGAAATCGAAAAATCTAACTGATGTGATGTCATTTCGAATAAAATCCGGGCAAAACGAAGTTCGTTTTGTGATTGTTTTGGGAGTTCGAAATGGCTTTCCAAAGCGAACTTTCCAGAAAAGTTTGTTCCGGTGGCCAAACACCTTCGTACTACCATTGGTCCTGACGATTACATCATAGGAGGTGTGCGCTGTCCTGATGTTCGATAAAAACATACCGCAGCTCAAGTATTTCGACCGTTTTACCCATAAACGAAGAACAAAAAAGAACTTCGTTTTGAGTATATCGGGCCTTTATTCTGAAATGCTGAAATGTACTATATATAGGTGAAAAATATTTTTATCATAACATTATGCATAACTCTAATGCATAACAAATACATAACATCAAAAAATTAACACCCAAAAAAATTTTTTATGCATAACATGTTTATGCATAATTCATACTGAACATCAAAAAATTCACACCTCAAAGAAGTTTCTACTAGCTAAAATTGAAAAACAATCAGCATCTTGTCTGGTACCTGAATTCCGATGCAAAAATGTAATTTAATTTTCCATTCATGGTTCACAGCTCTGGTTGTTATGGTGACAGCCATAGACCGAGTGACAATGAGGGTGAGTTTGTGTTATTTTTCGAATTCTTTACCAGCACTCAGTCTCTCTCCTCTCGGCCCATCGGATAATGCCATTCACAAGCACTTGACATTGAACACGTCTGCGATTGAACAGATCTAACAAAGGCATGCGTGAAAGAAGAGAAGCTCTTCTCTCCCCCTCTCGTCCTTCTCCCACACTTCTCTCAGAGGTCTGATATTTGTTAACACAAGCATCAAATATCACACTTTTTCCATTGCATGACACACCGTTAGTTATTTTCATCAGGTAAGAGGGTTCCCCTGTTTGCACATTTTCTTCCCTCATTTTCTTCCCCTATAGAATTTTGTGGATAAGGTGGGCCCAAGAGATTTCAGAAACTTTTTCTATTTCATCTCACTGCTGGTAGGAAAAATAATTGTGATATGAACAAGATCTCATCTGTAATTTTTAATTCCTTCTAGTGGTAAAGATCGAGTTCACCCAAAAATAAAAGTTATATCATCATTCAATCAAGTAAATGCTGTTCCAAACCTTCTTCTGCCGAACACAAATTTAGATATTTTGAAGAATGATAAAGAAAGTTGCTGATAGCCATTGTCTTCTATAATCAAAGGGGAAAAACACTATGGAAGTCAATGGGGACCAGAGACTCTGGTTACACACACATTCATCAAAATATCTTCTTTTGTGCCCAGGAGAAGAAAGAAATTCATACAGGTTTGGAACAGCTTAAGGGTCAGTAAATGATGATGGTATTTTCATTTTTGTGAACTATCCCTTTAATTAATTATTTTGTAAAAGCTAACTCATTTTTAGCAAGATAATTTATGAAGCCCCAAAATGGTCTCACACAAAATGAATGAATGAATGAAGGAAGGAAGGAAGGAAGGAAGGAATAAATGAAAAACATAAACCAGATAAACATAAACCAGAAATGGCAACGCATATGAGAACAATTTTTTTTTTGAGTGCACAATTTTCAAAAGTTTTTTTTTTTTCCTGCAAATGACATTTTACAGATGATAAGACTGTGTGATAAAGTTTTGCTCTCTTTTGAAGCCCTTTGAAACTTTGAGTAAAGGATTCAGGCAAAAAACAGAGGAATTGTTTTTCAAACTCAAGCCTAAAATTATTAGTCTAAAATGGTTTCAGCAGTGTTTGAATGCGACACTAATTTATGAATGTTAAATATTTAGCAGGGGATTGTGTGAGCCAGCTTTATGAGGGGGGTTTGTCTTATGCAGTCAGACTTCTGGTAATAAAGTCTGCTCTACATTGCCGCTAATATTGTGCTTGCAAACTTTTGTGAGCTTTTGGGACAAGTATTCAACATCAGGGTTCGATTCATTTGGTCATTGTGAAAGCAGTTTTTTTGATATTAAAACCTGTCCATCAGGAGTGAAGCTTCCTACAAGCAGTTTGTGTAGGTCACCAAATCCATAGGAAGCACCAACTCCAAGTTAATCAAATAGAATAATGTATAATTAATATCAATTAAATGTGCATATTCATGAATAATATTTCTCCTTTTCTTATTCCAATAGACAGCTTTGCTCCAATGCAATTGTTAATCTTGCGATTGCTCTGTTCATTTACATGTTACACTTTCTCACAACTAAGTTATGGCACAAGAACAGCAGTTATATTGTGATGATCAGTTTTCTCCAGGAGCTCAAGAATCCCAACTCCTGGAAGTTTAGTGACCAGTTCTCATTATCAAGTAGCTTATTAGCATGCATATTACTAGCATAACTTATTAAATCACAAATTAAAAACGAACACATTTATGCCTTATTGTGCATGACCATATTTTAGACCCCTTAATCTGAATCCATGCCTAACAAACATCTACCTTACAGCTATTAATAAGCAGCAAATTAGGAGTTTGTTGAGACAAAAGTCTTAGTTAATATTGAGAACTGGTCCCCAAACTAAAGTGTGACCTGATAAATTTTTAATTATTAGATGAAACGCGCATGAAAGGACCAATAAATGGTCTAGATCTGTTACTATGAAGATTGAAGTACCTTCTCTCTTCAGGAGTATTACGTTATAAAAGAGACACAATTAGGAAGGAGCATGAAAAAACTGGCATCAAAGAGATAGTTCACCCTAAAAATGAAACTTCTGCCATCATTTACTAACACTCATGTTGTTTCAATCCTGTATGAGTTTCTTTCTTCTGCTGAACACAAAATAAATTTTGAAGAATGCTGGTAAACAAACAGTTTCTGGTCCATGTTGACTTTCACAGTACTTTTTCTATACTATAGAAGTGTGTTCCCCTGCCTACACCCTAAAAACACTGAGATGTGACCCTCCAAGCAGTTTGGAAAATAGAAGGATGTCAAAAGTAATCCGAGCATTCTTGACATACTCAGCTATTATTTAATAACATCATATCCAGTAAGTCAGTGAAATGCAGCTGTAAGGATTTACTCATTGTATAATGCAGAAAGATTTTCCCCCTCACTCGTCTCAGATGGAGTGGCCAATTTCACAGTCACGCAGAGGCAGCTGATGGGCGGCATTGCTTTTCTAGCGCTGATGTCACTATTGATTTGTGAGTGGGCTTTCCCGGCTTTCCTTGGCTCTGTGGTGGAGCAGCTCATTTTTATGAAGATGTGGAAAGAAGAGAGAGAGTTATTGAGTTTTGCGTGATTAGTGGGGGAGTCCGTGGGTCCCTGGCCTGTATTTAGACTACTTACACAATCGACCTCCTCACATGATGAGAGCATGCCTGAGTTTGACAAGTATCAGAACTACAAACGAGAATCACAAGGAGTTTAAAGATGAAACACATCAGTCAGAGTATTTTAGCATATTTAGCAGGCAATCAGGAACCAGTAATGAAAATAAGCATTATGAAAATCATTCAGTTACATTACTATATATATATAAATCAATCCAATTTTGAGCAAAAAAAAAATAATAATAATAATTGTTCTCATTTTGTTTTTCTATTAATGATTGCAATATGTAGTCATTGGGTTGATGCAATCCTGTTACACCATTACATCCAAAGTCTTTGCCTGTGAGACAGATACATAACACAGTATTCGTTTTTTCTGGCTGACATTTCAAAGAAACTAAAAAATATAGTGTTGTATATTTAGAGCAGCACGTTTTTTTTTCTTCTTTTTTTGTGGCAGATAAAAGTAGAGACATTTGCATTTCAGTGCAATAGTACTTTCAGAGCTGCTTCTTGTAAAGTTTTACATCACTCTGATACTGATAAAGGGCTAAGTGATGACATCTTGTAACTCTTGGTTAGTACTGAAATAGCAGAAGATGGGAAGGTAATGAACACTACAACTCTCTCTACAGACTTTTTTTTTTTTCATTTTTTTTTTTTCATTTTTTTTTAAATCTGTTTAAGTGTGGCTGCAAAACATTTGGAATCGCCTTCATTAGGCCTCAAGTGTTTCTAAGCCAGAAAAGACCACAGAGGCACACTAAAGATAAAGAATAAAAAGGAACAGCAAAAAGGACCATTGACTTCCTGAGACATGTCTCAAAATATCTTTCCATCAATATTTCCATCAGTCCCTTTAAAGTATCTATAGTTCATATGAGCCAGTAACTATATATTCAGAGTCTTCTGAAGTCACGCAGTCATGTGCGTGTGCGTGTATGCGTGTGTGTGTGATTTCTGCTGCTCTTATCCTTGCAAAGTAAAATAACATGAAAATATCTGCATAATGCTGCCTTCAGATTTAGGTTATGGCTCCCAGAACCTACAAGTGTGTGTGTTAAAAAAAACTCTGTAGAGATGTTCTAGTGGGCTTTTGTCCATGAAATACTGCTTGCAAAGATTTTATGGTAATGGTCTGTGATCAGCGTTGAGGCTGAGAGCAGTGTGTAGAGATGATGGGGCAATAGGGAAAACCATGGGTCAGCGACTTGTATCAAAAACAAATCAGTCCTGAGACCTTGATGGCATCATTATCACCATTGTTGGGGAATAAACATTCATTAACATACAGTATACATTGACATTTAAAGGTGCAGTGTGTAATTCCTGCTACTTTAATGGCACCAAACTGAACTGCAGCAATAATGATAGTTTTTTAAAAAGGTTTAGCTTGAGCCAGAAGTTCAATGTCGATCTGGTAAATGCAAGTCCATTATGGGAGCAAAAAGTATCTTTCTCCATTGACGGACATTGAATAGCATGTAAATATTTCATAATATTATTATAGATGTTTTAGCAGTACCTATTTTGAAGTGCTCTTAGCAGCATAAAATAGACTTCTCTTTCCCTGCCTGCTGCAATTGACGTCACAGAACAGTACAGACTAATGCTGCCTTCAAGTGCGCCCGGAAAACTCATACCTCCAAGTGTCCATTATAACGACATGTCATGCATTCAGGTTAGAAACGTAACATGGAAGTAACCTAAACAAATCAAAACATATATTATGAACAAAAAAAAACAAAACAAAAAAACTATATATGGATCAGCGTCCATGATGGTTCCATCCCGAAAGCATTTAAGGAGGGGGCTGGCGGCGTCATAAGGAAACTGGAGCCTGATTCTATTTCGTGCATGACACTGGTGTCCTCGTGGGTCCAAAGTGGTGCGTTGAGGGACTAAAGACGTGAGCTTCAGAACCAACGCACCAGTCTAGGCCGTCGGGCCAGGATGCCGGGCCGTCACCATTCCCCTGCTCAGTGAGTAGGCCCCGGAAAGATGAACACTCCCCCCCCTTACCTGTAGGACCCACGACCATGACGAGGACACAGATGGGTTTTTTGGAACAACTTAGTTTTGGTTTTTTCATGCACGGAGGCTCACTTCTAACAAGTGTCTGATTATCTGAATCAGGTATGTTAACAAAAAGAGACATACAAAATATGCAGAAAAAATGCCTTGTTTGTAATGGGTTTTATTAATTGAGAGACGCTGGTATTGTCATTATAATCAGGAATTATGTCCTCACTGGATGCAAAAAAATGCCTTGTTTGTAATGGGTTTTATTGGTTTTGTCTGGTCGTGCTGGGAGACGCCATCACAGTATGTTAAGGGGTGTGACATTTCCGTCACACGCTTGAGGTATTTGGCCAATCACAATGCACTGGATAGCTGGCCAATCAGAGCACACATCGCTTTTGAGAACAATGAGCTTTGTAAAAATCGATGCGTTTCAGAAGGCAGAGCATAGAGGAGAAACAATAATGTATAATATGTGAAAAATAATGTGTTTTTTGAACCTTAAACCCCATTAACCCATTTCAATACACCAAATACACAAAATATTGTTCTTTTGAGCAACATCATATGACCCCCTTAAGGTCCAATTCTCGCCATTAACAAACCATTTACTGCAACTTTTGCTGCTTATTAATAGTTAGTAAGGTAGTTGTTAAGTTTAGGTAGTGGGTAGGATTAGGAATGTAGACTATGGTCATGCAAAATATGTGCTTTATAAGTACTAATAACCAGCCAATATGTTAATAATAGACATGCTATTAAGCAACTTGTTAATAGTGCGAATTGTTCCCTATACTAAAGTGTTACCATAGTTTCGTATATAGATTATTATCAGGGTTTCTGCCTTGTTTCAAATCAACATGCCTCTTCCAACAACACAACTCAAATCATCTATAATTCAGAGTTTCCCACTTGTAAAAAATGACTTATTTTGGCCAATCATGTGCTTAGAGCTCGTAATTACGATATTTCCAATCCCACTTAAAAGGCACCAATCAATAAATGCTATCCTCATGTCAAATCTAATGCTTTCAGTGGATCCTATGCCAACCGAACAAGTGCTATTGAGTTAATGTGAATGGTAATGGAAGCTTCCATAAACTTTGCTGGACGACTCAAACCATCCAATATGTCTGCAACCCATGTACACACTTTTTTTGTTGAGTTGGCTGCGCAAATCCTGACTCAACATACTGTGTCAGTTCTCCCCAGCAACTGGCAGAGTAAAAGAAGCGGTCATCTAAAAACCGCTCATGTCATGTATTATTGATGGACGACAGAAGGGAAGAGAGAGAGAGAGAGAGAGAGAGAGAGAGAAAAGAGGAGGATACAAACACGAATGCACACAGAGGCATTTCACATTGCACTTAACTGCAGGTTATCATCATTCTAAACCCTGCTTTTAACCCTATGTAGAGGAAGGTTTCACACTTGTAAATTGGAATGGAGGTTAGCAGCACTCTTATGAAACCCCGCTCTGGAGTTTAGTACTGTGAAACGATGCCGTGATTAAAATGTTCTGGCTAGATGTTTAGCAACAGACAACCGAATCAGAAATTGAATGCACGTGTCTCATGCATCACATGCTTTGTAAATTCACACAAACCCAGCATGCTGTAAACAGCCAAGAATGTCATGTGGCAACATTTTTCTCAGATGCAAATGCACAAGACAAGTCATTGTTTAAACCAACTGCACCCTTTTGTTTCTTAGTGACATCTGTGCTTCCTTACTCTTTCAAGAAGGACAGCAGTCTGGATGAGGACAGCATTCCCGCTCACCAGGACAAAGCACACCATTTTGAAAAATCACATTATTATGTAAAATTAACATATTAGTACATTTTGAAAAGGTTCCGCCCCAGTGACAGCTTTGAATTAAGGAATTTTCCATTAAAGCAATAAGCCCCAAGAAGCTGTGGTTTACAGTTAATTTATAACAGCTATAACAGCTTATAACAGCTTGTCAAGGGATGATGTTAACTTCAGGATTGAAAGTTACAAAAGAAAATGTCACCACTGCAGTGCTCTATGTAAAACCTTAAAATGAGTTGTTAAAATGAGCTGAACTTTAAATTAAGTTTTGTTCTATATGTGAGCACACTCCTAAAGTGCATTAAAAACACTAAAAACTTGAAAAAAAAAAAAGATGATAAATGACCTGATGAATGTATATGAAATGAGTACAGTCATTCCTGAATTAAATTAATCATCCTATGGGGGCTTGCTTTAAATCCTATAATGCAGAGTCAATATAAGAGATTCTCTCTAAATCACTATCATTTTAATTTCTTTTTTCCTTTCCCCACAGGATGAATTTAGATTGGATTTATCACTTTAATATAAGGTGGCTGATATCGTGAGATCAGCTAGTGTTCTAGAATCAAAATCATGGTTCAGCTACACCTGACACAGATAGCTATAAAAGCATGTCTTTAATTGCTTTTAAGCATCATTCCATGGCCACGTGCGAGGACTTTGGACAGCCACCGCAGAATGACCTAGATTTCACAGATTAAGCAAATAATTTGCTGCCTTTAGCATAGACACGCATCTGAAGCGAAAACCAGAGACCTGTCACGTCTGGCGCATGTCGCTGTCTTCACTGTCCCTTTGTCAAAAACAAAATGCACCTGTCACCTCATTTGATTTAGCCAAATATTACATCTCATGGCTGTCAGTGGCAGAGCATTGTCAATTCAATTTCTCGCATCACGCCCCAAAGGAAAGTGGCAGCTTTGGTTTGCTAGCTGCATTTTACACTTCAAATTCCTTACAAATCTGCCATAACAAATCAAGGAATTACTAGCTGCTCATGCTATAAGTGAGAAAATAGCTGAAATAATAATGCAAAGCATAATGGTAAATTCAAGTACCATGTGTGAGTTATCGGCTGCCGTTTAGTCTTATTTAACTTGCTTGGTAATGTTGGTGTTGAAACATTTATCCTCACTCCAGTTTGTTTTCCCACATGCAGCTTGTTACCTTGGCGCTCTTTGCCGCTATGACAGCCACTATTAAGACCCTGAGTGATTTTTATGACTCCGCTCTGTGCTGGAAAAGTAACCGCTCTCTCTTACGGGTCGACCCAGGCAGTGCAGGCACCGCAGCTTCAGGGAGAACCATTAATCAGGACCCTCAAAGCACGACCCCAATGTCAAGACAGCTCTTCCAGGACCTAAAATAAATCAAGCCTGCACTTTAGTACAGGAGCTGTTACAATACTAAATTTGTGTTGTACAGCTCCTTCAAACCATCTGCAAAATCATTATTTCCCTGCTGCTTATAGCTAACCGTCTACAGGTCATTAGATGTGTGGAGCCAAATGTAAAAGAAAGGCTCTGTTCCATAACATTGTGAAAGTATTTTAATGCATCGTAGGCCTGTTGCTGACTCAAAGCATGTTTCAAAAAAAGGTATAACTCAAATTATTATGATGCTTTGTAAAATCTTATGCATTGTTAGAAAAGGCATTCCAATAATGCTAAATTGGGCATTCTTTATTTACCACGAAATGCAATTTGTGTTTGTGGAAAAGTAATGTACGGAAAGGTGCGAGGAAGAAAGGAACAGTTTGCTGTGGGAAAATGTGCAGGTAAAGATAAGGTAAGGATGCAAAGCATGAAGGAAAGGAAGAGTGTGGAAGGGAAGGGAAGGGAAGGGAAGAAAATGAATGGGAAGGAAAGCACAGGAAAAGAAAAGAAAAGAATACACAAAAGGAATAAAAAAAGAAAAGAAAAGGAGAAAAGAAAAGGTGGGGGTGAAAAGAAAAAAAAGAGGCTAAAAAAAGAAAAAGGGAAAGAAAAGAAAAAGAAAGAAAAGAAAAACAGCAAAGAAAGAAAAAGAAAGGAAGACATTAAGTGTTAAGTTAAGTTAAAGAGTTAAGTTGTTAAAGTTAAGTTAAGTTAAGTTAGTTAATTAAGTTAAGTTAAGTTAGTTTAAGTTAAGTTAAGGAGGGCAGGGCAGGGCAGGGCAGGGCAGGGCATGGGCAGGGCAGGAAAGGAAGGAAAGGAAAGGTAAAGAAAAGAAAGGAAAGGAAAAGGAAAGGATAGGAAAGTTGTAAGGAAAGGAAAGGCAAGGAAAGGAAAGGAAAGGAAAGGAAAGTTAGAAAAATTGTACCCTATATTTCACCAATATTACTAATAATAAAAGTTTTAAAATGTTTCTTGACTTTAAATATTTTGACTGTGTTGTGGTCGCAATCCTATTTTCCATCTTTTTTATTTTTCTCCTAATAAACTTTTTAAAATCATCACAAAACCTTGTCGACCCTAAACTTTTGAACATTAGTGTTTATATACTGTGTTGTGGTCGCAATCCTATTTTCCAGCTGCTAAAAGTCATTGTGTTGTGTCACTGGATAACAAGCACATCTGGGGTGAATGCATTTCAACATGCTGCAGAACAGCAGACCTTTACAGGCAGCTAAAGCAGAAAAACAGTAGAGTCTGATTCCTCACTGTGCTCTGCCTTGTTGATCATTTCATCTATTTTCATGTGGGCATTGTGGGCAGCAGGACATCCTGTGTTTGCGTGCTGTGCTAAACCTGAGGTAATTCACTGCAGAGACCAGACTGGTTGTGCTGGTGTGCTGGTGGCAAGGTAGACGCCCAATTAAATCTCAAACATACAGCATGAATCATTTAGCACTGTTAATTCAAGAGTTCCCTCAGGCGAGTGAGGAGAGGAACTGCCATGAATAGAGGCTCAAAGCATCATAGAAATGCAGTGAATGTGACAGCTTCAATAAATTATCTCTTCCAGAGCATCACAACTTGTTTGACAGGGGTTTAGGGACAGAAAGATCTATTTGCTCATTTCTGGTCTTTGATAATGAAGAGATGAAGCATTTTACTAATTTAATATCTACTTCTCTGAAGGCTATAGACAGTTTCTCTGTAGTCAACATCCTCTCTGTAAACCTAGAGTGACAGCTAGTGGTTGTATTTGTATACTGCAATCTCATTTCAGAAGCCTGCGAGCCAGAGGCACATACTGACATTTGTTTTCAGCTCATTCTCTTTAATCATGGACTTCCTGTCATGTACCCAGCATGCCTCATGGTGTCAAGGTCACTTTTGCACAAGCTTTTTTGTGGCATTTTGTGTTGAAGGATGTGGATGATAGCCTACTTTTGCTTCTGACCACGGATGAGTTTGACTTGTAAGTCTTAATGTTTTTAAGCCCTAATTCCCTTACAATAAAGCAGTGTTGTCATACTATGGTAAAGTGATTGTATCAAATGGTAATACCATGGTGCATTGACAACATAGTAAAAGATCAACATTCTCATGTATCATGAGATTTACCTTGTCCATCAAATACATTAAATGCATTGTATTATCATGCCATGTTCAAAAACACGGTAATACCATGATACATAAATAAAAATAAAAATATATGGTATTAATATACATAATACTATGTATTTTTGGACAAGTACTACCATGGTACAATACATGCCTAAAAACAAACGTAGTAATATCGTGTTCCATGTCTAAAAATGCAAGGTGTTACTATGGTGCAATGCCCAAACAAAACAATGTATATGTAACATAGTCCAAAATGGAAACATGCCAAAAAGACATAGTAATACCATGTTACACATCTCTAAAAAAGGAAAATGTGTTAAAAACATGGTGCTACAGTGGTACTCCTGTTTATGCTGGATTCACGCCACACTGCTAATGTGCCTGAAAAAGCATCTTCTTGATCTTATAAATATGGCTGTGATGTCTTCAGCACAGCACTAAAACATTAGGCCTTTGAGACCCGCCTTAAACAGAAAGGCGGTTTTTCCAAGGGTCTGGACAAACAAAACATTCAGATACATCCTGAGGAAGAAACACGTTTCCTGATCCACGTTAAACAAAGAAAGGCGGTTCCATGTGTTAAGTGCAAGCATTCTGCCCTTCTCTTCATCCTCCAGCACCCGCGTGTGCGTCCTTTACATTCATGAACACTCACCTGTGAGGATGAGCATGTGTCTTCTCTGGCTCGGCCTGCTCCACATCAGCCTGAGCGCACTGTGTAAGGACACCTCGTACTGATGATTGACACCATCTTGTCCTCTTTTGATTCATCTGTCTCACCTCTTTCTCCTTTTTGCTCTCATCTGCAGGGCAAGCAGCCGACATACATGCAGGTAACTCATCAATTCAGTTTCCAGGTTCTGTTTGTACTTTGTATTTGCATGGGAGAGAAACCACTTTGGTCACGACAGTTTCAGGCCACCGGCTTCTGTCGGGGTATTTTTAACTCAGACTAACCTGACCGCTTGATTTATATAGTTGGGAAATGGGAGCAGGGAAATATTATGACAGTTCTGTGCTTTTCGGAGACTTTTTGGATGTATTTTTAGTCAAGATCTGTGGTTCACTTGGATGCTTTGATCCTTCAGAGATACTTCGTCACGCACTGTTTAGCGCCTCACAGGAAGTTGCACTTTGTGCAATAGCAAGATGTTTAATCTGTGTCTAATTGGAGGCTCAAACATGATCAGTGATACGGATTCCAAGCCTCAAACACTACAACTTTCTAATCAACCCACCACCATTGAGTTTGGATTCGGATTATTCTTGTTTTTTCTAGATTTTAGTGGTGATTACTGAAGTGACTGTGTGTGTAGTGGTGGACTCTGCTTGTGTTTGTTGGCCAGGTTGAGAGACTTAGAGCAGGAATCACAGGCTCTGCACTCCTGAGGGAGTAATGTTTGGTGTTTGTTTATGTGATTTCCTTCCTTCCGCTTCTTTCTGTTCCGAACGCTGCTGCTTTCCACACTTTTGGCCTCCTTTAAGACTCCAGGAAAAGAACTGTGTGTTCTGCTCAAAGTAAACACAGAGATCTAAAAGTTTTTTTTTTTTTGTTTTTTGTTTTTTGTAAACTGAAGCCAGCAAACGTTTCTATAAATGTGTGTATATATCTTTGAAATATAATCTTTTCAAACAGAAAGTTTTAAAAGTTTTTCTGATTATATTTAAGGAGCCAGCTATTGTGTAACACCACAGAAGAAGAAACTTCTGATTACATGTTTAAAATAATTTTACAATAACATATATAAAATATGAAATATTTGTTTCTTAATACAGCACCTTTCAAAAACACAATGATGCTTCACAAATTATGTTACAAATGATTTAATTAGGTAGTTTATATATTATACATATAGTATGTCTACTTATGTAAATTATTTAAATCATATAACTGCTTTATACAGTAATTTCTTACAAATAATTCAGGGAAGTAAACAACACATTGTGTTTTTTCTGTCAATTGTAGATGAACACAGAAGTTTTTCATGATCTATTGATACTCCGTTGCCTCTGTTAATGTTTTAATTATATATACTCATTTACCTAATTTAATTTCCTAATTTACTGAATTTCTTGAATATGGCCTGAATGATCCAGCTGTGTTTTCTTTTATGTGTTTGTTTGTTATTTCTGGGTATTTCTGAGCAGCAGTGACCATTGATCATGTGACGCTGACAGTGCTTCCTGCTAATAATGTGGAGAGTGGCACTGATGTGATCCTACGTTGTGAGGCCAGTGTCAGTCAGAGCCTCTCCCAGACGTTGACATACTTCTTCAGACTCCTGCAGAACGATCAGGTGATTTACACCAAAAATATCAGCACCTCAGTGATGGAGCACAGTTTATCTTCTGCCAGGGTGTCCAACTCTGGTCACTACCAGTGCAGTGTCCACATCTATGACAAGCACAAGATGAGCAACAGCCTGTCATTAAGCGTCACAGGTTAGTAACATACAGTAAATGACCCCTCGCTAAGCCCCGCCTTAAAGGGACAGGTCACCCAAAAATGTAAATTTGCTGTTCCTTTACTCACCATCAAGCCATCTAAAATGTAGGTGACCTTTTTACTTCAGAAGAATAATAAGGATTTTTAGCTGGAACTGTGTTGATTCATAAAATTCAGTGTCATAAAAGTCAGTGGCTAGCATCACTTTGAGTCCAAACTAATAAAAAAAGTATATCAGGCAACACAAAATTAATACCCATGGCTCCTGATGATATGTTGAAGTCTTATGAAGCAAAATGATCAGTCTGTGCAAGGTTTTTATGGCTTGCATGGTTTATGTAAAAATGTAATTTGATTATTCACTTTATATGCTTTGGCTGCTTTAATAATGTAATTGAGTATACATTACATCAGTGCGTGATTTTGTAAACAATCTGGCCATTCAGTTATTTGAACCAGTTCATTGAAACAAACTGTCTGAAAGAACCAGTTCTTGGAAAAGAATCAGATTTCCCCGTTGCCTGAGGCTGTGGATTACAGCTAGGCTCATAATTTTGTAAATAATGTTCAGTTTCTTGCACAGACTGATCATTTCTCTTCATAAGACCTCAATATGTTGTCAGGAGCAATAAGTATTCATTTGGTCTTGTCTCTGTATGCTTTTTTTTATTGTCAAAGTAACAGTATAGCCATTGACTTGCATTTTATGAATCCCCAAGGACCACGTTTTCAGTGAAAAAAAAAGTAACCTACAACTTGGATGGCCTGAGGGTGAGTAAATGAACAGCAAATTTTCATTTTTGGGTGAACTATCCCTTTAAAGGCATTACTGACCAATTCTGCTTTAGCAGCTGTTGTCATCCACAGTGAAGCTTTTGCTTCTTTCTAGGACTGCGTGTTTAAACAAAATATGTTTAGGCCCTTTATCCCTTGAATGCATGAATGTTTCGCCAATCATTATTACATATTCAAAATTATATCTAACATGGATGGATCTCTAAATTGCCCTAATAGCATAAAACTTTACTGATATTTTAACAGCAATTACATCTGAACCTTTTTTATGCTAATATTAAAATGTTTTTGTTTAGATCCACTTCAAAATCAGTATAAACAGCTTAGTCATCAGATCCACCATTTAATTATGATATTTGATTACGAACTTGCCCTGTAGTAAAATGCAGAGTCATGGCAAGATTTGCTGATGATACTTGAGAATTCTTTTGTTTTCTGCTTGCGGTCATCAAATAATTTTTGATCAGATGTCAGCAATGGTTTTCATTGTTGTTAAATTGTCTAGTTGATGTGATGTGATGTGATTCTATTCAGTGGTTTCAACCCATGCAGGTCTTCAGACCCCTATGCTGAAGGTGAAGTCTGACATCGTGTCTGAGGGGGAAGACATTACTGCCACGTGCAGTGCACCAGAGGAGACGGGCAATATGATTTTCTACTTCTTCGAGAATGATCTGGAGGTCAAGAGAGTCACTAGTAACAGCAACTCCGTGAAGACCATTCTGACCACGCAGAAGCGCACAGAAATCTACCTGCAATGTGCCTATATGGTTATGATGCACCCTAATGCTGGCTTCTCCAACAAAAGCAACAAGGTGAAAGTTATTGTACGAGGTAACAGCACCTTGAAACCTGCTAATAAAATTTAAAGAGCAACATTTTTGTTCACTTTGGGCAAAAATGGAATGGAATCTTGTCATTAAGATCAAAACATTTGATGATTCATCTTTCTCTCACAGATTTATTCAAGCCATTTCGTTTAATCTTTATAGAGCATATACTGTATATGCACAGCTAATAATATTTTGCATTAAGAGTGAGATTAATCTCTTTTTTTACAGATCTTGATGTAATCACCCCACAGATAAGCATCTCACCCAAAGGGAATGTTGTTGAGGGTGACATGGTGCAGATCACATGTAAGGTGAACTATCCCTCAGATCTTGAGTTGTACCTCACTAAAAACAACACCGTTCTTCATGAATCTCATACAACCTTCAGAAAGAGCCTCGTAGTAAGAGCTGAGGACTCAGGGGAGTATGTGTGTAAAGCAGAGAAAGGCAGCGTGCAAAAGATGGCAGTCTCTCCGCTACATGTTGCAGGTAACTAACCACCAAGATTTTATCAGAGAAATGTGTATCAGATTTCCACACAATTCAAATGTTCGTCATTCAGGCTGTATACATCACTAACCATATATTTTTTTTTTTCTTTCTTTTTTCTTAACATTTTGAAAATGATTTCAGTCAATGTTTTTTGTCATTTTTATTGCATTAAAATAAGTTTTCCATTTTATTTTAATAAGATTGTTGTATTGAAATTGTTATAGTTGTAATTCATTTTTAATTCAGTTAGTTATTCTATAGTAATAGAATAGTTAAATAAAATTATATATATTACTGCTGCCAATTGATTAATCATGATTAATCGCATGCAAAATAAAAGTTTTTGTTTACATATTAATAATGTATAACATAACATATTTTTCTGAAATATATACATGCATGTGTGTGTATTTATATATACATAATAAATATACAACCCCGATTCAAAAAAAGTTGGGACACTGTACAAATTGTGAATAAAAACAGAATGCAATGATGTGGAAGTTTCAAATTTCAATATTTTATTCAGAATACAACAATACAACATAGATGACATATCAAATGTTTAAACTGAGAAAATGTATCATTTTAAGGGAAAAAATAAGTTGATTTCAAATTTCATGGCATCAACACGTCTCAAAAAAGTTGGGACAAGGCCATGTTTACCACTGTGCGGCATCCCCTCTTCTTTTTATAACAGTCTGCAAACGTTTGGGGACTGAGGAGATAAGTTGCTCAAGTTTAGGAATAGGAATGATGTCCCCATTCTTGTCTAATACAGGCTTCTAGTTGCTCAACTGTCTTAGGTCTTCTTTGTCACATCTTCCTCTTTATGATGCACCAAATGTTTTCTATGGGTGAAAGATCTGGACTGCAGGCTGGCCATTTCAGTACCCGGATCCCTCTTCTACGCAGCCATGATGTTGTAATTGATGCAGTATGTGGTCTGGCATTGTCATGTTGGAAAATGCAAGGTCTTCCCTGAAATCCCTGACAACGTCTGGATGTGAGCATATGTTGTTCTAGAACTTGGATATACCTTTCAGCATTGATGGTGCCTTTCCAGATGTGTAAGCTGCCCATGCCACACGCACTCATGCAACCCCAATACCATCAGAGATGCAGGCTTCTGAACTGAGCGCGATAACAACTTGGGTTGTCCTTGTCCTCTTTAGTCCGGGATAACATGGCATCCCAGTTTTCCAAAAAGAACTTCAAATTTTGATTCGTCTGACCACAGAACAGTTTTCCACTTTGTCACAGTCCATTTTAAATGAGCCTTGGCCCAGAGAAAAACGCCTGCGCTTCTGGATCATGTTTAGATATGGCTTCTTTTTTGACCAATAGAGTTTTAGCCGGCAACGGCGAATGGCACGGTGGATTGTGTTCACCAACATTATTATTCCTGAGCCCATGCTGTGATTTCCATCACAGTAGCATTCCTGTATGTGATGCAGTGCCGTCTAAGGGCCGAAGATCACGGGCATCCAGTATGGTTTTCCGGCCTTGACCCTTACGCACAGAGATTGCTCCAGATTCTCTGAATCTTTGGATGATATTATGCACTGTAGATGATGATAACTTCAAACTCTTTGCAATTTTTCTCTGAGAAACTCCTTTCTGATATTGCTCCACTATTTTTCGCCGCAGCATTGGGGGAATTGGTGATCCTCTTATGGAGCGAATTTTGTGCCAATATTCATCAAACAATTCCAGCATTTTGCAAATAAACACAATTTGCTTTGCAAAAAACTCGACTTTCAAACAAACGCAAAGTGATTTGCAAATACAAAATTCGATTTGAGAGAAAACGCAGAGGTATGGACAAATATATTTATAGTGTGTTACAACTGTGAGACTCATTTGCATTTTTATGAGGAATCTTGGTTTGATTTTCTCAAAAAATGCATGCAGGCAGATTTTCTCACATGCGTCAAGTTGGATTTTCTGACAAATGCAATTGAGCAAGTTTATTTTCCAAAAACAGCAGATGGCGCTGTTGGTCAATTTACGCTAGTTTCCTGAGATCCGAAACATCTGTTTACCTTTTCAGACCAATATGAGCAAGATATCCTCGCTGTCCAGAGTGTGTCCTCACCCGTGTAGCGCACCAACATCCAACGGGCAGAAAAAGAAAGTAGGCTAAATTCAATTTGAAGCTTGACGTTTTGATGGCATTTTTCTCGGGGGGCATCTACAACTTACCTGGCTGACCTCAGATCATTAACATGTGAACAGAGCGCTAGCGATAATGAGGTGAAACATTGCAGAATCTTTACCTCTCCTCACTTTTATACGGATTATATAATCAGAGAATATTTGTTTTCAATTTGAATTGGTTTTAAAATTAGACATTTTAGGCTTTCTACACATAGACTTACCATGTATGTGAGGCACATATTCACTGAGATTCAGGTGTGTTTTATTCAAGAAAGTTCCTGAGACGGCAGAGAGCGTGCCCTGTTTGTTTTATTATTTATTTACAAAAGTACATTGTTTTGTTGACTATACACAAATAAAAACGCAGACCAATTTGCCAGTTTCAAACGATGCCCTTAAAAACAATTATTTTCTTGTATCTGTACCCCCATCAACAAAACAGGACACAAAACGATAATTTATTATTATTGTTTTACCGGCACGGTCTTCGACCCCAAAGATTAGTTTCTAATCATTACATTATCCTTCTGAAATACTGGTATAAACCACTATTTATTTAAATGCTGAATTTATCGTATTATATGTGAACTTGATCTTTCTCCCAAATTCACGGACAAGAGTGACACCAGAAGATAAATATTCATCATGTGCTTATCTAAAAAATACATAATTATTTTAGACACAAATGATTGCACAGTGTTAAAACGTTTAAAAAGTTTTAGATATTGTACTAAATAATGTGATTTGCTTTAAAAATTTTATTAATAATTAATGACCTCTTGGGTGATATTGCGTATATCTGATACTAAATTAAATTGTCTAAGCTTTCATTTTTGGTACACAATATTTTTGTTTAAAAAGTACATTGAACAATTTTATCAACATGTATATATTCTATAATCCCGTGATCCTACAGAGGATAAGAGGTATGGAGAATGCATCAGTTTTTATAGGGAAAGACTGCCTAGTTAAATGTTTAGCCATGTCACGACTGATTTTTGAACTAATCAATCATGTTACTTATTGTGAATTTCACTGACACTAGTAGGGTCGCTTGTGAAAACATCTAATGGTTAACTATATAGTAAGACTCACCTGTTCCCCACTCATGTTGGTCTGCTGTATTCCCTGAAAAGGTAAACATATGTATCAAGTCTCAGGGGACTAGCATAAATTGACGGACAGCGCCATCTGCTGTTTTTGGAATATATAGCTGCTCAATTGCATTTGTGAGAAAATCTGCTTTTACGCATGTGGGAATATCTGCCTGCATGAGAAAATCAAGCCAAGTTTCTCACAAATGAGTCTCACAGTTGTAAAGCACACTACATATATTGGCCATACCTCTACATTTTCTCTCAAATAGAGTTTTGCATTTGCAAAATCACTTTGCGTTTGTTTGAAATTCGAGTTTTTACTTGCAAAGCAGATTTTGTTTATTTACAATACGCTGGATTTGTTTGATGAATATTGGCACAAAATTCGCTCCATATCCTCTGCCCATCTTGACTTCTGAGAGACACTGCCACTCTGAGAGGCTCTTTTTATACCCAATCATGTTGCCAATTGACCTAATAAGTTGCAGATTGGTCCTCAAGCTGTTCCTTATATGTACATTTAACTTTTTCGGCCTCTTATTGCTACCTGTCCCAACTTTTTTGGAATGTATAGCTCTCATGAAATCCAAAATGAGCCATATTTGGCATGACATTTCAAAATGTCTCACTTTCAACATTTGATATGTGTTATCTACATTCTATTGTGAATAAAATATAAGTTTATGAGATTTGGAAATTATTCCATACTCACAATTTGTACAGTGTCCCAATATATATATATATATATATATATATATATATATATATATATATATATATATATTCATTATGTAAACAAAACTTTTATTTTGGATGTGATTAATCATGATTATCGTTTGACAGTACTACTATATATATATATATATATATATATATATATATATATAGTGGGTACAGAAAGTATTCAGACCCCCTTAAATTTTTCACTCTTTGTTATATTGCAGCCATTTGCAAAAAAATTTTCCTCAATTTTTTTTCCTCGTTAATGTACACACAGCACCCCATACTGACAGAAAAACACAGAATTGTTGATATTTTTGCACATTTATTAAAAAAGAAAAACTGAAATATCACATGGTCTTAAGTATTCAGACCCTTTGCTCAGTATTTAGTAGAAGCACCCTTTTGATCTAATACAGCCATGAGTCTTTTTGGGAAAGATGCAACAAAGTTTTTCACACCTGGATTTGGGGATCCTCTGCAATTCCTCCTTGCAGATCCTCTCCAGTTCTGTCAGGTTGGATGGTAAACATTGGTGGACAACCATTTTCAGGTCTTTCCAGAGATGCTCAATTGGGTTTAAGACAGGGCTCTGGCTGGGCCATTCAAGAACAGTCATGGAGTTGTTGTGAAGCCACTCCGTCATTATTTTAGCTGTGTGCTTAGGGTCATTGTCTTGTTGGAAGGTGAACCTTTGGCCCAGTCTGAGGTTCTGAGCACTCTGGAGAAGGATATCCCTGTACGTGGCCGCATTCATCTTTCCCTCGATTGCAACCAGTCCTCCTGTCCCTGCAGCTGAAAAACACCCCACAGCATGATGCTGCCACCACCATGCTTCACTGTTGGGACTGTACTGGACAGGTGATGAGCAGTGCCTGGTTTTTCTCCACACACATACCGCTTAGAATTAAGGCCAAAAAGTTCTATCTTGGTCTCATCAGACCAGAGAATCTTATTTCTCACCATCTTGGAGTCTTTCATGTGTTTTTTAGTGTCTTGCACTGAGGAGAGGCTTCCGTCGGGCCACTCTGCCATAAAGCCCCGACTGGTGGAGGGCTGCAGTGATGGTTGACTTTCTATACAACTTTCTCCCATCTCCCCACTGCATCTCTGGAGCTCAGCCACAGTGATCTTTGGGTTTTTCTTTACCTCTCTCACCAAGGCTCTTCTCCCCCGATAGCTCAGTTTGGCCGGACTGCCAGCTCTAGGAAGGGTTCTGGTCGTCCCAAACGTCTTCCATTTAAGGATTATGGAGGCCACTGTGCTCTTAGGAACCTTAAATGCAGCAGAAATTTGACCTCATGATTCTCATTTGCTCTGACATGCACTGTGAGCTGTAAAGTCTTATATAGACAGGTGTGTGGCTCTCCTTATCTACTCCAATCAGTATAATCAAACACAGCTGGACTCAAATGAAGGTGTAGAACCATCTCAAGGATGATCAGAAGAAATGGACAGCACCTGAGTTAAATAGATGAGTGTCACAGCAAAGGGTCTGAATACTTAGGACCATGTGATATTTCAGTTTTTCTTTTTTAATAAATCATCAAAATAGTCAAAAATACTGTGTTTTTCTGTCAATATGGGGTGCTGTGTGTACATTAATGAGAAAAAAAATATAACTTAAATGATTTTAGCAAATGGCTGCAATATAACAAAGAGTGAAAAATTCCTAACCACTGTGTGTGTGTGTGTGTGTGTGTATATATATATATTATATATTAAATACACACACACACACACACACACACACACAAATATATATATATACATATATACATACATATATATATATATATATATATGTGTGTGTTTGTGTGTGTGTGTATATATATATATGTGTGTGTGTGTGTGTGTGTGTGTGTACAAACCCGATTCCAAAAAAGTTGGAACTGTACAAATTGTGAGTAAAAAAGGATTGGAATAATTTACAAATCTCATAAACTTATATTTTATTCACAATAGAATATTTGATATCAACATATCAAATGTTGAAATTGAGACATTTTGAAATGTCATCCCAAATATTGGCTCATTTTGGATTTCATGAAAGCTATATATAATATAATGTAATTATATATAATATATATAAATTATATATAGATATATATATATATATATATCTATATATATATATATTATATATATATATATATATATATATATATATATATATATATATATATATATATATATATATATATATATACATAATTTCAAGTAAAAAAAGTTTTATTAAAAAAAGTTTTTATGGCTCCATCTTCAATTTTCAGAACTGTTCTCTAAGCCGATTTTGAGAATGAGCCCAGACGAGGTTTTTGAAGGCGAACGCTTCACTCTGACCTGCAGCAGCAATGTAATCTCCTCAGTGAAGATCGGAAAAGCAGACATAAAGTATGTTTTGCTGAAAGATGGTCAACGCATTTCAGCAGTTGCAAAATACGAAGACACTGCAAGCCCCGCCACCAATGGAAAATACTACTGCATGGCAACGGCAAAAAAAGTTTACAAGACCAGCTCATTACATGATGTAAAAGCTAAAGGTGATGAGTTTATGCTTTTGTCAAAGCTCTGTCATTAGGGGACATGCATATTATCCATATTGTCTTTTTGACTTCTATGACATAGCATTTTTTTTGTTATTGCTATGTTATAACTTGTTATAACACATTAATAACATAAGGTGTTTGATAAACTAGCAACATAGTCACTCCCAAGGGTGCCAATATACTACACTCTTAAAAATAATGGTTCCATAAGGGGATTTGTGTGGTGATGCAATAACATAATCATGTTGGGTTCACCAAAGTGTGAAGAACATTTGAATTAACCACCATAAAGACCTTTTGTGGAATGTAAAGCTTCCATGGATGTTAAAATTTCTTCATGGAACAACATCTGCCAATACAAAACCTTTATTTTTAAGAATGTAGAGTTGACAGCATGCAAAATGCTGCAAATACTTTGATTTCAGTTGGTATGGTTTCTTATGTCTTTTCCAGTGCCAGTTTCTGCCCCAGTCGTTTATGCTGTTGATGAGGTGATTGTTGGTAAGACGTTCAGGATTTCATGTGAGGCTGAAAATGGAACGCTTCCAATAACCTACACCTTACTGAAGACCCGCATTCCAGTGGCTCACAGGAGAGTGGTTGAAGCAGCCGACAGGGCGATCTTTAACATAACCTCCATCAGTTTTCCAGAAGACATCAACACCTTCACATGTCAGGCTTATAACGGTGGGTCATCGTTCAGTAAGACCAGTGAGCCTCTTAGAGCACCTGTCATAGGTAAGAGGACCACATCCTGATACTTAACACTGAAACATTTGTGTTGCTGCTATTTTTGAATAATTTGGAAGTGCATGTTGCCATTTTTAGATGCTGATATATGCTTTAATCACTGATGGACCTTTGTGTCCGCTACCAATTGTGATGACTGAAATTTGTGTGACATTAATTTTATTCCTGTTCTGCACACCAAAACCTGCTAGATGAAATAATCACAGTAGTTTACCAAAAGTTTCACTTTCAGATAACATATTTTTCAAGCCATTCAAAGTGTGTCGTGATTAATATTTGCAACAGATGCGTTGGAATAACATGCCTCTAGTTACATTTTTGCAAAACTCCAAAACGTACTTGTAGAATTCCCTGCAGTTTCCAGCTGAAATGAAAACTAGTAGCGGTAAAACACTAACTTGTGTTCCTTTTCACACTAATTATGATTACAGATGCAGATTATTGATTAATAAAGACTTTTTTCTTGCAGTTCCTTGCACAAAACTATGTTATGACCTCAAAACACTTTTACCACAGTGCATTGCACTTGAAATGGCTGCAGTTATTGTTGCTAAGAGGCACTGCAGAGAACAGAGAGCACATGGTAGAAGGGAGAGGGGTTTTTGGAATTCCTGTTTTGGAATTGCCCTCACACACAAATTTGTCCTGTTTAGTAAAACTGCCCCCAAATCTTCTGAAGTCATACAACAGTTTTATGTTACAGAAGCTGTTGTTATTCAACGATAATGTCACTTGAATCTCATTCCTGTTTACATTCAGTTAAACATGGCATGACATTGACTCCAAACACCATTGGTTCTCGCAAGTGTTGCATTGAAACACTTGTTTGAATATGTCAAACAGTGAATGGGATTTTGCAACAGAGCTCATGATTGTCACTGAAAGGTGACTTCAGAACACTTATGGGCTTGTATTATTATACTTACGTAAATAACGACAGAATTCAAATTTTTTTGTCTATCAGTACCCGTTTCCAGGCCAGTGCTGGAGCCAAAGGAGCTTACCGTCACAGAGGGATCAGACCTTCCCCTTATCTGCCGTGTACATCAGGGCACTTATCCCATCACCTTCACCTGGTATCATAACAGAGTTATGCTCCTTTCCTCCATCCAAAAGCTCAGATCCTTAGAAGGAAGACATGTCATCAAAGACATCGACCGAGACCAGAGAGGCGACTACTACTGTGAGGCGTCTAATTACGCCTCTGAACCCAAAAAGAGTTATCCAGCCAGAATTGGTGGTACGTTTTTTAATACAAACACCAGCTTACCATTTGATCACTCTGAAGTCATAGTAGAGCTTTTTGAACTGCAATGCTTACTCTGTTCAAGTACACAGATAGTTAGTTGACCTGAAAGAGTAACTGACAGTGAAAACTGTTTAAACTAATGCTACTCTAAAAGCTCACTTTGCGACAATGCTGAGAACTTGTAATTGTGTAGAGTATGTGTCTGGCCTAAAAGTGAAAATGTCTACAGAATAAGTTTTTGAGTGTCCTTTCTGCTGATTTGTGTGTGTTTTTAAAGTCAGTTTAGCACAGTGGAAGAAAGCTGTTATTGGAGTGTTCTGTATCTTGCTTTTGGTGGCTATCGTCATAGTCCTGACAGTCTTTTTTAAGAACATGTCCCATCAACGCAGACAAAAGCAAGAAGCTGAGTTATCAGTGTAAGATGCCTCTTCGTTTCTGTTTAACATCTACATCATTTGTTGTGTCATATATCATCATTCCATTCTGTTTGAAAATGCTTTCTTTCTCAGAAAACCTTCAAGGCCCAAATCAGGTGACCCAATGAGAATTAGCCTTACTCTCGACATTGAAGACAACACCACCCTCAACGGTAACAAATGTCCTCATATTTGTCTTATAAATATTATTACAGTGCATTTGGCTATTGTTTAAGCTGTTGTGTGTTCAATAAATCCTAAAAAAAAAAAAAAAAAACAGAAATTTGAAACTAAACTAAACAAAACGAAAATTTGTGCATGCAGTAATGCAAGTAGAATTATTTGAGCTGTATAATTGTCTAAATCATCATTTCTTAAGTAGGACTACTTTTTCTAGGTGAATGAGCTTCTGGTTTTGCATTACAAATGGAATTCCTGTGGAGTTTGTTACATGCAAAGAGTGCTTTGCAGAGGCATGTTTCAGATTGATAGCTCTCAGTTATATTGTAATGTTAAATGGCTATAGTCAATGGTTAAATATTAGAGGGAAAAACTTTCATAGACATCAGTAGCAGTATTGGTGTCACTGATACTCACCTTCAGTCATAAAAAAGACGGCACTAAATAAATATTAAAAATATACTGTCTAATCTTGGCCACTGTCCTGCAGAGTTTAGCTCCAATCCTAATCAACCAAATCTGGACTATCTAATCAAGGTCTTTAAGATTGCTAGAATGTAAAATGAGTGTATTCTGTGCAGGCTAGAGCTGGATTTTATAGGACATTGAATTGGACACCTCAGGGTTATGGAAATGACTGAATGGTATTCCGAATGTTGAACTCATATCTTGTTTATTGTTGATATCTTGTTTGTTTCTGCCTCACAGGAACTCCCTGTGTGATGGGCAGGAATGTCTGGAGTGAAAATGTATCTGGCTCAGGTACAGATTTTAAACAGGATTATGCCGATGAGATGTGAGATCATCACATGACACCCTCTGCTTGATATTTTACTAGATTCTGACGATCATACTGATGAAGAATCTGAGCTGGTTCAGCCACAGGAAGTGGATCCCAGCAGAGGTGAGTTGCAAGAATTTCAAAGCTCTTCAACAGTCAATGAATCCCTCCAATGGCATCTTTGTGAAAAATATGTCAGTTATAGCTAGATATTGAATATTTGTTATTTTCAATCATTGGTATTGGTTCTGTGTGAAATGCTGTGTCAGAACATTGTTTACATTCTCTAAATTGTTCACAATTATTTAACAAAAAAATAAAAAATAAGAAAGAATGCTGGTTTGAGTTTTAATGCTGATGTGTCCAAAATGTGTCCATATTTAGAAGTTCCTGAGATGAAAAGCATAGAGCCTGAGTACAGTGTCCAACACACAGAGATCCAGGTGTCCACACCAGGTGAGCTCAGATCTTTGAATCACACAAACCTCCCCTTCGAGCATGACCATAACAGGCAGTAAAAGTGTCCAAACTGGCATTGTTGAACGTGTGGTGTTTTCATCATGCATGATGCATGCACACCAGGTGGCTGATTCATGAGCTGGTGGGAAAGAGCTTCCTGTTTTCACAACGGGCCCTGGAGCATCATGTTCCTCTGCCCAACTGACACAGAAACTCTGCTATTATTTCCCCAGCACAAGTAAACACTCCACAGTCCCTTTTCCCTAGTTGATTAATAGCAAGACCTCTTGCTAATCATTGCGGTATGCATGTGTAACAATGCTGAAACATAGCAGAGGTCACGCTGAAATGGGTTTTGTCATGCCCACATATTGCCAAACAATAGCTGCATCTGGAGGGAAACAGATTACTTACACAGGCACATTAGCATGGCACTAACACGATAAGCCTGAGGCGGGCACCGCACTCCTCTTCCTTGGGAGTTGGTTCAGGAAGTTGAGCTCGAGTTATTAAATATTCATCCATTTTCCACTGCGGCTCTTTTGTGACGGTGGTTCATTTGTTTTTTTGTAGGAGTTTCGGAACAGGCTGACGGCGTAAGTGACGCACAATGTTGACACACAAACACAAGTCCACATGTAGGTATGGACAAATAGTTTTGAAACAGGGAGGCCCTCTTGTGGAAGAAATGGATGCCACAGAAGAAATCTCTATATGTTGTATCTGATTTGGTCAGTATTATGAAGACTGTCAGGAAAATGTCAAGTCATACAAAATCCAAAGAAGATCTTCATCATCACTGTATTACAGTAAAAATACTGCTCTAAAATCATTTTTTTAACAAGAATCAGCATAATTAAGAGCAGTACAAAAAATGCTTTGATAAAGAAATACTTTATATTTGTTTCATAGTGATGAATATGAGAGTCAAACGTTTTTTCTCATTGAAAGGTATTGTTATTTTTTTACCTTATTATGAGGTTTATCATTAGGGGGAAACATTCTTAATTATCATAAGCATCAATAAATATTTTCCTACGAATTAGAAAAAAAAAAAAAACCTAAAGCTGCATATATTGTCCACAGTTTTATTTCTGTATTAATTTAGACAGCCAGGCAATTAAAATTAAACATTTTGCTTAGAACACAACTCTGAAAGCTAGTTCGTGAAGTTTGTTTGTGTCTTTCTCAGCAGGCAGCTCTGGAATATGCACAACTCAACAACAGTGAACAAGAACCTGCATAGACTCTCAACACTTAACTCTTAATTTATTCAGTTTCTCCACCACCAGAAGCTGATTTTTATTCATGATGTGCTGACATTGAACATTTTGCTTTGTTGGTATTATTGACATTACTTTATGGCTTAGGGTTTTTTTTTTTTTTTTTTTTTTTCAAGTGAATAAAATTTTGTTTTGATGTTTATATATGAGAGATTAAAATCTGAGCAGTCAAATCAAGCCTTTGGCTGGTTTTCTTTGCTTTTCCGCTTTGGTGTGTTTTTTAAATTATTATTATTAATAATTTTTTTTGTTTGTTTGTTTTTTTTTTTTATGAGGAACAGAAAATACATTTTTGCTTCAAGCACATGAAGAAGCCACTAAACCACTGGAAAGAGGAAATCTTTTAAAGTGCAGCCATTCAAAAGTGTCCTTTTAAATACTGAGGATCAAAAGCCACTGCAAACTTTTTAAATAGCAGTTGAAAATGACTTGGACCCTAGAAAAAGTTGTTATAACTAGATTGCAAGAATACGTAGGTCTTATTAAAATTGTTTGTTTTTTTTTGTTTTTTTTTAACTCACCCAGGTTTTCATTCTCACCATTGACTGATTACTGTTGTGAACAATCTGAGACTAAAAAATAAATGCAGTCATTGAATCTATGTGACATTTATTATGGTATACCACAGGGTTCTATTTTAGGACCTCTACTATTATTGTTTTATTATAAAAGTTACCTTTAGGATTTGTATTTAGGCAACACAATGTAAGATGTGCTAGACCTCTCATAGTTCCATCATGCAACATCAGATTTGCAGATTCTACAAGCAGAACGTTAAACAATGGAAGGTTTACTTATTTTCATTTAACATATTCTAAAACTAAGTCACTTTTTGTGACCGAGGACAAAAGTGAACTTGTTTTACAGACCATCTCTAAATGTCACATAAAATACTGCATTGCTCGTGACACTTCTAGTGTCCTTGGATGGTGCGAGGCTGCTTTAAATCTCCAATGTGATACTCAGGAGCTTATCAGCATGACTCCCCATTAATCATATGACATCATGGGTTGTCAGTAGCAATGGCCACCCATTGTGGTTACCCTAAATGAAACAAGGGAGTCCCATAATTGGGTGCCACTTTAGCAACTGTAGTTGAATAGACCTTTGGGGGTGCCACAGTAACTCCAGGGGCTTTATGAAGGAAACCAGGCTTTGCAGAAGCTGTATGCGGTGTGTACACTGAGCTTTTCACCACTCTTAGACATGCACTTATTTTAGGGAGGGGGAACGTCATGTACCTCTGTTTTACTGCCATAAAGTGTCCCTCTCTTGCTCTCCCTCGGTCATCACATGAGCCCTGACTCGATGTCGTGCAGAATTCCAGACCTGCAGTTAGCTGCAATGCTAAAATTGGCATGCTGACCCCTGTGAAATGTATTCTGGGAATATGTTGTCTTTCACTTTGCCTTATGGGGCCAGTACAGAATGCTACTTTATGAATATCTTGCACTTGTGACAAGAAGCTCCTCTTTCCTGAATACACACCATTCAGCACGGTAACGCAATATTAAATCTAAATGGAAATAAACGGAATGAAAAAAAAAAAGATTAAAAAAATATGTCTTATAAGATAAGGTTAAAGGTAATGGTTGTGTAATCTAGTTAGTGAGAAATTTGTATGGTAAGGAGACTGACTTATGCAACTGTTTACTGTTTACAAGCTTGTCAAATCTTTTTCTCAGACTCTGGTACAACTCACATTATATAACCCAAAATTAAACAGATTTTGCTAAAATTTTAATATAATAATAAATATGAAAGTAACAGAAAACGATAGGCATATGTATAATTACAATTTGCATGCAAATAAGTGAAAGCGAATGTAACAAGCTCCTAGTTTGCCAACATATTTAGAGTGACACTATCAGTTAATATCCTCATAATATTCTGTCAGCAAGACACGGGTCATCTCTGTCTCTCATCTTTAGATAAACTTCCACTTTCCTCGAAAAGTTCCCAATGGGATGACCCAATGAGAGAACAGGAAGGAGCCTGGAATAGGCCATCATCCATCTGAAGATGATATCTGTGTTATGCAATGAGCTCATGTGGGTAGTTCACTCCTTACTAACCTTCACCCAGCCTTAAGATCAAATTCATTTTCCAAATGGATGAAATGAATAGTTATAGTTGAAACTAGAACTCAATGTACAACGGCTGTTTACATCCACAGATGTTTATATAATGTTTATACCCTAAACTCTATAAGCTGATCCAAATGAATACATGGCCATTGCATGTATTTTGAACAAAATGTATGTGCTTATGAAGAGCATCATTACCTTTAATGACAAGACTTGACAATTCTGTCATTATTGCATTTCTAACATTAAAAATTATGACAAGAAAACTTTCTTCTCATGTTCTATCTTCAAAAATACTGAGAATTACAATCAGTGTCCCAGATTTATTTTGCTAATATCGCTAAATATATTTGCCCATTTCTTTTCCAGTGTCTCTGCATGAGTACTTGAGTGTATGGAAACTGGTGGGAGAGTTATCTTGCACTGCACTACAGATTTTGTTTTGATTGATTGATTTGATCTTAAAGATTTACAGTGTAAATATTGTTATAGAAATCTGGCAGTACTTTGTTTTACAGTCCTGTTATGCTTGTACAACTGTATAGAAACAAATATAATATTCTTAAAAAAATATTTCATTAAAAAAAATAAAATAAAATAAAAACATAAAAAAATTTAAAATAATTATATTACAATATAAAAAAATATTTTAAAAATTTGTTTTTTTATTTGAATATATTTTAAAATGTCATCGCCAGTCTTCAGTGTCACACAATGCTTCAGAAATCAACAGAATATGCTTTTCTTATTATAGTCAGTGTTGAAAACGGTTTAATATTTTTGTGGAAGTGATTATACATTTGGTCCAGAATTCTTTAATGAATAGAAAGTTTAAAACGACAGCATTTATTTGAAATAGAAATCTTATTAACAATTATAAATGTTGTCACTTTTGATCAATTTCATGTGTCCTTGATGAATAAAAGTAATCATTTGCTACATAAATAAATGTCACTAACAACAACAACTTAATAATAAATTATTAACCAACAACCAACCCAAAAAAAAACAAACCAAAAACAAACCATGTGGTTAGTCTTATATTAGTGAGTACTGCTTTTGGTTAGTACACTGTACATACATGAAATTGCATGTACTGTAAAATAAAGTGCAACTGGATTTCTTTAAAATTCTCATTTTCACTCAAGCTCTGTTCTTGGCCGATCGATGTGTTTTAAATTCCCCTTTATCCGCTGTTGTGAAGTGTAAAGCACTAACATATACGTTGCAACATGGCACATGTTTTGCTGAGTGTTACTCTGATTTATTTAATTTTTGTTCCTTGGGGCTCATTGGCCACTAATGGCATATGGGAAAAACTCATGCCCCCATTGTGTAAGCAACATAGTGACCGTTCAAAGCACCCACAATTTTTAGAATTGGGAACTCAATCCCCACACAAACAATCATACCATCAAAGCTCTCACAACCCACCCTATGAAGTCAGCCACACACATGCTCCTGCAACACTTTGAAACAGCTGCATGGCTCTACTCAGAACTTCAGGCTATTCGCAAGCTAGAAATTCTTCATATCTGCTCAATGTCAGCTCGCCCCCCGCTCACATTTGCACAAAACAAACCGCAGGCGAACAATAGACTGGTGAGAAATAAAGAGTCAAATCATTAAACACATCATAAAAGGCTTTGAAGGAATTGTTGTGTGAAGCTCTCTGAGGTGGACGTCCCGTATTTTATTTGTGGTTTGTTGTGTTTGGATCTGACAAACCAGGGATGTTCTTGCAGTCATAACATTTTCCAAAAGTATTGTTAGCAAATTCTGTCATTTTTTTTTAACAGAGTTTAATGATTTGGTATTTCCCGAAAACATACTTCCAACAACAATCGCAGAAAGTCTTCACAAATTTGTGTGGTTGGATCTACAGCTCTCAACCTGAAGTTAGAAACATTGTTTCTCGTTCATATGACATGTGCACTTAAACAGAACATGCTAACATGCAATCTTTCATTCCATATAAAAACACATTTCTTTATATATATTCTAGTTAGAGAAGGAAATTGTAATTTTGAAGGGAGCACATGTTCATATGTGCAGTAATAGAGAGCTGCAGGGTTGATGTATTTTTGCCAACCAAAACTCTTAGCACTTGAAGTTCTATCATCCTGAAAGTCAATTAGATTTTTGAATGTGTTTTAAATGCCTGAAACAAGGTCTGTGGTGAACAGAAGCTCCATATATTGTCATGCTTTATTCTATGACAAAAAGTATTCCTCAGTCGCACAGGTTTATTTGTAGCAATAGCCAACAACATGATAGAAAGCATATTTATTTAGCTTTCAGATTATGTATAAAACTCAAATTCAAAAAAATTTACCCTTGGGACTAGTTTTATGGTCTAGGGTCACATATTGTGCTTTTGCGAAATATTCTAGATGGAAAACTATTCTAAAAGGAAAAAAGATAAAATTGTTGACATTGTCATGTGACATGGTGTAGTTCTTTATGGTCTACATATAGCGTTTTTCTTCTGATTCTTCTGTATTTAGGCTTTAAATTTCATAAAAGTTGTGTTCATTTCTAAATATTAGCATGAACAAAATGTCTAAGAATCACTCATTTTTGTTGGTCACAGAGCTTATTTTCTTCCGAAATCCAAAAGCCAATGGAAAAATCCTATAGGGTTTTTGTTGAGGGAACCAGTGTGATGCCAGTCATCACTGCAGCACTCTATATCCTAGAGCAGTGTAATGTGATAGGGAACCCACAACTGAATCACAATTAGAAATAAAGTAACACAGAGGAGAACAAAAAAGTAACAAAGCAGTCTTCAGATGCTATGTTTGTTACCATGTCATCAAACAACAGTTTTTATATTATTGAACCAATGGTTCAATTGACGGATGTGCGACACTACAGCTTTGGGAAGCTGTCATGACTAGCTAGTACATTTTTCCAGTGGTGCATTGAAGTATGGTAGTTAAGCAGCAAGTTAGTTGGTTATGTGAGAAATCAAGCTCAGAATGGCCTTTCTGTTGATACTTATTGGCTAGAAGTTCTTGCTGGTACAGGCCAGTTTATGCTGGTTTGGTGCTGATGGACCATTATAGGCATGGTGTCAACCAACTTAACCTTTCTGTTAAAGCTGGTTGATCAAGGAGGAATTGCTGGTTAAACTAGTTAAGAAACCTGGATAGGTCACAAGCACAGCAACATCCCATTCTAGTGCTGGTCTTATCAGCAAGGGGTAAATGGTCAGAGAAGAAGGGACTTTTGCTTTCACACACAGGGCAAGGAGGGTGAGAGGAGCACGGGTAAATCACTGTCTTGTGGCCTATTTTTGCTACACTCCACCATTAAGCTTCACATCTGCCATCTGAGCTAAACTGTTCCCCAATTTGAACAGTCCCTAGAGAACCAGCACTAATTCTATAGACTGACTTTCAGTTCCAGGAGATCATCTGTTCATACTGCTTTAAATGTTACGGATTGCGTATCTTGTGTATGACATAGTGTCTTAAATAAGTGATAGTGTTAAAATAATCTTTAATATAAACCAGAAAGATGGATATAGTTGATAAAATAATGCCATTTTATACCACATTATGTCATTTTATGCACATTTATTGCAGATGTACACTGTAAAAAAATTGTTGAAATGATTTGTTTTGTTGTGTTGGCTCAGCAAAGATCTAATTTACAACTTTTATACTGTTTAATACAAGTTTAATAAACTTATTCAACCTGCAACTTAACCAAGCACAACCGAGCAATTTTGTCTGAAATTTATTAATACTTCAGAAATTATGTTCTTTTTTTTTTTTCCTTTTTTTCTTTTTTGACATGCAACAGGAAGCTCAATGGAAAACATGTGCTGGTGACTTAAAGCAGGACAAGTCCTCAGTCTCTGGAATGGAATCCATGTGTCTATTCCGTGCAACCAGAGCCAGGTGTGGAAAAGTCTTATTTTGCTGAGTGCAAAGCTCGGTTTAAGCCTGGAAACTTCTCACAGATAACAGGCCACAGCGGGCAGTGCCAGGGCATTACTATCTGTCAGCTCTCCAGTCTGTTAAAGGCTTTATAGTCTTACATTCAGCACACAAGGGGAGTAAACATTATTTATAAAATGTTTAAAAAAATCAAATAAAAATAGAATTACATTAAGCAAATCATGACAGATCTTTCATTTATTTTGTGGGAATTGCAAGTTTTCTCATATTTTGGATGCTCAGAATGGTTCATTCTACTCTAAAGTTCATAGCATCAAGATCTTAAATGCAGCTGTTAAAACAAAAAAATCCATCAAAATACCTGTCTCATGACACATGGTGAAGACTGGCTTTCTGAGTAGACTTTTGCTAAAGACCACATGCTATCACTGCGTCTCCTGTGTCTTGACAGTGGTCAGCCCTCACAGGAGGGTGATTAGCCACTTCTTTTAGACAGTGGATTACTGAACCCTGATATAGACATGGGCGATACTGTTTTATACTGCCAGAATCTGTTCGAAGGGTCTTGATCTAAACCCCTCTCGCATCCTCGGTGGTGTTTATGGTCCAAAGATCAAAGTGAAAATCCACAGATCCGTTTCAACCCTGTTTTCTAAGGCAGCATTGAATCTGAAATAGAAGCACGTGAGAGATTAAGTGATTTAAAAATGTTCTTCATAAGCAGAAACTCAAAGCACATGCAAACCAACACATTTGATGTTAGAATGTTACTAAACTTACATTATAAGATGGTACTCTAATTCACAGGTTTATAGCGCAGTTTATAGTAAAAAAAATATTAAAAACAAAAAGATCCATATTTTATTAACTATTTCTATAAATACTGTTCATTATTGATTAGATTATATTTATAGGTCTAATTATATTTTAACATTTCTCTCACTTTGTCAACAGAGCTTTTTATTCCATCACTAAAAATGAACGAAATAAGGTTAATTTGTCACTATAATTGTGAATAAGTACGCTTTAACATATATATATATACACACACACATATATATATATATAAATATATATATATATATATATATATATACAAATACACTTAATATACTGCAAACTGAACATAATGTTTTCAACCCAACCTCATGGCAATTTGTGCATATTTTGCGAGGTGGCTAATTCATATGAATTAGTACGACCTCACTCGTAAGAATTCATACAATCTTTACTAAAGCGTACGTATTTTTCAAGTTCCTCAATTTGTACGAATTTTTGCGTATAACCTACCCCTAACCCCACCTCTAAACCTACACATCACTGGGGTCTAGTATCAAATCGCAAAAAATCGTACAAGTGAGGTCGTTTCAATTTATACAAACACCTCGTAAAATACGTACCAAGTGTTGTGTTTTCAGACAATTAATTGTTAATTGCAGTTAAATGAAAATGTATTGTAGTTTACATTTATAAAATTGCAATTAACTGAACTTTAGAGTGCTTTTTAGAGACACTTAAGTACATCTTTAAACATATCTTCAGAATTACTTCTGTTGTCTTTCAGTGGTTAAAGTTACTGCGGAATGTACGTACAAGCATTTATGGTACACTAAAATACACTTCAATGTCATTTCTATTGAAACTTGTGCATGATGTACTTAAAAATATTTGTGATCGCACATTTGATTGGGAATTATTTAAAATATATTAAATTTAAGTGTAATATCAAATAACACAATAATGTTATAGTCAAATACCTTACATGTGCTTTAGTATGTTAGTCAAGACATCAAAATAAGTGTCCTACTTTAAATAAAGTATACTTTGGGTATACTTTGTCAACCTTTTAGTAAAGCACTGAGCATGTAGCAAATCTAACGGAGTGACAGCAGGACTGACACTGCAGCCAAAGAGGCAGAGAGGTCAAATACCAAAGCTTTCATAAATGGGCAGCTTTTCAGAGTGAGAGCAGAACATAAGTTCAACACATGAAGATATGGTCAATAAAATCATCAGTACATAATAATTAACTGTAGCAGATGGTGAACTGAGGCTAATTATTTTATTCAGCGGTGAACTAGCAGTCTTCTAATTACTAGCTTTAACCCAATGGCTTACATTACATGTGTGTCATAAAACACAAGCTACTGTAAACACATATTCATTTAATAAATGATCGGTGTCAGTATATATTGAGTGAGTTTAATCAATGCAGTCATTTCCACACCTCTTCTATTTTGGCTAATTTGATTGCACATTGAATTACCAATGCTGTCATTTTAATGTAGAGTGAAGTGAACATGAAATCAAAATTGTTTACTTCCTTAATGCACATTCATGCTCTTATTATGTCTTTATATTAATTTTAACTGATATAATAAATATGTTTGTCTTCATAACCTTTATCAAATTTCACTTGCTGAAGCGACTTTTTTATGTTTTTGGATCTCTTCTGCTCATCAATAAAAAAATCAAATAAAACACTTCAATTTTGAAATATTATTGCCATTTCAAATCACTGTTTTCTCATTTAATATATTTTAAAGCAACACTATGTAACATTTACTCACGGTTCTGTTCATATTATTTTAAAGTCGAAAAACTACATAGTGTTGCTTTAAAATGTCATTTATTCCTGTGATGTAAAGCTGAATTTTCAACATCATTGCTCCAGTCTTCACTGTCACATGATCCTTCAGAAATCATTCTGATATGCTGATTTGCTGCTTAAGAAACATTTCTTGTTATTGTCAATGTTGAAAAGAGTTTTGGCTGCTTAATATTTTTCTGGAAACTGTGGTACATTTGTTTCATTGATGCACTGATAAATAGAAAGTCATTTTAAAAAGAAATCTTTTGTGAAATTATAAATGTTTTACTGTCACTTTTGATCGATTTAATGTATCCTTGCTGAATAAAAGTATTAATTAACTGATATCCGCCTGTGTAGGGAAGTAAAAAGGGTGATGGTTAAATCCATCCAGTAGATTTTAACTTGGATATAATCAAAGAAAATCCTGGCCCTGCTCACTACTGAATATTTTAAATGTTTTATATACATACAGAGAGAGAGAGAGCAAGAGACACTCAACATGGGAGTGATATGCTCGGCACTTGGTGTACTGTAGGAGTTCTCTGCTTTCTTTGTTTGTGAAGTGTGTATCACGTACACTATGAAGCAGTGTATGTGTGGGGGTGTGTGGTGTAGGGCTGCCTGTGCTATGTTTAACACGCTTTATTTGCACCGTTGACCCGATCACATGAGAGGTCACATCATGCAATAAATCAAGAAACAATCCCTTCCAGCCAATCGTGTTCATTTTCTCCTCAACTGTGGGCTCACGCTGTAAGGCACTGCCATAAAAGAGAGTGTGCAATATGATAGTCAGGCTGAAAACAGCCACCCCTGACTGGGAAAATTCAATTATCTCCACCTTAGTAATATCTCTGTGTCTAGACTTCAGCTCTGAGCCACTTGTACTTCAAAAAAAAAAAAACTTCAAACAATCATATACCAGTATACTGTACTTTGGTCATTTAAGGAAAGACATTACAAGTCACACTTTAGTTTGGGGAGCAATTCTCACTATTAACTAAGTATTAACTATGACTTTTGCCTCAATAAACTCCTAATTTAATGCTTATTAATAGTTAGTAAGGAAGTTGTTAAATGTAAGTAACATAAAATATGGACATGCAGAATAAGGCATTAATGTGCGCTTAATAAGTACTAATAAACAGCCAATATGCTAGTAGTATGCATACTAATAAGTTAATAGAGATAATTGACCCTTCGCAAAGACCTGCCCCCCCCCCCACTTAGTTACTGTTGCTATGTCTGACAAGCCATGTTGCGCTCACGCCACACAACATGTTCTCATGCAGTGAAAAATACATCGCAGAGCAAAGAGGAAACTGACGACGCGCCGACAGACAAGACAGAGCAGTTTACTTTGGGTATGAAATAAAGTCTAAGCTCTTAAATTTTGTAATTTTTAAAAGAAATAAATAGTGTTTTGTGGCTCTTTAATGTGTGGTGACAGATCGCTGTAACGCCTCAGTTCAAGCAGCACATGAACCGATAATCTCTTCCTCTTTACTAGTTATTATAGCACACAATAAACATGAATGAACATCAGAAGGGATCTTGCTTCAACTGCGGAAAGACGTTTATACACACCATTTTTCAACTCTCCTGTTGGGTTCGTTTGTCAGACAAAAATGGTAGATTCAGGGTTATGATTGGTCAGATCGCCTGTCAATCAAACTCCTTGCAAAGGCTCAATTGGTCCTTAAAATAAAGTGTTTCCACACTACAGGTGAATAGGGTAAACATTTTAAACAACATATGTCACCGTAGTTTTCCCAGTTGATTAATCACACTGCATCAAGACAGTTGTTTTGTATTACAAGTTTTCTGAAATGGTATGCTTAAATATGCAAAGCAGGCATTGTGTAATTAAGTATGCACTCATTTGTATTCAATTACAGAAACCTACTCTATAAAGCCAGGTTTAAAGTTCTCGTTTCATTTTGTCGGTTGACATAATGGAGTTAAAGGTTTTTATCACTCCATAAATCAGAATATACTGTCAACAGCCAGAAAAAAAAAAGTTATATAAATAGGGCGAATGTTATATAAGCAAACTCCTCTGTTAAAACCCTCAGAATATCGAAAGGATTAAAACTGGATCAGTGTAAGAGAAAAAACTAATTTTGAGAAATGGTAGGCTGTCAAAACTGACGTTTCTCATAAACACACAAAATGACTACTCAAAAGTGACTTGAACAACACAAGAGAGGTGGTCCTCCAATGTATGATGAGGTATAGAGCGATATACTTATTGCAATGTGTATCATATCATATCTTCAAATTCGTCCTCAGAGGTGTTGACATAGAGACGTACCAATAACTGATATTATTGCATGCTGGTCGTGTCCTTTTCAGGTCATAATAGTGTTGATAATATGAGCTGAGATGGATTATGTACTTGCTATTTCTCTTGGCTGGACGACACCTCCTGTGAAATGCTGCAGCCTGAAACCAAGGCCTTTGAAATCCAGATGGAAGCAGCTCAGATGCTCCTGGAGGACAGCTGCAGTGGTGCGGGTCAGACCTGAGGATCAGAGGACGGTGAAAACACACAAATGACTGCTCAGAACACAGTCCAGCTATGTGAGAGCAGGCACGTACAACCGTCTGACCTTTTCAAGTCCTTGAAGGTCAAGAAGAAGAAATCAGGATTTAATTAAAAAGGGAAAAAAATGGCAGTATATGACTGGATGTGGGGAATTTATTAAAAGTAGGTGTTAGACAGAATATCTGAGCTGCTCAATCGAAGTACACATTGATCTGGGGTTTCAGAAAAAAAACATCACACAACATGTTGTTCTTATGAAGCCACACAATAGCTTTTTCATGCCCTCCGCTGCATCAATAGCTGCGTTTCCATTACCCTTCAAATTGCACAAATTGAAACACCCCTTATGGAAACACATAAATTTCGCAAAACTCCCATGTATTGCAAAAATGTTTTACATTAAGTGGTTTTTTAGGCTATTAGAAAATGGAATATATCACAAAACTGCTATGACAACAGTTTTTTTTTGCATTTACAGGTCATCTGACGCACAGAAAATCACATGTGTATAATACTATAACCTCCAAGAAATACCTCACACATGGCCACTCTCAAGCATGAGTGGCTTTCCTTGCCATTAATGCTTGGATGGATAACCCCTTATTTACACACCACTCTACCAGCTGTGCCACGGCACATAAGCATCCCAGAAGTGTCTCTACGCACTGCTTTGCTGAAGATACACGCATACGTCTCCTTCGATTATTGGCAGCAATATACATAAACCTACCAACATCTGTCACCATGACTTATTGCGAGAGTAAAAATTGTGTTTCTGTCCTGTAACATCGGCAAATGGAAATGGCGTCATTTCCTTTAATTTATAAAATATCACAAAAAAAATTGTGCAAATTACTAATGGAAATGTCTTCTTCGACTTCTTCAAAGACTTCTTCAAAATTTGCACTTCTCCATAACCAAACTTGTTGTACATAGACATGTCGTGCCAAGTGGATGCCAAACTCCACTGGTTCTCACATAAGTTGAAACCAGTCAAGACACTGAATATGTAAAAAATAAATAAAACAAAACAAACAAACATATTCCAAAAAAAATGAAAAAAAAAAAACCATAACAAACAAACAAAACAAAACAAACAAACATATTCCTTAATTTAAAAAAATATAAATGCTAGCTGAAAGAAGAGGAAAATAAAATGAAAAAAAAAAACTATATAGACAGTATTTAAAATAAAAGACAAATGCAATTTTAAGTCAAATTAAAATGAAAACAGAAACAAAAACTGAAAACGAATTCTAAATATTTAAAAAGTATATATCTCAATAGTACTAAAACAACAGTGGTCTGATCCTCGTTAAGATATTGTATGACTACACTGAACACAACACAGCACATATATTTTTACATACTTTTATGTTGCTTTTTTGTTTCTGCAACTTCACAGGCAGTGTACACAATGTATACTTTTACACTTTGGAACTTATTTTGTGTTTCACAGAAGAAATAAAGTCATATGGCAACATGAAAATCAGTTAATAATAAAAACATATCAATTTTGAGGTGAACAATTCCATTAAGCAAATGGGAAATAATGTTTATAATATAAACATTCAATCTTAGTTAATGACTATATCATATCATATTAATTAACTACTATACTGTATTGGGTTATGGATAGAGACGGTTGCTTGTAACTATGCATAACTTCCTGTTAAGTACATATAACATGTAACTACTTCAACTTAAAGTGTTACCTAATTTATTTACAATATTAGTGATGTATTCATTCTATTAATACTAGAAATACATTTCAATTAAAATTCATTTAACCACATTATTACATAATGAATTCCTATATAGGATGGCTAAAGCAGCTTGTCTGGGCTTTGTATGTCCCATCATGACATACAGAAATAGAATCAATGATCCGACTAAAATCGAAAAGGACCATTTTTTGTGCGCCTGCACCATATGACCTACTTGTTTCAATACTGAGAGCGATGGTAAATTTAGCAGGCCTAATTTACAGCCGTGTGACCCAGCACTAGACAGCATCAATTGCTCTGGCACAGCACACAGCCTGTTTAGATGCTTGTTTGAGCTTTATGCCTCAATAAAGTTATGTTTGTTAGGGCTAGGGTTAGGGTTAGGTATGTTGTGTGTGCTTTCTGGTACATCATATCATGCTTTGAATTTTGTGAAAACCTCAAGTAATGATAACAAACCGGTTTCAGCCTGATATGCATGCGTGAGCTTAAACTGAGAATCATTTCAATCGATTATATGCATACTGGGATAGTTCAACTAGACACTAAAAAACATTAGAACAACAAAATTGTTATTTTAAATGTGTTATAGGCAATATATGATTACTTTGTCAATAGTGTAACCTTGGGTTGCATTTGGAGTCATATACTTCCAAATATCTTTTCAACTTTTTAAAATATTTTTCATTTATTCTTTCATTCATTCTCAATATGTGTTGGCACATCAATCCAAAAATGTTTTTTCAGCCATGTACTGTAGCTTGTTTTGTCAGTGTTCAAGAATCAGTGCGTTGTGTTCTCTGAGCTGTATCGATATCCAAAACCTACGATCAACATGATTTATAGTACTTTAAAATGTTATAAAGATCACGTCTCTTTCAGGTCTTAGAGTGAAGCTCCTCTCGTAAAACGCTCATTCTCTTCAGCTGTTGCCCATGTGCTCAATCACGCCATCAAGGATGAGCTCATTTATGTGGCAAACACACATTGTCCATGTTTTTCGAAAGAGACCCTGCAGGTTGCTCAGAGGACATTCACTGGGGCTGTCATAGATGTTTATGAGGGGGCGGAGTCAAAACTTGAATGCATGTGAAAGTACAGTGGGAGGAGTTACATCGCAGTCACTCGATACAAGGGATGACATCCCCAAAATAACCCTACAAAGGGTATATAGGACCCTGCTTTAACCTTCACTCTCAAAAGAGCAGACTGTAGGTGATGAACAAGAGGTGATGGAACAGATAAACTAACCAAACTTGACAAGAAAACAAATCCCCCCCAATAAGGAACAAATTCCTCTGGAAAAGTGACATTATTTTGGACTTGAAGCGGATTGTAAAAACTGAAGACAGTGTGAACCCAAAGTCAAGGTTCAAGATCTTCCCCAAAACAGGATTTTACTCTTGCGTGGAGCTTTACTTGAGTTTCAGAGTGTCTTTTGTCCTCCTCTTGAGCCTAGAGCCAAGGGGGGAGGCAAAGCCGTGACGTCTGCGGGAATGAAGTACAGCTGCCAGTACCCGGTGTCACAGTACACACGCTCCAGCACACACTACACCTCCACTCATTATACACCGTCACACTACTCCAGCAGCTCGTACTCGCCCGGATACTACAGTTCCACAAAGTACAGCCCGACTACACTCCACACGCCATCATACCACACTCCACCGGCTTACACACCTGCCTACAAGCCCACCTCCACTTACACCCCCATCTATAGCAAGGCGTCCCGGCAGAGCAGCTCAGCCCGGACAAGCGTACAGCTTACTCCTACTGTAGCCCTCAAACCCGCCCGGGCCGTGCGGTTCACTAACGATGTCGTATTCCAGGATTTGGTCCGGCACAGTGAGCTGGAACAGATCGGTCGGTTTATGAGGGCGAGGAAAGTGCGTCTGGACACCATCTTCCATTCTGGTGAGTGAACCTCAGCTTTCATACATCGAGTGCAAACAAATTCATTCACTTGTTTAATCTATGACCACCAGTACCAGCATAATTTAAGTGTGTTGAAATGAAGTAAACCATTTGTAGGTCAACTTCCTGTAGAGTGTAAACTCTTTGGCTTTATGGTATGTTTAAAACATAGATCAAACATAGCGGTCTGACATGTCAACTTCTGGTTTAACCAATCGTAGGAAGTTGAGGCAGGGCCAATGGGGGGTTAAGCTTCACCAGTTATGGTGCATCTAAGTCATGTTGGAAAGATTGTATTCATGAGTTAATTGCACATGAACGTCACAACAACAACGTTATGAGCTTACGAGCTGTAAACTCAGGAAAAACATGTTGAATGCAATAGATGCAGTATCTGTATTGATGGTAAATTTGTTCAAATTAGTTTTTTTAATTTATTTATTGACAATAAAACTAAGTTGGATGTACAAAATACAATAGTATTGTCGACTGTTAATTGATAATTATAAAAATATAAAAACTTAAAACTGCACAATTAATAAATTTTATGAATATGTAGATTTAAAAAAAAAAAAAAATAACTTTTTAAACCATTAACCCACAAAAGCATACATAACCATTTTGCTCCAACCAAAGTTATTCGTACGCACTTGACATCGTAATTACGACATTTCATAAATGTGAACTTTCCAGGAGGACTTTAACACACCATTTGCCTCTTTTAGCACATGCTGTAATAGTAAAAGGATGTTACGTCCTTGGATTGCTTTTCAAATAAGTAACACCAGTTACTTCGCAAAAAAAAAAAAAAAAAAAAAAAAAAAAACAGTTACTTCGCAAAAAAAAAAAAAAAAAAAAAAAAAAAAAAACAGATTCAGTATTCCTCAAAATGAATAAAAACAGTGAAACAGTGAACTCAGAATATGATGCTTAATGTTAAATAACACAAATATCCTTTATGTATTTAATCCCATTTTATTAACCAGTGTCTTTGCTACTGACCTTCGATGATCAAATTCAACCATACTAATAAGCAAAAATTACTCTAGATAAACATTTGTGCTTCTTTTTTATTATTGCTGAAGTGTGTTTAACTTTCTTTTTTTACTGTTCTACTGGCTTATTCATTTCACTTTTGGCGTGAAAGGGCTTTTAAGTTTGCCAAAACCAGAACTTTTTTATATTAAAAACAAACAAGCACGCCCTGCCCAGATTTGAAAAGTAATGCAAAAGTAGCATAACACATTACATTACATAAAAAGTAACTACGTAATGTAATTAGTTACTTTTTGAGGGAGTAACGCAGTATTGTAATGCATTACTTTTAAAAGTAACTTTTCCCAACACTTTTTGTCGCTAGGGCAGTACCATTAAAGGGACAAATTTTCACCCCTTAAAAGTGCATATCAGTACCTTAGAGTAGTAGTGTGCACCTATAAGGTACTACTAAAACTTTTCAGGGATAAATAAGATACAAAGATGTCCCTTTGAGGGTACTGCCCTAGTGACAAAAGGTGGTACCCCTACATATATTTTGTTTGTTTGTTTGTTTGCCTTATATTTTTATATGTTGGCATCAAGGAGTTCTAATATAGAGTGATCAGTCACATGATGGCTCAGGTGATTGGTTAAAAAGTTTTCCAGAGATGATTGCATATGGTGGAAAATTCAAATCACCGATTTCTACAGCCGTATGCTCCAGCTGAGCAACTGGCATTAAGATGAACGGGAACCTAAATGGATAGCGGCGTTTGCCAAATAATAGAAAATTCAGGGGATTATTTTGGGATTATGTTTGGTATGGCACAGAAATTACACTCTAAACTTTGAAAATTGATAAATAAATAGTTTTTGATTTGTCTTTTTAGGTGTAAACAGTTAAAGCGTATGGCATCTGTTTGAGTCTGAGGTATTTTCTGGAAAAGTTTAATCTCACTGCTATCTGGAAAGAGAAACTGAGCTGCCCACCCTAACAAAAACTGGCTTTTTCTCAGGAATGGCAGCACTCCATGAAGCCGTTCTCTCAGGAAACCTGGAGTGTGTGAAGCTCCTGATAAAGTACGGAGCTGACGTTCACCAGAGGGATGAGAACGGCTGGACGCCACTGCACATGGCGTGCAGCGACGGTTATCCTGAGATTGCACGGTGAGAACAAACTCATGCATGGACAGTCCAATAAGCAATATCAACAAAAAAGTCACAATTTGAAAAACAAATTTGGTATTGCATTGAATTCAAACCTTGCAAAAACAAATGCAAATGAAAACCATGACAGAGTTCCAAATAACACTATCAACTAAAAGGCACTTTCCTTTTAAGGCAACAATCATAACTGAAATAAAACCTCAGAAGTGACCAATCATTCAAATAACACTCATTATAAGACACTTCTGAGAGACCTGACTCTCAACTGATTTCAATAGAGTTTAGAATGTTGCTAAGCTTATAGTATTATATTGAGTAAAGTGGTCGATTTTTTTTAATTTACCTATATTTTTATTGTGAGCAGTGCTGGGTTGGGGAACAGAGCCATTAATTACAGTTTAGCATTCATTTTATCCCCCTTGTGAAAATAAAAGTGTGTTTAACTTAATAACTATAATTATAAAATTAAAGACCACTTAAGTGTACTTAAAGAGTACACTTTCATGACTGTTTCACACTTAAGTGAACATAAAAAGTGCTCTTTGTAATAAAATAAAATCAAACGTTTTACTTTAAAATACATTTTAAATCATAATGTTTTCATATTCTTACTTGTTTTGATGTGTCGACAATAGAAGTAAAATGAAAATACAAAACATCCTGCTTATGAGTTCCAAATAAGCATTCTAAAGTTCAGCTAAAATATGTTAATTTAATTGCGGTTAACATCAATTAAGTCTCCAAAAACATTAGTTCAGTTGAACTTAAGCATATTATTCCTGTAATATGTTCTCTCTCTTTTTTTTTTTTTTAAGTTTGTCAAAGTGTACTTCTTTTTTCAAGGGTATATTATTAGATTACTAATGTTTGCTAAATTAGTTAAAATGTAAATGTAAAATATAATTCCTCCTTTAGGTACCTTCTCTCTCTGGGTGCCAGTGTGGAGGCCGAGAATGAAAACGGGGAGAAACCAGCAGACCTCATCGACCCAGACTGCAAAGAACTGCTCAAGCTCTTCGAGACAGGCTGTGTTTGAGAAAACTTGAAAAAAAAAAAAAGCTAGCTTTCAAAAAACATTCAGATCACTTTCCTGAGCTTCGCATTATGTGTGATTCTCCTGAATATTCTTTATATCTTTTTTTTTTTTGGCTTTTAACTAGACACAACATTATTATACAGTACAGAGGGACACCAAACCCTGCATATCTGTTTGCTTTTGTATTTCTGAGTGAAACACATTATTGAACGAATTAAAATAAAGGGTGGGACTTTTATCCATTGGGAATAGACTGGATTATGAAAAGTGGGTGTATATACTGCAATGCAGTCAGATGTTTGAAGGAAGGTTTTGTAATGTCAGAAAAAAAGAAAAGTTGTTTTAGAGGGGAAGCAAGTTATTAAACTTTGATAAAAAAAAGAAGACAAATGGAATAACATACACAATAAGACCAGAAATGTTAATGTAAAACATGCATGTGTCAGAAAATCACCACACATTTGCACAAACCAGCATCTCTCAATGTTTACAGACAGACCTTCTCTGTACGCCATCTGCAATTGTTCTTTTTCACTGCTGTGTTAACCATACTTTGTACCAGGAGTCCCTTTGACATGCTCTTGACTGTTATCATTTTCACAATTCAGAAAAGTGATCTTTTATGTGACAAGGGATGCGATCCTGTTTATGTGAAGAGATGCTTGCTGAGAAGTGCACAGCCCAGAATGAAGCGTGGTGCCGTCTGTCTGCTGGGCAGCAGGAGAGCACAGAACCACAACCTGCCATCAGACTCGCTTATGAAGAAATACTGAGGCTTTGTGCGTTACTGTTAAAAGTGAGGGCACTACTGACATTTTGAATGTCTCTTGTCAAAGTCTTATCTTTATCTTATTTTTTACAATGTTTTCATAAATAAAGCTGCTTTTATATAAATATTGAGTTGCGATTTGCATCAAACCCTTTGAAGATTATAAAAACTTAATGCTGCCTAACTGGAATATATAGATGACTTAATTTACTCATTTATATGAATGCTGTCTCAAACGATTAATCGCAATTAATCGCATCCAAAATATATTCGTTTTTGTTTACATAATACATGTGTGTGTACTGTGTATATTTATTATGTATATATACGTAAATGCAAATAATATATATTTAAGAAAAATATGTTTATATGTTAAATTTATTTATATATAATATAAATAATATGAATATAAATGTATACATGTATTTTCAAAATATACACTGTATGTGTGTGTATTTATATATACATAATAAATATACACAGTACACACACATATTATGTAAACAAAAACTTTTATTTTGGATACGATTAATCGCGATTAATCATTTGACAGCAGTAGTTTATATTTTTTCTCTCTGGCAATATTTGATATAGGTCTTGATCTATGTGCTTCCAAAGAGCTTATAAGGTTATGTTTTTCAGTCAGAGGAATCTTCATTTCAGCAACATTCACTGTTCCCAAGTAGATTCAGTAAACAAAACAGTGAAAATATGTATTAAAGTAAAATAAACATAATCAAATCATGATGTTTTTCACTAGCTAAACACGAGGAAGAATGATATTTAGTCATTTGAGTCATGCACCTCTAAAATAAGACACAGTAATAAATGTCAGCTATTTATCAACGCTCATTTTACCAATACACAATAATAAAAGTGTATGTCACGATATGTGACCCTGGAGCACAAAACCAGTCATAAGTCCCACATGCATATTTGTAGCAATAGCCAACATTACATTGCATGAGTCAAAATTATACATTTTTATTTTATGCCAAAAAGCATAAGGATATTAAGTAAAGATCATGTTCCATGCAGATATTTCGTAAATTTCCTACCGTAAATATATCAAAACTTAATTTTTGATTAGTAATATGCATTGCTAAAGACTCCATCTGGACAACTTTAAAGTTGATCTTCTCAATATTTTGATTTTTTTGCACCCCCAGATTCCAGATTTTCAAATAATATCTATTTTTCTTTTTCAAATAGTTGTAGCCAAATATTGTCCTATCCTAACAAGCCATACATCAATGGAAAGCTTATTTATTTAGCTTTCAATATATATATATATATATATATATATATATTATCATATATATATATATATATATATATATATATATATATATATATATATATATATATATATATATATATATATATATATATATATATATATATATATATGTGTTTGCAAACAGTTTAGTTTTATGGAAGCTAATTTAACAGCACGTCGGCTACCTCTGTCCGCGCATGCGCCCCTCTCTCGGCTTCTTCGGCTGAACCGGAAATAATTGGTTGGCATTAGCAACGTCTCGGCCGATCCAGGCCTGAATACAGAGATAGCAGAAGAAACAGAAACAGACAGACAGGTTTGAAACGGCTAATTTACTCGTTTTCCACCGTGTGCCCGTTAGTCTGAATGTTTCGCGATGCGTTCGCTGTGTTAATGCTCAGATTGCTTGTGAAGTCAGCATCAGTTCCTCGCTATGAACACAATGCTAACAGACTAGCTGCTAGAAACTCATAAACAATAACAAACACCGAGTCACTGAATTACCTTCCTCAAATTAAATCCTGTCCTCTCGCTTGTGATTGAAGTACAGTGGCATGTGTCTGTGTAGCGCATTTAATGTCTCTGTCCAGCATAATGCACAGATGAGCAAAGTACAAATATGTTCAAATCACTGATGGTGCTTCTGCACTGATCTCAGAGTGAGTCGGTCATGTCAGCTAATAAACTGTGCACCAGTGATTGCGTTTTCGGTTTTGCTGTCTGGATCTTTTATTCAAATTCAACAACTGAATGACAATTAGTGTGTTTTAAATCTCTCCCCTTAGAAAACACACTGAAGAACAGGCAAACAATCCTGTTGAGCCTCATACTGAGATTGTGAGGCAAGAGACTATAACAGAATGACCAGGTAAAGTCGTTTGGCTTTTATTCAGAGTATTTGTATATGTTTTTAATTGTGAAATAATATTTATTACAGTTTTCCATTTGAATATATTGTAAAATAGCCTATACTTAATTACTGTGATGGTAAAGCTGAATTTTCAGCATTTCTGAAGGATTGTGTGACACTAAAGACTGGAGTATCATGCTGAAAATTCAGCTTTACCCTCACAGAAATATATTTGAACATGCTAACATAGTTCTTTAAAAAGAAAAAATCACAATATCAATGTTTTACTGTATTTAGATTTATTGAGCACATTTTTTTATTTATTTCTAAAACATTTCAGCAATGCTTATAATTACTGCTGGAAGGGTGTTTCTAATAAAAAGGCTGAGAGAGTGATGGTAAATGTTATATCTCTCTTCTGACTTAACTCTTTTGAAAAAGTTTTTTTTGAGCAAATGGGAAGGCATTTTTGCTGTAGTCTCCGGTTTTTTAACTATGAAAATGTATCTAACTAGCACAGCTTTTGAGAAACCCAAAAATGCAAAAAGCCTCCATATTCAATCATCACACGACTATGAAAGCACCTTCTGCTGAGTTTGTTTTCACAGTTTCGGGTGACAGGTTTCAGTTTAACAGCTGATGTGTCTCTATTCTGAGAATGTTTGTTATTACAGTTCTAAAACTTGGGGAAAATACCTTTTTAATACTATATGTAAAAATAATTGAGAGAAAGGAGAAAAAAAGTATGTTTGTGGCTAGATTCTTGGAATTGTAGCAAAAATGAACATTATTTTTAGCACCTAAGTACAGTCTCTCAGTATTTTTTTTAATGCATGCTGGAATATTGTATTCAGTGTCTTCTGTGTCTTCTCCAGCTCCTCCACCCCTAGAATGCACACGTACAAGAGGACCTCCAGCCCTCGATCACCAACGAATACAGGAGAGCCTTTCACACCAGCACATGAAGAAAATGTGCGCTTCATCCACGACAGTAAGACACGAGATGCACCTTTTAAGCTGAGCACCAAAACTGTGATTTCCATGCGTGAGAACATCACAGAAATGTAAAAAATCTATAAAAAGTGTGGAAATGTAATTTCTGTCATAGCGATGCTCTGCTTTTAAATATGTCATTGGATACAGTCATTTTTTAAAAATAAAATCCTTATTCCATAATTCTGTACATCGTGTAAATGTATTGGTCGAAAAGCGTAGGAGACATTAGTGTTGTTGTAATGCTTCTGTGTTTTCATTCCAGCTTGGCTTTGTGTTTTGAGAGACATTAAATCCCCACAAAACAGTGAACGTAATGATCGTGGACCACAGGAGTATGTGGAGAAAAACCCAAATCCCAACCTACATTGTAAGTTTACCTTTATGTAAAAGTTTTCATTGTACCTATTTATGTGGACAAAGTTCATGGCATGTGTTTTTTGTTTTGTTTGGGGTTTTTTTTCAATCGGTTTGCGTCATTGTTTTGTCTCTTTTTTTTCTTTCAGCTTTTATACCGGTGGACCTGAGTGACCTTAAGAAGCGGAACACACAAGACTCCAAGAAGTCTTAAACCGCTCCCTCTCTTTCTAAACCAGCAGTTTTGTCCTCCCTTTCACATTTGGGACCTTTTTACTCTATCAGTCTTCTGTCGGCCAACAAAGATCCACAAGCTGGGAGATCTGGCCACTTTAGTCCAGAAAGCTTCTCTTTTCTCTGCCTCTTGGACCTGTGGTCTGGACTTACAGGCTGACATCTATTTATGCGTTACATTTTACACAAGAGTGGCCATTCCCTGTTTTTCATGTTTTTTTTGTTTTTTTTTAATTAAAGACCTGTTTCAGGGTTTTTTTCCATACTCCTTGGGTTTAAATTCCATGTGCATTTTTTTTTTTTTTTTTTTTTTGATGTGGAGATGAGAAATGAGAAAGGCAAAGAACAGTGATGCTTAAACTGTTGGACATGACTCTTCACAAACTGTCTCAAAACGAGACGCGGTCCTGGAATACACTCCTTTTTCGAAACATGTTGATCACCTGATGGGGAGCAAGTCGACTGACTGTTCAGTTAGTTTCATAGATTGATTGATTCGGTAGAAGAATTAAGCGAGTTTTGTCTGATTGGCTCGGCAAATATTTTTAGTAAACGTACCTCCATTTTTAACTATGACTTGATACCTTCAAAACCTTTAAGTAGACTTTTCCACATCTTTCGTTCCCAGCCTTTAAAATAGAATTAAAATAAAGATTACTTTTCTGTTATCTCAGCCTCTCTGGATTGTATTTATCGTGGAGTTTGTCTGATGACTTTAAGGTCAACTGTGTGCTAAAATGCTTCTTTTCTGGAAATCCTCATGACACAAATTGAAATCACAGACCTGTGCAAATGCATGTCTGAGCAAACACTCTATAGAAGAGCAGGAGCAGTAACAAATCATCTTTCTGATTTGACGATTTAGATTTTAACGAGCGTTTTGGGGATGAATGAAATGATACAGGACTGGGAAAGTCTGAAATGAAACAATGTTTTAATCCCACTTTTCATAGTATCTGCAATCTGCATTTAGACTGATTCAAGACGGCATCTAGATTTTGGTAACCCATAATGTGTGGTAACTATTATATTTTGATTTTAAGTCATGGTCTGTCTCTCAATATGCGTTCTTTAGCGATCACGCAACCACATATTACCCATATAAGTCATCAATAACCGTCGAAGTTCAATTCCTATTCTCACGAACGCAAGTACAGAGGACGCATGGAAGTGCCAGGATGTGTTCTTGATATCGAGGATGCATCGAGTGCAGACTTGATAGAATCGAGCCGTTAGAAATCACAGAAGACGCTGCGCGCGGCCGGTGTACGGAAACCTGCAAGCTTTAAACTCGCTCTCGCAAATGCTTGACGGCTCTTGAAAAGTAAACATTTACCGTTTTGTTTTACTTAATTTTAATAAAGATATGAGACCTGGAGAAAGTCTGCAGTATTTTTACTGGCATATTAAAATTAATCTTAACATAGTCATAGTTAAATATATAACACTGTAAAATAAAACGTTATACAATATATGTAAATAATATCTATAATAGATAATATGTTTGAATAAGTTAAGACATTTGTTTGTAATCTTATGTTATATTTATGGTTCATTGGCCGCTGCTTATGCTGTGACTATGCGGTCAGTTAAGCAAGAACGCAACACATCTCAATACTCATAAGAGTGTGTTCTCGCGTCCTTCCGAGTTCGTTCTTCCAAGGAAGCTTGGCAAGACCGGTCTCCACGAGAACACAAGTCCGTTCTTTGCGTTCTTGGAATTGAGAAACAGCCATGGTCTGTCTGAATACTCGATTCTGATTGGCTGGCAGCTGTTGATTAAATTCTTTTAACTGCACGGGTAGTTCCAGGTCAGTTTAATCACGTTCTATATTAATGCGCTTCCTATAAACATTGGTAACCATAGTAACATCTAACAAGTTGTAAATTAACTGACGAAAATAACCGTCATTTTTATCCTTCCGGTCAAATATCGCAGCGCAAATATTATTAACATTTTTAATATGTGAATGCTGGCAAATGACCCTGGCATAAGAGGGATAATCAACGGCTAACGGTGCATTAAACGATTTGAATGCACTTCGCGGAGGCAACCACGTTTATTATCCCTTACATAATCCATTTCGGAGAGAACTGTGAACGTGAGAGAAGCTGAACGTTACTTTTTCGAGAAGAGTTGAGGTAAGTGATCATATCATGACGATATGATTTTTATAATCATAAATCTTTCTCAAAAGCCCTTAGACATATTACAAGCTCCTAATAGATCTCACTATTTTTCAGAAATACTGTGTATTTATGGGAAGTAGCTACCTATTTATTGCCAGTAGTTCGTTTGCTGATATTATTACATAAAAAGACATTCGTTTGGAATCTGGGTGTTTCAGATTTGAATCATGACGAGGATAAATCAACTGTCAAAAGCGTTAAAGTTATTTTAAAATGAATATTAATATTTAAGCATTTGCTCCTATGACTCGTTACTCGTTTATGTTTATCCTTTATTTTGATTGATTTATGTTTGTATGTATTATTTGTAGTATTCTTCAAAAAATATGTGATGCACTTTTCACATATGTTTGAAAGATGCGTCGTCTTTACTGGTGTTTTGTCAGATATTGGACATCTTTCAGCTGCTGCCTGAGTATTAATGTTTCTCAGAATTAATCATTTAACGGCACCAGATGTTCTTTTCCAGAAACTGTGTGATATGGTATTTAAAAGTGCTCATTTTGTAGCATTTGTTCTAATTTTTATATTTACATCATTCTTTTATTGTATTAATCTTTAATAGCCATAGTCATTACTTATATAGTCATTACTCATCTGCCTTGATCTCATTGCCTTAGCCTCCCCAAAGAACCGCTGAAGAACCATTACAGGTGCTTTATAGGTGCTATAGCACTTAAATTGGTTCCCCTATATGAAAATGAGCCAAAGAGCACCTTTAAAGGCGATTTTTTTTTTCAATATTTTTATCTATATATATATATATATATATATATATATATATATATATATATATTCAATATATATTATTAATCATATACACCAGGTTTTCAAATAGTTGTTTCTCAACCAAATATTGTCATTTCATAACAAACCATACGTCAATGGAAAGCTTATTTATTCAGATTTCAGATTATGTATAAGTCTCAATTTCAAAAATGTTGACCCTTATACTGGTTTTGTGGTCCAGGGTCACAAATAGGTTCAACAAAAATAATGCCCCCCCCCCCCCCCCCCCCCCCCAAAAAAAAAGGTATCGAAAAGATCACTTAAGTAAATTATTTTTAAATAGAGCAAATTTCAATGGACTTGGTCAAATTGATATCTCTATATATTACCAGAAGTAGACAGTAGTGAAGTAAATTTAGTAAGTATCTGTACTTTATCAGTGTTTTTCTTTGGAAAACTTTTACTTCACATCATTCCAGTGTCTTTACTCTTTCGTAGTGCAGTAAAAAGTGCAATATTGTGTTTTGCAATGTTGTGAAGTAAAAGTTTTCAAACGAAAAACACTGATAAAGTTGAAAAGTACTTTAACAGCAGAGTGAAAATAGCTACTTCACTGCTGTGCGCATCTGTATATTACAAAGATAAGCCTAAATGTGTATTCATTAACAACAAAATAGTTTTAGTAAGGCTTATAATTATTATATTTGCATTAGTGAGTTTGGAAAGGTCGAAAAACAAAAGCCAGAGAGAAAATGACAGCATCAACTTCTAATATTTATGTGTAGAGAGGAGCTTAAACCGGAAGCGTTCGTCTCACCGATGTAGGTCACGAGCGGTCCCGCTATAAAAGCGTCGCTTCCTCTTCTGTGCATGAACGGTAGTGCAGGGCCAGTGTAGTGCGTCACGCGAGCGGGCTTTGTTTTTATTTGACGGTAGTGTTTAGCGTTAACAAAGGCCAGACGATGGCAGACAAGATGGATATGTCCTTAGACGACATCATCAAGCAAAACCGGCAGCGCGGAGGCGGCGGGCGCGGCAGCGGGAGAGGAGGCCGCGGAGGAGCAGGGGGAGGCCGCGGGGCTGGCGCCAGCGGGCGCCTCGGAAACACAGGCGGAGGTTTTGGAGGCCGCGGCGGCGGATCGGGCCCCATGAGGAACCGCCAGAGCCTGAGCCGCGGAAGAAGCAGACCCACGCCGTACAGCAGGGTAGGAGAAAGCGGAGAAAATCACGGGCGCATCCACACGCCTGGGTGAAGCCCCGTTTTTATCTTTCTAGGCTGCCAGCAAACATGGCGGCTAGCTGGTCCCTGGAGCTTCTCTGGGAGTGTAGCTCGTTAGATATATATTGTGCATAATGTGTTCTCTCCCTAAGCCCTTTGTCTTGCCATCCGAGAGAGCTTCGAGCACCGCGCGTCTGGAGCGGCTCGTGGAGCCCCTATCCTGCGGCCGTCGACGCCATTTTGGAGACGGCTGATCCCTTTCATTCAGCCGAAGCTCTCTTTGTTTGACCACATCCAGCGCACATGCTCACACGGTCCGCGGCTTGTGATTCTGAAGAGTCTGCCCTTTTGTGTGTGTGAGAGCTAAAGCCCAGCTTTAAGAAGGCCTCTGTTCTTCGCTGGAGTGCGGCTTTTGTTTGGGAGGGGTGTCGCGGTCTCAAAATGTCCTTGAAAGCAGAAATATAGATATAGTGTTGGAGCCGCACAGGATAAACGAACTTTGACCATCTCTGTCCAGCGGTTATGGAGAATCGCCTTGCTAATAATTTCTAGTTTGAGCTTAGTGAGGCCAGTGTTTATGTCAGCACGTCAAAATGGCGTGGCCTCAAAATGGACGCTCCGAAGCGGCTTCAGATGCCAAGCATGGACCCTTTGATGGCCTCGTTTTAACCACCTATTTTGGACTTATTTGCCGTGCTCCTTCTCACCGGAGAGCAGCGGAACATCCCCTTCCACCGTATGGAGGCCTGCTGGGATTCATTGGAGTGAACGGCAAGAGACTCTTGGGTTTCTGGAAGCTAATTAGCTTGCTACCGAAGAGGGGGCAGCTTCTAAGGGAACATAGTGGTGTTTACTACAATAAGCTACACTGAGTTCACTTGTTAACCCTGCTCTAGTAACTGGTTATTTTGGCGTTATACGTGTAATACATGTATAGTCTTTTGAATTAACCCACTGGTTTTCTTAACTTTAATTCTTGGAGGTCAAAACCGGTAGGATACGTTAGGGGGGACTTACTGTACTGTTTTGTATGTTTGTTTTGATGGCATTTCATACACCATTAATTCCTAAATTAGCAACCATTTATATATAAAAATTGGAGAATTTCTGTAAGTGTTAAAACTATAAAATGGTGCAAAGACATTTGGAATCTATATAAAAATAACATTTTTATATTTTCTATGTGATATACTCTTATCAAATAATACTTTTAAAAAAGACTAGTTAATCTCCTTCAAAGTTCCCTCAAGGTTTTATTTTCTGTATTTCCAATTTTCCTGTGCAAGTCACTTTTACCATGAAGATCATGTGTGACTTTAGACAGTTTAGCTCATGTCCACATTTTCATGTGTGCCTCAAAAGTCACCAAGTTTTGTACCATTCTGATGAAGTGCAATTGTAAAAAATCAAAATGTAAACTTCTAAAATGATCAACCACCAGAGGGTTTACCTTGCCTCTGCTGAGGTCTAGTGATTCGCACATCCAGTGAAGTTAGGACAACATAATCGAACCAACTCTGTGCTACCAGCTGTGTCCTGCAGTGGTTTACTTGTTTGTAGTGATGGGGTGGGCAGGGATTGCTGGAAAACGCAGTGAGCGCACTGGGTGCCCCTGGCCTTGTTGAAGCGGAGCCCCCTGCTTGCCCCAACACCCAGCCGAGTGGACTGTCAGTGACAGACTGGGGACCCGAAGTCAGCAGGTGCGTTCTCTCTCATCTGTTGCAGCCCAAGCAGCTCCCAGACAAGTGGCAGCATGACCTGTTCGACAACGGCTTCAGTGCGAATGCTGGTGGTGGAGGCAGCGGTGGTGGTGGAGCGGGCGTGGAAACCGGAGGAAAGCTCCTCGTGTCTAATCTCGACTTTGGAGTCTCCGATGCAGACATTCAGGTTGGCATCACTAAATTGTGCATTGAAGAGTCTTTAGAGGGATAGTTCACCCAAAAATGAAAATTCTGTCATTACTCACCCTCACGTTCCAAACCCGTAAGACCTTCGTTCATCTTCAGAATACGAATTAAGATTTTTGATAAACCCCAAATCTTTCTTACTCTTCATAGACTGCAATGTAACTGAAGTGTTCCCAGACCCAGAAACGTATTAAGGACATCAATGAAACAGTCCATGTGACATCAGTGGCTCAACTTCAATTTTGAGAGGCTACAAGAATACTTTGAGCACAAAGAAAACACATACTTTATTCAATTATTTTCATGAGATAATGTGTTCTGTCGTTTTGGAGATTCCCACGATGCGCACTTTCCCTAGAACTTAATCCACGTCATTTACGTTCATGAGAAAGCATGCGTGCTGAACGTAAACAACACTGATTACATTCTTGGGAAAGCGCGCATTGAATAAATTGAGTTATTTTTATTTTTTGTACACTGTTCTCCTAGCTTCGCAAAAGTTGAGCCACTGATGTCCTTGCTATGTTTCTGGGTCTGGGAACATTAGTTGCATTGCTGTCTATGGAGGGTCAGTGTTTTGTCAAAAATATCTCTATTTGTGTTCTGATGAACGAAGGTCTTGCGGGTTTGGAGCGACGTGAGGGTGAGTAATGACAATTTTTATTTATGGTTGAACAATCCCTTTAAATGTTTGGATCCTGTATCTGAGGGATGGTTTGTGCTGCAGGAACTGTTTGCTGAATTTGGCACTTTGAAGAAAGCAGCAGTACATTACGACCGGTCGGGACGCAGCCTCGGCACTGCGGATGTTCACTTTGAGAGGAAAGCAGACGCTCTGAAAGCAATGAAGCAGTACAACGGTGTTCCCCTTGATGGTAAGTGTGCGTCCTTACAAGCTTTTCCTCGGCTTTCAAGACACCATCAGATTATGAAAGCCTCTAACAGACCTGAAAGTCATTGAAGCCTGTTGAATTGGTCTGGCAGCAATTCTCAGTCATGTAAACTCTCTTTCAGGTCGTCCAATGAACATTCAGCTTGTTACCTCACAGATCGACGCACAGAGGCGGACTCCGATGCAGGGGTAAGGATGAACGGGTTTGGATTTTTTTTTTTTTTTTTTTTTTGTTGTTGTTTTTGGCCTGACTGAACTTATTTTTTATTATTTATTTTTTATTTTATTTTTTATTTTATTTTTTTCCCTCTCCTTACAGTCTAAATCGCGGAGGTGGTGGCATGAACAGAAACAGAATTGGGGGCTTTGGTGCACAGAAAGGTCGTGGGGGACGTGGCGGTGGAGGGGCCAGAGGTCGGGGGCGAGGCGGTCGAGGCGGCGGTGGCAGCAGCAAACAACAGCTCTCTGCTGAAGAGCTGGACGCCCAGCTAGATGCCTACAACGCCAGGGTGTGTAAACTAATTCAGAGATGCTTTTAAAATGTCCCTTTTTATGTTTCTAAAAGCTGGTAGTAATCTCCATGTCCCTGTTGTTTTTCAAACAGATGGATACCAGCTAAACGAGTCGAGCTGCGTTCCCCACGGTTCTGACACGGGAGAGGTCATCGTTGTAATAGCATTGAACATGCCGGATGTTTTACACTCGCGTCTTCAGAAGTGATTTAAATTTGTCTATCGGTCTCTTTCTCCTTTTAAAATGTTCGTGTTTTTTACCTACTTTGTTTTATTTTTGGTTTCCTTTTTGAGAAAAACCTGGTTGAACTGTAGGATTTAAGGGATGGTCTCATCTTGACCATTTTTGTGTAGATCATTGAAATTAAAAAACCTGCAGTATTTAGTAACCACATGATGTCTCCGCTTCCTCTGTGTACACATTGCCTTCATTACACTGGAGAATCTTGAGTTCATGTAGTATTTCAGTCCATAAAACTCGTTGCAGTAAGTGCACTACTCATGTCAGCCACAAGGTGTCGGCAACTTTGTGTTTTGCTCTTATTTAAATTAATGAGGTGGCTAAGATGTGTCTGTACTAGTCTAAAAGGGTGTTGACGGGTGTCAAAATGTGTTTTTGGTTTCAAAGTCAAAATATGGTTGCTGCATGCTTAAGGCATTGTTTTGTGTGAAAAGCTTTCTGAATTGCTTTGCATTCACGTGGCTTGGGGCCCGTTTCAAGTTTACCAAATACAACTGTTTTAGTCTGACTTACTGTCAGATGATTTGGTTCAGATAAGTCAGTCTAAGTGAAATAAGCCTTGACTTGTTTTATGAAACAAAACAAAACCCAAAAGCACAAAAAGATTCAAGCTTGATCCTGGCCAGAAGAGGGCGAGAAAGATTCAAGCTTGATCCTGGCCAAAAGAGGGCGAGCTTCTGTCCTGAATGTTATTTAATTTTTATTTTTCCCAGTTTGCCGCTGCAGAGGCAGGTGATACTGTAATCACATTAATGCTTGCATTATTCTTAATAGCCTCTATTAGGCAGATGTCTGTCACAACAAACATGCAATGTACAGATAACCCAGAATAACATAATTTAAGGAGGACACGGAAAATAGGCTGCTGCTGCTGCTATTATATTTCTCTCCACGAATTCGTAGCCATGTCGACCCGTATATCTGTTTACAAACTCAAATTTATAACAATAAAATAAAAATAAAAAAATACAAAACCAAATTCCAAATAAATGTCCATTATACATAAATTTCTGTGTGTGTGTGTGTATGTAATATATCATGTGTGTGTAATTGTGTGGTGTATTAATATTATAAACGTTTATAATAAAAAAAATATTGTATGTCTATATAAATGAACCCACTTAGTAAGTCACTCGAGTATTTTTTAAATACAGTAAATCGTCAACCTTTAACCCCTACTTTATATGGATATAGCGCCAGAAAAAGATTCGAGCTTGATCCCTGAAAAAAGTCAAAAAATCAAAAAAATCAAAAATATCCGAGCTCGAGATCCTGTCCAAAATGTTATTTAATTTTTATTTTATTTTATTTTTTCCCCAGTTTGCCGCTTGCAGAGGCAGGTGATAAACAGACATTACTTTCTGTCCTGAATGTATTGTTTTAGCACTATTTATTCCAGGCCTGGCAGAGGCAGGTGATACTGTAATCACAAATAATTTTTATAGATCACACAATTTAAAAGAGGACACGGGAAAAATAGGCTGCTTCTATTATATTTTCTCTCCACGCATTTTAAAATATATTGTTTACAAACAATAAACTGCACATGAAAAAATAATCACTGTTTCCACAGATTGTCAACCTTAATATTAGCGCTTTTAACAATACAGATTGGTCTTAAAGCAGCATCTTTCAGTATTAAATAGGAAAATAGTGTGTCAATAATGCTTTAGTGCTGTCAAATGATTAATCACGATTAATCACATCCAAAAATAAAAGTTTTGTTTACATGATGTATGTGTCTGTGTATATTTATTATGTATATATAATTACAAAAACATGCATGTATACATTTTAAGAAAAATCATGTTTATATATTAAATATATTTATATATAATATAAAATATAAGAAATATATAAATATATATAAATGTAAACATGTAAACAAAATATTTACTGTATGTGTATGTATTTATATATACATAATAAATATACACAGTACACATACATATAGTATGTAAACAAAAACTTTTATTTTGTATACAATAAATCTACACAAATTATTAAACTTAAACAACAAAGACATTTAATCATTTTACTGGTATTCCACTTACTTTTGTGTATATGATATTTACCCATTGTAATATTTAAGATCAATGACATCTTTTTTGAAAGACCATCTGCATAAACCAAAACCTGAAACAAATTTAGTTATGGGAGATCAGTATTGATATCAATATTTAGCCAACTGTAAAGTTCGCCTTTTATCGGGTGTTTCTCTCCTGACTGTTTGCTGTGGACGCTCTTCACCTCACGGTTGGGTCCTGCGAGCCGGGGGAGAGAGAAGTGTTTTAACTTATTCCTGTACTTGTGTGTGTGTGGATGAAAGAATGAATGGGGAGGGTGTGTGAAGGGCGATTGGTGTAAGAGGGAGAGTCGGGGAGTGTAGGAACGGAGTAACACGCCTTAATTACGTGTGCAGTGTAGGTTGATGTGTTTTCAACAGGGGGCACCACTGTGTTAATGTATTTCATTTGAAGACTCACTCTGTCTGTGTGTGTGTGTGTGTGTGTGTGTGTGTGTGTGTGTGTGTGTGTAGATGATTTTTTTTTTTTTTTTTTTTTAAGAAGCTGTATTTATTCCAATTGTAATAAAGTTAGTGTTGTTTTCTTAGGTACAACGACTGGTTGTGGAGTTCTATTCTGATGGACAGATTTCAATAAGGTTCATGGCATTATTTTGTCGCCAGTATAGGCTATACTTGCCAATCTTCAACTCAGGCAATTTAACAGATGCATTTGAATATGTAAGGGTGTTTTGTACTAGGCTAATTGTTTTAAAGATGGAGGGATATGGCTTTACAAAAAGAATTAAACTCTCTAAAAGAACATTTTATTTCAAATTTCTCCATGAATGAATTATGTTGAATAATTTTCATCTAACATATCTAAAACGTAAAAAAAAAAAAAAATCATACCACTCTTGTGTGCATACTGTCTGTTTATTGTAATGGTTCTGTTACTCCGCAAAGTAGAACCATGCGGTGTAGAATTTTGGGTGAATGAGAGAGAGAGAGAGACACACATGCGCAGAACACATAAATAAAGCGAGAGAGAGTGATCCAGAAAGTGAGACCCCAACGCGCTCGACGGTGTTCCCGGAAGTGTGTCGCTCACTGGCGTCGCCGCCGCTCCCTCCTCATCGCGCCATTGAGAAGTCAGGGAAGCGTTCTCTAACCCATTGACTCGCAGTACCCGCAGGTCCACGGTAAGTTTTCACAACAGAAACACCACGAAGAGCTCATATAGCGCGTGCAGATATTATCCTACACCCCTTTCGCTTGCGTTGACTTTTTTTTTTTTCCCGGTAGCTTCGAGTCTTTTGTAGCTCGTTGACGTTAGCCGCGGCAGGTTGATAACGTTACATGCATTTCCTGCCGGCTCCGCCAACTGTTACATTCAGTCCTTTATAAAGATGATCAATGAAAATCCCGGCTGGATGTGATGTTATGGCTCGCACCGGAGGGATCGCGTCTCCAGTATTCGAGCACGTCCTGGCCAGCCCAGTTTGGTCTGAATTGATCAGCAGGCGTTGTCTGAGAGCCGGTCCGTGGCGGAACATCACACTTAACCATCATTTCTGCGTGTGGGATTGTTACTGTCCTCGAGTGATTTAACTCTGAGATCGAGTGCTCATTTTGACAGCATGTTTTCTGATCTCGTGCACGGGGAAAGTTGCAGTTTTGACTCACAAACACGACGTGTCCCTAACATAGCCAGTGAACTGATGTAAAACGGGTGTATCGTGTGTACAGCAGGTCATACACTGAAACCGTGCTGTGACTCCAGATCTGGACCCGAGAAGACCGGGAGCGATTTCTGAACTTGTGTTTTCTGCCGTTCACATAATCGTCTGATTCAGTGCCCGAACTCGTGATTTGTGGATTTTATGAGTCTAACTGAAAAGCACATTGTATTTTTATTATTAAACGTCCTGCTGCTGGAAAATGAAGCTCGATTAGCAGCATTAGCTCGCTAGCATGAGGAGGAACTTCCTGGAGCAGAGCTGCAAGTTCATCTGGATTCGGGATGAACGTTATAATTCCTTATTTTCTGATAGTTTACTGTATCTATATATATATAGATTTTTTTTTCTTGGTCATAAACGCGTTGGTTGTAAAACATATTAATAACGGTACAAAAAAGGCTGTCTTGATGCAATTTTATGAGGATATCACCCATCATCCTGATTTTCTTTTTGTTTTCCTGTGTAATAAATCCCGGTTAATTTAATCTTGCCTGGCACCGGCTGTTAAATCTATTTTAACGGAGAGCAAGGCGAAGAGATTAACGCGGTGTTTGTCTGAGCACAGATTGAATGTTAGGAAGTATTTACATAACCATTTCTCGTGTTCTCGAAGAGCGTACTGACTTTATTAACAAAAGAAGCACACTAATGAAATTATTATAAAAAAAAAAATAAAAAAAATCAGGGCTAATTTCCTTCCTGTGTGGTGTGAGTGGCGCGATGTGTTTTCTAGTTCCTTCTCTCTGATTCGAATTTACGATTCCTGCGAGGAGGGGGAATTGGCTCATGAATATTAACTACGCAAGCCGACGTTCAGGGCGTACGTCTAGCTGATTGGCTGAAAGCGGAAACAGTTGGCGAATGAGCGAAGTGGCTTAGCTTACGTATGTTTATTAGGTCACGTGACTGACCGCATCCGTGAGGTTTCAGAGACATGTCGGCAGCACGTGATTAATATTCATGAGCTAAGCCTTCGCCATCGTGAGTTTGTCAGGGCGGTGTCTGCAGTGTTTCAACTTTGTTCTTAAGTGTACTGAGCAGACATTTGCATTATTATTGTACACTATTTGTTTCAAATATTACATCGTCAATATGTAGTTTATTCAAAGTTTGCTTCGCATACGATATTTAAAGTTAAAAGGACAAGCTGTCAATATTTGATGGTAACGCACATGTTGCTGTAATAACAATGTTATCTGTATTTTATTTTACGGTTTTCGTTTGAGCTTTATCAAAGACTGAGTAGATGTTCAACAACATTTTTTTATTGTCATAAAAGTAAGAGAAGTGTGAAATACTGCAGTGATATATTTCTTTGCAACTAAAGAGGGAGGGTGGTGGCTCTGTCCTATATACTTGACCACAATTCAATATTTCAGCTCTATTAGGGGCAACTGAAGGCGAAGCAGGTTGCCAGTGATTTTATGTCAAACATGGCTCTTGCATGGCTTATATCCAAATTTAATCTACCTTCCTATAAGAACTGCAGTGTTTTTGATGAAACTGGAATATGTAAGGCCAAAACAGACATGATCTCTTTGTGTGTTTTGTTCATGTCATTGTCTCAATTGTGCAGTTCAGCCGATTGAATGAATAATAGATTTAGATTTCCTTTATGTAGTCTTTCAGGCTCATACAGCAGCAGTGAGACGGACATCAAAGAGCTGTGATGAGAAGCTGTAAAGGTCAGGCGTGATGGGCCATCACTGATATGACCACCTCTGTAAGTGCTCCTGCGGGTGCTCCTGGCTTTTATTGACCCCAGTCAAGGTAGAAGCTACGGCTGGGCTATCAAAAGTTATTTTAGGGTTTTATTTTTAGCCTTTTGATGACTTTTTAGTACAGACAGGCTTAAAGGGGTCATATTATGTGATTTCAAATGTTCCTTTCTCTTTGGAGTGTTACAAGCTCTTGGTGAATAAAGAAGATCTGTGAAGTTGCAAAGTCTCAAATCCAAAGAGATATTCTTTATAAAAGTTGAGACTCGTCCACGCCCTCCTGAAACGGCTCGTTCTAATAACACCGCCCAGATGTTCACGCAAAGAAAGAAGGCACCCCTTTTCTACTCATTGTAGTATTGTTGTTGCTGCCGCCACCATGTCGTATAGACGCAGTGTTTTTCACTGTGAAAGAGAAACTACTTTGTTTGGCCTTCCAAAAGAGGACGATATCCAGCCTGGGGTCATCACATGTGGTTGCTGCAAGACCAAGGGAAGCTCCATCGTAGAATCTGCTCACTCAAGGCCGCGGTGTGTGACGCTGTTTCGTTGAGAAAGCGAACCTACTTTGTTTTTGCCTTCTAAAAGAAAATACGCCTAGAAATCCTGTTTATATCACGTTTATAATGGGTTTTATATTTTTGTCTCGTCACTCAGGCCGGACAAGGCATCAAAATATGTAAAGAGGTGTAACATTTCCGTCACACGCTTGAGGTATTCAGCCAATCACAACGCACTAGATAACTGGCCAATCAGAGCACACCTCGCTTTTCAGAGAGATGAGCCTTGTGAAAATCGACGCGTTTCAGAAGGCAGGGCGTAGAGGAGAAACAATAATATACAGTATGTGAAAAATAATGTTTTTTTTTTTTTTTTTTTTTTTTTTTTTTTTTTACCTTAAACCACACAAACACATTTCATTACACCAAATACACAAAATAAGCATCATGTGACCCCTTTAAATCTGTTTCTGGGTTTGCCCCTAAAAGGTCCCTTAATTCCTCAAACAAAGAAGCTAGTAAAAGCTAGTCAACAAAAAAAAACGGTCAGCATCCAACACCTGCTTTCTAGCTGCAGTTAAAATATTTAGTCATATTTATTAATGAACAAGTACACAGTACTAAACCGCAATATTTACCCGCATATCCTTCTGCTGAGTCATTTTAATATTTAAAAAGCCGGAACTTTGTGGAAAGGCAAGCTCAGGGAAACTGACGAGATGCCGAAACGATATATTGTCCAGCCCTACCTTTAAATCTGTTTCTGGGTTTGCCCTGAAAGGGTCAGTTTTTCACAATCAGCACTGTCAAACAACAAAAAATTCTATAATGCTAAAACTGCAAATATGTGTTGTTCACTAAATCGCTTAAGTAAGGGGGTTAGTCATATAGTTAATAACAAGCATAAGCAGTTTCAGTGGTAAGTTTTCTCCTTCTGGTAAATAAAAAGCCGGAACTTTAAAGCATAGTTTTACAAGCAGTTTAATGTGGAAATTCATAATGCTAATGCAAATATGTTTACTACAGAAGCTAAGTATGTGGATTGGGAAAGTGCAGTTTGCAGTGCTTTTTCTCCTTCTGGTAAACTTTATATTCGTGTTTGAAAAGCAAGTTTATACAATGCTAAGCATGTGGACTGGGAAAGTGCTTTTGCAGTGCTTTTTCTTGGAATTTTTATACCTCTGTACAGTTGTACCTGGGGGGGTTGGGGGGGGGGGGGGGCTGCTATACCGGTTTAAGTGGAAAATCAGTTCAACATTTTCTAGTTCATACAAGTTCGCACATATTTAATGAGACTGTCTTAAAAGTTAGGCTACAATTTCTAATTTGCAGGACATGCTTAATGTTAAAAAGTCACATTAAGCTGTGAAAGAACTTAAGATAAAGAAAATACTTGTGAAAGTATTTAACTGTTTTAAATTTAGGTATATATAATATTTTATTAAAATATATTATAGTGCAAGTCTTGATTTTATGCCAACTTTAAACAAATGATTATAAAATAAATTTTACATTCGTAATCTGCTTTATTTTGTTTTATTACTGACTTTTTACTTGTCTTCAGTAACATGTCTTTCTACATTTGTTAGCCTCATAGTAATTTTTACTGTGGTTTCGAGAATTTTTTGCGGCTGTCTAAAATTTTGGATTTGTAACAACTTTATTTCAAGCCAAAAATAATTACATCATAATATGTTGTTACTATGTTATTTAGATATTACAAATTACATAATTAAGGACATATTGCCTATCCCTAACATCTGTCTTTCAAATCCTTTTCAATTTGCAAATGTGAAGTTTAATTTGATCATAGTGAGTAGTATTCTGGTCACATGATCTTGACATGTAATGGTAAGAAATGCTAACCTAAGTTATTTGGAAGAGATCTAGCACAGGATGTTGAAGAAACAGGAAGCTGAAAGAAGACAAAGAAGCATTACCACTAGCATGCTTTTTTTTTATGGCGTAGTTCATGTGTTCTTGTAGTTTTGTATGTTAAACGGGGTTACCACCGCTACTGTTTTGTCCTAGTATGTTCATGATGACAAGAGCCAGAGCTGGGAGGGGCTTCTTGAAGTGTGATCTATTCCTGTCTCCTCTTCTCATTTCTTCAAGGACTTCTGTCTTTTCTCAAGCTTTCTGCAGAATTAGGTATTTGGACACAAATGCAGCCCAGTGTTTGGGATCCCACAGCTCTCCCCCACATGTCCGACCTTCGCCTGAACAAATGCCGGCCCTTAGGGATCTCAACTTTCCACATTCTCTCCACGCACTTTAAATCCGTCTCTTGCTCAATGTTTGTTTTCAGTTGAGCCAATCCTGAACTGAAGGTCAGCACTGCTGACCCTCCACTGATGCAGGCTGTGGTATTGATTGTGGAGTATGAGGCCCATGGCTGTTGCTAGGGAAGTTTCGTCACAATCTGGCCAAACCATAATCTCCCCCGAGTGAGGCTGATGGATCTGAAGGCACCTGCCCAACACAGCATTGACCTGCTTTCACTTTCTTCCATTGCCTGGTACTCTACACTTCTCACCACATCCTTTAATAGCTTTTATTCAAACATAAATTGGATTTCTGGAGTTCTACCTCAAGTTGTCAGTATGTCAAAGCTTTTACTTTTAAATTGGCATTAAATGGAAATTGTGAACATCTGTACTTCCTTATTGTGATGTATAGCTGAATTAAACAGCTTCTCAAAACAAAGAAAACGTTTGGTGGGACTTGATTTTGTCCATTGATTGGATCATTGATTTGTTGTTAATTGTGATCATTTCAGGTTGCTGGAGGGGAAGGATTGAAGCTGAGAGACTGTTAGTAGGGAAGCTAGCTATAGGGCTGGACCAGAATATTCGAATATCCGTTCGGTGGGTTGGCATTCGATTTTCAGTTTTGAGATTCAAATATTTTATTTTATTTTTTTAAACCCCTGGCATCCCCTGCGAAACGGTTCTCATTCGCTTGAATATGAATCACCCATGAGTGAACGTCATGATTCATTTCATCCTCTGAGCACGTTCATGTGTTTTGGAGGAGGTGTGGCTTTGGAGAATGATTTGCAGGGAGGGTCGGATCTTATGCTAGCTTGCTATTCCTAGCCCCTCCAAAATCGGCTACCTTGCCTTTAACAGGGCGTTTACATGACACCGTTTTCAACTAAAAACAAAACACTTTAAATGCATTTTGGCCACTCTTTTACATGAAAACAGTGTTTTAGGGACCTCAAAACATTTTTGAAAATCGGTTTCAAAGTGTAAATTTTCTGAACGATAGACTTTGAGAAAAAAAATGTCAAAAACGCTAATTTGTGAGTATGCGCGTGTGTTACATGTTCAGTATGTGTGCAGGTGTGCAGTGTTTCTTTACAAAGTCACATCGCAAACTGCTAGCCAGGAGTGCATAATAGATAGTTTTTAGTCATTTTCGTGGATCCATGCGAGTAGGGATTGTTTTGACAACATTGTTGTCTGTACATGACACTTCAAGGGAAAAAATCCAAGGGAAAAACGTTTCTGTTTTTAGTACATTGTTGTCATGTAGCTTACATTCAATAAGAGAGTTCAGTATTGTCTCAGAAGGCAGCTGCCTACTTGGAAAGAGCGACCAAAGACCAATTGAAAAAGAATGGAATGTTTACAGCAGTATTCCCTGAGTTCCAGGGAGAGGCAAGGATATGAACAAAGTTCCTCTGTTTAGATTGGAATTTTCCAGCCTATTATCAGAATATGTCAATTTGGACACATGTTAAGACCCCATGAAATCCAAAATAAGAGTTTGGGTGGCTTCAAGTGCTTCCTGAAACTGAACACTAAACAACCTTTGGTGGATCATATTTACCATTAAACTATCTGTCTCTTCTGGGAAAACTGAAGATATTGATGAGTCATGTTGCATTTATGGACGTATCCTATCAAATGCTCCCCTATAATGGGAACGTACCACCACCTGACACCGACTAGCAATAAAATGTAGAAAAAAATGGTTCGACTGTGACTGTAATGAAGGCTACTGGCTGCTAAAGACATGCCTCCCCCCGGCTTCCTGTTTTAGTAGGAAATACATCAGCATTTCATTGGGTTTTATTTACAAGATGATCAGTTCTGTGCAGCTCGACTTACCCTGCTGTAATCGTACAACCTCTTTAACCATGATCAATGTAGAATTTAGTGTTTTTATGTTAAGTTCAGATTGTTCCAGCTGCCCAGGAACATTTTCATTCAGTCCTGCGGTGCTGTGGTGTGTGTCAGAGTGTTTCTTTACTGACTCATCCTCTCTCTAATTAAGTTCAGTCTTCTTGGGTTTGGGCCAAATAGAGTAAGTGCTTGTGTGGTGCTCTGTTACCCACAGTTCCTCCATTGTGTCGAACTGCACACATGACCCTACAGTGGAGATAATTGTTGTTCTTGCACATTGTGGCTCTTCAAGCTCACTTCAGCTTCCTTTAAGACTGACATTAACACTGTAAAGCTTGTTTGTTTGTTTGTCCCTTTGGATTTTTTCCCCATATTGTCTTGTCATCTGTCTGTGAGCATGCTCCACAGAGTTCTGTTCAATTTTTTCCAATTATTTTTGTCACAGTGTTGTGGTGGCCGCAGGATATGTAACTGTTGTGATTGGATTTGGGGTTAAGTGGGACAAGAACTAATTTTCTGTGCAGTGCCACGCATGCAACCAAATAGTGCACCTACGAGAAGCTCTGCAAAACTGTGTCTTTGGATGTTTTCAGCCAACAAGACCTTTCCACAGATCAGTGGATTCAGCTGCTGAATGTTGCCAGATCATCTCGCTCTTTCAGAGTTGATTGCACATCTCGTCTTTCGCAGTTTTGTGCCCATAAATAAATGCTGCGCTGTGCTTTCATATTGCAAACAATCTTCATCTATCCTTAAATTAAAATGAAATTACATCCATTTAATCGATCCGTGAATTTTAAAAATGAAATTAAACCAATCACTGATTAATTTTTTTCAGTTATGTCCAGTTCTAATTGATTTAATAAACTGTCATAATCAAACTGCAGAACAACCAATTTTGTCGAGTGATTCTGTGATTTATCATAAAAAAACCAAACAAAAGCAGTTTGACGTGTTTCGCCAAGCAGTGATTTCTTTCAGTGTACTCTCATTATAAAAGAACTTCATTATTGTTTATTTAATTCTAACAAGTAAGTTTTTGTTTAAAACTAACCCAAATGGAAAAAAAAATAGTTTAAAATATTTGCACAAGAGAGTCTTATTGTTATTTCCAAATAAAAGAAAATCTATCTGTATTGATTTTGGCTATTGGCCAAAATATCGGCATATAGGATATCGGCAAAAATCCAATATCGTGCAACCCTAGACACAATTATTCTGATGTATAACTGCCCACTGTATGGAAAAGGGTTTTAAATAGTAGTGTATTGATGCAAATATGTTGCCAATTCTCTCCTCGCGCTCATAGTTTTGATTGCAGTACATAATATCTGGTTGGTTGGATGTTCGCCTACAACATTGACGCAAATGTTTCAACGGAACCAATGCTGAAATCGGATTTGAAAATTCTGCATATGATTGGAACGCCACACAACTCCTGTACTGCTTTCTATTGGGAAAGAACAACTTCTGGACTGTCAAAGTTAATGAAAAGGTGGCTGAAATGTTTCAAATGAAGAGCAAATGGCTCCCACAGTCATTTTTTTTAGTCTGGGCCTTGTCAACCGAGTGAAAAATAGGCATGTCTGGAAAATAAAGCAGCATCTAGTGAAAGTCTCTCTTTCCCTTTCCCAGCGGATCAGACCTGCTGTTTAATTAACACGAGTGCTCTCCTTAGCTACAGTTTCCTGGCTGTAAGATCACCTTGCATAACAATATTAATATCCAGACGGCTTCAGCTTTAGCATTAGAGTAGTTTACTTTGACACTTATAAAGGATAAAGTTACCACAGTACTTCATCATGCACGCTTATGACTTTTGCCAGTTTGTACACCTAAAAAGACCTATTTTCCAACACAGTTTTGTGTCCGTACTTGAAGGAGCTCAGCAAATCTACTGCACTTGAGATGAATGGCACTGTTAATGGATAGTTTTCTGTTTACAGACCTCATAGTATCGAACAGCCTTGCTTTCTTCTTGATCAAATTAATTATAGCATCTACACTGCAGGTCCATTTCCAGTCACTCTATCAATGCAGAATCAAATTCACTTCACAGGTCTTTGCTGTACTCCGTGTAAACCTGAGGATAACCGAGTCTCTTGAGGATACTGATTAGGTTTGTCAGGTAAATCCTCTTTACCTGGTGCCATTTGAAATCCCACTGCTCTTACCGACACTTCCCCCCATTAATTAACACTAATCTTGACTACAAAATCTTGTTGTGTTTCGTTGTTGCTCAGTAACTAGCCTAATCCCAGGCTTTGTAACACCAAGACTCACAAGTTAGTCTTGCTCAGGCTTCCCTGCTGATATTAGTTCTGGATAATTCCTAATTAAAGTGAATTAAGCTCAGCCTTAGAACTGAATGGAGAAGTAGGTGGTGCCAATGTCTCGGTCTGCCTTGTTTTCAACGACCTGTTGTTGTTTCCCTGGGTCATGTACCTGCTGCCCATGTTTAGGCAATTATTGTACAACCATGTTAAATGGCTAGTCCATCATGCTCAGCTGTGTGAAATTACCCTGTGCTACCTCATGTGTATTAACATTGAGACGACTGCCAAATGGCTAATGGTGTTTGTACTTGTTTACTCTGGCAGCTGAAGTGATGTAATCTGGGCATGAATGCATTTCGCTGAACTGCACTTGCTGCAGGACCTTGTTTTCATGTTTTGCTGATTCTTCAACAGAAACGGAATGTACTTTGTCTGTCTTAATTAAGTTTGCCAGTTCCAGAAGGGACATGAGCAGCTTTTATTTTATTACACACAGGTGCTTTTCTGTTCTGCTTCCTCAAATTAAAAATTAAAAATTACGAGCAACGAATCTATAAATTGTAATATCGCAAATGCATTTTGAATCCAAATATCTTGCAACCAGATGAAGCTCAACAGAAAAATTTGCTAGGGAAATAATTCGGACTGATGTGTTAAAATACTGGATGTTGGATTTTGTAGGGGGTTGACTAAAACTTGCAATATCTTTACAAATTAATTATTATACAAGATTCCAAAACAAAGATTAATTAACTAAAATTAGGGATGTAATGATTAACCGTGAGCCGGTTGAAATTAAAATCAGTTGAGATGCCAAACAAATCGCGATACAATTGGAGTAGGAGTTTATATGAATGAACTATCTTTAGAAAAGTTTACGTGGTATTTTCTTTTCATCTTACCTATGAACACTACTTTAATATGCATTGCTCATAAGTGCAGCTCTGCATTGTTTACAGCAGTAACCCAGGAAACACTGTATCATAAGCTGTTCATAAGCGCCACCTGCTGTCAGGGGAGTGAATCTGCGTCTCATTCAGCTGGTCTGCCGTTTCGTTCAGATATATTTTATGTAGTTTCACAAAACTAGTGAAAAAGTCAGACCACTCTGTTTTTGCGTCAAATTTCGAAATGATACAGTTGTGGAATCAGAATCGTAAATCGAATCGAATCGTGAGTTGAGTGAATCATTACATCCCTAACTAAAATGGATAAATATTTTGATCTATGAAGGCCAAAGTGAGTTCAGCTCAAGCCATTAATGAACACACTTGAAGCAGCTAATCATTAGCTATGTTTCTATCCAAAGATGCAAATTTAACTTGTGCACAAAACTGGAATATCGCATAAAACATTTGCAATTAAAGCACCGTTTCCATCCAACGAGTCAAAGAGAACAAAAATCGTCACTTAATGGTAAACTGGCACTAAAAAGTTAGGAGAAGCCAATAAATGTAATCATTTTCATGTATAATAAATTACTTGCGCCTCAGAGAGAGCAGACGTGACACAATAAATGTTGTCAATGCTTTCGGAGGTGCATGCTGCTGTTTAGGAATGCAGTCATGTAAGACATTAATTATACAGAAATACTTTGATGACAGACATTTCAGAACGACCAATATAACATATAGATGTTGTGAACGAGATCCGTCCGCTGCTAGTCAAGTTATCCCTTCACATAGCGCAAAGTCACATGACTTTTTCAATGGGCATGGAGGAAGTTATTCGTTAAATGTGTTTCCATCGTAGTTTATGCGCATTATATCTTATCAGATAAAAAGGTTATTCTACTCAATTGTGTGCATGCGTTTTTTTATGCACATTTTTAGAATTCATGCACATTTTTTTTTTTTGATCTAGTGTTTTTTTTTTTTTTTTTTTTTTTTTTTTTAATGCAATATTCCAAAATGTGCATAAAAATAGGTGGACGGAAACATAGCGAGTGTTTTCAGCATCACTCGAAACTACCAGTTGAAATGAATCTAGATTGAATCTGGACTGTGCAGTAAAGTGATTGGACATGCTTGGTTTAGTGCCAATAGAAACATGGCAACCCATCATGTGCCTGTCAGGCTTCTGATCCTGAACTTCAAACCCCAGCCGCTGGAGCAGTGCCCCAGAGCTCGCTGATGAAGAACGGCCTCTCTCGCTGTCAGGGGAGCACAGAGGCCCAGAAGGGAAAAGACATGCAGTGTTATCTGAGTTCCTATCTGACCGTGACCGGCCAAAAACATCCCATGCCAAAACTATAAGAGGACAGCTTTCACAATGCCTGGATGACTTGCTAGAATGTCAGGCTCTTTTATTGATTACAATGTGTCATTTTCAAGTTTACAGTCATTGTAATAAGGGATAGCACAGAAAACTACTTTGTGGGATTTCATGAGACAAGTTTAAAGAGAGGAGATGTTTGGGAGTCTCCCGAAGTGTTGCGCAAACAACATCTGTCTTCGATATACACGACCTTCAGGCTGTTCCAGTACACATGTGCATTCCCTTGTTGTTCACTGGCTCTCTCAGCTCGTATCTTGTGTTCATTCATATGTGGTCCTCATTACAGCTGTTCGTAAGATTAGCTGGCAGGCCTTTACTTCGTTTGAAACAAGTGGTTGGATTTATAGAAATAGTTACGCTGTTGGCGGTCAAGTGGAATTTCTCTTCTTGATGACTTGAAGGGCTCTTTGAGGGTAGCATGCACACGCATGTAGCAGCGGCTCTTAAAGGAACATAACCAAGTATGAATTCAGCAATTAACTGATTTTTAGTTGTTGTTTTGATCATTATTCATTGCTTCGAAAAATAACAAAGGTTTTACAAGTGTTTAGATATGTGCCAAAAATATAAAGTAGCCATTTTTGATGGAAAGAAATTAATACTTTTATTAAGCAAATGGTGAATTTTAAATTTTTTTTTTAAAAAAAAAAAGTAATGAGCATATTATTGTAATTTCTTAAAAAGCAGCAGTAATGAGCATATTATTGTAATTTCTGAAGGATCGTGTGACACTGAGGACTGGAGTAATGATGCTGAAAATTCAGCTTTGATCAAAGGAATAAATTACACTTTATATATATAGAAAACTGTTATTTAAACTGTTACTTTTACTGTATTTTTAAACAAATAAATGCAGCCGTGGTGAGCATAAGAGACTTCTTTCAAAAACATGAAAATATCTTACAAACAGCATTGTCTATAATATTCAATATTAATAAAACCCATCCTCCTGAGGTTGATAAATTATGATCATAATTTAAGCAATCTTGTTCAATGCTGAATTTGATTAATTTTGTCATTTTTATTTATGATTTTTAACCCTCCGTAATAGCCTCCATCATGTGAGATCTATCTTGGATTCTGTTTAATGGTTTAATGTCATTTTAATAATAAAAAACAATATCTAATCAGCTGAACTCGTTAAACTTAACAATTTTATAATTTTTTAAAATATGAACGATAGTAGTGTTGCCTGTTTTATTTTGATTTGCCGTGATAAATTGTGATGTTTTAGTTATTATTATTATTATTGACAATTCCATGATGTTCCTTTTTTCAAAATAGATTTTTTTTTTCTCAATCTGGGTTCCGTGATTCCATCCACATATCAGCTCTGTGGAATTCATAGGGCAATGCAAATTGTATTTCTGATAAAAGTCTCTACAAAGCTAGTTAACTTGTTGCAGCCTAACTGTGGTTGGTCTTTTGCAGATGCACGTTTCATGTGTCAAAGCAAGCTGATTCAGTTCTGTTATGAGTGTGATTTTGTGAGTTAAGCACGCCAATACCATGTAAGGAAAGGAAATCACCACAGTGAGGTTGTCTCTCTAAAAGCCGAGTGTGCTACAGTTCTGCAGAACAGGAAACTACAGAAGCTGCTGTCAAGGTGAAGCACTCTGAAGCGCTCCGGCTGACTTTAGCACGCTCGCAGCGAGAACACGAGCACTTTCTGTTCCAGGGCTGCTGCATTGCAGCACAAGTGTTTCCCAGACTTCCTCTGCATTCATGCCATTATTTAGCGTAAAACTTTGAAAGGCCACACTCGGTGAAGACTTATGATTTTTGTCATAATTGTCCAGCCCTATTAACAATATTACTGTTTTTCTGTGTCTTTGAACAGATAAATACAGTCTTGGTGAGCAGAAGACTTGTTTCTAAAACATCACACAATCTACAGATCCTAAACTCTTAAACTGTTGTATCTATAGTTATTTGAAATCTAATATAACCGCTTGAAGTTGACGTTTCTAGAGGACCCGTTTTCCCAAATTCAGTGTTTTACTATATGTTAGGATGTTATTTAAATAGAAAACGGTTCAATATATTGCTGATCACTGAATTTTTGATTAAATACATGCAGCCTTGGTGAGCAGAAGAGACTTTCTGCACAGTGCTGTGTGCAGTGTATTTGACTTCCTGCAGTAATTGGCTTTGACCACTAATGCAATAGTGCTGAATACAGATGCCCACATTAGGCCTCTTTCACAAGTCCATTTCCGCTGATGGCTGGAGTTTGCATTGTGTGTGTGTGTGTGTGTGTGTGTGTGTGTGTGTTTGGTGAATTCATTTAAAATTAATTAATATTAAAAATTAACACTCTGGAAAAACTGATCACATGACTTTATGTGGGTCAAGTCTCCATTGCTATAATGATATTTGGGCATGTTTGGTTAGGGCCATATTTGTTTCCTCTCCTCTGACCGGTGTCTGTTTATGTTTTCCTCCAGCTGTCAATCATGGCCGAGCAGGAGCCCACACCAGAACAGCTAGCCGCTATCGCAGCCGAGAACGAAGACAGTGAGTCTGTCGACTACAAGCCGCCGGCTCAGAAGAGCCTTCAAGAAATCCAGGAACTCGACAAAGATGACGAAAGCCTCCGCAAGTACAAGGAGGCACTGCTGGGCAACTGCAATGTTATTGCAGGTGTGTGTCGCTTCATTGTACACGCGTACTCACTGCTCCGACCTAGTTTGATGAAAGTTTCTATGCAAACTGTCCTTTTCCCAGAATTCATCCCATGGACCAGCTCTCCTTTCAACACTCTTTGATTTTAGCTCATCTGATTAGTATTTCTTGGCATATAGCTCAGCCTCGTTGGCCGCTGAGAGTCATATGACGCTCCTTTCCTTCCTGCGTTTTATCTCTCTGTCGTTATTCACTCATTTATTTAAAAATACATTAGTATTTTTTATTTCTGAATTGTTTTAATATATTTTTTAAGGGCATAAAGTCAAAATGTCAGGGTGGTCTGGCTATTCTTGAAAGTCAAGAATTTCCTTAAACAGGAAATATCAGAGAGAGGATCCCTGCGGAGTGTTAGATAAATAAAAACCTTTTCATTTCAAAGGATCATTAGTTCAGGTTAAAAAGACATGTGGTGTGACTTCTTTAAAAACTGTAATTATTCATAATGATTTGTCTAAAAAAAGTTTTTATTCACCATTGACACATCTGATTGATCAAAAGTGACAGTAAAGTAGGGCCTCATGAAATCTGTTTGATCTATTCCTTGTTTTTTCAGTTTTAAGATTTCAGGATTGCGTTCTTTTCTATTTAATTTTTGCTGCCATTTTAATGGTTAAATAAAATTTTGGTAATCAGAAAGCAAGTCTTCTTGATTAAAATCATGAAACGTATACAATTTAATGATGATTTATTAAAGGTTTACCCAAAAAATACATATTTAGGATCCTGAGAGTTATTTATTTATTTATTGGTAATCAAATGAAGGCATAAAACATTAATTTATAATCAAATTAAATTTATTTTGGCAAACAAAGTGCTGATTCATTCACACAGAGACCTGAAGAACATGCAGGATTTATATTTAAATAGTTTTTTGTGGTTTAATATTCACAGACACTAGTCCATATCACCATTTGATTTAATAGTCTTGACTTTTGGTTTATTTTTCCCAAATTTGGAATTGTAGTGTTCCTGAAAATTTCTCTCAAATAAATGCTGTTCTTTGAACTTTCTGTTCATAAAAGAATCCTGAGGGGAAAAAATTAATTAGTTATGATGCTGAATAAAATATGAAATGATAAATCTTAAAAAGAAAATATTTGTTGAATTGTTATATATGTCTGTTCAAATAAATGCAACCTTAGGGGAGCATAAGTGACTTCAAAAACATTAAAACCTTACTGACCCCAAATGTTTGGTATTTAAAAAAATTTGATACTTTTGGTAGTGTGCATTTCTTTTTAATTTTTAGGAAAAAATGATAACTACTTTTTTTTTTAAATATATTTTTGATGATTACACCACATGACATTTTGAGCCACTGAATTAAATAAAAATAGTCTTTCAGGATCACATGAAACCAACAAAGTCTAAATTTCTAAGACCTTGATGCTTGTTTTCAGCTAGAGATTATTTGATATTGTTTTGCGTTGTTGATGTACTGAGCAGTAGTTTGTATTGCGAGGTAGTTGCCGATATCTAGCCTGATCTAGCAATATTTGTCAAAAATAATTAGCATGTGATCTTCATCCAGATACGCATGTTGTTCCAGGACCATCAGATGTTGATCCAGAAATGTGTCCTACTTCAGTAAATCGTGTTGTTCTGCACTAGAGCCGTAGACTCTTAGGTAACACTTCTCAGACGGGCCTCAGCGCCTCCGGCTGCTGTCCTTGTGCGTCGTGTGCCAGCACCCTCACAAGAGCGCTGGAAAACGAGGTCACGTATCTCAAGTTCCTGCTCCTTATTGTTTTTATCAACAGTCAGCCATTACAATAACGCAGTGTTATGGTTCATTCCAGCACCTGAAGAGCTGTTTGAACGGGCGTCAAGAGACGGGCGTTTAATCACACACATCAATCTCATTATTTAATGTAGAGTGAATGAAGCCGCTCCCACAGAGACGTCAGCGGATGATGGATGGTGTCAGTGGGGTGCTTCCGTAGTACCTGCGTTCACATGGACGTCAGTAACGGGGACTGCTGGCTGTACTCTAAACAAATAATAAAGTTGACATGAGTTGCTTATAGAACAAGCGGATTTGCAAAAATGTGTTTTTAAACATGTTTCCCATATATACCCCCTCTCCATCTTTTATCGACCGACAGAACAAATAGATCTCACAGCATTAGCAGAGCCAGAAGTTGAGCTGCTCAAACAAACAGTGTTTCTGGAAGTCGTTGTCAGACATTCCTCAGGAAGTCAACCTATCAATGTCTATCAACTGAAATAAGATGAATTATTTTAACATTAAGTAGGGACTTGTTTTTTTTTTATTATTCCAAATATACTGTATTCTGGTTTAGTTTTCACTATGTATGTATAATGATTGAACAAACGAATCCACACAGATGAAATGAGATGATTGGAAATTCCTTTCCATAATAGTCACCAAAGTGGCAGTCCCTTGCATTTTCCAAAATTAATGTCAAATGTCTGTGGCTTTTCTTGTGAACTTATTTTCGTTAATTTCGCAGATCCCAACGTTACCAACGACCACTCCCGCCCCGCTGACCCTTGACCTGCAAGGTGAGTAGAAATTACCTGTTTTGTTGAATGGTTAGTTCACCCAAAAATGAAAATTGTCATTTATTCAATAAGGTCAGGTGCAAAAAAACTGTCATTTTAAAGCAAGCGAGGTCAGGTGCAAAAGCTTTTAGTAAATCTGTGCCCACGCCTTTTGTCAGCACTACAAATTTTTTTTCACTGCGCATCTTTCCAGTTGTAAACCCTGACAGTACATATTTTTAAAGCCAAACGACGGTTTGCGCTGGCAGCACAAACCTTTTAGTAACTCTTTCAGCAATGCCCATTTTAAATACTTTTGTTAAGACATTTAGCATCGAACTGACAGAATAAAGCTATTTTATGCATATTTTCATTCTTGTCCAGACTTGAGGTTTTCTCTTGCATTTCATAACCTAAGTAAATGCTATTTACATTTTCACTAAGCCGAACCTATGGTGCAATGTAATCTTACTGTCACATGACCCAGATAAAGCACAGCAGCCTGAAAGCTAGAGCTCAGCGCTGGCACAGAGAGAGAAGATAAGCAGACGGAGAGTATATGTGTCCTGCAGCCATCTGCTGGGAACAGCATTCAACTACATTCTATCATTCACACATGAAACCTCTACCACACCTGACTAGAATTTTATTGGCCATATGTATTTTTTATTCTTATCAATCATGGAAATTTTACATATTTTACCCCCCCCCCCCTTTGCAGGTCAATATTAGTGTTTGTCCTTTACAGATTTTTTTTTATGTCCGATGCCAATATCTGAAAGACTGAAAGCTGAAAGAAGTCTAATATAAATAATATAAGTCTATTTAAAGATAGCAAATAAAACAAGAATAACAAATTTAGTAATATTTATTTACTTAAAATGTTAACATTTGGTACATATAATTAAAATGCGACTCTTTAAAAAAAAAATTCTAATTTCTCAAAAACCAGGCAACATAAAAATGACATGACACTGCGGGAAGCTGGATAGTTTGAAGTTGCTCGCTCATACTTATGTCCTCTCTGATGTCTGTGTTCAAATCACACCGCTTGGATCATTCGCACAGATGGACTCTCATACACACGAATACATGTTTTTAAACAGGATACAATGTGGTCTTAAACTGGATTTGTCAAAGGTTGGAATTAATGCTGCATTTACATTACAACAATGTAATCAAAAACTTTTTCCTTTGCGTTTTTAAAAACACGACATTTATGCATAAACACGACAACCTTTTCAAAACAATTTGCGTTTACACATCTGTGAAAACGGCCAAAAACGCTGTATTACGTAGTATGCCAGGCCAGTAGTTGGCGCTGTCACCTTGTTAGTAAACAGTACCTGTAGAGAAGTGACGATTATATGTTGTGTATGATGGGTCTCTGCTGTTGATCGTAATATTGGTGAAGTAAATCCACACTTTAATAAAGAAGTGTTAGCAAACTCTTGAGCAGCAGCAACAATACCATGTACTCTGCCATTGCTGTGTGTGTTTGTTCACGCTTGCCTTTAAAATCGACACGTACTGCGCATGTCTACATACCTAACATGTACTACACATGTGCATGACGTTTTGGGTGTTTACACAGAAACAATAACGGTGGTGTTTTCAAAAACGTATACTTTGAAACCCATTTTCAATAATATGCGTTTTCAGTCCCCAAAACGCTGTTTTTGTGTAAACGAATAGGCAAAATACATAAATTTTTTACAGTTTTTGGCTGAAAACTTTGTCGTGCAAACGGCCCTTAAATATTTAACGGCTATTCAAAGATTTGTTCAAATGATACGAATGTCAGCAGTATATTATAAAATACTGTTTTGGCGCTTGCCTTTATTTTGTTAGACAATAGACAAACTGTTAAATGAAGATGGAGAACGAGTACTCATGAGTTTAATGAGTTCAAAACGATGCACTCGATGGTATGTTTTGAAAGCTGGCCTAACTTGTGTTTGTGTGTGTGTGTGTGTTTGTTCCACTCTCAGGTGATCTGGAGTCCTTTAAGAAGCAGTCGTTTGTGCTGAAGGAGGGAGTGGAGTACAGGATAAAGATCAGCTTCAAGGTTAGATGACCATAATTGGAAACATTTAGATACAGTGATTGCTAGGAGTTGATGGTGTCACAACTTTTGTCCCTGCATGAGAATTTCACAGCAACGTTACTGTATAAGATATTTCAACTAGAGATCCAGTGATCATTTAGATTTCATTACCATGGATTACTGCCTGCTAGTGGATAATCCAGAAAAAGGAAAAGTACTTCACTTCCACATTTGTTGAGTATATCCTCTTATTTGAAGTTTGGACTCTCTATATTTCCACATTACACCACGTTTCTTCCAGTCACGTGTTAAGCAGTAGCTCTGTGAACATATCTGCTGTGCTATAAATGGTCCCACATTGTATATTTGCCCTACATGTACACAACACATGCAAACGTGATGCTTGAATCTGTACCTGTTTATCAGTTACATAATATGGCGTCACGCCTGACTGGTCCTGTATATTTACATCTGTTTACAGGTAAACAAAGAGATCGTCTCGGGGTTGAAGTACGTACAGCAGACCTACAGGAAAGGGGTGAAGAGTAAGTGTTCTTTAAAAATGATAAAACGGCATTCACATTACACAGAACACTTCATCCCAAAATCAAAGGAAAAGAGATCAATGTGTTGCTTTCCAGGATTTGTCAAGACAAACATTTTAATTTTGGGGTGAAATAAGTAAAGGAGTTATTAGATGGGGACGCTCTTTTAGAAATGCCACTATCCAAATCCAAATTATTTTATGAAAAAACTCTCAACTGCTTCTGTCCTTGTTGAAATGTCATTATGCAAATCCTCTGTGTTGTCTGGTGGGATTCTGATTTATTTAAGTAGAAAAGCCTCCAGTTCTTTGAGGACCTGGATGTGAAAATCTACCTCCCCCTCTGTTCACCAAAGCTTCCCATTAATGCTTGAACACATTTTGTTTTTGGGAGGCCATGCAATGTACCTTCAACATGTTTAGATGTGTGTATTATGCATGTAGGAATAGGCATTAAAAAAAGTATTTCTCAGTAATAGTATTTGCTATTAAAAAGACTAATAATAATATTCCTTTTATTTTTTTAAAATTTTTTTTTTACGGAACATTTTGTAAGAAAACATTTGTTTACATCAAAAAGAAATGAGAAAACAAACAAAATACAAAAGGAGGATATACATTTTTTTAACAAGTGTGTAAATATTTATTTACACATGTAACATATAATCAATGATTATTTACACTACAGTATTCAATCCATTTCTTCCTATATTTTAGAAATAAGTCCTTTTTAAGTTTCAAAATAAAAGTCAGTTCTTCCATGTTGTATATTTCTTTCAACAATTTTTATCCATTCACCTAGTGACGGGTGTCCTGCTTAAACCAATGCCTGGTAATGCTCTTTTTACATGCTACACTTAATATATTTACAAGATATACATCCTCCTTCAACAATTTTTTAATAAAATCTAGTAAAATTCTGCTTTTAAAATAACAGTTTATCACTAACTGAAGATGATCAAATATTATTCTTCCTTGTCCCTTGATATGCACCAATATAACAATTAGGGCTGTCAGAATGGAGGTTAAACTAAATTTGGATTTTGTACTTAAATATGATCAAAATTCGAATTTAAAATGCATAATTTCAGTTAGGGTGAAAAAAAGCTTTTGGCTTCTCTCCTGAAGGTCATAAGAGTGCTCATCGAGCAAAATATTACAAATGACCATTTATTCAAAGCAATAAAATAGCACGACTATCTGTGAAAAAGTTTTCTAAGTTGAACTTACATTAATTTGACATGGTTTTCTAAACATGCTGCTCTTTTTTTGTGCGAGACGCAAGTGCAACGGTGATAGATGTCCCTCTAGAAAATGCACAAAATATGCGTTCTGTGTGAACAGCTTGGTTTCAGTTTTGACGTAAAAAAGATCTTCTCTGCATTGATGTTCTCTTTTTCCGCAACATTTTTAATGAACAACGCAGCAGTGCCGCATCTAGTGGCTTCAACTGGATAGGCTAACAAAAGCATTATGATGAAATGACACTTACATCATCATCATCGCATCTCGTGCGCCACTTATTGTTTATTGAACTGGCATACTCTATAATATCAGCTTGCACAACAAACCATTACAGTATTATTGTAGATGATACATATTGCACACCCCTGAATTAGGTTGTCTGTGAACATATCTGAGTAATGAAAAGTTATGATTGTGTAGATTTTGTATATTGGCAGTAGATTGCTCAAACAAACCACTGACATTGAATTCATATATTCACAAATAGTCTACTCCATTTCGTTTAAACCTCTTCACCTGTTTCTTGTGTTCAGTTGACAAGTCTGACTACATGGTGGGCAGCTATGGGCCTCGACCGAATGAATACGAGTTCCTGACGCCTTTAGAGGAGGCACCCAAAGGCATGCTGGCCCGCGGCACTTACAACATTAAATCCAAGTTCACCGACGACGACAAGCACGACCACCTGTCCTGGGAATGGAACCTCAACATCAAGAAGGACTGGAAAGATTGAGCTGTTTCCAAACCCCCATTTTACTTCTTCCCACCCTCCTTCCCTTTCTTCCTCTCCAACCTCCTCCAGTTGCCTCCATCATCATCATCATCAACATCATCAAAATCATAATCCTGGATTAACTGCTTAACCGATTTTTAGGAAAAGGATCTTTCACACTCCGTCCACTTTCCACCAGTTTTCTTCCCTCCCTCCATCCCTCCCTCCATATTCCTATCCCTTTCCCTTCCAATGAGTATTGAGGCTTTTCATGAAATATATATGTGAAAACAAACAAAAATGTGCACAATCCATATTTTGTGTTTTGGTTTGTTTGTATATAAAAGTAAAAACAGAGGAAAAAAAAATATTCAAAAAACCTCATGGATACTTTTGACATGGTTGTTATGAGTAATCTTCACTGCCTCCCGTCTTCCTCTTGTGTCCTAAACCCTTGCCCCATTTATCCCGCGTCATTCCTTTCTCTGACATTCCTTGTTTTCTTTTTAACCATGATCTGCCTTTATGAGTGAAATGGGAGAACTCAAAAGGTTTCCTTTGCCCAGAGGGAACATGTCCGATGCCTTTGAGATGAGCCTAGGGTTAGCGTAGCATGGGTAACTGTAGAAATGTTAGTGTTAATATGGTGGAGAAGGTCTTTACTAGGCTCTCGGTATGAATGCGTGTCCAAATATGGTTTTAGCTATGTAGGGTTTGCAGGATCTGAACATCCTGTCCACTAGGGGAGCTGTACTAAGAATCAGCCTTGCCCTGCTGTGACGGCATAAGGTTTTTGTTTAACCGTTTCATCGCCATGTGGCCTTAAAAACGATTCCTGTAGCAAGACATTGAGGAGTTGCCTTTAAGAGTCTAGGTTTAAATCCGATCAGATGTTTAGTCCTTAGGAGGTTAAGGTGCATTACCGACTCTTGCTTCCAGCAGTCACACCTGCTGCCTTGTTCAATTGGCTCGATTCGAGATGGACCAAACTTGTAGGCCGGTAGAAGTTGGTGAGCCTTGACGCAGAGCAAACATTTTCCCCACTCCAGTTATCACCTCCCGTTATTCAAAGACAACTGGTGCTTCATTTGCAGAATGTGCCCTATGCTTGTGATTAATGCGAGTTGCCGTTTTTTTTTAAAAAGCAGAAAAGTGTTGTTTTCACTAACAGATCTCAAGTATTGAACAACTTAGCTGAAAAATTACCAACACCATAGACTGTGCCTCCAGTATTGACAACTATGAGCTGCTCCTGGCGTGTAAACCTAATGGAAAGAAAGTCAGGACTCTAAAGGAGGTGCATTTGTAGTGGGACAAATCTGGAGTGAACCTAAATCTAAACTCTCAGATCTAGTCCAGGTGTAATCTAACCTCAATGTTCAAACGAGAGAGGATGTGCTCATGCATAATTGTACTATTTTATACACGCTTGTTTTTTTGTTTTGTTTTTTCTTTCTTTTCTTTGCCGACATTGCCTGCAAAGTAGTATCTTGTTGTGCTGGTCCAGAACGCTGCTTCTGTCTTCATCTGTTTCTACTTACCTCTATAATAGCTGGAGATTACTGTTCACCTGTGTCAACATTAAAGTGTTCAGAACGGAGTTTCTTTTGTCTTCCATTTACCAACATGAATGCTGTACCATTGGTTTTTTTGTTTTCTTCAGGGTGAGGTCTAGATGGTAAGCCTTGTTCTGCAAAACTTTACTATTAGAACTTGGTGCCACCGAGCTTAGGACTCCTGATTATTGGCATAAGGTCTGGTTAATCTGTTTTCACTCCGTTGAGCACACCAGCCATTAGCTGACAATTAGCGTGGAAGGGCCTGTTCCGTGCAAGCATACTACCTAGTGCAGAAATGGGCAACTTTGGTTGTGGAGGTTCTGTGACCTGCAGAGTGTAGTCCTGATCTGTGAACTGTTTAAATGGGGATAGAGCTAAACTCAGCAGGACACTGGAGCTGCCCATCTCTGTAATATGTAACATGCTTGCACCAAATGGGTTCATTGGCTCTTGTTGTCAATGGAGGGATGTAACTAAACTCAGCAGGGACGCTGGACCCCCCAGGACCAGAGTTGCCCATCCCTGCCCTACTGGACCGGTTGTCCACGCACTCACAATAATTGGGCTGCAAGCAGACAAGGGAAGTATACTTTCAGCTTTGTGAGGGATGGGGTTATTCAAAATGGTTGACAACACTAAAAATGGGCCGATGTAGAAACAAATGTGTGGAGACTTTGTGATCAGTGTATCTGGTAGTGAAAGTACCAGTTGCTATAAACTTCAAAGTTCTGCTTGTTGGTTTCTTTTACTATTAAGTGCCTAAAACAACACTCTGGATATCTTCTGAGCAAGACCTGATGGAACTAACCTGATAAACTTTAGCAAGTCCCGTGACTAGTGCTTCTTCATTGTAGCAACCTTGTGAGCACCTTTAGTTCCTTGTGGATTCACCCAAACATTACATAAAGTCAGTAAGATTAGATCTATTGGTTTTCTGCTATTGCGGGCCAGTTTTGTGTGAAATGTGTGTCATGTGGTTAGTCTGTGGGCAGTACATTAAGACGAGGATTGCTGCATGAGTCTTCAAATGTTGCATGTGAGATTTTTCACAGAACAAGGGTTTCCATCTAGACACAACCCTACAGCAGATCCATCCTGATCTCTCCACTCATTCATCCACTCACAAGGTAATAAATGTATCAAACAACCTTATAAAGCAAAGTGTGATTTAATATTGAACAGAAGTGGTTACACAATGCTGTGGTTATCCATAACATGTAATACATGTGAGAAAGGAAATCAGCAATGACAAGCATCATGTCTTCCTGTGCTTGATCAACTTTAGGGTGATTATGGTTACAGTTTAACCGATAGTGAGTAATATGGTCTAACCTAAAAGGCCAACCTGGCAAAAGCACATTAGACTCAAAACGTTCAGAAAACCACCATTTGTCTCTTGATATGTGGCACAAAATAATTCATGGATGAGCTGTACTAAATAACAGATGTATCTAAACATCTACCTGACTGTATTCTCAAAAAAGGAAGACCTTACATGAAAGACCAGGGAAAGAAATCAGTGGCAAAAATGTTATAAGCAATATGGGTTATTTTCCGCTTTTCCTCCCTTTGGTGGAGTTTATGTCGCTCTTGGTCCTCTGTAAGCGGGAAAAGATCTCCTTGAAGAGGGCTTTATACTCTGGAGTGTTTTGACTCAGCCGCTTGTCCACAGCCTCCACTTGCCGGCTGATGCCCTCCAGGGCCTCTGGAGTCGAGGGCGTCTGTGGTGGAGTGGGCAGCTGCTGGGGCTCTGCAGCCCGGCATTCCTTCATGGACGGGTCTCTGGACACGGGCCGGGAGGTCTGCACCCCAGCGTGGCATAGACTCTCCTCGTGGCGCCGACACTTCCCGAGCAGCTCCTCATACTTCTCCAGAAGGGCGTGATACTGCTCATCCACCTCTCGGAGGATGGACATGCCCCTCTTCCGGACGCCGTTGGCGTGAAGCGCGTAGCTGCCTTTGCGTCTCCCAGAGGCGTCGACCGCAGATATGGCATCTAGAGCCGTATCACTGCAACTCTTCCGGACGGGTGCCGCTCCATCATTCGCATCCCCATTCTGCGTTCCAGCCATAACTGCATCCTCCGGCGTGTCCGTCTCGGGGGCACAGTTGAGCAGTGTCTGCTCCAGGCCCTCGTCTCCGCTCAGGAGGCAGGCTCGGGACTTGCGGAGCTGCTGCATCTCCTGGAGCTCGGCCTCCAGCTCGTGCACGCGCCGCTGGCAATTCTCGGCCCCCATGAGGCGCTGTTCAAGTCTCTCAAACTCTTGTAGCACTGTGCCACATTCCCGCTCAGCGGCTTCGCGCCGTCCACGTTCTGCCGCCACAGCGGCACGCAAAGATGACACCATCACACGCAGATGTTCGTTCTCTTCTTCAGCAGGCTGACACTCTTGTAGGTCACCGCTACCTGGGTCAGACACCATGAAACCATCCTCATACCTGGAAAAGAAACACTAAACCATAGGCACAAATACCACACAAAGATGGACCCAAAGAACAAAAACTTTGTGTTTAGAGACAACAATAATTTTGCAAGGTTAAGACATTTTTAAAAGTCACAATGTAATGGATGTGGCGACAGATCTTCTGTATTTTGACATCTGAGTGTAACAAATTGCAAAAAAGAAAAATGTTGGGCAGAACTTTGTTGTGTGCACTGGCTGTTAATCGTAAGGAAGGAAGATGAACGTGAGGAAGATAGAAGGTGAACAAAAGCTTCTAGGGGGAAACATTTAATAAGACTAAATGATTGGAGAGATCCGGCAGGTGTCACCCGAGAGAAGACTGTTGTTTAGCCGGAAAATTTATTACATTGATAAAAAAATAAGGTTAAAAAAATATGCATGGATAAATAATTTGAAATAAGATCCATACGGTACATTTAAAAATATTAATTTAATGCTGACTTTAATCCACCACGCCTATTCAAACAGTGTTCCAATTACTTATAATTTTTTTTTATGTAAAAATCCTGATAACATTATAAGTGGACCTCAGAGAACAGTTCAAAATAAAAAGCAGACGCTGTTTATGATCCCTTTAAAATTTACAATTTACATATATACAAAAATTTTAAAACCCACACAAACAATAGTACACTCAAAAATTGCCTAAAATAAAAAAAAAAATAAATAAATAAAAAAAAAAAATTCTATATATATATATATATATATATATATATATATATATATATATAAAAAAAAAAAAATAAATATATAAAACCAACTAAAATAACAATTATATAAATAGACATACAATATGGCTGACACAAACATTTGTATTGTCTAAAATTGCCTAAAATAATATTTAATTTCCTGGATTCCTGGTTATCCATGACTACAGGACCCTTTAAACAAATATCTTACTTGAAATGTGCTTAAAATTATTCAAAAGATATTGCAAGTAAATGTGATGTAAAGGCGTTTAATGAACTACAACATTCAGCCCTTTAAAGGTTAGATGCCATATTGAATTTTATAATAAAATATAAGATAAACATTAAAGGCACAATATGTAAGATTTTCATAATAAAATATCCAAATACTTGCACGGTGTGAAATATTTAATGTAGTTGTGTACTTCATTATACCAAAAGTTCCCAAGGATTTGTAAATCCAGAGAAATTCTAATTTTAAATAATGACTGGTCCCTGGTCATTATCGCCTGTCAATGATGTAATATCCACACTATTCTCAGTTTCCGCTGGTAGAAACTATGACAACGAACACAAATGCTGCTGTACAGTTAAACTAAATCCATTACAGCTGTTGTGAAGAAAATGTGTTGACAGCAGCATTAAATTAAGATCTGCTCAATGTTTCACCATGAGTTTTTTCACACATTTTTACAGTGTTGCGCATTATAACCAATCACGCACGAGTCTGTTAAGCTTAGGAATTCAATGTCCAATCAGAGGCGTTCAGATGAGTTTTTGTTCAGTGCACGCGCTCGCTGACTGAATTCAGCTCACATGCAAATTCTCTCATCATAAACAAAGTGCAGATGTACGCATAATGTAAGAAAGAGATTCATTCATAAAACCGTGTATAGACAGCTTTACTGATTATAAGGGGAGTTTTTTGAGAGTGCTTAAACTCACACTAGACTTAAGCAAAGACTACAGAATACCCAAGACGTGTCTCTCATAGTTTTGAATGGGGAAAAATGCTGAGGTGTTTCAAAGATGGCCGCCAAGTGACATGGCTTGTCTTAAAGTGACTTTGACTTAGTCATAATGTTCTTTGACAAAATAAGTTCTTTGCACGCATTCTCTGTATAATTTATTCGCTGCTTGAATAACTGTAGAAGGTACAGGTAATACAAAGATTAATTCATTACCTCATCCGTGAACATCCTCCTTCACAGCCAAGCTTCGCCTTTGTTATTGTTTTGAAAATGCAACCTCTAGTGGTAAAAACTTACATATTGTGCCTTTAATTTACGATGAAAATGTACATGAATTTTATGAAAACCTTATTTGGTGAATTTTATGATTAAAAACAAGGCTGTGAAGGACATACTTAAAGACTTCACAATGGCAGGTACTGTATAAAGGTCCTAGATTGCATTAAATGTTCAAAACTCAGAGCATTTAAAACTGTTTTGTTTTGAGTTTTTTTTTTTCTACTGAAAGGTTTTTGTTTTCCAGAAAGATTTTTAATCTACTAAATCTCTGTGTTGTTAAACAGTCCAGCCCACTGAAGACGCTGTACTTCTATTCCTCACAGCCGCGTTTTTGTTCCTGTCAGAAATTAAACATGGCGCTACCCTTGACTAAGGTCTTTTTTATTCTGTTCTTTCTTCCTTTGAAATGACGGTTTATCCAGAGTGAAATATAGTCTCCTGTGTCATTCTTCCCTGTGGACACATTTTTTAATGACACAACATTACTCCACTGCGGACGTAATAAACCGGGACGTACCTGGGAGCGGTGCAGAGTTCTTTGAGGCAGGGGAACGAGTGCACAGTCTTTCTCCTCTCTTTCTTCTCTCTGCGAACCCTGAGCTCCTCCAAAGTGCGCAATTCCTCCACACGAGCAGTTAGCGTGTCCACCTGCCCCTGCAGCATCTCTATAGTACTTGTCAATCTGTGCGAATAAATTTGAAATCAGCCAGCCACCAGAACTCTGGGCCAGTTGCATAAACACATTGTTAAAGGAACACTCCACTATTTTTGAAAATAGGCTCATTTTCCAACTCCCCTAGAGTTAAACAGTTGAGGTTTACCGTCTTTGAATCCATTCAGCTGATCTCCGGGTCTGGTGGTAGCACTTTTAGCTTAGCTTAGCATGGATCACTGAATCTGATTAGACCGTTATCATCTCGCTCAAAAATGAACAAAGAGTTTCAATATTTTTCCTTTTTAAAACTTGACTCTTCTGTAGTTACATCGTGTACTAAGACCGCCAGAAAATGAAAAGTTGTGATTTTCTAGGCCCATATGGCTAGGAACTATACACTCAATCCAGCGTAATGATCAAGGAACTTTGCTGCAAAAGGTTTATCTCATGAATATTAATTGTTTTAAGATCCAGGAAGGTTATAATGCAAAGTCAGCATGACCAAATTAATATTCATGTGCTGAGCCTTTGCCAGAGTAAGACTTTGATTTAAGGAACCTGTGAGTGTTGGAGAGATACAATAGATGTAGAGCTGGTATTGCAAATTTTCGGTACTGAAATCCTCATTGTTTAGTGCGTTTCCCATGATGCTCTGATTACGTATGGCTCACCTGTCAATCTTCTGCTGAGAAGCTTTGCTCTCCAGCACCAGTTTTTCATTGGTTATCTCCAGCTCTCGAGCCGTCACATCCAACTGCTCGTACACTTTAGCGTGCTGCTCGTTCATCTCCCGCAACATCTCCATCTGCTTGGTCAAATACTGGCACAAAGAGACGCATGCATAAGCCCACCATGCCATATATGCAAAATATACTATAAAATTAAGCAGCACTGTAAATATTATTGAATACACTTTTAATTTGGTCATTAAATTTTCTAAAGGGTGCGTCAGACTAGTTTTATGTTAATATTTTCATATAGATGATGTTTTAACAGAGTTTAACAGTGGTTGATTGAATCAGTAGCTATGTTTCCATCCAAAGTTACGAATTAAACTTAGGCGCACAATTGCAATAATCGCATAAAACCACCAAAGCATCATTTCCATCCAAGTGAATTGAAGAGAACAAAATTGTTACTTCCTGATTAACTTGCACTAAATATCACAAAGAAAATGTTAATTTGCCGCAGTAGGAGAAGGCACTGTATATAATAATATTTGTATACAATAAATTATGAGCTTCAGACCGTGCAGACAAAACATAGTTCTGGGAGTTAATTATAACAAAGTACTTTGACGAGACTTTGCTCAAGTATTTAACAATGACAAAACTAGCCTTTCAGATGCTGTGCAATGAGCTCGGTCTGTAGGTTGGTCCAACTATGCTGTCCCAATGCAAAGTCACATCTTTTTTGATGCACATTAAGGAATTTATTAGGTAAAAGGTTTCCATCGTAGTTTATGCGCATGTTTTCTTACCGGATAAGAAATTTTTCCTAATAAGTTGAGCGTGTACGTTTTTTTTATTCACATTTTTAGAATTTATTCACATCCTAGCGTTTCCGTTCAGCATTTTTTTCTTTCTTTCTCCGCGATATCCTAAAATGGGCATAAAAATTGGTAGATTGAAACAAAGCTAGTGAATCAATCTGTATTAGTAAATTATGTAAACCTAATGTGAAATGTTCATGAAAAACAGCTAAATGGAATGCGTATTTTAATCACAATATTTTGATAGAGAAATACTACAATATCTTTGGGTTTTTTACTGCTGTCAAACGATTAATCGCATCCAAAACAAAAGTTTTTGTTTACAAAATATATGCATGCGTTCTGTATTTATTATTTATATATAAATACAAACACATACAGTAAATACTGAAAAAATATTTACATGTATATATTTATATTTTATATTATATATAAATATATTGAACATATAAACAGCATATTTTTCTTAAACACAAACAATCTAATTAAACAATCTATAAACACATAAAAAACACACACAGTATACACAGATATATTATGTAAACAAAAACTCTTATTTTGGATGCAAAAAATCGTTTGACAGCACTAGTTTTTTTTTTCCCTGTTTTTTTTTTCTCATATGTTGTTAAACAAAACCTGCACCTGTGTTCAAGCCATTATGAAATGACATTCTTGTGGAAAGCTTGGTAATCTCTTGTGAAATATGTTTTTGTGTTCAATATTACACTGAACTTTCCTTCACTAAGATTAAGACCATAAACCCCTTACAATTTTCATTTTTCTCAGTTCTTGTATTCATACAGCAGCAGCCAAAACATAACAGTTCCAGCATTACCGGTCTAAAATATCGAAATGTTGTGCAATCCATACAGAATGAGACCAGTATTCAAACAGATGCGAGAAACAGCACCTCATTGTTTTCGGATAAGAAACAGAGTCTTTGTTCAGAGGATCTGGATGCGCTCAGCTAACAGTCTCATCTACAAACACGCTTGGTGCGCTCCATTAGCATCATGATGATGTGTAATTGGCTCTTCGGGAGATAAGCACTGACAGGAAATCAGGAGAAATGATTCTTCACTGAGACATGCAGGTCAGAGGTCACGACAAGGTTGAGCGCAATCAAGAATGTAATTGAGAATCATTGTATTTCTAAATTTGAATTTAGGCAGCAAACAATTCTAATTGTATTTAAGGACACAGAAACTGAATACATTTAAATAAACTGCTTTTAATACTAAATTCCATTTTTGAGTATGAGTGTTATTTACCAGGTTTTTTTTTTTTGTTGTAAATTTTTGTTTTGTTTTGATGGCTATTAATCGCTTTAACAGTACTGAACTTAGTTTTGAGAAACACGTCTGCTTAGTTCATAAATAAGCATAAATATGTAAATGTTTTGGATCATGAAATGTATTCACAGCCACAAACAGCTCGTCGTGCTGGTGCTCATGCAGATGTCCGGCTGGTCTGTACCTCTATTTCCTGCACCTGCTCCTCATTGTTGATGTACATCTGCTGCAGCGAGTCCTCCAGCTCCTTGTTGCGCTCCAGCAGGGTTTTCCCCAGCTCCGCTGCCAAGTGCAGATCTGGGACAAAAAAAGGGTACAATATCAGGGAATCTGCAACAAAACAAATCCTGGTTACCATAGCTACCCATTCATTTCTATGGGGAAATTACGCACCACAATTTTTACCGTACTTTGTATGTGAGACTCCACATGCATTTCTTTCATTTTTTTCACTGAACTGTGCAGTTTTTCTGCACCTTGTGTTCATGAACTTTCACAACATAACACGGCCTCTCATTACATTACTGTTAAAATAAAACCTATGGATTTCGTGTGTAGCGACGTCTTATGCCGCTCTTGTTATGTTTTAGCAGAGTGTGTTTCTCTGCTGTAACTGGAATTAGTGGATTGTTCAGTGTGTAGAAACCTGAGAAAGAGTGAAACGAGGTCAGAGAAAATCCTGCTGTTAATTCAGCCTGAAGGAGGTGATTTTTATTTAATCCTCTGTGTTTTCTGATGAACATGAGCCAGAATGACGTCAGCCAAGACACAACTACAGAAATCAAAGACGAAGAGAAAGAGAGCGGCATCAGCTCACAGTAAAGTGAAGTGCATGTAATATGGTCAACACAGTCAAACAACTCTGCTCGATTTTGGCCTTCTGTCATTTATTTTTTTATTATTATTAAAAAACGGAATTAAAAGTGACACAATCTCAAGATACTAAGTCTACTTGAATACGTAAAGACCAGAAACTCCAAAGAAAGGCTTACAGTTGCACATATAACTGTGATAAAATGTATTTGTCACTTTACATTAGTGAATTCTCGGCAACACTGGCGCACAATGCTATTTTTGTTGTATTGAGGCTGTTGTCCTATTCTTTTAGAAACCGTCTCCCATGATCCCTTGTTTTTCCATAGAGCTCAGTGTGATTTGACACTAACCCCCCCATATCCCCCATCCAGAGACACAAACACGGTCCTCCAGTCCACTCAGAAGGCGTTTTAATACCCAGCAGACCCAGGGAACATGCTAACAGAGACGGTGTCACACACAGGGAGGAAGTGACATCGTGGGAGGTGGTGAAGTACTGAGCTCAGAATCATTGACCTCCATTACACTGATATGGATGCAGAGATTTATCATGAAAAGAGACGGTGTCAGAGACAACACTTACATACAATGGGGAGGAAACACAGAGCACCACACACATAAATCATACAAGAGCTCTTAGTGCCACAGCGTAACACACTGTGTGTGTGTGTGTGTGTGTGTGTGTGTGTGTGTGTGTGTGTGTGTGTGTGTGGAGACTGATCCCATGAGAGTCTGCTGGAGAGAAACATAATAATAATATAGACACAAATACTACATTAAAAAAAGCCATTTCATTGCACGTGGCTTAATTGGAGTAGATTATAGGAATGATGATACTGATATCTGCTGATACATTTAAGTTATGACTGAAAAACTATATAATAGCTCTTAGTATTTACCTTTTGATTTATTTGATTTTATTTTTCTGCCAGGTTAATTAGACTTCATAACACCAGTTAGTGCTCTTTTGTTTGTTGTTTCAGCCCTAGCCGTTCCTGAAGACAAGCTTCTTATTTTTATGTGGGGTTTGTTTATTTATAGTTCTGTTTGCACTGGAGGTGGGTGATATGACCAAAATTTAATATCACGCTATAAGTAATTCTACTTCATTGTAACGATATACACTGGAAACAAAATATTCATTGAATTTACTGAATTTTAAGGCAAGTGGTTGCAATCAATTTCGTTTAGCTATATTCCTATGTCACCAGTGTCAATATCATAATAATAAAAAAAAGCCTACTGAAGACAACAGTCATTTATTTTCTTTGGAAAACTAAATAAGAAATAAGAAATTCCTATTACAAGCAATAGGACAAAAAAAAAGCTACAGTAGAACAAATAAATAAGAAACGCTACATGCATTGTATAAAGCAATAAAATGTGGCGTATAAAAAAAAAAAAAAACATATTGTTCACTGCATAAATTAAGTATATATTTGGACTATCGTGTCTACCTGTATATCACCCACCCCTTGTTTGCACTGTACATAAGTCATCAGTTGATTATTGTAAATACTTTTGTGTGTGTGTGTGTGTGTGTGTGTGTGTGGTGAGTGCTGGGTCTGAGAATGGTTCAAACTGCAAATCAAAAATATAGAAATAAAAAATATAGGGCTGTTGTTAATGATCAAATCTTTCGATTATTTTTCTTTATTTCCAGTTTAATTGCCTGTTTTTTCCAATATAGGCTCATTGGTGCCTCTAAATACATTTATGCAAAACTTAAAAAACAAAAACGTACCTATACATGCGAATCACTGCAGTTTCTAGCTGAAATAAACACTAGAGGCAGTAAAACTCCAACGACTTATTTATTTTCACACAAAGACAAAGTATGATTTGCAGGTCCAAAGTTTAGATTAATAAAGCGTAATTTTCGGATAAGTAATTAAGGAAAATCATGTTATGAATTCAAAAAAAATTTAATATGCTGCATCATTTGAAAACTGATACTTTTGAACGTCAGCGTCGCATATCCAGCTTCAATTGCGAGATGCAAACAAAACTTTTGGGAAACAATCCCCAGAGTGACATATTGGCCAGAACTGTTTTTTTTTTTTAAAACATCTACGCCAATAAAAGTGTCAATTCACATAAGTGGACATCCTGACAAGTCTCAAAATTTGTCAATTCTAACTAGTCAATGTTTTTTGTGTGATTTTAGCTTTAACTAATGTTAATTCAGCAATGTTGTGCACATCTTTGCATTATTATGTATTATCAATTTGCCCTCTACAAAACAACCACTAATAAAAAACATAAAACAATTTTCATGATAATTGAGGCAAAAATATTTTGAAATAGAACATTTCATAATTTCAAAAAAAAAAAAAAAAAAAAAAATATTACATTTGAGAGATATTTTGAAAAAAGATAGCAATCCTCACAAATAATATAAAAATACAGATAGCAATGGTTATAATTATTGTGCATCCTTACTCTATTACTGACACATTACTATTGGTCTCATGTCAGAGCAGTGAATTCTCCTCACTCATAATAACAGCATAATCTAATATTTAGTACGGTGAGGGACATTTTTAGTAACAGCGGTGAAACAAGGTCAGCTGTGATCTCTGAGGACCCACATCTCAATTAATTAACTTTCCCAAGGAGGACTTGCTCTTATGAAGAGTATTTTCAAGCTAACATGCACGTTACCAGGCACACGAGCTCAGCATGCCTCACTCGCCTGAGGCTGGAGGACATATATAGGCCTCATGTGCACTCAACATTTCTGCACGTGTAGTTTCATATCAACACACAACACATGACAGCAAATCCAAAACAAGAGCAGAGCCATTCACAACTACTGCTCAAGCTGCATTGTTACAGCCTCTACCTGCATTACACACCATAATGACAACATGTTCTAGGTGGTCCCTTCACAGAGTACACATTTTATAAAATGCTAATATAAGTGTGTATGTATTCTTTTAGCTCCCTATGATTCATGCAGTATGGAAAACGAGGACAGAATTACGGAATCCAGTCATTAATATGCAATTTACTGTTTAACACAGAATTTCACAGCAAAAACTGGATGAACAAATCAAAAGGAGGGCTTTACATTTAATCAAGTGACGATGTGGAATAGTATCTGTGCTGCTGAAATACAAATATGAAACTGCTCTTTTGATTCTTTCTAATAAATAATAAAAAAATTGCATCAATTATTCTTGAACTGACCAAAGTATTTAAAGGAAAAAAGGTTACATTAAAACATACATTTTAACATTAGATGTTAGTTTTGATGTGAAAACCACTTTTGTTTTATACCGAATTGTTCTGTTGTCTGTCTTCACTACAACCGTCAAAATAATAGTTTGGTTTAACTTTAAGAAATGATGACAGAAACATATTACATAATTTATTATACTACTGTACAAAGAATTTCTCAAAGAAATAATATAAATAATACAATTTAATAAAACACTATTTTTAAGGAATATCAAACAATATGAACTATTTTTCATCCATGCTTTAATTTAAACAGTAAAACTGTTGTGCAGCACTTTGTTTGGCAAAAAAAAAACCTTACATTTTAAAAGGATTACACACACACATATTTGCACTGCACTTATCTGGATACCATTGTTTTAGATAATATTTTGTATTAAATCATACATCATAGAGTCACAGAAAAAAAAAAAAACATTCATAGGGCACTATTATATTTAAATTGTAATAAATTATTAAATTGTTAAGTTTTTTATATATTCAATTGAATTGAATGTAATTAAATCATGGAATTCTGAATAACATAATTTAGGATAAATAAGATGAAAATAAATATTTCATAAAACCATCTGGTAAACATCATGAGACTGGCTGCTTAGTAACCAGGCAAATATTTTAAAGGGGTCATATGATGTGAACATCTGAGCGGCGTTATTCAAATCTTCCCACATACTGACGTAGATATGTGGGGGCGTGTTAGAACGAGACATTTCGGGGGGTGTGGACGAGTCTCAACTTTTATAAAGAATATCTCTTTGGATTTGAGACTTTAGTCTTTGCAACTTAACAGATCTTCTTTATGCACCGAGAGCTTGTAACACTCCAAAGAGAAAAGACAATTTGAAATCGCATCATATGACCTCTTTAAGGTCACCATCATACATATATTTAGCACAAATGTGCAGGATGAGTTATGAGCCAAAGTGTAATGCTTTTTGTTAGAGGTTTGTTTGAATCCCTTTTGCATGAGCAATACAGTGCTTGCCTTAGCAAACACCACTCTTCAAGTAACCAGCTTATCACACATTATTATGTGTTATGTAACCAAATGTAACTATAATAGACTAAAAACATGGCATGATAAAATGAAAATGTGCCGAGACAAAACTTCTATTGTATAAGATGTGTCATCTGCCACAAAGGCTGATTATCTCCATCTATTGTGTGCTTAGTGCTCTTTGCATCTGAAGTGTATCTTGTCATCTTTCACCTTTACTCTGACCATCTGTATCATCCCTTCAAAACAGACAGTGGTGTCTGGAGTCTTAATCAGATCATCCAGCTTTAATTCCCCTCAGTCAAATATTGAATCCTACCTACTGCATGATCTCTTTCTTTCCTCCATGGCTGCGGCAGAGTGAATCCACACTAAACTGAGTGCTGTAGGGTCAGCAGGCTAAATCACTCTCTGGGGTGAAGTGATCTAAAACTGCCGCCCCTAGGGTGAACACCACCAATCCACTCCAAAACTAAAGTGTCATTGTGATATTTATCAAAACGCCACTAACTGAGCAATGGTGATATTTCACTCTGCATTTTCTGAAACAGCATTTCCTCTAATGATGGATTGCTTTGACCGTTGAGAGATTCTGAATCAGATCAATATGGTGTCTCTGCAAGAGATTGTGTGTTAGGCCTCCATTAGCACAAAGTGCATGAATATTACTCAACTAATTTGATTGTGAAAACATATGCCTCTAAACATGGTTGTTAGAGGCCTTCCTGTAGCTGGTGATGCATTTCTGAAGCGCATCTTACAAGCAAACAAAGCATATTACAATACTGGTGCAGGTGAGCCAATGCAGTTGATTAGACGACATACGATAACATACTAAAATAAGTATAGAGAAATTGATAAATATAAAATAAAATTAATTTGCCAACAGTCAAACAGTGATATGGAGAGACACGGAGAATAAAATTAATATATATAATAACACGTTCGACATTTTTTTGCCTTAAAAAAGTGTTCGCTTCATATAACCCAGATTGCACGTCTGATGGCAGATGGAGTATTCTGACGACGACTTTCATACCTTTTCTGGAACGTGACACTGTTATTTACTTGAGAGTCTATGGGACAGTCACAAGCCTCCCGGTTTTCATCCAAAATATCTTTAATTGTGTTCTGAAGACGAATCCCTTTAAGTGAAATTAAAGCTAGAATAAAATTAATAAGAAAAAATAGAAATGTAAAAATAATCATTATATTTTTTCAGTTTTTAAATTGTTTTGTTATGATTTTTCATTAAAAATACAACAAAATTATTAAAGCTTTAAAATTTAAATGTAAAACAGGAACTATAAAAACTAGTGCTTAATCGCATCCAAAATAAAAGTTTTTGTGTACATTATACAAGCATAACATATTTTTCATAAATATATACATGCATGTTATCATGTATATATAAATATTTACATATATTTATATTCTTATATTTTATATCTAAATAAATGTAACACAAGCATAACATATTTTTCATAAATATATACATGCATGTATATACATAATAAATATACACAGTACACACATATTTGTATGTAAACAAAAACTTATTTTGGATGCGATTAATCGTTTGACAGCACTAGTAAAAACTCATTTGAAATATTAATACAAACTATAATAGCATCTCAATGATAGTAAAATAAGACTGGTAAGCTTTGAAGATGCTAATTTCACTGCAGATAAGCAGTGTTCTTAGACAATGTCAAGATGCACTCATTTATATCACAGGTGTGTTTTATACCTGCAGGGCACATTTAGAGTCAGACATTTCATTTTCAGAAAGAAAAAAAAAACAATTCTACATAGCTACATAAAATCTGTGCTTGAATCTTTGCTTCCAGAGAGGAATAACTAGACACGTTCCTAACAAAGCGCCTCTGCAATCCTCCTCAGCCAAAAGATCACTGCTCCAGATTCCCTCAGTTTCCACGGAATTCCCCAAATACTCAGAATTCTCCATTTGCCTTCCTTTCCAATCCCGCTGACCGCACAACCACAGGACAGCTCTCTCAGATTTAAAATACAGCTCATCACTTCTAGAGTACAGCATAACAGCGTGTCCTGAAAGTCACAGAGATCGGTCACGGGCTGTTCTCAAGATCAGCATTTTATGGCAATTCAATCCAGAGGGCAATGACATCATCCTAAACCCACAGAGAGAGGTGCGTCTGTTCTGTCCATCCTCTTCTCATTCAAACACAACGTGATGACACTGAAGTAACCGGACTTCTATGAATATGATCGGACTACTGGAAAATAATCCATTTTAAAATGTTCAACAGCTGCTGCATTTTATGATCAGCATTCAGTCCAGAAATGAAATGTGCATGGCTCCTATGAGTCCACAGTGCTTTTCCAGATGTCCCTAATGACTAGATACGAGAACAACTCTCTTCTACAAGCTGATGAAATGTTTGAGCTGTATAAATCTATCACTAAACAACACTTGAATATTCAGAACAGTCTGGCTGATGCATCTGAACTCACTACTATGAAAATAACACACGAATGCTTCGATGCTGCAGACCCAGTTTATTCTGAGGAGATTAAACCAGACTAAGCTAATGTTGAGCATCTGGACTGACACAGATCCAGAGGAAGACGTCATCCATCTACAGTCATCACAGATGCATCTTTAACCTTCAACCTCATCCCTTATTTCTGACTGCACATGCAAATATGACACGACCAAGACAAATCCATCTCTGAGGACAGAGGAAAGCATTGTTTCTACACACAATGAGCACTTTCTTTGTGCACGGTTTGTCATTCGACCACACACACACACACACACACACACACACACACACCAGCAGCAGCAGGCTTTGTTATCAAACTGATGCGGTTTGTGGTGTCTTTCTCTCACCTTGCTCCAGGTCTCTCTGGTCGTACCACGGCTCGTCTTCTTCCGTCACAAACTCGTCCATCCTGCCGGCTCGGAGCATCAGTGTGTCGCGGTTAACGCCGGAAGCTCAAAGATGCGCAGATCTATCAAAGCGATAAAAATAACACATGATGAGGCTGCAACATCTGACTTTTCCTGGCGCTTATGCCGCACGCCTACAATCGCGGAAAAACACAGACTTTTTTTTAAAGAGGCGGAAAGGGAAAAGCAGCTTTAAAACACACTTTTTATCCACCTATTTTCGCGGTTTCTTGCTAAATAAACGCCCGCTGGGGCAGCATCGAGGGATCCGCTCAACGCAGCGGTAGCGCGCGCTTGACTTACTTCAAATACACGCTCCGTTAGCAGGAAGTGTTTCCGGCATGCCAGGAGAAATTTACGATTGAATACAAAAAAAAAAAATATATATATATATATATATATATATATATATATATATCACGCTGTTTCCATTTAGTTGTGTCACACTCAACCCCTCCCACGGCAGTGCTAGGCGCTGATATCGCTCCTCATCCCAGTTCCCAACAACATCCCGTTGGTTTCGCCCGACAGATGAAGTACCATTGGGAAGGCATTCCTATTAATATTCATGAGCGAACCCTTCGCCATTGGACGGTTACAGAGCCACGTCAACAGGCTCGTTTAATATTCACAAAACACGCGTTCGCCATTGGCAGGGCTTTCAAGTTACGTCCTTGCGACGTAATTAATATTCAATAGTTAAATCACAGTCGATTGAGTTGAAGTCAGTCAGAAATAGCCTAGTTATGTTTTGCTATGTCCCAATTAATTTATTTTAACTACTACTTTTGATTTTTTTAAATTTAATACCAGGCTGTTTTTGCCATCCTAGTAAAATTGACCATAAGATCCAACTTTTAGAGACACATGCAAACATCTTGTTCTATTTATTAAACACGAGCAAAAACTTTGCCACTGAGAAATTAACTGACACGTCGCCTAAGGTTATTAATATTCATGGGAGTAAGTATAATATTCTTAATATTCATGGTAATAATCATGGTAAGTGCCTAATAATAGCGCAAAACCTTTAATGAAAAATTTTAATGAAATGAGACATGGGCATTAGGTGCAAAGAAAAAAAAAAAAAAAGACAAATGAAAACTAAGAGATGCTGGTAACCGATAATGTGGCATAAATATCTGAGAAATGAAACATAAACAGTCAGGTTCCTAACTCCCAGTAAAAACCCCTTTCATCTGCTTCACGATGAAGTACTGATATTTAACAATAACATACACATTTCAAGACAGACCTCAAAGGTAAGTGATGATTTATCCTTCTGTAGAAGGCAGTGTGAACTATAAAAGTGTTAAAGTCCGCATGAAATCAGAACTGACTTTATTTACTTTACTAGTGCACATCTTGATGTAAACTACTTAATCTGTGCAAGTTAATCCGCTCCAAAAAAAAAAAAAAAAAAATTGTCTTCGTAATCTTTGATCAAAATCTGAACATTTACTTCTGCTCGGGAATGATGACGTCAGTTTGACGGCTTGGGCAGGATATCCTTAAACACACCCCTCCAGCTGTTAGATTGCTATGAGTGAGAGACAGACAGGAGGAGCGCAAACATAAAACCATGCCCTCTAGTCAATAATACGTTTCAGCTGGAAACACATTACTACACTGAAATAAAGTCGGCAGCGACTTCCGGTTCACGTGGACTTTAAAAGCTGAATTCCCAGTGAAGAACTACACTACCCATAATCCTGAAGAGAGATCCACCAATCAGAGAAGCTGCTGTTACTAAATGGACCTTATTCACATTTCCGGGTTTCTCAGCAGCGGAAGTCGTCATAGTTGGGTAAACTTCAAGAGCAGTGAATGACAGAGTACCACAAAAATATTTTTTTGCACTCCCATTTGCTCAAATAGCAAAAGAAAAACTCCACGATGGTGTTTTCGCGACTTTCAAAAAAAAAAGGAAAAAAATTGAGAAGCTAATCAAAGTAGTCAGAAGAGAGAACGATGTCAAACTTACCGTCCTCCCAGAGACGCTGCATTAGAAACACCTAGTTTTTTTGTAATTTGATGCAAAGGTGGTATAATACAAAGTAAAGTGTTAAAAATGTACATACATTTTTAAAAAATCTAAATATTAAAAACTTTTGAGGATTTACGACACTGATGACTGTTGAAACGCATCTTGTGAAAAGGGTCCATTACATCAATTTGCAACACTGATGTGCAGTTCTTGCACTCTTAAAAGATGTCAGAAGTACAAGATTGCAATAGTTTGCTTTCCAAATGACACACTATACACTATGAACTTTATTGTCTACTGTATGAATATTATTAGGTTCTTTTGTCATCCAACATCTGACTGATTGGAGCCCCTCCTCCACCATGAACTAATTAAAGCTCTTTTTTTGTTTTTACATTCTAAACTAATCGCACTATTTATACTATAAAAATGACATAGAATAGTACATAAGTATGCAAACTGGGACACATCTATTGTTGTGATTCATCCGGGAGTTGGCTAGTTTGGTTCATGGCCTAAACATGTAGGAATCTTTTATAATCCCTGTGGAGAAAATTCATGCGGAAAATATTTCGGCAGCCGAGGCTGCTGGGAAAACCAGACAAGCAAAGACAAGCAACTTACCAATTACACCCCATAAACTATTCAGCATGAATTCTTCCATTTGTGCACATTTGCCTTTTAATGTAGATTTCATTACAGTTCATACTACTTGGAGTGCATTATAAGCAACTAATGCTACATAACAGCTATTGCGGTCTGTTGCTGGACTTCAAAAATAAAACAGCATTTTTCATAGCTGCTGATATTAATGTGCAATGTACGCTTATAGGCCTTCAACATACACCTGAGATATACAGCAGCATGCTGCGAAACACACGGCATCTCTGACAATAAAGCGATCGGTGGAGCTCCAGAGGTTCGGATGAAGATGGCTATCTCTCCTCGACTTTCAAGTGTCTCCAGTCTGTCTCGCTCTCGCAGCGCTGAATCCTGCTGAAGAAGCCCTTGATGAGGCTCTTCGCTTCCATCTTGACTGTGGGGGAAAACCAGCAATGCTAAATCAGCACTTGAAAAACGTGTGATGTTGCTGTTGGATTTTTATGAGGTTAAGGATAGTCTCACCTTGGCCTCGGTTCGCAGTTTTTCCCTCCGTGAGAAGATGGGAGAGGAAACGAGCAAAGGATTTGAACAAATCCTGGGGGAAATGATTCAAAATGAAACTCAAGTCTAATAAAAGTCTGTTTTTTACATTAACACTACCAAACGCAGTCAAGAATATAAAAGAATTCTTACCAACCCCAGACTTTTGAACATTAGTGTATAGTTAAAAGTCAAAAATTATTTTTAGTATATTATTATTTTATAAGTTAGCATTATTATTTTTTGTTAGCATCGTGATTCGGAACAGACGTGCGACCCAACAGTTGAGAAAAATCACCTTTGTTGCAAATTTGCCCTTTTTGTAGAACGGATCCAGGCATCGCACCACGATATCAGCAGCTTCTTTGAGCGTCACAGGCTTTCGTGAGATCTCAGCGGCGTCTCCATTCACGGTGTCAAACTGCGTCTCCTGCACCACCGGGTCAAAGGTCACTCTCTTAGTGTCCCACAACACGCCTCCGCTTCGCAACAGTAGAAAATAAACTTAACTAAAAAAACTACTGAAAAGAAAAACAACTACAAAAACTAATTAAATGACAAACATATCATAAAACTTATTTTAAAATAATCATATCATTCCCTGAGTTCCCTTTTTTTTTTTTGTAAATAATTAAATGTTTCCCTGAGGTCCCTTTACAATGTTTCTCATGATGTGCCCCCTTTGATAAAGAGTAATTGTGGTGTTACTTGTTTTGGTGATTTTCGTTGGGCGTCAGATTCGTGATTCTCTCTGATTGGACAAAGAAACAAGAGTTCAGAACACATTCAGAAGTCATGTTAAATAAATATCAAACTTCCTCCGTCATACCCGTGAACCGCTCGATCTGCTGTGATCTCGGTGTTGATGGGCGTCCCGTCTCGGCTGGCCGTCTCTTCTGCAGATGGGCTCTTTTGCAGGAGAACAGCAGTGACGCTTTCTTCATCTGTAGACGTGCTATTCTTTGTTATTAAGTCGGTGTGATTTGGTAAAGGAGTGTGATTCTGAGATCCTTCTTCCTCGGGCTCTGATATAACACTTCCTGCTTTCGTCTGAGGGGTGTCCACTTGCTTTTTCCCAAAATACTGTGATATGCGGCGCATGTCTTTGGCCGCTTCTGCTAGTTTCTGCTGTTTCTTAGTGAGTTTTTTACTGGGGCTGCTCAGGGGGGAAGTCGTGCTGGTTTTGGCTTTAATGGGAGACGAGTCGCTTTTCATCTTCTGTGTTTTTCCTGTTTCCACCTGCTCCTCTTCCTCACAGATTGGGTCTCCAGGTGTTTTGTTTGTGGCAAGCGTCTCCTTCTGAGAGTTCTTCAGCAGATCTCCAGCTGTCTGAAACAGGCTGGACGAGCCACGAAATCCCGCTCCTACACGCTTCCTCTTCAGCTAGAATGTGATTAAAAAAAGATGATGACTATTTATCACTTGGCTGCTTTCACTGTGGATAGAACAGTATTAAACTTTCTATAATTACGTTTTAATGGTCCAACTGAATCCCAGAAAGTCCAGCATGATATTATTTCTAATGCTTTCAAACGATTAATCGCAATCAAAATAAAAGTCTTTGTTTAAAAAAATATATGTGTGTGTACTGTGTATATTTATTATGTATATATAAATACAAACACATATAGTATATATTTTGAAAATATTTACATCTATAAACATTTATATATTTATATTCTTATATAAATACATTTTATATATAAACATAACATATTTTGCTTAAATATTCACATACATGTGTGTATTTATATACACATAATAAATACACACAGTACACACACATATATTATGTAAACAAAAACTTTTTAATGTGATTAATCGTTTGACAGCCACTAATTATTTCATACGATTAATTACATCCCAAAAAAAGTTTTTGTTTACATAATATATGCGTGTGTGCTGTGTGTATATATGATGTATATATCAATACACACACCTGCATGTATATATTTATAAATATGTAACGTTTATATATTAAATATATTTATATATAATTTAGATTAATATAAATATATACATATAAACACGTAAATATTTTCAAAATATATACATGCATGTGTGTGTATTTATATACACATAATAAATACACACAGTACACACACATATATTATGTAAACAAAAACTTTTATTTTGGATACGATTAATTGCGATTAATCGTTTGACAGCACTAGTTTAAACACACTTTAAGTTTGCATTTCCACCTGTCTTTAAAGACAAACTGTGATTGGCTCACTGAGTAGACTTGAGAGGCTAAAGTGAAGCCGTCTAAAGGTTGACATGATGAAGAGCAGGTCGCCGTCTCTTCATTCGATTCAGACTGTTTCTCTTCAGCAACACTAGCAGCTGCGCTCTTCTTCATCTCTGACACCTGGAGAGTGTTGTAAGTGAATTTATTGTAACACGTCACTGATAAATGCACGTTACAGACAATTAGTTTTAAATGAGATGAGATTAACACGCAGCTGAGCATTAGTAACACTCACTCTCTTGAGAACCGAAGCCTTGTACAGGTTTGCTGATTTACTGGCTCTGAAGATCTCGTGCTCTATTTCTACAGCCTGATCAAGTGTGTCAGAGCTACACAAGGAGAAAACGTGTGTGATGGAGAGAATATACATCAAAATAACCATTACAAATGATATCAAATTAAATATGACATGACTTAACTTTTTAATCATATTAATAATATATTCTTCTTTAAATATTATATTATAGATTAAATATGATAAGGACATGTCCCCAAACATTTGTGACAACAGAAAGTACCAGGATGTTCTTTACAAGATACATCAAGAAATTGATTGATTGATTGACTGATTGATTGATTGATTGATTGATTGATTGATTGATTGATTGATTGATTGATTGATTGAAGAAATGAATACTTTTAATCAGGAAGGATGCATTATGCGGTTCAAAAGTGACAGTAAAGATCTTATATTGTTACAAAAGATTTTTATTTCAAAAAAACAAATAAATCCATAAACAATGAACTATAAACAAACAATAAAAAAATAAAATAAAATCCCATGTTTTCCACAAAAATAAACAGCAGACTGATACTAAGAAATGTTTCTTGAGCAGCAAATCAGTATATTAGAATGATTTCTAGAAGATCATGTGACACTGGAGACTAATGATGCTGAAAATTCAAATAGAAAATAGTTATATTAAATAGTAATAAAATTTCACAATATTCATGTTTTTATTGTATTTTTGACTAAATAAAGCACAAGAGACACACAAATTTGTTTTTAATTTTTTTTGAAAAATCGTACAAACTTTTGAATTGTGTAAGTGTGTGTATTATCTAGGGCTGCAAAACGATTAATCGCGATTAATTAATTCAAAATAAAAGTTTATGTTTACATAATTTATGTGTGTGTACTGTGTATATTTATTATGTATATATACACACACACACACACACACACATACATATTGTATATATATATATATATTATATATATATATATATATTTTACATATAAATCTTATCCTTAATATATAATGTACTTGTAACACTTATATAATTTAATATAAATATTTTACATATAAATCTTATCCTTAATATATACACATATATGTGTGTGTATTTATATATACATAATAAATATACACAGTACACACACACATAGTGTGTAAACAAACTTTTATTCTGAATCAATTAATCGCAACTAATCGTTTTGCAGCCCTAGAATCATTCTTGATAAAAACACACACCACTACCACCAATGGACAAAAACTGCTGCATCTAAGGAGGATTTTGAAATACAAAAAGATACAGCACTGCAACAATAAGACAGGGGGGATGCATTAATTGTTGGTGTTTGATGTCTGCATTACCTGTGTGAGAGCTCTGCTGCCCCCCTGTGGTTGGTCAGACACTCCTGCAGGAGAGACAGGCAGTGCTCTCTGCTCTAAAACACACACAAAAACAACAAAGAGTCTTCAGCTCAACCAGAGGTTTCAGACACAGCTTGAGACACCAGTGCACATGTGTGCCAGCAGAGGGCAGCACTGTTCATCTCACACAGTCATACGCAGAACAAAGAATGATGGAAATCTCAGACTTAACACAGGATTTTTTATTTGGATGGGACACAGTGTTGCATAAATGTTTTTATATGGACGATTAATATCCACCACTGTACTAAAACTAAAAGTTTAGCACACAAGAAATACAACGTGAGTACTACATGAATAATATTAGTTGACTGATACAGACTTTTCAATGACGAATGACAAAACAGATATCTAGAGAACAGAGTGACTAATATAATGCGGTTTAAAAATCTATGCTCTTATTAAGTGTGAAACAGTCTTGAGTAAGTGGTGTTTTACCTTCACCGTGAGTCTGGGGATTCTCTGACTGCTGGCATCCCTCAACATGCAATCAGCATCTGAGAAAACATGAACAACGTGAAGCTTTACTCCAAACCTGCTCCTGGAGGGCCACTGTCCTGCAGAGTTCACACCTGAACCAAGCTTATGAAGGTGTGTGTTGGAGCTGGCTGGAGCTAAACTCTGCAGGACGTTGCCCTTCATCAGCAGGACTGCAAACTGAAACACTGTCGAATTTATTGAATCATATGTCCCGAACACGGAAAATTACATATGTAACAACTCTGGAACTGACCTGGAGGAACAAACGTCTCTTTAGCCACATCTGACATCTACGAATAAGAAAATAAAAGAGAAGTTGATGACAGCATCATTGGTTTAATATGCTCAAATATCTGCTCAAATCTCTGCCCAAATACATAAGTGACTGTTTGTACTGTAAATTAATAATAAACGATAGAAATCTGAGTGGTGTTACCTGTGCAAAACTCAAAAGTCTATGATTTTGTAATATGCAACTTGTATCGAGAAAGTAAATTGTGTTTTGATGTCTTGTTTTCTAAAGAAAGAGAATTCTCTTCTGTACAGCTCAGCTTTATGGGGAGGCCTCAAACACACAGCTGGAAAACACATGTGGAGGAGAGAGAGAGCGAGAGATATGGAGGAATGTTCTGGCACAGACTCAGACTGTGAGCGTGAAGCCAAGGAGGATTGCAGTCGAGTTGTTTTTCATGTGAATGTATCGCTGTACTTGTGTGATTGCATGTCATTAAATGTGAGCACATTTTCCCTATCTATCATTATTGTAATGTAAAAAAAAAAATCTAATTTCTAATTTTTTTGTGATGCGAGAAGAATATATAATTCTAGTGAAAAAGCATTTATGCATCATGTAAGTATTTACTACGATACTTTATTGGAATAAACTGTATTACAGTAATTTTACTGTTTGGGGTTTATAGGATTTGTGAAAGAAATTAGTACTTTTATTCAGCAAGGATGCATTAAATTATCAAAAGTGACAGTGAAGATATTATTATAAATGATTTGTTTCAAATAAATACTCTTATTTCGAATTGTCTATTCTTCAAAGACTCCTGAAAAAATGATTTCTACTAAAATATTGATCAGCATAACTGTTTTCAGCATTGATAATAATAAATAATCAGCACATCACAGTGATCTCTGAAGGATCATGTGACACTGTAGACTAGATTAATGATGCTGGAAATCCAGCCATTCATCACTCGAATTAATTATATTATAAAATCTATTATAACAGAAAACAGTCATTTTAAATAGTAGTAATAATATCAATAGTGTATCAATAGTGAATTTTTACCAAATAAATGCAACCTTGGTAGGCATAAGAGACTCCTTTCAAAAACACTTAAGAAATCTCACCAACCCCAAACTTTGAAACAGTTGTGTTCTTCTGTATTTGCTTTTTAACAGCAATGAGAGAATCACAACTGGGAATCTGGAGAATTTCAAAAACCATAAAAAAAAATTGAAAATAACTCACTACACTGTCTTAAAAATCTCCACACCAAAAAAATACACAGACAAAAGAATTTTTTTCAAAACCAAAACAAAAAATGCTGCACAATGCGAGATTTACACATGAAATTGTACAAAAATAGTAAAACAGTACGAACAGTACATTTCTCAGAATTGAACTTTAAAGGTATAGTTCACCCAAAAATCTTCAGAACACAAATCAAGATATTTGAATGAAATCCAAGAGCTTTCTGACCCTCCATAGACAGCAAGAATCAAAAAACCATCAAACTCTCAAAAATAAGTATAAATCCCACAATTCTGAATTGTGAGATAAAGACAACAACTCGCAATTATGAGTTTATATCCCACAATTCTGAATTGTGAGATAAAGTCACAATTACCTTGTTTTATTTCTTATTCAGTGGCGGAAACAGGCTTGAGTAACATTTTTGGTTGAAAAGTGACCTGGACATGTTTTCATGAGATTCGTCATTTTTCTAATGAGTGCCGTGTCTGTGTGCTCACCCTTCTCAGGCTCATCTGTTTCCTAAAGAGATCTCCGAATTCTTTCTTCCTCTTCTCGGAGTCATCTTCCTCACTGCCCCACTCCTCATCATATCTGCACACACACAGAAGCTCTTAGTCTCCACAGACTCTGATCATACAGCGCAGCTGCTTCAGTAAGAGGTCAGCTGACCTCTCGAAGCCGTAACCCTTCCTGCCCCCCGCGTAGAGTTCAGGGTTGAACGCAGTGCCGGGCCGGTTCTCCTCACTATGTCACCTACCCTCTCCAGCTTACCGAGCACAACTCCTCTCGCCACCTGAACAAGCAACACTCTCCGGCCAAGGCAGAAGTCACACGCACCGGCGCAGTTGGGCTTCGGATTGCCAAAAAACTGTGAGATGGTGGCATGTCTGCACCTGGAAATGAAGAATGATGAAATAATTAACAGGAGTAACTAATAAATGACATGGAACACAAAAAAAAAATTTGAAAGTGAAAAAGTCATCTTAATTTACAGTGAAAAACTGTACATTGACATTCCCAGAATTCTGTGACACTTCACATTTTAATTGAAAAAACATGTCATGCACATTAAGGTTTTTAGGTTTCATCTTATTTTGTTAAAACAATGTTTACTGTATTATTTTAATGTTGTGTGTTACCATGATGGTGTTGAACGTTACAGTAGATCTTATATTCCATGTGCACTTTGTTTCATATTGCAAGACACAATGCCCCTGCTGGTCACTGTATGGAAAACTGTCTTCTTTTGTGTCCCATGTTAGAAAGTAAGTCGTATGGCTGAGTAAATGACAACTTACTAATGTTTTGGTGAACTACCCTTTTAATGAAGAACAGAGAGGGTTTCTACAAGTTTCTACAAATGTCTGTGCACTCACACACCCTGTGTAGAGTGAACTCTAAAATAGAGACGTGCGCTTCTCACTTCACTGACTGCTGGGTTTCAGGTTTCAGAGTCTGAAATAGCTGGTAGGGCCACAGAGAGGCAGAAACCCTCCCAAAACATATTTACAAAGACCCACAGTGCCAACACTGCCGCCCATGACCAGAAGTCCATTCCCTGCTGTTCACTTTTCCCATTAGTGATTCCCTCTAAAGCCACATGCAGAGCAATGCTTTCCTCCTTTTTGAATCCAAACACAAGATGTATGTGTGTGTATTTATATATACATAATAAATATACACAACACATATAGGCCTAAACATATTACTAGGGATGTAACGATTAACCGCGAACCGGTTGGAAATCGATTCAAATATATGACGATTCAAATTGATTGAGATGCTAAACAAATCACGATTCATTTAGGTGTAGGAGTTTATATGAATGGATGTATGAGGGGAACTTACTGTCTTTAGAAAAGTTTAGATGGAGTTTTTTCTTTGCATCTTGCCTCTGTATAATGCATATTAAAGTTCATAAGTGCAGCGCTAACTGAATTACAGCAGAAACCAAGGAAACACTTTAAGCGCCACCTGCTGGCAGAGAGTGAATCTGCGTCTAGTTCAGCTCGTCTGCTGTTTCTGTTTCATGCAGATATTTTTATGTAAAGTGTCACAAAACTGAAGTCATACCATTCTGTTTTTGCTTCAAATTTATAAATTCAAATTAAAAACTGCTCATGTTGCGTGTATGCAGCATCTTTGTTTGGATCTTGATTAAAATGCAGTGGTTAAAGAGATTTATTTTATTTGTGTTATTTATTTTATTTGGGCTTGTTTTAAAATTTCAGTTTAGTTTTGTTATTTACATTTAAACTATATTTAAATTGTGTCATTTAGCAGAAGCTTTTAACCAAAGCAACTTACAAATGAGGCCAATAGAAGCAATCAAAACCAACAAAAGACCAATCATATGCAAGTATATTAGTATATTATTGTAGTTATATTTCAGTTTTACCAAGAAACGTTCAGCATTTTGTCCAAGCAATAATAAAAGGACACATTTAATTTATTATTTGTCTTAAATCTCATTTTGTAAAAAAAAAAAATTAAATAAATTGTGAATCGAATCGAATCGTAAGTTGACTGAATCATTACATCCCTATATATTATGTAAACAAAAACTTTAATTTTGGATGTAATTAATCGCGATTAATCGTTTGACGGCACTTATTTATTCATTTATTTACTGCTTGCTTGCCTTTTTAATTTTGGGGTAAAATGTAACCTCAGACAGACGTTTAACACTATATACTATATAAAACGTGTGAAAAATTCCTACTTTTTAGGGCCAGGAATTTGTTTTCCAAATCCAGTTTACAGACATACAAGTATTAACAGAAAACAGACACTTTCAAAAGGACCTCCAGACTTTGTTTGACAAAAGGAGGAGAAAAAAAAAATGGTTTCCACAGTGATTTGAGGGGAGGAGAAAAGACGGAGCCAGACAAAAAAAGGGGGTGAGAGAGAGAGAGAGATAAACAGAGAGAAAAAAAAAAAAAAATAAAAAAAGAGAGAGATCGAGACTGACAGAACGTGTGGTGTGTGCTGTAGGAGCTACACAGCCCACCCCAAAAGATTCATAATACTGGAAACCTCAAACACAGCATGACTGCACAGCAGCTAGACATTCAGCAGCTCACAACAACTGTGTGACGGGACAGAGCGCTCAAAACTTCACACAAGTTCATGTGAGGAGTGTTACGGGGAACACAACTGGAGACTAAGGTGAGAGCAGAAACATACACGTAGGAGTATGTACAAATACTGTGTGTACTTGTGTTAATGTCCTTGAATAACTGTGAGCTTGTGAGCGTGAAACTAATGACTTGGTCAGCAGAACATCTACAACACATGAGAGACATTTACAAAGCAGGAACGGGAGGGGTAAAGTTCAACTGCATAGCGGCCCACAAAAGAATCTGAACACTGCATACAGAGTTGGAAAGCATTCAATAACAAAACATTAAAAAGTGGCAAACAAACATAACATTAATGCACTTTTTGTTTGCTCATGCCATCATTGTGAATAATGTGATGAGTTTAATACACATTTTATTTGGTCATTACATCAATTTTCTGCGGTGTTAACATTGACTATTTCCCAAACTGCCCTTGACTCATAATTCATAGGAACAATGACTGATGCATTTCCAGCAAATAATTTGTGTCATTACCTAAAAATATGTTTAGAAAAAAAATACTGCTGTAATATAACTGTGTATCGTTATATAGATGAACACAAAGAAAGAAATTCAATGCGATTCTTTGTTGAACTGTGGAGAACATGCCTTGATTTTACTTACACATCTCAAGCAAAACATTTCTCAAAACAATCATTGTGTACTACACAAACTGATTACACTTGATGTTGAAAAAGTACTATGACACTTTGTGTTTGTGAAACATTAGTGGATCATGATGACATGATTCTCTTATACACCTGTGTGAACTTGAGGAGAACTGACTTCATACATTTAATAAAAATCAACAAAATACCAAAAATGACGAAGAAAAGTGAAGGTCTTGCAATTGTCATTTAGTTGTCTAATATGGGGCTAAAAAAGTGACAAAATGAATTCCCAAAACCAAATTAATATTGACAAAATACAATTTACAAACGCACAACCAAATGTACAGTACATTCACAAAACAATATTCAAGAATGCAAAGCATAATTTAGAAGCACACAAGTATACATGCACATTTCTGAATGTTTCGATGTGTATGGATTGATTGTTGAATCCACATTTGCAAGTTTTTTTTTTTCCCTGCCAAATTAATGTTTTTCAGCTCTCTTTCATCAATCAAATGTGAGTTTTCAGTCTAGTCAGTTTTCAATACACAGCCTTGCTCAATGCTTTAATGCCTTGATTAGTGGACATAACAATATCTAGCCTTGCAAATAACAAATTGTATAATCAAAAACTGCATACATTTGGAGTCTGGTTATCTGAATGGCAAAACTAACCACATAGCACAACGCAAGGCTATGCTTCCTGAGTCATAGCATGAGTAAGCTGCATTAATGACTGGCTGGGTTGACGTTCACATCTGACTGGTTAATGAGGATGTAAGTTTAATAAAACTGCAATATGTAAATTTGGGACCTGGCAGGAAATTCTCAAAATGCATAGCGATTCACACATAAGACAGTTTGCCAATTCGTAGAAACATTGAAAAATTTGCATTGTGCATATTTATGAACTTCTGCATTTATGGATCTTATTTTGCGAATGTAAACTTGGTTGTGCATTTGCAATAGTTATTTTGTGAATATGAATTTGGTTATGAGTTTGTGAATTGCTGTTTGAATACATATTTGGGTCAGTGACGACCAGAGGGTTTCACGCAACAAAACAATTAAAGTTTAATACAGCTTTATTTTATTTTTTTCCTCCAGAGATTAGAATGTGTCATGATTTTTTAATTGTGTTAAAATAATTGTAGCAAAAAATAATTACTTTCATACATTTTTATCAAGACTTACAAAAGACACCAACAAAAAAGTCATTAACAATAGTTCATATGCCAAAAAAATAAGAATCATTAGATGACATTAAAAGACTCTATTTAAGGATCATGGTGCAGTAACAAAATAATAATAAGTTGTAATTTTAAACCGTTTCCACCGTCCTTCAAACCACTAAGGTTTACCCATTTGTCAGCAAGAAGTTTTAAGTGCTTAAAATTAGGGCTGTCAGTCAATTAAAATTTTAAACAAAATCATATGTGATGTGGCGATTAATTAATCTAATTCATCGCAAACTATTTGGCTTTGAAAATACCCACAAAATATAATTTAAAGCTATTACTGTGTTAAATAAGAAAAGAAAAAAGAAAACAAAAAATATCATCATAAAAAAAAAATATATTATATTATACAAAAAAAAAATTAAACAAACATAAACAATAAAAAAACAAAACACTAAAATAAACAATACAACATAAAAGAAGATAATTGTAGAAACATCTCAGTATTTATTGTTGCAATGAAAGTCATTGGTAACCAAAACAGCTTTGTTACCAACAGCCTTTAAAACAACTTCTTTTATGTTCCACAGAAAAAAAGCTAGTCATACAGGTTTGAAACGACGAGGGTGAGTAAATGATGACAGAATTTAAATTTTGGGGTGAACTATACCTTTAATATTTTTTTTTCTTTTCTGAAATAACACTCTAAATAAGAAACTAAAACTGCCAGCAGGTGGCGGTAAATGTCTTTATGTGTCATTCATTCATAGATTCGATTCTTCGAACAGCTGATTCATTCAGGAACTCAGTAAACGGTTCACTTTATGAATGGTATGGGCCTTTGAATCATTGATTCACACGATTCCTTCAAAACGTGGATTCATTCAGAAACTAAACACCGCTGTGTTGCTTGGACATGGACAACAATTCTGCTGTGGGGGGGGGGAGGTCTGACCCCCCTAAAGAAGGCTTTATCCCCCCTAAAGGACGTCAAAACTAGATTGGGTGGGGGGTCAGATAGAAAGAAGGCTAGCGAATAGTTACATTTTAGACACACCGTCAGTTATTTTACCAATGAAAATAAAAGTCCTCGGAGAACTGTTGTGTCTCAGATCAACACTCAACGATGTTTCATTAATTAATCCATGTTATTAAATTAATTGAGTGAATTCAGTGAACCATTCATTAAGGCAGTCACTTGGTTCGTTTCTGAATGATTCAGCCATTAGAAACGAATCGATTGAATGACTCACTTAAGACAGGGATTTGCCGCCACCTACTGGCACATTCAGTTTTAGACAGAGTATCGTTTCTTTTTAAAAATAATTTCATATTTCACTATTTGTTTGTATTTTTTATGTTGAATTAAACCATTTCTTTCTAAAGCTACTTATATTTCAGCTACTTTTTTGTAATGTCTTCAGTGTTTTTTTTTTACTTCTAAATTAACAAAATGACAACTATTATCTTTAATAATAATAACTTTATTTTTAATCGGCACATGATGTGCATGTTAATCAATAATAGATTAAAAACCATCAATCATGTTAAAAAGCATAACACACGATATAAATATGAGACAAAAACTCATACAGAGAGAGGCAACAAATACACAAATATTTAACAACAACACCAAAATTTTACCCCAATATTACATTTTAGGGCATAACCGCATTAATGGAGTTGTTACCCTGCATCACATTAGTCAATAGTCTACTATATGAAATGTTTGATGAGGCACAGGTCTGGGGGCGGGGCCAGTGCGTTAACTACGTAAAAATATTTTAATTGCGTTATTTTTTCATATCTAATTAATTAAGTTAATGCGTTAAACTGACTGCCCTACTTAAAATATAATAATAAATATGTAGAACAACAGATTCAACAGAATAGCATCACAGTCCTCTGTTGAACTTTTAGTGATGGTTTAAAGAGACCAGAAATACACACTGTGGTAAGATTCAATTACGGGATAACCGAAACTCATTTTAAAAAGGAAATCCAAAGTAAGGAATGATTCTTTCATCAGCAGGGTTAATTTTATACTGTGATGGCACACCCACAGGCCTCTGTCCTGTTGGAAACACCCACCACAGTAGAAATTTCATGACTAGCTCAACTAGCAGGTCCTTTTTTTTTTTTAAATACCATTTCACATTCAGTGAACACAACAGTGAAACGGAAGACAAGGTTTCCTCACAGGAAACACTGTGCACTGACTCAGTGCTGATACTGCCGTTAAATTGAATAACTGTCAACACATAACCTGGCAACACAATAAGACCAATTATTCTATTAAACAGAGAAAAGTGCTGGAGTCTACCAGCACCAGCTGCAGTGTAGGCTAATCTAAAACATGAAATGTCTAATACCTTATATTACAACAACGAAGTGCAAATCTAAAACAACTCTTTTAAGTCGCTGTCGCGTTTTATTTTATCACAGCGTATCTGCAGGATTTTTTTAAATCCACCACATTTACACATAAGTGCTGCGCAAAACATATGGGTCTATTTTCACATTAATCTAAACGAAAACATTAGATGGGCTGACTGAGATAAAGCAATAAGCAACTCCGCTTCGTGCCATGCCTAACAACACCCCTTAGCTGTTATAAATTCACTGTAAACCACGGCTTCACAGGGCTTATTGCTTTTATAAAATGGTTATTCTATATAAGTAGTAAGGTTTCACAAATTAAAACAGAGCAAATAAAGTGTAATGATATTAATAAAAACGGTATTCTTCCACCAAACAATGTAGTTCCTCCTGATTGCAATAAAGTGGTTGCCAAGCAACACACAAAGTAAACAAAGGTGAATGTTTGTAGAGTAATTTACAACAGCTTCAAACGTGGCTCAACCAATCAGAATCAAGGACCGGAACTATGTTGTATAAATGCAAATTCATTCTCCGCCAGCAGGTGGTGCTTCTGGAACAGAAATATAGGCCTAGCGGTTTCCTTGGAAACACCGTACACAAAGCAGCGAAGGTTCCTTTATTAGGCATCATTACACAGAGGTAAGATAAAAAGAAACTGCCATGTAAACTTTTCTGAAGACAGTCTGTTCCCTTCAGAGATGCATTCACTGTATAAGTGACACTGGAGTAATGATGCAGAAAATTCAGCTTTGCGTCACAAGAATAAATTACATTTTAAAATACTGTATATTCAAATAGAAAAATGTTGATTTAAATTGTAATAATGTTTCATGTTTTTACTGTCTAAATAAACACAGCCTGGGACATCAAAAACATCTTAATGTCCATTGTGCATGAAATTTGTATTAATTTGCATAACTTTTCCAAATCTAGAAATCTTACTTCTAAAATCTGGCTTCCTAAAATATCCAAATCACAGGAATCCAGGTTCTTCAAAGAAAAATAAAATAATGTTGCTGAGGGAAATTAAAAAAAGAAATATCTATTTACTTTTTTTTAGCTTATTTTAAAACTTGTTTTGTCTCATTTTAATTCACTTTAAGCCCCCCTTGGACCTCGTCTGAGGCCTCCAGCTTGAGAATCACTGCCTCATTTACTGCTTGATTTCAGATTATACAGTCATATAATCAACTAATTATAAAATCAGTTTTCCTGTGAGAAAAGTCTCTTATAAAACGTAGAACTGACTCAGTGAGACTCACAGTCACTGTTCTTTGTTTGTATTCAGACCAGGCTTGCCGCAGTCAGAATGAGTGCTTCAGAGGAAATAATGGGGATTCTCCAGAACGTCTGGACCAGACTGCAGGCTCTTCCCCAAGCCCACCCGCTCACGCAGACGGCGTTTCTCATCATCCTGCTGTTCTTCTGTAAGCTCTCCATCACTACACTATCATTACATCCCTGCAGTGTGGCCACATCTGGTGTCATTTTGGAAGAGGCGGAGAGCTTATGAGAGCTTCCACTGCGATTAAAGGCCTCCACCAAGCGCACATCCATACTTAGCTTGCTATTTTAGTGAAGGGTACTGCACTTAAACTGACATTAAAAACTCTAACAAGCAGTTGACTGTAAATGTGGGAGGACATATGTTAAAGTTTCAGGTTTCTAATGTCACAAATCCAAGGATTTGAGTCGTTCCGCTGATCGGACTCAATGCACTTTCTAGGCTGGAAAGGACGTCTTGAGTTCATTGTCTGTGTTGTCAGTCTCTTTTACTTTACAATGATCTCAAAAGATCAAGAAAAATCTGATTCCTCGTGATACGACTCTTTCAACAACAACAGCCCACATTAGACCTCACTAGATTTCATTAAATTCCTGAAAACTGGCAGAAGCCACTAATACGATTAGAGCTCTTCCTGAAGTCAGATGACCAGTCAAATGTTCAGTTAGTTTAGTCAGTTGTGTGGAAACATGTGACTAACTCCACGTTTCATTCTTCCTGCAGTGACGTTCATCGCTCTGATCGTGACTGGATGTGTTTATGGCCGCTGTGGCTGCTGTACGGCAGGGACCAAAAACAGAGTCTCGGCCGTCTGAAACATGGGCTCCACAATAAAGAGGAAGATAGAAGCAGACCACAATGAGCTAAAATAAAATGTGATATCACACAGCCAGTGAAAGTGGCACACACTTAAAGCTGAATGAAAGCAACACTCATCAGCGACAGTTGTGAAGCAAATCAGAAGAGCTTTAAACGCAGAAACAAGTGTTTGGCTGAGAAAAATGCTCCCCGTAATTATGAATGTTACAGATAAACACCAAATTCCCAACCTCTCTCATTATGGGAATGCAACCACTATGAAACCAGTGCCAAATACTGTCCTCTGGTGTTTGCTCACACAACTGCAGAGATGAAGAAACAAGAGGGGGACAGTAGTGTGTTGATCAAAAATACAACAACAAAAAAAATAAACAAAAACAAAACAACAACAAAAAAAAAACTTGTGTATTTTTATATTGTTTAAAATTATATGCATTTAATGGATATAAAGTGAGCTAAGTATTCATGCATGTTTGTTTTTGAACTACACTATTCTGTTTTATTAAACATTTATTACACTCTAAATCCAGAACTGAAAGTGTCTGTGTTTGAGCTCACCCTTCTTGTTCACAAAAAGCAACCATTGCCTCAAAGTCCATTAAAGGCGCTTTATCCTGCTCTTTCTCTGATCCTCGCTTCTCCTGAATTCAAAACACGCAGTATATCAGACATGGTGACAGTTCAACTAGTCAAAAGCACGAGGATATCGAGATTGGATGACCTTCCCAACCTGTTTGCGGGAGATTTCTTTGCGGATGAGGAAGTTGAGCTGGTCTCTGTCTTTGGGTGAGTAGTATATCCTGCAGCACGACGGCAGTCCGTCACGGCCAGCTCGTCCCGACTCCTGATAGTAACTGGCCAAAGACTTCGCCAGATTCCAGTGAACGACAAACCTGAAAACAGACAGATACTTACATGGAACGGAAAACAGCACACAGCACTGATGTGTCTACAGATCTACTAAAAGACTTAAGAAATAAAGTTTAGGCACTAGGGATGAAATGATTAGTCGACATTATTGACAACATAAAATTTCCTATAAATATTTTATTTAGGGCGATATAACCTAAAATCAAAACCTCGATTAATTGAACATTGTTCATTATTGAACAATTATTATTATTATTTTTTTTGCACTTATAGTTCAAGGTTTGTACTGTAAACATACTCAGCTATTAAAGGTGAGATATTTTTTAATGAAAAAGTGCATTTCATATCTTTCATTTTCTTTGTAAACAAAGAGAACTGAGATTGATGAGCGGTGCTGAGTGTTAAAGTTTGAATTCTTTCAAAGTGCCAATCACGTGCGAGATGCTACAAAAAGACACGAGCACAATGGTCACGTTTGTATAGCGTCGACTATAGTAGTATGTTTTTAAGGGGAAATTATTAATACGATGAAAAAAAAACCCCGAAATAACATACATGGGAAAATTATGTTGGTTAGAGGTTTTGAATTTCGGATTCAATTCCTTGTCGACTAACTGTCCAGCACTATCGATTAGTTGTTTGATCTCATATGACCTAATGTAAGAAGCTGCAATAATGCAGTTTGACCAGAGTGGCGCTGTAGCGCAAGACTGTAATTCAGCCCTCCTGGACACAATTCAAGAGAAAAAGACACAGCGCTTCAAACGCAGCCAAACCTGAGGCTGCTGTGCGCTTTCCTTTCAATAACGAAATACACACCACAAAAAATGACAGCGGTGCGAAAGCAGCAGTTAAGAACACATCTGATTTCAGTGATGTGGATGTTTGTGCGAGCTCTGCAGTTCGGTACTCCAGTAAAGTCCAGTCACGTCACATTTATTTATATAGCACTTCATGTAATAGATAGCCTTAAATCAAGCAGCTTTACAGTATTAAACATGTCAGTGTCGCTTTCAGTTAAAGTTACAACTTGATTTTCTGTTATAAAGCAGCTCTCCAGTGTGGAGCTAGCTAATGATAAAATCTTTTTATTTGTACAACTCAATATTTAACTAAATGCAAAAGCCGAATAATCGATCAAAGTCCGTGAAATATTAATCAGTGAAGTAATCAACGATTAGTCAATTAATCGTTCTAATAATCGCTAGATTAATCGATTATCAAAATAATCATTTGTGGCAGCCCTATTAGGCACCAAAATTATTTTTGCTACAAACAAGCAAATGTATTATTGTTTACTCTGTTTAGTCAACGGCTGGCCATGACTTTTACTACACTTTGTTACAGCCTTTGCATCACAGGAATAAACTACATTTTAAAACCTATTCAAACAACAGTTATTTTAAATTGTAATAATATTTCTGTTTTTGAACCGTATACTTGCAATGCGTGACTGACCTGACATTGGCCTTGTCCACTCCCATACCAAAACTGATGGTGGCCACAATAACAGGCACTTTATCGGCCATCCAATCAGTCTGACTCTCTGTGCGATCGCCCACCTTCAGCCCTGCAGAGATGAAACATTAACCAGAATGATCTTTCCCTTGCAAACATGCACAACAGCATCACACACAATGACACAAACATCCAAAAATTGTGAAGAGGAAGCAGTGATGGGATCACCTGCATGGTAGGGCTTGGCTGGAATTCCTAGTTTAGTCAGCTTATGCGCCACTTCCTCACAACTCTCTCTGGTGCGACAGTAAACAATCCCACAGCCCTGCCGACCAAACATGGCTGTTTAACATTATTCAATCAGACTCAGCCTCAAATCATTTATTCCTCTCATGGAACACAAAAGAAGATGTTTATCAAAATGTCCGAGCTGCTCTTTTCCATACAATGAAAGTCCAGAAATGACATAAAAGTCACCCGTATGACTTCTGTATCTCCTGAATTCATACTGACTGACATGTAATTGTTCATTGAAGAGCTTTCCCGTCAATTTAGCTCTAAATCTCAAATTAAAGTGTTCACATACATTCAAATATTACATGTCAAAATGTGTCTTTATGCTATGATATTAATTCTTGTCAGTGATGCCACATGTTGACACACCATATAAGAATGTGTGGGTCATTAACAAAAAAAAAAAAAAAAACGGCCCATGAAAACAAAAGGAAAAAATCATGTTCAAAGAATTATATGGGCCTGTTTTGGTATTTTTATGTACTATTATATAATTTATTAATATTTTGAACAAGCTTTCCTTAATATTTTCTGTTTTCTTTTGAATTGTAGTTTAAGTTTTACTGATTTTGCCTTTTTTTTTAACATTTCTATTAGCTTTAATATATTTTAATTCGATGCGAGTAATTTTAGCACTTTTTCAGCATTTTTGTTATTCGCCAAGGAAATATTTTTAAAAAATTGTCTAATATTTTTCATTTAAATTATACGTTTTTCATCTAATCTTTTTATTTTATTTTAATTACCGAGAACAATTTGAATGGTTTTAATTTTAGTTATAAAGTTAACAGCACTGAAATGCACCCTTTGAAAGAAATGTATACTATTTTCAAAACAGGTGAGGGATTTCTTGAAATATTTAGGATATTTGGAGCACACTTTTGACCGAATCCCCGAAACCCCTGCCCAAATAGCATAATTAATTATAATTCAGAAATGAAAAATATACTCGTAACAGAATAGGTATATCTAAATAATTGAATGTTTGAACTGCAAATTAAAAAATATCAGTGTAGTGTCACAGACACATATGCAAACATAAAATAGATTTATAGCATTTTTTCACTTTCATTGTATGCTAAACATTTCAATGCTAAACCTTTGTTTCCAGTGGATGGGAGAAATTCATACAGGTTCAAGAGTAAATAGTGAAAGAACTTGCTTAACCAAAGAAAGCCAGTGACTGACCTTTTCCGCTGTATTTCCACCCAGAGCCTCTTTGGCAAATGCAAGTAAGTGCACATAAGGATCAGGCAACAGATCCCGGAATATCACGTCATATTTCAAGTTTTTACGGAAAACAGGTGTGGTAAAGACAAGTGGCGAGCGCAGCTTCAGCGAGCGCTCGATGTCTTCCTGCACTCTCTTGGGTGCTGTGGCCGTCAGCGCTACACAGGGAACCCCCTGCAGACGCGAGCGCAGGTCCCCGAGCTTCAGATAGTCCGGCCGGAAGTCATGACCCCACTGAGAGACACAGTGAGCCTCATCCACAGCCAGATACGCCAGCAGACCCCGTGCACACAGCGAGCTCAAGCAGGGCTGGAAGGACGGGGACGCCACCATCTCTGGAGTGATGTAGAGCAGCTTGAGCCGAGGACTCTCGCTCTCCAGATCCGCCAGGATCTGACGCCGCTCAGCCGAGGGGAGTTTGGAGTTGATGGACCGTGCAGGAACATTCAGAGCTTTCAGGTGCTCCACTTGATCCTGCAGAAGTAAAAACAAAGAGTGTGTCATCATGAATCAACACAACAGTCAAAAGAATCTTTATTACTCATCACAGGAAAACTGGCTATCATATAAACCTGTGTTGTTACTTGCTTTATATAACTCCTGTGTTCCCAATGTGTGGATGCCCAATTTATGATCTTGATTTTATGTGTTATCTAGCATTATGTTTAATTTAGATTAGAGTTAGATTTCAGAGATCCAACATTTTACTTATTTTAAGTCATGCACTGGCTCCCTGGTTGATATGCTACCAAACTCTTCAGTTTAGCAGTAAATAATATGTCGTTATTCACTTATAATGTTCTCCTATAGACCACTAGCTGAATTATTGTGTTTTATTGTGTTTTGTTGTCATTTGATCCTCTTGCTCTGCGTTTATTCTGAAAAGAGTGGGCCATGCATAAATGTTTGGAAGAGAAGAGAAAGTGTTGTCAGGATTTTCATTATTTGGATAATTATTCCTTTAATCAGCCAAACAAACAGCCAAAATCAAATACCAATAATATCTAACAACAACCAATTATCTCTAACTAACTATAATATAACTCTAACTCTAGCACTCTCTGTTCTAACTCTATGTTTTTTATTTATAAAAGAAAAGCACGACCTTTTCACTTCCTATTCTAATTGCTTGTTTTCTGTTTATTTATTATAAAAAAGACCCTCTAACACTAGCGTTCCCTATTCTTTTTTTGCCCAATTCTATCTAATTGTTATCTTTTGTAATGTAATGTAAATGTAAATACTATTATATTGATATGTTTGGCCAATAAATCTATGTATCTCTGGAGAAACCATGATTAGATATCAACGGGTGAGCTGCTCACAGGCTATTGCGTGCCCACAGCTTATCCAAGACAGGAAGGTGTCTGTAGATGAGATTCACCTGGATGAGCGCGATCAGAGGCGAGATGACCAGAGTGATGCCACTGGCCAGAAGAGCAGGCAGCTGATAGCACAGAGACTTCCCCGCTCCAGTGGGCATGAGGACAAACACATCCCTGTCACCTGTGAGCACGCGCGCACACACACACACACACACACACACACAGACACACACACACACACACACATTATATACATATACATACACACACACACACACACATACACACACACATATACACACACCACACACACACACACGAAAAAAAAAAAAAAAATATATATAAATATACACACACACACACACACACACACACACACACACACACACACACACACACACACACACACACACACACACACACACACACACACACACACACACACACACACACATCAGGACCACTGCACTGTGGCTGTCATTATCACTGACTCGTTTAACGTTAACCATCAGCTGCACTAGCATTCAGCTAACTCCTGGCATTTATTTCATATCATAACAGTCCAGTGAAAGTGTGTCTTCACCCTTTAGCACTGCTTTCACGGCATCTTCCTGCTGCTGAGATCGAAACTTGTCGAATCCGAAGTGTGTCTTTAACGCCCGGTGAACGGCACTCATAACTACATCCACACAGTATCAACATTCACTCAACTTTCATTAAACTCCGCGGCGCACGGTGATGATGTCAGGCAGCGCACTCTGTGACGCAAATAGTCTGCGTTCCTTTCAATTTATTTTTTTCTTAAAATCTTACCGTTTGGTTTATATTCACATACATAAATGTTAATTCTCCCACCATAAACGATGTTTTAAAGGGTTTAACAACACATTTCAACGGTATGTCGAAACGCTTTCTGTATCTGAAAACAAAAACATATTTGTTTAGGCTGTTTAATGTTCGGATCAGTGATTTTGTAACGTTAGCCATATTAGAGAAATGTTTCATTCATAAATGATGTTTTTTGACGATACCTCTTTGAAATACTTAGAAACTAATTACAACAATTTATAGAAGCCTAGGACAGAATAAAAAAAATAAACAAAAACACCATTTGTTTGATTTAATTGTAAAATATATTTTGTCTTAAACTGGTTCTTTATCTTTCTTTCTTTCTTTAACACTTTATCATTACTTTAGTTTTAAACAGTTCAAAACTAAATGTATATCTTTTCCTTTACACTTTTATTTTTATATTATTAACTTACATAAAATGTATGTGTATGTGTATGTGTGTGTGTATATGTATATGTATATATATATATATATATATGTGTATATATATATATATATATATATATATATATATATATATATATATATATAGAATATGAAGATGTACGTGTGCAATTGTGGTGTAATACATATAAATAACGTTCATATAAATGTAATTAAATGACCAAATTTGATATTATTATTGCATATTATTCATTTTGATGATTATAAATTCATCACTCTGAGCATGTCAGACTCATTTGCATTAGAATAAATTAATCTCACGATGCACATAATTACATAATCTTTGCATTAAGCACACAAGCAACATTTGACAGAAATAAAATCTGCATGAACACACAGGATTGAACTTACTTTGATTTATTATTCACATAAAGTGCATTTCATGTCATGATTTGAGTTGTTTCAAATGAATATGAAAGTGCAGACAGAGCAGGCGTACACAGTATTATAATAAGGTGCAGACAGCAGCAGGTGCAGAAGGACCACAGAAGCAGTAGCTGAAAGAGATCCTACACTACCTTGGTGGATTTACTGGTCGTGAATGCTATGGATCGCTGGCAATCACTACGAACTGACCAACTAATGTGGCCCAGTGGTTTATCTAATACTAATGAGGTCTAGAACACTGGTTCTCAACTGGTTTTGCTTCAAGACCCACATTTTACATCAAGTGACCCAACACATTTCTTTATTGCCAAACACTAGTCCTTAGCATCAAATACGCAAACATCTTAATCTTACTATAAACTGCTAAGGCTCAAAATTTTGGGGAATTATTAACATACCAGCAAACAGGAAATGTTCTCGGAACTTTGAACAAGGTCATGGAAGCATTCTCTCAAAAGTTCCAGTAACATTAATAGAATGTTCGTTTAAAGTCATCTGTTCTCAAAACATTAGCAAGCAAAACATTATGTATAGATTATGTTTTTTTCTGAAACACTGGATGTTCATCTAATTGGTGCTACATATAGTTTCAGAATGTTTTGAGAACATTTAAAAGTGACATTCTCATAATGTTTGCAAAATGATAAAATGGAATGTCCCCTTAATGTTTTCTCTAACCTTCATATAGCCGTTCGTTTCGGAGAACATTTTCATAGCTTGATGAGAAGTTAGCAAAATGTTCTCAGAATGTAGTTTTGCTCGCTTGAATGGTATTGGCTGAAGAAGAAAATAGTTTTCTAAGCTTGAGTGTTTTTTTAAATTGTCGTTTGAGGTTTGATTGCTTCTCACCCAGTGAAAAACAACATTACCCATGATTCTACAGAGAAATCTCCACCAATCAGGGACCTCAAACAAGCAAATCATGCCAAAATAATTCTTTAGCAGCCACCGACTACCATGAAGCATTGCGAATGACAATAATAGCTCAAAAATGCTCTCAAACTACTAAAATATTGTTATTAATTTGTCATTCACAATGCTTCATGGGATTGTAGTCCTTTCTAAGCAGAGTTTGGCAGGTTGGTTTGGTTCATGACTTAAATCACTTCACAAAATCCCTATGGGTAAAAATACTTTGCAAAATACTTGCATTTGTGACCCTGTGACCCTATCTGTACAAATGGCAACATATTGAGGTCCAGTTGAGAACCACTGGTCTAGAGATTAAGCACTGGGCTCCGGTTGGATTCGGTTGGGTCTCAACCCCACAGGCAAACGCCGGGACACAGGCAGTAGCTCCTGTTCCCGGGGGATCGGATCACCAGGTCTTTCACGATCTCCACCGTTCCGAAGAGCGGGAAGAGCTTTTCGTCAAATGTCTCATTGTAGGTGTAGATGTGGGAGTGGTTCTCCGCGTCGTAGAAGGACAGCTGGCCCTGGTCGTAGTCTAGGTAGACGCCGACCTTTCGAGGAATCAAGGCGGCCGGCAGGGCGGTGAACGGGACGGTGAGGGCCTTTAGCTCCGTGCCGCGCTCCAGCCGCAGGGTCAGGTATCCAGTGTTGGTGTTCAGGGACTTGAAGCCCTTACGCAAGGCAGACTCTTTGGCCACGCCGATGCGCCAGTCCATTTCTCCCACATCCACCTCCCAGTACTGGCGGCCAGAGGCGAAGCCTTCGGTTCCCACCGCACACCACCAACCGTCGAAGCGCTGGTGATAGTTGGGCGCGTCTTTGCGCTCGAAACCGCAGCGCATGCGCTTCTCGTCCTCGGAGATCAGCAGGTCAGGGTTGGCCGTGTCCAGGTCAAGGGTCACCTCCACTATGATGGAATGAATGGAGGGTTGTGACTAATGTGTAATCAGTTTTTACAAATTATGAATCAATAGCTATGTTTCCATCCAATGATGCAAATTTAACTTATGCGCAAACCTGGAATATCGCATAAAACATTTGCGAATAAAGCACCATTTACATCCAACGAGTCAAAGAGAACAAAAATAGTCACTTCCTGGTAAACTGGCACTAAATATCTCTAAGAAAACTTGGAGATGCCACTAAATGTAATCATTTTCATAGATGATAAAGAACTGTTTGGGAACGCAGTCATGTAAGACAGTAATTATACAGAAATACTTTGACGACAGACTTTGCTCAGGCATTTCAGAACGATCAAAACAACATATAGATGCTGTGAATGAAATCGGTCCGCTGCTAGTCAAGCTATCCTGTCTCATAGCGCAAAGTCACATGACTTTTTCGATGCGCATGAAGGAATTTATTCGGTAAATGTGTTTCCATCATAGTTTATGCAATTTCTTTCTTATCGGATAAAAAGTTTGTCCTACTCAAATACACGCATTTCTTTTTTTTTATTTAATGCACATCTTGGAGTTTTCCGTTTTTATGTGATATTCCAAAATGCGCATAAAAATAGTTTGATGGAATGGAAACAAAGCTAATGAAAATGGCTCTGTTTCAAAACCTAGAGATCTGCCTATGTAGACAGCATTTTGAAGGATCACAAAGATGGTAAGATACTATCTTTAGACAAAATTCTAAATTCTAAACTCAAAAATCGAAATTCTATGTATACTCTATTTAGAATTTAGACCAAATTATATCCGCTTCACAAATACTATGTATATTTGTATGTGATGCTATACTTGTAATCCCCTAATGCATTATGACAAGATGGTGGATTACTTGTTGGTATTAAATAGTATTTTGGTAGCTTTTAGTTAAATTAGAAGTAAACAATTCTAAATCATCAATTTTACTTAGTATTTTTCAGTGACATGTATACTTAGTAGAACATCACAGTGTCTGCAACATGCTAATACTACACTAACTTTATTTACACTACCATTTAAAAATTTGGGGTTATATTTGAATTATTTTAATGAACGCTTTTATTTAACATGGATGCATTAAACTGATGACAAATGTAAAGACATTTAAAATGTTAAAAAAAAATTCTATTTCAAATAAATGCTGTTCTTTTGATCCTTCAATTCTTCAGAAAATCCTGAAAAAAATTATCATGTTTTCCAAAAACGTAATGAAGCAGCACAACTGTTTTCAACACTGATATTAATAATACATTTCTTGAGCAACAAATCAGCATATTATTATGATTTCTTGAGGATCGTGTGACACTGAAGACTGAAAATTCAGCATTGCATCACAGGAATAAATTACATTTTAAAATATATCCCCATAGGAAACACTCATTTTAAATTTACAGTATTAAATAAACAAATAAACATCTTACCTCCTGCTTCACTGATCCAGTCCCACACTAAATAAAAGAAAAGCAATAGTTAGCTCAAGTTCACAGTGAGTCTTAATATTCAATCCATCCTATAATTACAAAACTGTCCAGGATATCTATTCAAATTTCCAAAAGAGAAACATTAACACATGACTCACCTACATGAGGAATATATGGGGTGGCACCTAAGTCAAAAACAAAAAATAGAAGGTGCTCTCTCAGCAAGATGTTTTAATACCAAGCATTATATTTCGATACATGAAACAAGGTTAGCCACAGACGAAGTCATTTACAGCACATCTGAAATCATTTTTCTTATATTCATGATATTCAAAAACTGACGTGATCATCAGACCTATTTTTTGGCTCCTCTGTTTCCACATAAGCCACTTTTGCGGAATGTTCTCCTAAACACACAAATCAATCAGTTTTATGTTACAATAAATGCATTTGCCCACTGAATTAAACTCATGTTGTGTTCTTCACACCTTGTCTAGTTCTTTGTTGATTAGCATCCAGAACACCAGCTCCATGGCCGACTGCAGGGTGGCCATCCGACCTTTTTTCCACTGATTCTCAAAGTCATCCAAAGCCGCCACCACCTTCTCTCCAGGCCACACACTTTGCTACACGGGAAAGTGGGAATAAATGATGCAAATGTTGCCACTCAACATAACTGACATGCAACTATAAAAGGAAAAGTTCACACACAAAAAATGATATTCAAAAAATAATAGCATTTAAAAACATGGAAACCCAGCGAGTGTGTGTATGTGTGTACCTCAGGTTGGGCCCTCAGGTCTTTGGTCCAGGTGAGGATGACTCTCCTGCCGCTCTCCACATCCTGCTCACTGCTCAGAGCCAGATCCTTCCAGTCACTTCTCTCTGGCCATCCATCAGTCAGCATTGGTCTTTTCTGTTAGGACAATATTTGGTGACACTCTACTTCTAGTAAGCTAGTGAGATGCCTACATAAGCGGCCTTTTAAGGAGTCAAAAAAGTGCATTGATTTGCAGCAATCTGGTTTCAGTGGATGCATTCATTTAATAGGTATAAATGAGTATCTTGCCTTGCTCTCGAGCAGCGATGCCCACTCCAGAATGAAGGCCCTGCAGGTGAGAGTGGGCCACACGTCCTCACTCTTTGAGATGTTCTCCAACACCTCTGACCTCTACGGCCACCAGGAGACAAGAAAGCACATACGTACCATCAGTTCAGTTACTGAAGTCTATTTTAAGTTTTTGAATATGTCATTAAATGTCTCTTTCTGTCAGTCAAGTTCCAGTTCAGTTGCAGTGGCTGTACCTGACAGACGCGTCCCAGATCCTTGGCCAGGTTGACAATGAACAGCTGGCTCTCGTCCAGTGGTTCTCTCTTCTCATTTTTCACCTTCGTACGAAACTCCTGAATGCATAAATTCATTTAATATTGTATGAATCTTGGTAAAGCTATTTCAAGGCAAGTCTCAGTGATGGACTGCCCACAGGCCCTATTCATGAAACACAATAGACACACAAACTCATCAAATAAATCAATCTGTACAGATTACTTTTGGGTTGACAGAAATCGTCACATTGTCGACCCATTAACACAAAACAAACTGTGATCGGTCTCTTTTTGTGTCATTCATGAAGTTTCTTGGCTGCACTACCCTGCTGAAAAAACAATAGACACCATTACAGTTTGTTAATGGTTTTATTGGTTATAATGGGACTTTTGTTGGTTTTAATGGAGTCTGTGGGTTTACTGGTCGCCTTCAATATTGGTGGCTTGTTAAAACCACTAAATCCTAATGGAGTATGTCCCAAAACACACTACAGAAACCCATTTTTAATGTTTAAAAGTTGATGGTTTGTAATGTGGAGTTCAAACAAGTTCAAAAGTTTGTCTACGTGAAACTATTTCAGCATGTTGTCAGTTCAGTCAGGTTCAGGAAGGTTACAGCAAACAAACAAGAACAGTTTTTCATTAAAATGCAACTCATGCGTGGTCTCCTTCCTGTGTCTTTGTCTCCTGTTAATGAGCAGCAGAAGACTCACAGCTATTGAAATCGGTCACAATGACCAGCTAAAAGAGCCTTTTATCTCACTTTTTGACTAAAAGATAGACAAAACTTTTTGAAACAACACTTTCATTCTGTTTTTATACGTCACTGTATCTAAGAAGAACAGACTTGACAACAGATTTGCACAAGGCACCTTAAACTTCTCCGTAACATTCTTGGTTGGTTCGACCAGAAACTGAAGACACTGCATCATGGTGGCTGCTGCTCACAGAAATCCTTCACCAGAGGAAAGAACTACAGCAAAGACAGCAAATGACAAAGGTTTTCTGTCAAAACGTGTAGGTCATTTAAAGGTTTTTCTTACTGAGTGATACACAAACCTAATTTAAACTTCAAAATCAATGTGTCAACCCAGCAGACTGCTCGTTGACTTTGACAAGAGACAATGATTAAACACTAAGCAGATATATAAGACTGATTTTTATGACCGAAACACTCACACCTCGCACCTGAGCTGAATAAAGTAAAGCTTTAAATACAACCACATCTTAAAAAATAAGTGTGCTTAATTGAAAGTGTACTAAAAATCTTTAAAGTACAGTATATTTAAATAATAAATATATCAAGACTTATTTTTTGATTAGTAATATGCATTGCTAAGAAGTTCATTTGGACATCTTTAAAGGTGATTTTCTCAATATTTAGATTTTTTTGAACCCTCATATTCCAGATTTTCAAATAGTTGTATCTCAACCAAATATTGTCCGATCCGTATTTATTCAGCTTTTAGATGATGTAAAAATCTCATTTTCAAAAAATTGACCCTCATGACTGGTTTTGTGGTCCAGGGTCACATTTTTCAAACTATATTTGGAGATAATATAATAATGAAATAAAAGGCCACTTTAAGTGCACTTAAAGATCATATACTTTTATGACTGTTTCTAAACACTTAAGTACACTTTTTAAAAATGTGCACTTTGTGATATGACAAACATTTAAAAAGAAATTACATTAAAGTATATTTTTGTTTATCATAAATGTTTGTCAGTACATTCAGCAGTTCCCTTTAACCATATTTCAAAGACAATAGACTTTAAACTATAAAATTACATATGGAGATTAGTCTTACTTAAGTGGGTCAAAAAGCCCCCTTAAGGTGTTTTTTTGTTTTGGTTTGGGGTTTTTTTTTTTTTTTTTTTTTTTTTTTTTGCAATGGCATTTAATATAAATTTAATAATTTAATTATAATAAATTTTTATTTAATGTAATTTGTCAGAAAACATTACATTCATTTTGCACTTAAGTAGGCCTATTCTTTTAAAGTGAATGATTTCCATAATAAGCAAACTTTTTAACAGAATGCTAAAGTGAACTTCTTTTTCACAAGTGTAGCATGGCAACAAAACCAGATTGGATCATTTTATGAAGATAATAAGTGGTGCTTGTCCACCATCGTGCTGGAGTGCTGTGGGTGTTTTTTCCCACACATTTTGTCATCTGTCAGAAAATCGGGTTATAAGCAAAATCGATAACAAAAAATCTTTTGGACATTGAGATCACTAACTATCTATCTATGCAAAAGCTCATTTTGTGCATTATTTAAATATTAAACATCCAGCAGTGAGAGGACACGTGACTCAAAGCTGTGACGATCATCAGCGTGTGGTGGAGGATTATCCAAACAGCAAGGTTAAAGAAAGACATTACAATCTAACTTAGAGTAATAAAACACAGACAAAGAGGAAGAATATAGTGCCACTGCTCATTTGCAGAAATTATATTATAGTCATTTCATATAGCTTATACAACAACATTTATATTAAATAATATAAAATTATTATAACTAAATACCAATTATAATTATCTGTTGTATCATTTCTAAGAACAGATGGGTAAGACTTCAAAATCTTCGTCTAGGATTCTATATTAAAAGGGCTCATATATATATGTGATAGTGTGTATATATATATATATATATATATATATATATAGATATATATATATATATATATTGTATGTGCAATTTGATTTCAAATGTCAGCATTTGTAATGGTGTTCAAAAGGCTTATAAATATCATCATGCATTTGAAATATTAAAAATCTGAGAAATTTACATTTGACTGCATTGTAATTCTGACACGCGTCTGGAGCTGAATAAATACTGGAGGAGACGCATGACTTTGCTGCACTGCACAAGCTCTTTCATATTGATGAGCTAATGCCCTTGAACGACATTCTCAAGTCATGCCGAGTCCGACACAACATATTTCGCATGATCTTCACACTGCGGGTGTATGTAAACAATGCCATGCTGTGTTTTCATGACCTACATGAGAAAACAACATGCTGCACAAGGTTTGCAAAAAACAGACATATAGAAAATAATTCAGCATGCATAGCATCATATGTCTGTGTGCATTGATCACTGTACCTGTAAGAGGTGTGCTGTGCCGCAGAATGGATCCTTCCACAGAGAAAGTCGTGCAGCGAGTCAGACGAGAATGAACGCTGCAGCGAATACTTGACCTTGTTTACATACAATGACTTCGCAGAGCCGAACACGAGCCGAACGTCATTCGGACTTTTCCGGAAAACAGACGCGGAATGAAAGCGGCTCCATGTTTATTGTGGCCCAAGGTAAGGGAGTCTTATCCTACTATACATGATTATGAATTTTCTTTTCTTTTCTTTTCAAAAATATCTTAATTTGTGTTCTGAAGATGAACGAAGGTGTTACGGGTTTGGAACGACATGAGGGTGAGTAATTAATGACAGATTTGTCATTTTTGGGTGAACTAACCCCTTTAGGATTTGAAGTACACTTCAAGTGCACATTCAATGCAATTAAGCGCACAAGAGTTATTAACTGTGTGCTTAAACTACTGAAAAATCATTTGTTTATCACTGAAATAAAGGACAAATTCACATCTGTTCTTGTGTTCAGTGTGCAAAAGAAATGATGTCAGAATCAAGAAGTGTGAAATCAAGCACTTTTCACTTCTATTCCAGACTCTTACATTGTTTGCCATTGTGTTTTAACAGGAAGTCTTATACTAAGAAAGCAAGCGTGTTGTGTTCAAATCCCCTTAAAGAGCCAGTTCAGTGTGATAAACGTCACTCATGTGAAGGGCTGTTTTACAGGATCGCTGACCTGAGATCTAATGAAGATGAATCTGTGGACACACTGAGTGTGTCTTCTTCTGACTGACATGTGTCATTCACTCTGTATTGTGTGTGTGGAGGAGCTTCAGGCTCCAGCTGTGCTGCTGCTGTGCACTGAAGACAGGCCTCTGTGGTGCCTCTCATTAGGACATCACTGAAGACAATAAAGACTCTAGGAGCTGAAGAGTTACGCTTTAAACCGCTTCCAGGCATTCAGAGCTCATTTGGTTGCAGGTAACTAAACAGGAATAAAGGGTCATCTATTTTTAGTTAGGAGTGTTAAAGTTGCTACTCCCTGAAGTGACCACTAGGAGACACAATTTCCCTAAAATTCTTCAGGGTCCAGACGAAAGCTATTGGTCTAGAGGACAAATGTTTAAAACATAAAGTGTTTTTGAAAGGAGTCTCTTCTGCTCAGACAGTAAAAACAGTAATATTACTAAATATTATTACAATTTAAAGTAACTGTTTTCTATGGGAATATATTTTAAGATGCAATTTACTCCTGAGATGTAAAACTCAATCATTACTCCAGTCTTCAGTGCAACATGATCGTTCAGAAATCATTATATTATGCTGCTCAACAAACGTTTATTAGTGTTTATAAGTGTTGAAAACAGTTGTGCTGTTTCATAGTTTTGTGGAAAACATGATGCATTGAGGATTTTTTTTGATAAATAAAGAGTTAAAATGGAAAAAAAATTTCTAACATTATGCATCATGTCTTTACTGTCAATATTGTTCAAATAAATGCATCTAAATATGAAGTAAATTCTAACTGATGATCCCAGTTTTATTAAACATGTGAGGCCCATGTGGGTTAATCATTGAGTGGATGTGCTGTTGGTTCATGGTTAATACTGTCAATACAGTCATGCTAGAATATATAATATAGTAACAGGTAAGATGCGAAACACATGTTGACCGTATTACTGCACAGTTCCAGTTCCGTGACTACATCACAGCATAGAACAACCTCTCAAACCAACTTAATTCTTGTGCCCTAAGGAAATTATTTCTCATGTAGCTTCTGAAAGATGCAAATGCGTGTTCAGAGGGAAATGAGGACACCTGTGACCTCAGACTTGTTACACATGAAACTGCTTCCAAGTCATTTGAATTTTGTTTGTGAATGCAAACATCTGAAATCATAAGCTCTCGAGTACTGAAGAAAATCTGATGATTTAGTGTGAAACAATCTCAGAAGAAACCAGTCCAAGTCTAGTATTACTTTTGCAAACTGTACATTTAAGATCTTTATTCACAGTGATAAAATTGAGCACATTCATAAATGGTTATTTTAAAAAAAGAGAGATTCAACAAATAGAATTTCAGCAAAGTGTCATTTGGTCTGACGAGGAACATGCACACTGAAAAAATGACCAGTTTGGTTAAAAACAGAATTGAATTAAAACTAATTTCCATTCTCTCTGCCTAAAATAGTGATAAAATTTCCCTGTAATGTCCAAAACATGGCTTCAAATTTCCATTTTTTGGTGCTTTAGGTCAGTACAGTGCACCAGCTGCTACTTTGGTTTTAGATGAACCTGCCATCTCTGTGAAAAATTAAACATGGAATCCAAATAGACTTTATTTATGGTTAATAAATGTCACTAGTATTATTTTGAACCATTCATAAATGGATGTTATTCCCAAAAAAAACAAAAAAACATTTGTTTTCATAGCTTACATCGGTTTTTATAATCAAAATGAAATCAACATTCCCCACTTATGTATAAATGTAATAATATCATGGAATGTGATGTAATGTTTACATTTTTTAGGCTTGGAAAAGTCATGGAAATATCTACAGTCAGCATAATTCTACATACGTAGTAGCAGTTTCATGTCATTTTGAACAGAGACAGAACTAAAACTCTTGCATATTCTTGTTCTTCTCTTCCCTTTTTTGAGTAGTGATGCAACATCCTCCTCCTCTCGTATTGTGCTTGTGCAAGTTATTGCATAGGTCAAGTCCTTCCCTATTTTGGTGTCTTTTGCAAGCACAGCGGATTCACGCACACGTCGGCTGCTCGTCAGGGTGAGCAATCAGCTGTCAGGGTAGTCACAGCTCAACAGCTGCTGATTTCCTGCTGAGGAAGGATTGCGTTCTTGTGCTTTAATTAACAGTGTTATTGGGATCTTGTGAGTCTGTGATTTGAGGTAGATCTTCATATGCAGGTAAATCCACGTCGGCCTCAGAGACTGTGACCGGTGCGTGTGGCGGCACCTCCTCGGGTGCCAGGATGTCAAACGGGACGTCAATGGACTGGACGGACTCACGAATGCTCTCCTCATATGTGGGAGGCGGCTGTTAAAAAAAACAGAGATAAAGCTTGACTTATGACACCACAAATGAACAGCTTGCACTAGAAAAATACCTTTGGTGCACTTCTCCAAAAGTGATTTTTCTTATGTCCCATTTTTTTTGTGTGTTTAATCAAAATGTCGGTTTAATTATAATTTGTGTCAGGACTCTTCTATTCTCTTAAAATAATAGTTTACCCAGAAATGAAAATTTGCTGTAAGTACTCACATTAAAAATACTCAGGCCATACAAGATGTAGATGTGTGTTTCTTCAGAACAGATTTGGAGAAATGTAGTGGATCCTCTGCATTGAATGGGTGCCGTCAGAATAAAAATCAAAATCGGCTGAATAAATATATGTGTTTCACTTTTCACTTGTAAAATGTGTTTGAGAATAGTTCTCTCCTGATGCAGACACGATGACTTTTCAGTGGAGAACGCAATATTATGGGTAAGGGACTCATATTATCGATGGAAACCATGGTTAGAAGTTAAAAACTTAATGGATTTGTTTCTTACAAAAATGCAGCTTTCACTTCAAAAGATGTTAACTGATGGACCGAAGTGGTTGTGGATTATTGTGATGTTTTTATCAGCTGTTTGGACTCTCATTCTGACGGCACCCATTCACTGCTGAGGATTCCTTTGCTGAGCAAGTGATGTAATGATACGTTTCTCCAAATCTGTTTTGTTGAACAGATGATCTGTTGTAGATTTGTTGATCTACATCTTAGATGACCTGAGGGTCAGTATACATTTCCAGCACATTTTTATTTTTGGGTGAACTATTTCTTTGAAGTCACATCATGAAATCAAAATCGATTCTATTTAGTTTGTTTGTGCACATTATTAGTCTTGTGGTGAATTACAAAATTGGTTTCACGAAATTGCAAGCCGAAATCTTTGGACATGTTTATGTACAGCGTGCATCTTTCTCTGCTTGTAAAAAATTTTCTACACACAAAATCTTTCTCTGCTTGTAAATAAGCTATGTCAGCGTGCCAGCTCTTGCGAAATTGTTGAATAAAGTTGTTATTCTAGTTTTCTTTGCACACAAAAAGTATTCTCGTAGCTTCATAAAATTACGGTTGAAGCACTGATCTCACATGGACTATTTTAACAATGTCTTTACTAACTTTCTGGGCCTTGAACGTGTCAGTTGCATTGCTGTCTATGGAGGATCAGAAAGCTCTTGGATTTCATCAAAAATATCTTAATTTGTATTCTGAAGATGAACGAAGCCCTTACATGTTTGCAACGACATGAGGATGAATAATTAGTGACAGAATTTTCATTTTTGGGTGAACTATCCCTTTAAGCAATGGCCTGACAACCACCCACAACACACTAGCATCATTTCTAGAGAAAATATCCAGTAGAAAACATAAAAATCTAGTTTCCTCGTATGATTTTATTATTATTTAACATTGCTAATGCTTATCAAGTGACTATATTCCCAAAGATAAAGTCCTCTGCACTATGTTTATTCATAACACAGAGCTCGACATTTATTTAAACAAATTTCATTGGCGATATCACTGCTCAGCTTCTACCTTACAGCAACTTCCTCTTGCCATTTTATCTCTCTTTCTTTCTTCTTTCTCTTAAGCTTTGAGCTCCACGTCTGCCCTTTAGCCTTCTAAAAAAACAGCCGTTTTAAAGCAGACAAAACCGCGGCGCCCAGCTGGAGAACAAGCTAATTAAGCTCAATAATACGGTTAATGAGTGAAGGACGGCCCCCATGAGTGAACGATCCACCCAGTGAATCCTGGGGAGGTAAGGAGAGGACAGGCGGACAATGAGCCGTATTCTCCACTGATGTTTACCTTTCAAAATAGGCCGCTTTATTATGTTTGATGTGCATTAATTCCCATTAGCCTGTGTACTCATGCGTTTTCCTGGCGCTAAGTCAACATCACAGGGCCTTGAAGCGCTCGCAGCAGAGCAGGTGAGGTTTGTGTGGCAGTGAATGGCATCCGTTTCTCAGATATGATCATGTTACGGAACAGAAAATCGTGGGTCATTCATATCAAAAATCTATTGTTATTTAATTCAGTCAGACTGCAGCTGCTGAGAGACGAAACTGTTATAGCAAGGCTTTAGCAAAGTGATATTTGAGAGCTTTGAGTGGACAACAGACTGATGCGAACATCTTTTCATCGTGACGATTGTACATTCAAATTTGAATACGTGCGTAAATGTATGTTTTTAGAAGTCATCATCAATTTTTCAGTAAAGTCATTAACTTAATCTAGTCTAATTAGGTCATGAAAGCTGTATGTACAAAAACTGTAATAGAAAAAAAGCTTTAAAGAGCTTTTAAAGATAATCCACTATTTTACCACATTGTTACACTTCCATGCTGCAGCCACACATGCAAGTCTGACCCTTTTCTTGTTCATTTTAAATGGATTTAGAATCACTCATCCCTTGCGAAGAAACATACTTTTTAAAAAGCACTTATTATGGAGTAGTCAACACATCAAAATAAGTGTACTGTACTTCTTTAGTGCACTTTTTAGTGTACTTAGGTAACTGTCATGAAAGTGTCTCTCTTTAAGATTATTAACATTATATTATCTGCAAGTATTTAAATATACATTTCAGATCTAAAGTACCCAACAAGTGGCATTAAACTGTATAGAACTGTTTACATTTTAAAATAATATGGAAAATGCGTGACCAGTCATATTTGAAAATATACAGACTTTAATTGAATTCAATACAGTTTTTGATAATTTGATGATTATCTGCAAAATCTATGTTTATTTCTATTTAGCTTTGTACTTTGAGGACAGTAAAATGCCAGCCGGTCACTTGTAGATGAATACTGTTACTGCAGCTAAATGAATCACCTCAGTCTCGACAGATCCGTTCAGGCCGAAGCGGTCGGCTATCATCATGTGGATCTGCCGCTGTCGGTCTTTCTTGCGGACGCTCTCATACGAGGGCAGACGAGGAAGAGGAGGCTCCAGTGAGGAAAGGTAGTAGCTGCTCGGCACACCAATGAGGAACAACGAGCCCGACTGTCGAGCACAAGCAGAAACAAAACATGAATATGTCACTATTTCTAGAAAGTTTCACCCTCATGTTGTTTCAAACCTGTATACTGTTCTTTCTTCTAGAAAATACATAAAAGAAAAGTAGAAAACCTTTCCATTCAGGAAAAGTATTTTAATGCTTATTGGTCATACAGGTCTATAACGACATGAAGGTGAGTAAATGAAGGCAGATATAATTATGGGTAAAGCATACAGATTCTCTTACCCGTGCATTCACATTATCAAGACCGGTGTCATGTGTTTGCTCCGCATCAGATGAAGCTACTAGAGTCTGTCTGCTGTTGTAGTACTGAGGAGGAGATTCCTGTTCAATCAAAAAAAAGAAAATCCTTTTGATATCATCAATGATTATTCATTACACAACCATTCTAAAGTTTGGAAAACCCCTTTTTTTATAATTTGAGTTGAATTTGTTTAGAAGCAAATACTTCATGTGTATGATTCCACTGGCCTTAAATTGTTTGGTCACAGCATGTCATTGGATGTCATTGCATTAGATTACAAAGTATTCATGTGCTACTTTAAAATGTATGCACTTGATTTGACATGTTAATATTTACTGGGAATTTATTCAGACATTTTCAATTGTCCTTTCCGGAGCTGAACCCACAGCATAGTAGTTACAATGTTTACATACTGATTACATGTCAAACCATCACCAATCATAGTTTAAAGTCTCACACCCTCTTCTTTGTTTCCGTAATGTCTCTCCTCCTCTTCCTACATCTGCAATGGCAGAGCCAGACCTCTGGATGGTCATAAATTATGTTGCTAAAGAGAAGGACCACCAAGTAACTTCCTCCCCTCCCATCCAGGACTAGATTAGGCAGGCGGACCCGCGTGAGGCCGAGGAATTCCTCCAGCCCAGCCGGACACTCTGTGATTACCCCACACCTAAATAGAAGGCTTTGTGTCCCGGGACAATACAGTGTCTTACTGCGTCATCAGGGTCCCGGGTAACAAACCCCACACTGGCGTTTTAAAGGTCTGCCTCTGTTTGGCACCCTTGTTTCTGCAGGTACTAGTAAACGAGTGCACTCCATTTTATAGGCCCACATGTCACCCGGACAGTGCTACAAGTCAGATCAGGCCAAAACATGCAGAGAAGGGTTAACCAGGGCAAAGTGACAAAACATCAAAGCATGGTCAAAAATTAAAAGGAAAAAAACAGGAAATTCGATTTTGGACAAAGAGAGTAGGCTCCACTGTCTTTGTCCAAAATAGAATTTATTTTTTATTTTTTTATTTTTGACCATAACATGCTTTGATGTAACATTGTAAGACCTATTTTAAGTGTGTTTTTTTTTTTTTTTTAAACATTCTGACATTATTTTCTTTATAATTATTTGAGGTTACCATTCATTTTCTACCATTACTTTGATATGTCTGGACATTTTATATTTGAGTTATTTCCATTTTTGCATTAGTGTTTCATTACATTATTTTATGAATTTCTGTCCATTTAAACATGCACTTTGTAATAATGTAAAATGAAAAGTAAGCTTGAAATCTTTGTTTTAATAATTATTTTAATGTGTTGACTAACATGTTAAAGCACACATAAAGTACTTGATTATCATTTTATTTTAACTTTGATGTGTTATTCACTAAAACTAACTGTTTAATTACAAATATATTTAAATACACAACATATACATTTCAGTAGAAATGACATTATTGTAATTTACATTCAGCAGTTCACTTTAACCATATTTCAGACACAATACTTTCAATAATTTTGTATATAAAGTTTTATAATTATTTCATATATAGTACCATTTTCTATATAAAGATTTTTAAGTCCTACTGTACTTAAGTGTGTCTAAAAACACTCTTAAGTTAACAAAGTTAATTTAATATTAATTTAAACTGTATTACAACTTGCATTACATTACATTGCATTAGTATGCAATAACGTGTCCAAAAACATTACACTCAGTTTACACTTATTTATATGCTTTGAAAGTATATTGTGTCTGTAATAAGTACTTTCTATATATATATATATATATATATATATATATATATATATATATATATATATATATATATTCTAAAGCATACTTCTTTTTCACAAGGGATACATACATTTCTATATAATTAATATTTGATTTTATAATAAAATGATTTTATAGTTTTTATTATTCCACTTGAATAAATGGACAACATTTTTATAACAATTGTTAAAAAAGTGGGTACCACTTTATTTTAAGGTGTCCTTGTTACTCATGTTACATGCATATACTATTATAACAAATTATTATATATAATTACATGCAAGTAAACCTAAACCAAACCCCAATCCTGATTCCTAACCCTAACCATGTAGTTAATTAATATTACTCAGTACTTAAATGTATAATTACACTGTAATAAGAACACCTTAAAATGAAGTGTAACCAAAAGTGTCCTCTTAAAGGTAAAAAATGCCCCTGACAATCATTTAGGCAAGAATCATCCCTCTATAAAGCTTGGACCCTAATCTGTGACGCTGGTGAGGACTTGAACACAAGCTCTGACGTCACTCACGGTGACGTGTTTTGACCTTTCCCAGCACCCCTCCCATTCGGGACTCTGAGAGACACGTTTAGTAAATGTGAGGTCAGGGGTCACCTTCCCTCACTGGTTCGCACTTTCAACAGTCTCGGAGTCCCCCCGAAAAGAGAGATGGTCTTTTGTTTACTCCTCTGATTCAGGCAGTGTGAAAAAGCAAAAGCGTGTAAAATCAGTCCTGAAGTCGGGGGAGGACCTCTTCGGCAGTGTGCCTTTTTCAGTGCCTGACCGAAAGTAAAAGCTTTGTCTCCTCTGATCCCCCACTGAAACACAGGACCTAACGATCAGATGGTGAAGACACTTCAGGATGAGGACATATATGTGACCCTGGAGCACAAAACCAGTCATATGTAGCACGGGTATAGCCAAAAATACATTGTATGGGTCAAAATGATCTATTTCTCTTTTACACCAAAAATCATTAGGATATTAAGTAAAGATCATGTTCCATCAAGATATTTTGTAAATTCCCTACGGTAAATATATCAAAACTTAATTTTTGATTAGTAATATGCATTGCTAAGCACTTTATTTGGACAGCTTTAAATGCGATTTTCTCAGTATTTCGATTTTTCTGCACCCTCAGATTCCAGATATTCAAATAGTTGTATCTCAACTTAATATTCTCCTGTCATAACAAACAATACATCAGTGGAAAGCTTATTTATTCAGCTTTCAGAAGATGTATAAATCTCAATTTCAAAAAACTGACCCTAATGATTGGTTTTGGGTCACATATATGTCTCAAAATGACTTAAGTTTCTATGAGAGCATGTAAGTTAGTTTATTAATAAGTTACGTTTTTTATGAGAGCGTGTAAGTTAGTTTATTAAACGCCACGCAACATTAGAAATAAACTTGATTTCTTTATCTTCTTCACTCTTAAAATAAAAAAGAGGGTTTTCACAGTGATGCCAAAAAAGAACCATTTTGGTTCCCCAAAGAACCTTTCAGTGAACAGTTCTTAAATTAACCAATTTTATTAGTGTCAAGAACATTAGAAAAATCCCTAGAACCTTTTGTGGAATGGAAAGTTTCTGTGGATGTTAAAGGTTCTTCATGGAACCATAGATGCCAATAAATAGCCTTTATTTTTAAGAATAAATATAAGTATATGAGGTTGTTTTATCCATTTAATTATTCACAGTCTTTTGACTTCTCCATATATGGGGTTAGTTTACCCCAAAATTAATATTCTGTGATTAATATTTGGAAAAATATTTTCTACTAGTGTTTCTTCACCAAAGGGGTTAGTTTACCCCAAAATTAATATTCTGTGATTAATAACTCACCCTCATGTCATTCCAAACCTGTAAGATCTCCTTTAATCTTCAGAACACAAATTAAGATATTTTTGATGAAATCCGAGAGCTTTCTGACCCTCCATAGACAGCAATGCAACTACCACACAAAACACACAAAAATATAGAAAACACATCTAAAAAATAAAAAATATGACACAACAGTTTCAAAACAAAAATAATAAAGAAACAACAATAATAATTTTGTGCACAAAGAAAACAAAAATAAAGATTTTATTCAATAATTTCTTCCCTTCCATGTCAGTCTTCGACACATATTCACGAAAGTACCACGACGCATGCGTGCGATGCTGCTGCGGTTTTGAAATTGTTGAATAAAGTTACAAGTTACAAAGACTGGGAGAGTTATCTGAAACGTAATGATAGTGACACTGAAGTCATGGTTTGCATGTAAACTAGTAAAATTGGTTATTTCAATAAACTGACCTTTGCTATTTATCAGCGTGTGCATGTCAGGATGGTTCAGGTGTGTGTTATCTAAAATCCGCCTGATTTAAATATGGTGGCCACTCCTAAAACTCTATTGTGTGTATGTGGTCAAAGAGAGGCTGATTTCATCACAGACCTCTTCTGTGCCTCATTTAACCAGTACCTCACGTCTGTCTTCACCACAGTTTAACTAACAGACATGTTTTTGCATTTCCTCTTTGTGGGAGGAAGAATGTGGAGGCAGTTTCCCTGTGTTGCTAAGATAAGGTTAAAATGCTCTCGGGGGGAACAGTTAAGGTTGAAAGTGAACAGGAAAAGGAAATGTAGAGGACGAGGTATGACTTGAGGGTAAGTCACAAAGTGTGAGGGATCTGCTTTACGACCAGAACACAGCAGATAAACGCAGCGCTCTCAGTCTAATCTAACATCTGCTTTCAAGACCCGCATCCTGAGGACTGGACACATTGAGGGAGAAACGCTCTGACACTGTTGTGCTGTTTTTGGAAATATTAAAAATTTTTGGAGCTCTAATTTCAGTGTGCAGACATTATTCTTTCTTTATTAGATGATACACAAGTAGCATTGGCCCACATGGAACCTGCGCCTGCAGAACTCCACTGAAATGTCCATTTATGTTTTTTTTTGTTTGTTTGTTTTCAGAATTTGGCTAATTCAGTAATATGTTCAGCTACCAATAACAGCTTCAAACTTTTTACCAAACTTTAACATGTTTAAATTAGTGCTGTCAAATGATTATTCACGATTTATCGCATCCAAAATAAAAGTTTTTGTTTATATAATATATGTTTGTATGCTGTGTGTATTTATTATGTATATATAAATACACACACATACAGTATATAAGAAAAATATGTTACGTTTATGTATTAAATATATTTATAGAGTTAATATAGTTAATACATTACTAAGTAATTAATTACTGTAGTGTAATTACTTTTCCCATGAAAAATGTAAGGGATTACAGTTACTTCTGATGTAATTACATTAAATACTGTATAGACTATAGAACAATAGAGGATTTAGCATAATAATGTAACATAATGTTAAAATATACTGTATGTTTTTAATGTAACCTTCTCCCTTTAAAGGGACACTCCACCCCAAAATGAAAATTTTGTCATTAATCACTTACCCCCATGTCGTTCCAAACCCGTAAAAGCTTCGTTTGTCCTCGGAACACAATTTAAGATATTTTGGATGAAAACCTGGAGGCTTGTGACTGTCCCATAGATAGACTGCCAAGTAAATAACAGTGTCAAGGTCCAGAAAAGGTATGAAAGTCGTCGTCAGAATACTCCATTTGCCATCAGATGTGCAATCTGTGTTATATGAAGCGAAGGGAACACTTTTTGTAAGCGAAGAAAACAAAAACGACTTTATTCAACAATTCCTTTGTCAGCAGTCTCTTCTGTGTCTCTCCATATCACTGTATGACTGTTGACAAAGGAATTGTTGAATAAAGTCGTTCTTTTTGTTTTCTTCGCTTACAAAAAGTGTTCCCGTTGCTTCATATAACCCAGATTGCACATCTGATGGCAGATGGAGTATTCTGACGACGACTTTCATACCTTTACTTGGCAGTCTATTGGACAGTCACAGGCCTCCTGGTTTTCATCCAAAAAAGCTTTAACGGGTTTGGAACTACATGGGGGTAAGTGATTAATGACAAAATTTTCATTTTGGGGTGGAGTATCCTTTTAAATACTTTGGTCAGTTCAAGAATAATTTATGCAAATTTTTATTATTTATTTTTAGTTTCATGTCTATTGTTCAGCTGGTTGAGGTTGATATGGGATTTAGAATGTAATTAGTAATAAGTAATACAATACTTTTTAGAGCGAGTAATTTGTACAATAATCTAATTACACTGTTGAATATGCAAATAATAGCTAGTAATTAATGACATTTTAGAGTAACTTGCCCAGCACTGCTTGTAGATAATATATTAATGAAATTAATAACCACTTAAGTGAACATGATACACTTTTTTTAAAGTGCCATTGTTAATAATGTCAAATTATTTATTAAATTACATACAAAGATGTTAAAAGTACAAAGTTCTACCTAAGTAGGTCAAAAAGCACTCTAATTGCACTTAACTTAAGTGTCTGAAAACTTTACATTCAGTTCACATATTAGTATATTCTTTTAAAGTGTATTATTTCCATAATAGGTTCTCTTTTTAAAAGTATGCTAAAGTGTGTAAGGGCAGTTACTCCTGTTTAATATCTGATTACTGTGTAACTTTCCGTGGGCACTGGTAACTGTCATAGTCAGGGGAACGGTCACGCTGTTTTGTTGTCCTCTCTAACAGAACTGTGTGTTTAGATGCTTCACAGAACTGACTCGCATGAACCTGGACAGTTTGTGCTCTTCACTGGGAAAGATTCAGGTTTAGATGTCAGATACTGTTTCTCTTCTTACAGTTGTCTAAAATTGGTATTACTTTTTGGTCCAGAGTTAAATCTTTGACTAACGTTTTTAACATTTGAAGCTCTAACTTCTTGCTTATGTTGCTTAAGATCATTTATTTTGCTTACGATCACATCTGACGTTAACAATACAAGCTCCCCATGAGCTGAGTCACAGTGTTTGGCACAGCACATGATAAAGCTCTTGAAAGTTTAGCACAGTTAGGTAAAAAGATAATATGTAATCTCTGTTTGTGTGTAAGTGTACCAAACATTGATAACTCAAATGGGTAGGAGACGTTCTTCATCTGTGAAATTATCAAACTAGGGCACATGTAACATTTTAACTGCATTTGATACTTTTTCTCCACCTTTGTGGAAAAGAAGCGCACGTAATTGCATTGAATGTGCACTTGACGTTTACTTCAAGTGTATTTTTAAATAACTTGCAGATAATATATTAATGAAATAAAAGTGTACCTAAAGAGAGACACTTTCGTGACAATGTCTCACGACACACTTAAGTATAGTTTTTAATTGTAACACTTTAACTATATTTTTAGCTGCCCGACATTACTTAGTAAACAGCAAAAAAAAAGTTCATTTCATGTCTCGTTAGAAAGGAAAATCACAAACGACATCTCATTAATGTCTTAATTGTCCCTCATAGACAGTAATGAAGACTTGCAAATTGTGTGCTCAGAGAAAGACAGAAATATCACTAGGAACTTAAGCATTTCCCATTGCTCCAAGACCAACGTGTCACAATAATCTTAAATGTCAGCAACTGTATCATTTGTGTTCTTTTAGGAGAAACATCTGAGGCAGGGTTGAGCCTTAATGAGACTTAACTGAGAACTGAAGTCCTTGAAGAATGAAAGTATGAAGTATGAAAATCTTACCACGTCAGTACGAGATTCCTGATAAACCCTCATTTTGCAGCAGAGAGGAACCTTCCGGTACAGGATCAACAGCAGCACCACAATCATGAAGAAAAACACCAGACAACAAACTGAAAAGACAACACACAATACACCGCGGTCAGATCTGGAACCTCTAGAGCTGTAAATGTAGGGACAAGTTATATTTCTGTACAACACTATTTTCAAAGCAGGCATACTAAGAGATTGTCTTTATTTGTGCATAATTTACTTACATTTATATTTGATTAAAAGTCTTAATTAGGCCTGATATATAAAGAATATACACATACAAATAAATACATAAAATTTTAAATAACTGTATTCATATATATACTATATATATTTAAAGAAGTTACTTTTGCTAATCAAGGCTGCATTTATTTGATCAGAAATACAGAAAAAATAGTAAAATTATAAATTATTATTGCAATTTTAAATAACTGTATTCTATTTTATTATACTTTAAAATATAATTTATTCCTGTGATGCAGAGCTGATTTTTCAGCATCATTACTCCAGTCTTCAGTGTCACATGATCCTTCAGAAATCATTCTGACTAATTATCAAACAATAAATCAGCTGTACTAATTATTTCATTCAAAATATAAAAATAACTCCTTTGCAAATCAATGAAAATAAATTTTTTCAGGATTCTTTGATGTATAAAAAGTTTAAAAGACCAGCATCTTCCAAACAGAAATATTTTCTAACAATATGTCTACTATCACTTTTCATATCAGTTTAACACATGCTTGCTGAATAAAAGTATATATATACACACACACACAAACACACAAACACACACACACACACACACACACACACACACACATATACATACAGTATAGTAAATTTTCCAAATATTGTTATTATGCTTAAAGATGTTGTAAAGATTAAATAACTCTGTATTAATAGAAAACTTTAAGACCTTGTATTGTCATTTGTACAGTTTATTCAGTTTAAGATGAAAAATAAAAATATTTAAAAAAATAAAAAATATTATTAATAAAAAAATAATAATAATAAAATAGCTACATCTTAAGACACTCAAAATGACTTTTTGAAAAAGACAATATTTATTTCTAATAAAAACAAATTGCTACTTACACGCACCCACGACGACTGTCCGCTGGTCCGCTGAGGAGCTGGCGGAGGGGACTTTTGGGGACACCGTGGTGGACATCTCTGATAAATACAACTTTTCTTCCAAGCGACGCAAGCTGTCTCATAGCAAGTCACCAGAAGAGTAGTGTTTCTTTCTTTCCAGCTTCATTTCAGAGAGTTGAGAGTGACCTGAATCCCAGAAGTTCTGCTGAGTGAACTGAGCGTCAGTCACGACTCACATCCTGACCCAACTAGTCCTCGAGAACCCAGCCGCGGATACATTGTTGCCATCACTGAATACACAGAGAAGCCTACTATGGCGAAGGCTCGGCTCATGAATAGTAATGAGCTTCTTGACTGGACGCTACTGGGAAGTTGCTAAGCGACGGTTGCATGGGTTAATTAATATTCATGAGCTTAGCCTTCATCGTAATAGGATTCGTTCGTTTCGTGATCAGGGACATGTGAAATAGACTAAAGCACAGTTGTGATTTGTTTATGTGCTAGCAGGGAAATATATAAATAAACATTATCTTTTTTGAATAAAATAATAATAAATAAAATCCCTCATATGACAGACTTTCTTCCGTATCACTTAAATTCACAAGCGGATACATTCCACACGCAGCGGTTGTCTTGGAGACGGGCGAGACTTTGCGCTTTTGAAGTGCGCCGCCCAGCGGCAGAATACAACTACCTTTTATTAGTAATCCATACATTAATAAACACACCTTCATCATACAAACAAATAAATAAATTCTTTCCATACAAACAATAATCGAAACAATTTAGTCGACACATATCATTGCTCCTTTGTACTTTGTTTTTGATTGCTTCTGTCATCATTTGGATAAAAGCGTCTGCTAAATGACTAAATGTAAATTTAATAAATCTACCTGTTGATACTTTGAGTGATTCGTGCATTAACTGTTTATTTATTACTTCTTTGTGAGTTTGTGAAAATGTTTCAGAGCTTTAGTCTTTGGCTCTCTATCTCAAAATATTTCGCTATTATTTTAATGTATTTTTATTTGATGAATTTTTGCAGTTCTAGTTTTTCGCCCTTATTGTTGCTATTTTTGTATATTTGAGTACGATTTTTATTATTCAGGTTGATTATTTTTTATTATTTATGGTGGATGTGCCTTATGTTGTTAGGAGTTCCCTGCCTTGTTGTGTACAATTTGCAATAATATATATATAGATATCTATATATCTTATATATTAATTGCATATATATATTTCAAATATGATAATTTTCACGCGAGCACTTCTACATCATTTTCATAAACAATCATGAATTTGTGAATCATGTGCTTCAAATATTATAATTTTCACGCGAGCAAGCAGCCAGCTGGTCATTTCCTCTCTAAATATGAATTGAGATACTAACTCTCAATTTGATTCAGTTGAATCAGAATCATTTGGTTAAAAGACTCTGAGCCACAATGCTTTCTCAAAGGGCACTGATCGATTCACCGTCTGATTCGCAGAGTCGACTCCCTCCGAGCGTGTCACTCGCGGCCAGCGTGACTCGCTGCTGTTGCTTATATGAGATTCACGGGGGAAAGATGGTCGCGAGTACCCGTGTACAGAAGCTCCTTAGACGGTATAAACTCGCAATCGCGGCCGGTTTAACGATCTTGCTGATCCAGGGACTGGTGGTATGGAGCCTGCGGAGTCTGGAGGAGGGAGAGGCTGAGGTAGGTGCTGTTTCCTGCGGGCAGATCTGTTCTCCGTGCCTCAGTTTCGCCGTTTGATCTGAGGGTTTCTGATAGCATGCTAAGCTAAGCTAAAGCCGTCAGTCTCATTAGTTGAACTGTTACTCCAGTAGTAGCGCCGTCGAATGTAAACAAAAGCGTTCGTTGCATTCTCAGAGAGGGTTATAGTATATAAAACACACAAACAATGCAGTAGTTTAGATCAGGTGTTGTGTTGTGGATCATTCAGAGCGGGTTGTTTTGACCGGCGTCGGGTTTTAAATGACTGGACTGACTTCACCCGTAATAACTCTACGGCTGTGAAGCAAAACTTAGTGAGCTGTCTACGCAGGCAGCATTTTTGGTTAATCTTAGTATCAAAACCTAGAGAGCTAACATAGTCCGCACTTTAGGCATTATATTCAGGTAAATTAATCTGCCCACAGTAGCATTTTTGGGCTTCGCTGTGTGAGAATCTAGTGAACCTACTGTCTATTGCAGACCATTACGGTATAGGGCTAGTATTAATTGTCTAACCTAGATAGCATTTCAGAGTATCGTAGGTGGCTCACTAGGCTTTGATGTAATAATACACAAAAATGCTGACTACTACAGAACTGAAAATAAAAGCTTCCAAAAGGGGGGTTTTGTCAGTGATGCCATAGAGCTACTTTTGGTTCCCCAAAGAACCTCTCAGTGAACAGTTCCTAAAAGAACCACCTTCTTGGTCTGAAGAACATTTTTTAAAGTTAAATAAATAAAATAAATTCACTATAAATATTATTTTATGCAGTGGAAGGGTTCCATGGAGGTTCCTCATGGGATCATTATAGATGCTCATGAAGAACCTTTATTTTTAAGTACATCAAGGCAACTCATGTTGCATACTACTTTTTGATGCCATCTCGTCAATCCTATAACAATAAAAATCATTATAACCCAAAAATCTACTCAGATACCAAAATATAATAAAATATATGTCGACTCAATACTTAACTTTGAATACAAATGGATAAATTGTTCACACTCTTAATAAGTTTTGAAACACACCCTATAATTTAGTCCATTATTCATTAAGTTAGGCTGTTCAGAGTTTTATTACAGTGTTTCAGCCTTTATTAGAGCTTATACTGATGTTCAGAAAGTTTAAGTGTGCATTAAATTTGCATGATCTATTTTCTAAATGCTTATTGCAATTCTTAATTTGGCATATGCATGGATAAATTGTTCACATTTTTAAAAAATGACCTTGTAATGTTTAATCAAAATGGCATAACTCGTTCTTCTGGAGAAACAACAAATTTAACAAATATAAATATTTTTCAAGGTTGTGAATTCGTACAGCGTGATCTGAATGGACACGTATGATTTTGGGGTATACTAGTCTTAAAGTCAAGTGTACTGCCTTGCTAGGCTGTGCCTGTAATGCCTAGATAGGGAGTTTGCTAGGTTTTGAGACGCTGCCCATAATTGAGTCCACTGTGCACCGAATGAGGCTGACATGAAATGAAAATTCATCCTATCTATTTTCTAAATGCCTGCCACGTTTATATACCATCCTGATCTTATCAAAAAAAAAAAAGTACTTATTTTGTGAGGTGGTGTAATTTGAATAGAAATATGCTTTTTGTTTTTTGAAAAAGCTAATCTTTGATAGTCCTTCCCTAATCATAGCTGTTAATGGTGTGTAAGCAGATTGTACAAATTCATACGAATAAGCCTCCGATTCACGAAATGTAAAGTGCCTGTGTTTGTTATCTGCCTCCACTTTTGAGTGCAGTAGCCACATCACAAAATCCAATCAACAACTGATACATAGAACCCTTTTCCTTTTTCAGTAATCCATTTCACTTGTATACACATCTCAGTATGTAGCAAGAGATCTGTCACCACTTCTGTTTCATTATGACTTGAAGATATGCTTTATTTCTGTTGCCTCAGACAGGGTTTGTAAACGGCTGCCAATGAAATGAACCATTTGTGACTGCTTTGCAGCTCTCAGATGACTGCAGCTAATAATGCGGCGTAGTGTTTAAACATCTGAGGTGGCTCAAACCCCAGCTGGGTTGATTCAGGAACGATAATCGTTGTGCCCTTGATCAAAACACTTAACCTCAGGTTAGTCCAGGATGACCGGCCCAGAAATAAGTGAACTGTAACTGTAAGCGAACTTGGAAGAAGCCTGCATAACTAATAAGTCAATGAATAACTGTCTGCTGTTCAAGCGCTCTTGAGGAATACGTGAACATATTTGAGAAAGGTTACGAGTTGTGACGAGTATCAGGAATGTGCTGTCGTGTCTGGATTCCTGCTCCACGTTTTACTTCACAGTCATCCTGCATCGAGTGTATGAAGAGGCTTGAACTCAAAGGTGAACAAGGTGTCAGTATCAGTGTTCAGTATCACATGGTTCTTCAGAAATCATTCTAATATGCCAATAAACATCTCAAAAAACAATAACAATTATTAAAACAGTTTATCTAAAACAAATAATCTTCTTAAAACAATTGTTTAAAAAATTTTCTTTAAAAAAATTTCAAAAAAAAAATTTTATTTTTTTCTGTCTTCATTTCTTTTTAAATAGTAATCTTTTGTAACTTCATAAATGCGTTTGTCTATTTAATGGATTCTTGCAGAATAAAAACAATTTCTTTAACAAAAATCAAATTTTGAACAGTAGGTAATGTTTGTTAAATGTAAAATGTCCTTTACTTATGGTACTGACTTATTTATAAACTCTTACTAATTTTTAACTTTTTCTCTCAAGACCTTTACTATTTATCTTTCTTTACTGTTTATTTAAGTCCTCATTCACATTAGTGGATAATACACACATACATTTATGGTCTGAAGATTTGGTTGAGATGACAGTGGTCTGTATGAATGGAGTTCTGCCACCCTGAGAAACTCCCAAAATGTCTGTTGTGGGATGTTTCACATGTTTGTGTGAATGCGTCCCTGCTGTTTCTCTCCTAATTGGCTCTCATGGGACTCTATCATGTGTCTCTTTCTCTGTGCTGATTCCTGTAGTGGACACCTACTGCACATATTACACTAAAAACGCTGGGTTAAATACAACCCAGTGCTGGGGGTAAATATGGACAAGCAATTGTTAAATTGATTAACCCAAACCCAACCTTATTAACACAAACCCAACCTTCTGGGTAGTAACCCAACCTTCTGGGTAGTAACCCAACTGCTAGGTCAAAACAAACCAGTTGCTGGGTTTGTCCATATTTTACCCAGCACTGGGTTGTATTTAACCCAGAATTTTTTTTTTAGAGTGTACAGCCGTACTGTTGCACTATTCTCTAATTCAAGAGCAATGCATGTTTGATTGCTAAAGAAGCCTTTCTTCTTTGAATATAACCCTCCAGGTGTACAGCCCAGCGAGTATGATGTGCTATTCAGCCCCAAGGTGTCCTAATATCAGCTGTCGTCCTTGTTCAGACAAGAGTCAGGCTGCAGAATCTAAAGCTCACACGAAGACTTAAACCCAAAGTATATTTCAGTTTGGTGCAGGCAGTTTGCATATGCATAACTAACACACAACTGAATGACTTCTGACTGCTGCTTCTGCAAATTGCTGTTTGTGTGAACTTAATGACCTGAACCCACTCGGAAATAATGAAGAAACTTTACGCACTAGTCGACTAACTGATTGTTTGGTGACAAGTCGACTGTCCTAACTGATCCCTGCACATTTGCAAGCTTCTCTGACCTCTCTCTCTGAGTCTCAGTGTGATGAAAGAGGCCATTGATTTGGCAGCCTTTGGTGTCTAAGACTGAAAGGATGAGTTACTGCAGGTCATGTGATGTTGCAGTGACCTGTGCTGCTTACAGAGGGATCAGAAGGAATTTAACCATTCTGATTCTGATTCCTCTTTAACGATTTAGGTTCCTAAAAAACCATACTCAAAACCAAAAAATGAAACACATTAAGAATTGTAATCCAACAAATGGCCTTAACTTCATATCAAATGTCAATCCAGCTCATTAGAATAATTTGTTCAGGAATCAGTCCTGTGCGTTTCACACTGTTTTCTTCAATTTCACACTGCAATTCAAAAAGACTCTTAATGCAAGAAAACTGCTAGCTATGTTTCCATCCATGTATTTGGGTTAAATTTTGGCAGGCGTCGCTTAAACAGATCACATAACAAACCAAAATGTGCAAAAAATAATAAAAATTAAACAATCAATATAAACTCATACAATTAATTCCACACAAATAATTAACATCAAAAAACACACACACAAAAAATGCTGGATTAACAACCCAACTTGGGTTATTTGTTTATGTTATTTGCAAGGCCAAAGGCAGGATTTCTATGCAACCTGAATTGCACCTGGGCCGCCAATTGATGCAAATAACTAATAATATTGTTAATATATGTTGCATGTCCTAAAATAATAACATTTACAGTCATTTATATATATTTATAAATGAAATAGTGAATGTTTACTGTTTCATTGCCATTCTAGGGCTGAAGAGTGGTCACCAAATCATGATTGGTGTCTTTAGTGCGCGATGTCTAAATCGCTCATAGCATATATATCCGCTATATGACCTCCCGCAGTATGCCATAGGTTCACACTTATCTGTGATGCGCCTTTTTAGCCCATGTTAACCAATCAAGTACGTATCACACTGCACGTCAATTATAATTTAGAAATAAAATGTGCGAAAATAATTACACACACATGAATAAGAGGAGTTAAGTGCCCAAACATCTACGCAAACGTTAAAGAGAAGACACGTGGTTTATTGCGCGCACTTTCTCGGGCGAGAGCCGTGTGTATCTGAGCAAGCGCGTAAAATTATGTGACAGAGCCAAAGAAATGTGCATAGTTGCGTAAGAACAGTTCGCGCTCGCGCATTAAAAGTGCTTTCACGTTACAAAAATGCGCTCTCCTCTGCTGCTTGAGCTTCTGAACTGCTCAAACCATACTGTATACGCACTGCAAAATTTTTTTCGGAGTACGTGTGATAACAATATAATGTATAAATAAATGCTATTTAACACCTGACCACCGCTACAATTATGAGCTCTATTCAAATTCTTGAAAAAAAAAAAAAAAAAGTCACCTGGACCTATCAATAAGTTTATATTTATCCGTTTTGCCATACGGGAGAAATTTTGTTACCCTTTACTAATAGTGTTATTTTGACTGTGTTTCTAGGAGATGTTACAACTGTGATACGTCTGTAATGGGTTTTCTTTTGGAAATATGTTTCAAATCATCCTGACATTTATGACTGTAAAGAGCATATCTGTGGTGTCAAAATATGTGTTTGGCTCGAATCGCAAAATTGATCAAAGATTGCCGCGATAGGTTTTTTTTTTGTCCATATCGCACAGCCCTAGGTCCAATGCTCAACAGTAACAATCTAATTCTGCTACTGAAGTTAAACCCAACAATAGCGGGGTCAGTTAATTTTTTTTTTTTGCGGCACCGCGCAAACCATATATGTTTGGTTGTGTTGGGCACTGGACTTGACGTGACGGTTGCCGTGACCACTGGTTCAAATCATTTTTACAGTTATGCTGTCAGTACGAATTCATTGCAAGGACTGTTACTATTAGTCAACACTTGTAGGCATCTGTTTTATGCTGTCCTGGATTTGTCACTACTGCCGCGCATGGCATCCACAGGCCTAGACACCATATTAAAATGGGTTTTGTTGTATTTTGCTGCGCCGCTCGTGTCCAGTGTAGACATGGTGTAAAGGAAATGCTGTGTATGGGCTGGCTTGAAGGCAATTTGACTCCCATATTAACATAGCCTTACTTTCACTAAAAAAAAACATGTTTACAGCGGTTCAATGCTATATGCTATAAATACCGAATTCTATTGCAACTGTTACTATTATCACACTTGTATACAAAACTTTGTATTTTTAAAGTTTGCATAATAGAGGGTGTGGTGAGTGACACGTGCACTACTGGACAAATGGTGCGCAATGGGCGTGGGACCACCAAAGTGGCCGCGGTTTGTCCATTTTCAACCGTCACAGGCGCCTAGACGCTGAAAAGGTCAAAAAAGGAGAGAACTTCAACAGATCATGTGATTTAATAACTTGTCTAAGCAGCAGATCGATCTCATGTGGACAAGACCTCAAACTGCTCAACAGTTCATGTGATTTGATAACTTGTCTAAGCACCAGATCGATCTCATTGCACATCATTTTAATGCCACTATTATTAAGACTTTGTACAAGTTAAAAGAAGTGAAGATTTTGGTCTCTTAAAACTCAAAACTGTTTTAGTCTCAAATGTTTTATGCAGTATTCCAATTTTGCAAGTTTGCACTTGCAACATTGGATGAAAACCTAGCTACTGTCTGATGATTATTTTGGGTCATAACTATAATGATAATACAGGTTATAGCTATAAAGTTTTAATTATCGCTCTAATTCTGAGAAGAGCAACAGCTATAACAATAACAACAGCAAAACTGCGTTCACTTTTAGACAGTGACTAAAAACATTGATGACCAGTCATAATCTGCTTGATTTCAAAGAGCTCAAACATGTGAAGTGTCATGTTAAAAACTGCAGTGTGCATTTATAATAAACACAACATAGAGTTGCTAGTTATTGTTCTGGGAGTAAATAGGCCTTTAGTCTTGTGTTTTGTCCACACTGACATTCAAATGCACATTTGAGAATTATTTAATGGAGCAAAATGACATGAAAATAATTTGCTTCTAGAATTTTTAGACCAGCTAATGAAAACGATTCATTAATTTGTTCAAACTTCTATGCCTAATGTGCAAGTTGCACCCAGTGTAGGCACATTTGACGACAACTCTTCAAACTTCCCTGTTTTGTGGGTTATTTTTGAGTGTATGAAGTAAACACTGGTGAGAGGCAGTGTGCAGACAGCTGCCATCTGATTGTCAGCTATGAGATGTTGTTTAATGTTGCCCTTTATGCTGTAAGCTTTGTGCAATCTTGTGGGTATAAAATACTGTTGTTGGCAAACTAACAGACCAATATGCTACACAGCACAAACAAATATTGGAGTAAAATTTAAAATAATAACACTAGGTATTAAATGAATTATATTTATCTAAAATATTTAATCATATTTGTTTCACTGAGCTCACTGCAGTGTATTCTGGGATTGCCTTCTTCACAATACTGCCTTTCTTGTAAAACAGCCTTCAGCTTTCTGAACTAGTCTATACTGCCTACATAGGCAACTCACTGTATTTTGCAGCAAAGCTGTTGGCTTGGAGCTTGAAAGTCCAAACAGCTCCAGTTAAAGAGGCGCACTGGTGCTGTATGGTCTGACACTGGTCTGGGGCTGCTGGTCACTCCTCTTCCATTGTTTTTCTCCAAAGTTTGTAGGCCTGCAACTCAAAAAATATTAAAGATGTCTTAATGCCCTTTTAGTTATTGGGTCTTAACAAGCTTTCCTTTTTGTATCTTCATTTTAAAGGTGCTATACTGGTTCGGTTCCAGAGATACTGGAATTTCAATAAGGCTCCATCAGTAAATCATTTAATTGTACACATTTTCAGTGGTCAAAAACCAAATGTGAGTCACTTTGCATAAAAATGATGGAATGTCCGGAGAACAAATAGTGTTGAAACTAGAGATGTATCTCATTTACTTCTGTCAAAGCAACTGCATTGAACATACCTGTCTGAGTGCCATAAATATTCTTTTCCAAGGTTTGCATGCCTATAACTCAAGAAGTATTAAAGGTATCGCAATAAGATTTTAGATTCTAGTTCTTAATAAACTTTTCTTTTGGAAACTTCATTTTCAAGGTCCTACATCATTCAGTCCCAGAGATATGGCCATCTCAATGAGGCTCCATTTCCAGATTGTTGAAACTTTAAGCAATGTGTCGACACGAAGTACAGCTGTAACTTTTTAGCCAGTGTATAACGACAGACATTGTTTTGTTGCCTAGCACCAAATTTAGTAGCATACATGAGTGATTTACTCTACTTGCAATTGTTAAGGGTTTGTGGTAGCAATGACTGTTACCAAGCAGAACACATGGTTACACAAATAATTACATGCCTCGGCAAGTGTGTAATGAAAAAAATTCATTTAGAAACATTTAAAACCCATGTGCACTAGACAGATTTTTGCGTTTCACATTATTTTCTCCACTGTGGTGCCATAGAAACCATTTCTCCCAAATATATTTAAGCTATAGTAGACAAAGTAGTTGGCATTCCTAATTGACGTGGTTATTGGATGACTAGTCCACCATCTGAATATGGATGAAGTAGACATCAGGCATATCAGGCTGACTCTGAGAGCTTTTCTTTTTTAGCAAAAACATGGAGAATCCTCCAATGATGAGACTAAATTTAGCGCAAATTACAGAAACTCTGTCAAAAGCTTCTTCATTTGGCTTCAAGCTGCGTCAGTGCTGGGACAGACGCCCAGTGCCATTGGGATTTCAGTAAATCAATGTCTGGCACTTGCGCTCTGTTGAGTTTAACAGTAAGACCATCACTTGCCCCGATCTTATTCACAAACAATCATATGTCTCCAGTCGAGCATTACACTGAGATGTGTGCAGTTATGTGGTTTGCTGAAGAAACGTGTAGTATAATGGAGTTGTTTAGGACTGTGTGGCCACATGCTTCAAGTCATTGTGTTTGTGCTCAGCGCTGGAGTATCGCTGGCAGGTGTGCTGATAAGGCTTTTCTCATGCTGTTCTTAAGTTTGCTTCATTCTGCACACACCAGTGTTTAGGACACAGTGTTCGCACTGTCATTCTGCATGTGATGAAATCTGTTTGTTCAGATTGTGTACATCATCTGCAAAACAAACAACATAAAAACAACTTAAACAAAACTACCTTCCCACAAATCTCATATCTAAATCTTATAAAATATGTGTCAAAGGCCAAAAGGGGGTTTGAAGCATTAAAACAACAAAAGTTGAATACAGCTTTGAATGTTTGTTTTTCTTCGCAGATTAGAATGTGTTGCGTTTAATTGAAATAAATGTTTTTCTGAAAATCATATATTTTTTTACAGTGAAGGCACCAACTAAAATGTTATTCAGTGTAACAATATTTCATATACCAAAAGGGATATACCAAAAAGTCATGCAAATTATATATCAAAAATAAATAAAAATAAAATAAAATACTCAAAATTATAATTAAATTAAAAATAAAAATTCAATCATCTGTCATTAATTACATTTTAATGTCGTTCCAAATCTGCAAGACCTTCATTCATCTTCAGGACACATATTAAGGTATTTTTGATGAAATCCAAGAGCTTTCTGACCCTCCATAGACAGCAGTGGAACTGAAATGTTCAAGGCCCAAAAAGGTAGGAAGAACATTGTTAAAATAGTCCATGTGACATCTGTGGTTCAACTGAAATGTTAGGACGCTACGAGAATACTTTTTGTGTGCGAAAAAAGAAAAAAAAAGACTTTATTCAGCAATTCTTCTCCCCTGTATTATTCTAATGTTATTTTCATTCATATTTATATCACATAGTAATGTGCAGCAAAATGTAGTAATAAACAGCTAAATTTACTATGGCTGCGTATTGATATAGAATTTATTTTTCGATTCGATTATGATTCTCATGCATTTAGGCACATGTCCATTTTTCTTAAACTAAAATATACAGGAAACCCTTTCACATGGTGCATTACTGTAACCGTGCATTCACATCGCCCCCATCAAGAACGTCAAAGGGTCTGGAACTCATTCATTTTCAATGTGAGCTGGCGGCGAGCAGCGGCATGGCGCATCTTGGATGTTGAGGGCGACGAGGAGGTCAACTTTATGGTAATGAGCTATGACGCGGTTCAGCAGCAACCAATCGGAACGTAGAAGTCCACTGCTTGAGAGGATTCCAGAGAACGCAGCCCTGTAAACTTTGGTTCCGACCACATTAGTTCCCAAGCAAAATGGAGGAGAGAATGAAAATGATTATTGCTGTGTCTGGTTTCCCAATTATATACGACGTGTCCTTGTTTGCGTACAGGAACACTGATGTGTGGACCAAGGTGTCTGAGATTGTTGGTGTTCCTGGTGAGTTGCTGATGTGCATTAACGTTATATATTTTCTGAAAATAAATGGGAATTTCATGCTAACTTGAGCGCCAGAGCATGCAAAACCGTGTTACTGCTGCAGAATATTTCTGACATATTGACACATATTGGATTAAACGAAAAATAGGTGTTGTAGAGAGCTGGGACGATTTTTTTTTTTTTTTTTGTTATTTTTTTACATCTGATGGAGATCATAGGTGTATGTCACATATTTTAAAATATAAGCAGTTAGGGCTGCACGATTAATCGAATGCGATTAATCACGATTCTACAAGGAAAAACAAAAGTGTTCTATAACTGGTCTTCCCTGTGGTATTGTCAACAAATTGCTTAGCTGGAAAAGATAATGATAAACGTCATTAGGCTTAAATATATATACAGTCAGTGGCACATATTTCAGACATTTCATGCATGCAAACAAGCTATTCTGAATTGTGGGTAATGAGGTGTTTATATTGAATATGTGTTTTCTGTTGTCTTTTCACTAGCGGATGAGTGCAGAAAAAGGTGGAAGTCTCTTAGAGACACCTACAGAAGAGAGAGAAGGAAGGAGTCAGAGAGGAAGAGGAGTGGAGCAGGTGCAGTGTTTGGCCATGGCACTACAGTAGAGTCATGGGCTTCCTCAATCCTTTCCTAGAAGATAGAATAACTGCCAGTAATATGGTAGTGGGGTTTGGGAAACCCTGATTTCAGAGGAAAGAGAAGATGCCATGGCCGGGCACAGTCAGGCAGAACAGACAACACACACACAGTCAGCAGTGTGAGGCGAACCAGCTGAGTGAGAGCCCGAGCCAGTTCAGCCTTCAGGTTCAGAAAGGACCATCAAGCCCAAGCCAGTCCAGCGTTCAGGGACAGACAGGGCACTCAAACAAGAGAAAGAGAGCACACGGCAGCACAGAGTTTGAGGAGAGGATGCTAACAGCTTTGGATGCTGTGAGTAGGAAAGCTAGCACTCCTCAGGAGGACAGTGACAGTTTATTTTTTAAAAGCCTCCTGGAGGACTTCAGGACGCTGTCATTGAGGACCAGGCAGGATTTAATGTTCCAAATTCACAAGCTAGTGTATGAAGCAAAATGTCTGAAGGCTGGACTCTCTGAACACTGGGGAGAGAGTAACGGGGGGCAGCTGACAAGTCTGTAAGGGGTGTTAGTACGCTTATTTCCCTCGCAGACGTGTCAGCTGCACCTTGTACCTTCTTCCTCAAACCCAATAAGCCTTGTATAAAAGTATTTGCTCTAACAGTGTTCTAAACTGTTCTGTATAAAAGTGTTTGCTCCAACAGTGTTCTAAACTGTTCTGTATAAAAGTGTTTGCTCCAAGTGTTCTAAACTGTTCTGTATAAAAGTGTTTGCTCCAACAGTGTTCTAAACTGTTCTGCATAAAAGTGTTTGCTCCAACAGTGTTCTAAACTGTTCTGTATAAAAGTGTTTGCTTCCGACTGTTCAACATAAAAGTGTTTGCCTAAGTGTTCTAAACTGTTCTGCATAAAAGTGTTTGCTCCGACAGTGTTCTAAACTGTTCTGCATAAAAGTGTTTGCTCCAACAGTGTTCTAAACTGTTCTGCATAAAAGTGTTTGCTCCAAAAAAATTATAAAATTTGAATGAACACTTTGGACATTTTTGAACATTTCTGGTTATGTGTTTTATATTACAAATCGATCATATTCTACCATACCATGTTGAAAATGTATAGGGGACCCATGTGAAAAAAAAAACATACTTCCATAATGTACTTAAAATGCTCCATTTTCACACACTAATTTTGTACTTAAAGGGGTCATATGACGCGATTTCAAATTGTCTTTTCTCTTTGGAGTGTTACAAGCTCTTGGTGAATAAAAATCTGTAAAGTTGCAAAGACTAAAGTCTCAAATCCAAAGAGATATTCTTTATAAAAGTTGATACTTGTCCACGCCCCCCCTGAAACGGCTCGTTCTAACACACCCCCACATATCTACGTCAGTATGTGGGAAGATTTGCATAACGTCGCCCAGATGTTCACACAAAGAAAGAAGGCGTACCTTTTATTGTACCTTAACGTTGTAGTATTGTTGTTGCCGCCACTGCCATGTCGTATAGACGCTGTGTGTTTCACTGTGAAAGCGAAAACTACTTTGTTTGGCCTTCCAAAAGAGGACGATATCCGCTTCGTCATGCCCGGGGCTGATCCGTGCTGGTCGCTGAGAAAATACATCAACTTTGCACTGTTGATTGCAGAATGGGCTTATACTGTGGACGAAACGGAGTCCAGCCTGGGGTCGTCACATGTGGTTGCTGCAAGCACAAGGTACGCTAAACTAGAATCCGCCGTCCGCGCCGTTCTCAAGCCGCCCACCTCTGCTCATTCTAAGCCGGCCGCAGCTCACTCTAGGCCGCGGTGAGTGACGCTGTGTTGTTGAGAAAGCGAAACTACTTTGTTTTTGCCTTCCAAAAGAAGACACAACTAGAAATCATGTTTATAATGGGTTTTATGTTTATGTCTCGTCGCTCCGACCGGACAGGGCATCACAATATGTTAAGAGGCGTAACATTTCCGTCACACGCTTGAGGCATTCAGCCAATCACAACGCGGTGGACAGCTGGCCAATAACAGCACACCTCGTTTTTCAGAGAGATGAGCCTTGTAAAAATCGACGCATTTCAGAAGGCGGGGCATAGAGGAGAAACAATAATGTACAGTATGTGGAAAATAATGTTATTTTTTTTTTTTTTACCTTAAACCGCATAAACACATTTCATTACACCGAATACACAAAATAATGTTCTTTTTAGCAGCATGATATGATCCCTTTACTATACTAAAAATTCTGATTTAGTAAGGCAAGGCAAATTTATTTATAGAGCACATTTCATACACAATGGTAATTCAAAGTGCTTTACATAAAATAAAATATTAAAAATAAAAAAATTATCACAACAATAAAACAAGGAATTTAAAAACTTTGAAAATGATTTAAAAATTGATTTAAGAGGTTTAAAATGAGTTTAAAGCAGATAAGAATATAAAACGATTATACATAAAATATAGTGCAATCAGTTAGGACATTGCACAGTGCTCATTCAATAAATGCACAGCTAAACAGATGAGTTTTGAGTCTGCATTTAAATGTGACTTATTTTAGCACATCTGATCTCCTCTGGAAGATCTAGTGGTCTGTTAGGTTTATATTCAGTGAACATATCTGCTATGTATTTAGGTCTTAGGCCATTGAGTGATTTATAAACAAGTAAAAGTACTTTAAAATCAATCCTAAAGTGGAAGCCAGTGGAAGGACCTGAGGACTGGTGTGATATGCTCATATTTTCTGGTTCTAGTCAGAATCCTGGCAGCAGCGTTCTGGATGAGCTGCAGCTGTCTAATGGTCTTCTTGGGAAGGCCTGTGAGAAGACCATTACAACAGTCCACCCTGCTGGTGATAAAGACATGAACAAGTTTCTCCAAGTCTTGACTGGAAACAAAACATCCAATTCTTGCAATGTTTTTGATATGATAGTATGCTGATTTAGTTACTGCTTTGACATGACTACTGAAACTAAGGTCTGTCTCCAGAATCACACCAAGATTCCTGACTTGATTTTCAGTTGTTTGTCCCCTAGAGTCAAGGTTTGCATTCACCTTGAGAACTTCATCTTTGCTTCCAAATGCAATGACTTCAGTTTTTTCCTTGTTTAACTGAAGAAAGTTCTGGCACATCCAACTGTTAATTTCATCAGTGCATTGGCAGAGGGAGTCAGTGGGGCTGTAGTCATTTGGCGATAAGTCTAGGTAAATCTGGGTATCATCAGCATTGCTGTGATAGGCAATTTGGTTATTTCTCATTATTTGACTTAGTAGGAGCATAAAAATCCTAAAAAATATCAATTCAACAATCCATCCATCTTCAACTCCTCAAGTCAAGGACGTCCACTTAGACTTATGCTCTCCTATACTCACATAATAACCTCTCCCTTCTAAGTATGACCTGAACCATTTGATTACCATCCCCGTAACCCCGACCCAGTTTTACAGTCTCTCTAGTAGTATGTTATGATTGACAGTGTCAAACGCAGCACTAAGATCTAGTAATACCAGCACCCATAATTTGCCAGAATCAGAATTTAAGCAAATATCATTTATTATCTTAATGAGCGTTGTCTCTGTGCTGTGATGTGGTTGGAAACCAGATAGAAAATTGTCCAGGTATCCATTTGAGTTTAAGTATTTGTTCAGCTGATTAAAGACTACCTTTTCAATAATTTTGACTATAAAAAGGAAGATTTGATATTGGTCTATAGTTGCTCAGTATTTGCTTAAAGTTTGGAAAAGCCCCAAAAAGAAGTGAGCTATTCACCACTTCTAAGAGATCTGCTTCTAAACAGTTAAACACCCTTTTGAAAAAATATGTGGGAAGTGTGTCAAGATAGCAGGTTGACGATTTCAGGTGCTGTACCATTTTTTCCAAAATTTTGCTATCAATTTCTTCAAAAGCAGACATAGTATCTTCTTTTTAATATTGCAGTCGAATCTGTCTGACCTCTGCATAAGTTGGGGATGTGCTAATCACCTTCCTGATATTATTGATCTTCTCAGAAAAGAAGGAAGCAAACTCATTGCATTTGCTGTCGGAGACAAGCAATCTGACTTGGGGGGGTTTGTCAGTCTCTCAACAGTAGCAAAAAGATTTTAATTTTTATAAGTCACTATAAAAAAGTCTTTATAACAAAGTCTATCTACACATTAAAAGCATGAACACTAAAATCATAAATGAATCCTAAAAACATGCTATAGTGAATTTCAAGTTTCATCTTCAGCCACATCCACTCCGCTTTTCTGCATTGTCTTTTCATAGTCTGTGCTGCTGTTCATTTTCTCCAAGCTGATTTCTACAAAGGTTAGTAGTTCTTAAGATATTCTTAAGAACATCTAATTGGACTCAGCTGTGCTATTATGAGACACCACAAATATGAACTAAAATGTGCTTTTAACGTACCATCTCCGTATTAAAAAAATTATTTAGTTACCACTTTTGTAACGTTACCCTTCTTGTGGTCAGTCCGCACAAGATCAACAAGCTTGTGTGCTTTGTGGCCCCTTTAAATATAAGATAAGTATTCGATCTACGTCAGAGCGTCAACGAATCTTTCCACAGCATTGTTGGCAGGGCAGCCAGAGTGATTTTTGATGCTCTCAATGGTGGCGGTGTGAACGCACAGTAATATTTACAGATTCAAATGAATAGCAGAACTATAAAATTGCAGTTTACTTTTCGATATAATTAACACAAAATCTGAGTTGTATACAAACATTTATATTGCAAGTATGTTTTTATGTCAACTTTCTAGTGATATAATTATGTTTCTACATCAAATTGTTGTTGAAATGTAAACATAGTGCAAATATTTAGCAGATCGCTCCTTTTTAGAGTTAGTTTTTTAACTATCAAACTATGGGCACAGAATGGCATTCCTGAGGTAAATGTAACATTGTTCACAAGCTGTTTTATTTGGTGTCTTTACGTGTTTAAAACACTGAGTGATTATATGACACATGATACATTTCAGCAAGTTGTACTGTTTCTATCAACACCTTCTGATGTTCATTCATGTGTATGTCATACTGTAACTAGTAGTTGGTGATTGTTCACATGCTGCTTGAATAGAGGTGGCCACAGTGATCTGACATCAGTGACATGCCAAATTAAAGAGCACCAAAACTATACTTACTGTTTGAATTGCGTAAAATTTTTCAATAGACTCAAAAGTAACAAGGAACAATGCACAATTCAGTTGGGGGATTGAAGGCATGCTTTTGTTTAATACACCATTTAACAACAGCTTTGCACTTCAGCTAATGATTTCCCACAATGAAACACCCAATAACTCTTGCTTAATGCAGTAAATCTTAATGCTCCTAAAATATGCCACAGTAAGATAATGGCACTGAGTGTATTTTTGTGTTGGCCTGTCTCTCACCCAAACCTTCTTCTGTGAATCACTATCCTCATTACATACCTCTGATTCCTGCCACTAAATGACGCTAAAAATAGCCACGACTGGAGCCAGGGAAACAACAAATGAGAAACAAAACAAACACATGGTGCCTCTGGGCTCCCTGAAACGTCAGCAAGTTTGTTCTCAGAGTGTGAATCATCCATCTGTTCCTCCTCTGAGATTAAAGTTTGATCCTATTTTCTCATTTGCGCTGATGTGGAGAGATCTGGTATGACACCTCTGATTTATTTACTCCATTTTCTTCTCAGCAGAAACACAGGCGGTCGAAGTTGCCCGACCACAATGGGCAGGAGCAGAAGATGCACCCTGTGGCCTTTGAGAGGCCAAACGCCCTGTCAGGGGTAAACCACGGCCAGTCGAGGCAGCGCCAGGATCAGCCCGCCATCACCACCATCATCAGAAGGGGGTCTAAATGGAGAAACAAGCCCTCTTTGAAGGACAAGAATCTGGGCGGACCGGAAGATGGAGTGGCCGCCCATTATGATCCCTCAAGCAGCCGTAACTTCAGTGACACACGGGCAGGGGAAATGGCCAAAATCCATCTAGTAGCACCAGGAGAACCGGGTAGCGTTGAGGGTGCTCCTCAAGTCCCAAGCAGTGACTTTGTGCCCAAATGTGAGATCTCGGGCAAGGACGCCCTGTCTGCCCTCCACCGTGCGGGTTCACGGCAGTGCAGACAGGAGATCGCCAACATCGTGTGCCAGCACCAAGCGGGACAGCTCATGCCTCAGTCTCTGCCTCAGTTTTGCCCACAGCATGGTAACTGCATTCCTTCAATCATTATACCCACATCCAGTCATGCTTAAAATTTGACATGTAGAATTTGTTGGTTTTCTCCCTGTCCATCTTTAGTGATCTCCAGTGCGGTCCAGCATGCAGATTTCACTGACACTGACCTCTCCAAGGTGGAGAACCCAGTCAGGGTGGTCTTCATGCTGGTGGTTCATGGACGAGCAGTCCGACAGTTGAAACGTCTCCTCAAAACCATCTATCACAAAGACCACTTTTATTACATCCATGTGGACAAGGTAAGTTAGCAACCAACAGGTTTTTTTTCCCATTGAGATATCACTGAAAACAAAAATTTACTCAGAATTTGTATGTGTCTAAGAACAGCCTCATGAGCCATAAATTCATTATAACAAGGGTCTCGGTTTGAGCAATTTTTTTTGCCGCAAAATCCAGCAGTTTCAGTAGGAGTTTCGAGTGAAGGTGAAATATTTCTCACACAGATTTCACCACGTTTAAGTTGGTCATGTGGATTGAAGCTGTTTGGATTGAAGTGGCTTCTGTGTGAGCTGTGCTTTATACATTGCTACATTTTTAACAATAGACAATGGAACATTTTCTGGCTAAGTTTTGCTGAAATTTCCCTAACATGACTTCAACTTAAGGCTATGTTTACACAACAACGATGTAATCAAAAACAGAAAAAAATTTCCCTTGCATTTTTAAAAAGTTTCACGTATGCACGACAACGTTTTTTTAAAACAATTTGCGTTATCCGTGAAAACGGCCAAAAACGCTGTATTACGTATGCCAGGCCAGTAGTTGGCGCTGTCACCTTGTTGGTAAACAGTCCCTTTAGGGAAGTGACGATTATATGTTGTATATGATGCCTCTCCGCTTTTGGTTGTAATATTGGGGAAGTAAACCCACACTTTGCTGAAGAAGTGTTAGCAAACTCTTAAACAGCAACAACAGTGCCATGTACTCCACCATTGTTGTGTATGTTTGTTCGCGCTTGCCTTTAAAGTCAACACGTACTGTGCAGGTCTGCATACCTAACATGTACTGCACACGCGTTTTCAAAGATTTCTGTTTTGGGTGTTTACACAGAAATGATAATGGTGCCTTTTCAAAAACTTGCACTTTGAAACCCGTTTTCAAAAATGTGCATTTTCAGTCCACAAAACACTTTTGTTGTTTAAACGCACAGGCAAAACACATAAAATTTCCCCCTTTTTTCTCAAAAAACAACATAAAAACCTCCTAAAACAAAAAAAAAACTAAAATGTTTAGACAAAACCACAATAGAAAACTTGAGATTTTAAACTTTTTGAAAGAGTCAATGAAAAGCTGGCTCATAAGAGTGGGACTTGCTTACATTCTCTGCTGTGCTGTGTAGAATCAGTGGGTAGATGGGTTGCATTTGCAGATCATGACATTTTCTTCAGAATGCTGACATAGAAATCACTGTAGATTCAGCAGTGGTGAAACAACGTTGACATTTTAATGTCAACAGTGGTTTCAGATTTATTTATTTTTGTGAAGAATGAGAGCTGCTTTCCGAAGATATATTCCAGAACAAACAACTGGGTTATATTATAAAAAGTACTAAAATATGCGTATTTTATGTCATAAAGAGTGGTTAGTGTCCTCAAGGTTGGGTTTCATATAAGAATGCACCAAAATTTTTGGTAAAACTTTAGTATAGGGACCAACTCTCACTATTAACTAGTTGCTTATTAGCATGCCTGTTATTAAAATATTGGCTGTTTGTTAGTGCATATGAATCACATATTCTGCATGACCATATTCTACATCCCTAATCCTACCCTATACCTAAACTTAACAACTACCTTACTATTAAGCAGCAAATTAGGAATTTGTTGATCCTAAAGTCGTAGTAAATTGTTCGTTAATAACGAGAATTTGACCTTAAAATAAAGTGTAACCAAATTTTTTAGTTGACGAAAGAAAATCTTTTGAAAATCTTGACTTGAAATATGACCTGACACTACAACTTCAAAAGATCGAAAACCAGAGGTTTGAAGAAAAAGCAATGACCACAAAATATTATCTAGATTTAATAAAATGATATGTAAATTTTGGTTGATTGTTATAGTTTGTTAAAAAAAAAACAACAACAACAAAAAAAAAAACAGCTCGTTTACATTTGACATTCACAGATTGAAGTCAAAATTCAAACACAACTGCAAACTCAGTTTACATTGTTTTCCTATTTATGCAGACAATTCAAACACTTGAAAACACAGAATAAATAATTGCATTTATATATGCTCATACATGCTCAATGTCAGAAAAACAAGACCTCTTGTAAAGTATCTCTAAAATCAATATTATACTGATCAGTACTGACACATGCAGTTACAGTCTAAAAATGTAAACAAATATTTTAGCATTTTAAAATTGTTGGGGTCTATGTTATTGTCAAGTCACACCAATTACACAGAGTTTGCGTATATTTATATTTCACACAATACTTTTTATATAATTAGCATTGGTTTCAGGTTTTGGCTCAGGTGGTCCAGTATGCTTGGTTTCAGCCGAGATTTTGGTTTTGATTCACTGCAAACCACACCAGTTCAAACCAACCTTAGTCCAGCCAAACTTATCATGGGATAAAGCCACTTTGACCCAAAATGAACTGAATAGTTCCACACCAAATGCTTTAGTACCCTTAAAAACAGCCCTATGGATCTGTGTTTTTATTTGAGCTGAAGTGTTAGAGAAGCTCAGGGGCCATCAGCTCACAAGCTGGAGAACCAAGGCTTGTGTGTAGAGCTGAAGTTTGTCAGCCTGTTGCTGGAGGAGCACTTCTCTTACACCCTGATACAATTTGGCACAACATCTGCTCAGTCTCTTCCTCTCTATAATCCTGTCTTGTCTGATTTTAGTGTTTCATTCGAAGCCATTTCAGGTTTTAGCCTCTTAAAAGTAAAGTCTTTTAAAGCTAAACTGAATTCTGACAAGAAATCTTCCCGCTCCCAGCAGCAGAACCGTTATGACAGCTAGAACTGCGCTACCGCAGTAACATGATTTGAAATATTTAACTAATCATTTACCCAGAAGTGAAAATTCATGATATACTCATCTTCAAGACCATTGGCGATGATTGAAGACTGTTATATTGTGCCTTGCAGCGTTCAAACTACATGCATCGGGAGGTGCTGCAGATGGCAGAGCTCTACCCCAACGTGAGAGCTACACCCTGGCGCATGGTCACCATCTGGGGTGGGGCCAGTCTGCTGAAGGCCTACCTGCACAGCATGCATGACCTGCTGTCCATGCTAGACTGGAAATGGGACTTCTTCATCAACCTCAGTGCCACCGACTTCCCCACCAGGTCAGCATCGCCTTAAAAAAAAGAGGATAATAAAGTCAGTTCTACTGCAGTTTTTGAAGTCATTTGTTGACTAGACCTGGGGTTCCCTAACTTTTTTGTCATCCGAACCTATTAGACATAAAATATTCAGGCTAGGCTTTAAGTTAATATTTCAATAATTTAACAACACATTTGCATTTTGATGGTTCTCTGATGAGGGTTAATGCTCTAATGACATGCATGTATACAGAGAGTGTATTTTTTAGTAAGTGCTTTCATTGTTTTTATTTGAAAAGTATTTAAACGTAGTTATTATTATTATTATTAGTTTATATAAAAAGACACTACTATTGAAAATTGTACTGTGAAATTAAAAAGAATTATAACTATCATTTTATTTTACACTGTAAGTTAAAATTAGAATTCAATCCCCCAAATTCTTAAACCCCAAAAAACAAAGTCAAAAACTAAAAACATTAAAAATACCATACCAATCCAAAAACCCCGTTTGGGAAACCCTGACAAAAATATGCAAAGCACATTGAGCACATTGCATTCCCAAAGATAAATATAAAAAGGATAGTTCACCCAAAAGTGAAAATTCTGTCATTAATTACTCACCCTCATTTCGTTTCAAACCCGTAACACCTTCGTTCATCTTCGAAACACAAATTAAGATATTTTTGATGAAATCCGAGAGCTTTCTGACCCTGCATAGACCGCAATGGTACTACAACGATCAAGGTCCGGAAACGTAGTAAGGACGTTGTTAAAATAGTCCATGTGACTTCAGTGGTTCAACCGTAATTTTACAAAGCTACGAGAACACTTTTTGTGCGCAAAGAAAACAAAAATAACTTTATACAACAATTTCTTCTCTACCATATCAGTCTTCCTTACTAATATCCTTACTAATGTCTGGGCCTTGAACATGTCAGCTGTGTTGCTGTGTATGCAGGGTCAGAAAGAAAGGATCAGATATCATCAAAAAATATTGAAATTTGTATTCTGAAGACGAACCGAAGTCTTATGGGTTTTCTATTCTATACATTATTAGCTTTTCATTGACTACCTCAAACATTGAAACCCTGGACTAGTCAGTTCAGTTACTAGTTCAGTGCTATCTTCCTGAAGGAGGCAATCCCAAAATGGATTGCTATGAGGTCAGTGAAAAAGCATGAGATGGATTGATGGTACTGATTTAAGAGATACATGCGGAGGGACCTTCCCTTGAGCTTTTGTCTGAAGACGTCAAGTCAGAGCTGCTCTCATTGTGTGCTAGCGTGATGATGATGGCAAATCGGTCTCTTTCTCTCCAATCTGTTTTGGGAGGATTTCTCTAACACATCAGAGCCTTACAATTTCCCAATCCCTCCAGCTGTTGATGCTTTTTCTTTTTTAAAGCAAGCTAAATAAGCCAAATCGGTGTACATGGCCTGATGCACATGTAGACGTTGATACCGACCAAATCCTGTCAGAAGCAGCTAATTCCTTCCAGATGAAGACTTCACCCACGCCAGCCTGCAGTCAGCACTGGGTTTCTGACATAATCCCTCGCTTTTATCTCTTCTCTCCTCTCCTCTCTCACTATCATCTAAAACAGGACCAACGATGAGCTTGTGACTTTTCTCTCCCAGAACCGTGACAAGAACTTCCTGAAGTCTCACGGCAGAGAGAACGCAAGGTAAACTAATTTTAGATTCCACTCTAAGGGTTATTCCAGGTCGGGTAACTTTTTCTGATTTACTGTCTGCATCTAGGGATGCTCTCAATGCATTACAAGATTATCTGCTTTGATTGTGGATGGGGATTATGCAATTTTTTTTTTTTTTTCTTCTTTTTTTTCTTCTTCTTTGGATCAGAGTGAATTCATTCATTGAAATGTTTAAATTAATTCACAGAATGAATCAGACTTAGTTATTGAAGCATCTCTGTTTTGATGATCTCTGTTTTCGTACTCACAAATCATAAGCCTTCAGGAAACTTAATGTCCAAACAGTATGCATTAAAATCATTGTTCTATTCATACTGTTGCCTAATTATGCACAACACATAAAAAACATTTAAAAAAAAAAAAAATACTCATACTCCAAAAACACACACAAAATTTTCTTTTTTTTTTTTTTTTAAATGCTATTTTTTTAAATTCATCAAATAATCCTGAAAATAATGCATCACAGTTTCCACAAAAATATGAAACAGTACAACTTTTTTTACAACATTGTTAATAATAAAAAAATGTTTCTTGAGTATCAAATCAGCATATTTTAATGATTTATGAAGGATCATGTGACACTGAAGACTGGAGTATTGACTGCTGAAAATTCAGCTTTGCATCACAGGAATAAATTACATTTTAAAATATACTACAAAAGAAAATAGCTATTTTAAATTGTAATAATATTTTCACTGTTTTTTTTTTTATTTTAGATCAAATAAATGCAGATTTGGTGAGCACGAGAGACTTAAATTTTTTTTAAAAAAAAACTCTATTTGTGGGTCCGTTATAAATAAGGATGTCTGAGACAATGAAAAGAAAAATATCCTTTTAAATTGTCTAATTATTAAAAAAAAAACCGAATCCTTATTTTCATGTTGCTTTCATATGTTAGAAAAACATGGTGTAATGAGGTAAAAAAAAAAACTTTACTTTACACCTTAAAAATGCATATACAAAAAGTTTTCAAACATTCTTTACAAAAATATTGAATATTTGAATCATGAGGGGAAGTCGTGGCCTAGTGGTTAGAGAGTTTGACTCCTAACCCTATGGTTGTGAGTTCGAGTCTCGGGCTGCCAATACCACGACTGAGGTGCCCTTGAGCAAGGCACCCAACCCCCAACTGGCGCCGCAGCATAAATGGCTGCCCACAGCTCCGGGTGTGTGTGTTCACTGCTGTGTGTGTTCACTTTGGATGGGTTAAATGCAGAGCACAAATTCTGAGTATGGGTCACCATACTTAGCTGTATGTCATGTCACATTCACTTTTTCACTTGAATATCATAGTTTTATTTGAGTTTGCACCTTGAAATATATATAAAAAAAATAAGCTTGCACTATCCTTGCCATGCCTAAAAGTAAAACAGTAGATTTTTTTGAATAAATGTCCTTTGTTATCATTTCGTGTTTGTTTGTTGGATGGTTGGTGTTTTGGTTGGTTTACCACAATGATTTGGATTAGGGGGTCAATAATAAAAGACTGGTCCAAACTATTTTTAGAATTTTTTTTTCTTTCTATTCGGGAATTTCAGCCTTTTAATGAGAGCCTCGTTCTGCCTTTCCTGACATTCATTATGATTTTGGGATAGTTACACCGTCTTGACACTTTTGACATGCCTCAAATAAATAATGTAACCTAACTAACCGTGACAGTGTTTATCATTACATCAGTCACCATCTTGCTCTCTCCTGTCACGTAGGTTCATTAAAAAGCAGGGTTTGGACCGCCTGTTCCACGAATGTGACAACCACATGTGGCGTCTGGGCGAGCGCACCATCCCCGAGGGGCTGGAGGTGTCAGGAGGCTCGGACTGGTTCTCTCTCACGCGCAAGTTTGTGGAGTATGTGGTAAACTCACAGGACGAGCTGGTGACGGGGCTCAAGCAGTTTTATACCTACGCTCTTCTGCCTGCTGAGGTACTGGACTAATAAAATAAAATAATAAAAGATGATATGGCCCATTTAAAGAAGCAGAATGAATCACTGTTATTGTTGTGGCTTAATCTGGTTGAATCATAAATTCATAAGTCTGTTAATGTGATACTCCATGTTAATTTTATTTAATTGGCACAGCAGTGAGCTGTAAACATTAAGCACTGTGTCCCTGAGGGTATATTAAGTGATTCCTCTCTGTCTGGTTTTCAGTCTTTCTTTCACACAGTGCTGGGAAACAGCCACATGTGCGATACTTTGGTCGACAATAATCTGCGTGTGACCAACTGGAACCGGAAATTGGGCTGCAAGTGCCAGTATAAGCACATTGTGGACTGGTGCGGCTGTTCACCGAATGACTTCAAACCATCAGACCTCATCAGAATACAGGTCAGTGAACTGTTAAGTGATCCCTTCAGATAAAGTGAGTCAGAAGCCACACAATATTGAAACGATCACAGTGGGCGTCATTCACTAACCATGCATATGAACAATGTGTACAACTTGCACGCTATTATTAGTGAATGGGAATCTGTGTCTTTCTTACCAAATTGCCTTTTCTTGCTAGATCATAGATATTGACACCACCTCAACCCCTCTTTTCTCCCATGACAGCAACTAACGCGGCCAACGTTCTTCGCCCGTAAGTTTGAGTCCACAGTGAACCAGGAGTCTATTGAGATTCTGGACAATCATCTGTATGGGCAGTACCCTCCAGGCACAGTGGCACTGAAAGCGTACTGGGAGAGCCTTTTCGAGCAGGCTGATGGGCTCTCTTCCCTCAATGATGTGGCCCTCACGGCATACCCCTCCTTCTTTAGACTGGGCCTCCATAAGCAGGAGACCACTCAAAGCAGTTCTGAGGCCTGCAGGTGACAGTCCCAACCATCCAATCTATCCCAATTTGTTCCACCCAGTCCATCCATTCTTCCAGTCAATCCCTCCGTCCCTCATATCCATTGCTTAAATCCACCCCTCTGTTCCCAATCCATCCATCTATCCAGTCCATCCCAATCGTTCTATCCCAATCCATCCCTCTATCAAAATCCATCCTTTCATCCCAATTCATCCATCTATACAATCCATCTCAATCTTTTTATCCCAGTCCATCCCTCCATCAAAATCCCTCCTTCCATCCTAATCATCCATCTATTCAATTCATCTCAATCTTTCTATCCCTATCCATCCCTCCATCAAAATCATCCATCCCAATCCATCTATCCAATCCATCGCAATCTTTCTATCCAAACCATCCATCCACCAAAATGATCCTTCCATCTCAGTCCATCGATCCCTCCATCCCAATCCATTCATCTATCTAATCCATCCCAGTCTTTCTATCCCAATCCATCCCTCCATCAAAATCCATCCTTCCATCCATCAGTCCATCCCAATTCCTCTATCCCAGTACATTCCTCCATCTCAATCCATCCATTTATCCAATCCATCCTAATCCCTCTATCCCAGGGCTTGGCAACTTCAGTCCTGGAGGGCCACTGTCCTGCAGAGTTTAGCGTCAACCCTAATCAAACACACCTGGACAAGCTAATCAATGTTTTCAAGATTACTAGAAAGCTACATGTGTTTGATTAGGGTTGGAGCTAAACTCTGAAGGACAGTGGCCCTCCAGGACCAAAGTTGCCCAGCCCTGCTCTATCCCAATCTATTCCTCAATTATGTGGCCCTCACGGCATGCTCCTCCTCCTTTAGATTAGGCCTTCGTAAGCAGGAGACCATTCAAAGCAGTTCTGAGGTCTGCAGGTGACAGTCCAAACCATCCAATCCATCCATTTGTCCAGTCAGTCCCTCCATCCCTCATATCCATTGCTTAAATCCACCCCTCTATTCCCAATCCATCCATCTATCTAGTCCATCCCAGTCTTTCTATCCCAATCCATTCCTCTATCCCAGTCCCTCTATCTCAAACTATACATCCAGTTCTCCAGTCTAGTCATCACAATTTGATTCATTGTTTTTACCCACAGGTTTGAACCTATTGGCTACCCGGTCTCTGTGCACCTATATTTTTATGATGACCGTTTCCAGGGTTACCTGGTTAGGCAGGAGGTGCAGAACGTGGTGACCAGGTCCCGTGAGATGCTGGAGGTGTGGGCTGTTCCTCAATCAACTCTGCAGCTGGAACACAACCTTCATGAGTTTGAGCGCCTCAAACATCTTGAGGTGAGAAGAACAGGGAGGCCATTGTAAATTATTTTGTATACTTCACAGTCACAATATAAAGGAAATAGCAACAGATTATTTCTTCTGTATTGTAACATACATTGGAGTAAAATGGTTTACCGGAAAAAAAAAAAAGCACAGGGACTTTTTCTATTCATCAGCTATTGACTGGATGGGGGCAGATCTGAATGCGAGCTTGCCATCAGTTGTAAGGAAGGGGCAGGGTTTAAGAGGCCAAAATAAATAGAAGTATATATCACCACAACAAAGTTTATTGTTTTAAACGATCCAGTTATGACGTTTTAATTAAACATTATAAAGTAAAAAATGAAATGCATACATGAATCATTTACAAAAAGAGAAACAAAACGTATATTTTGTGCATGCTGTTTTGTACCAGGTCGGAACCGAGTGGGACCCAAAGGAGCGAATCTTCCGTAACTTCGGTGGTGTGATGGGACCTCTAGACGAGCCGGTGGCAGTTCAGAAGTGGGCTCGTGGACCCAACCTGACAGCCACCATAGTGTGGATTGACCCGGCACACATAGTAGCAGCCTCCTATGACATCAGCATAGACGCTGAGGCAGAGTTTACGCAATACAAGCCACCGCTTCAGCGCCCCCTCAGGCCTGGAGTGTGGACGGTGCGCGTGCTGCGGTTGTGGGAGCGTGTAGCAGAAACTCGGTTTTTGGTCATGCCTCTGGCCTTCAAGGGACGTGAGCCCCTGCGCACAGGTGAGACATCAATGAGAAATATTACAATTTAAAACAGCATTGTTTTTCCAGTCTTCAGTGTCACATGATTCTTATTTATTAAAATTATTAGTAAAAAAAATTTTTGCCATCCATGATGATTTTTTTTTTTTTCAGGATTCATGAATCATTAATATAAAACATAAATCACATTATATTTTTTTTTTTCAGGATTCATGTTTTTGTAATAGAAATCTTTTGTTACATTATAAATGCCTCTACTGACATTTTTGGTCAATTTAACCCATACAAAAAAAAAAAATAAAAAAAAAAAATATATATATATATATATATAAACTGACCCCAAAAATTCAAACAGAGAATACAGTTAAAACTCAGTAAATTAGAATGTCGTGGAAAAGTTCATTTATTTCAGTAATTCAACTCAAATTGTGAAACTCGTGTATAAAATAAATTCAGTGCACACAGACTGAAGTAGTTTAAGTCTTTGGTTCTTTTAATTGTGATGATTTTGGCTCACATTTAACAATGTTCCCTTCCCTTCCCTTCCCTTCCCTTCCCTTCCCTTCCCTTCCCTTCCTTCCCTTCCCTTCCCCTTCCCTTCCCTTCCCTTCCCTTCCCTTCCCTTCCCTTCCCTTCCCTTCCCTTCCCTTCCCTTCCCTTCCCTTCCCTTCCCTTCCCTTCCCTTCCCTTCAGAAGACCATGGTTGGGTACATGCAGGTCCACCAGGTAATGTGTATTTGGAGCAAAGCTTCCAGCAGCTCGCCCACGTGTTGAAGCTGCCGCCCAGTGAGCCTGCCCTGCAGGAGGCGCAGAAGAAGACCTCCCTGGTGGGGAAGCCGCTGGAGGCCTGGGTGGACCGCTCTGTCGGTGCTTTCTGGGTCACAGGAGACATTTGCTCCCAGCAGACCTCCTCCAGTCCCACCATAAGACTCTGCACCAAGACCTCTTGGAGTTCCTTGTCCCCTGACCCCAAATCAGAACTGGGGCCAGTCAAAAAAGACGGTCGCATTAGGTAGCCTTGCAAGCTCGAATAAATGGAGCAGAGCGCAGAAGGCCCTGAAGAACAGTCCACAAGAGTGATGTTTACGAGTCGAGGTCTTTCAGACCATCCCATTACTAGTCAAGGCACCTTCTGTTGAGGACGGGAACTGGTTGAGGGTGAATCTACGAGAGAAAAAAACGTTTAAATTTGCACAAGAAGACTGCCAGAAGTGGACATGTGAGTCTTGCTTTTATAAATCAATGTTCAGATATCATCTAAATACGTTGTTACAAGGTTCGGAGTCTTATTAGCACATAGTTTACGGTGTGGGTTTGTGATACAAAAACCCAAATCTCAACGATTTTACACTTTTATTCTTTGTTACGAGAAAAAAACCTGTGCACATTATTTTCCTCTGTAAGACAGTGGTCAAAATTGGTATTTGAAGCTGTTGGAGGCAAGTGGCTGGAGTCCTCTGGCTGTATCGCTATGCTTATTTTGAAGCATTAATATCCAAACTTCAGAAGCAGATTGAAGAAGTGCACTTTACTGTAAGAAAGAGCTCCCTCCTGATTGGCTGAGTCTCAGCAGAGGAGGCGGAGCTTGTAGAAGCATCATGAATTTCTGCCAATGGATTGATATGTTCTCTCACTTTACGTGATTCAGCTGCTCGGAGACGCAGCACTGCATGGACTCATCTTATACAGCAACAAAACAAACACTAATGAACGCCGTCCGTCAGGAAACAAGAGTCTGAGTTTTGTAATACTGTGACTTTGTCATCGTTGAATGTCCTTTGAGTTGAAAACGCCTCATCTGGAGGACCTGCTTTGTCCGTTACTGCAACGTTTGCTCAGCGGCACACAAATTGCAAAGTACGAGGACGCTTATTGAAATTTTTGAGACTGCCTGAAGATCAGTCCGTGATCTGTCGCTCATACATACACTTGTGCTTGTATACCACGTTACAGTATTTCACTTAATTCTGGTCTTCCACTAGTTTGGTTCTCAACTACGAATAACTTTTAACACTCTGTCCTGAAATGAAGCTGGACGCAAAAGCTGGTGGAGACTTGAGTTACACTAGCTGCTCCAGTGGTACACATAATTTAAAGGAATATTTCACATAATCATGTCAATCTTTTTGACTTTCTTCTGTGGAACACAAAACAAGACCTTACAAGTAATGGTCAGATAACTGAATGAATGGAAATGATTTGTTTGCTATATTTCAAGTCTTGAGAAACAGTTATTTTCTGAAAATCTCCCCCTCCTATAATATCGCCCATATTCAAATCTCTGCCACTCTGTCAAATTACGAGACACGCAAGAACCAATGGCTTTTTGAAGCTTGAAAGTGTTGGTTGAATGGAATTTCAATGGAGGTTCATTAAAAAATATCTTCATTTGTGTTTCAAAGATGAATTGAAGTCATACAAGTGTGGAATGATGTAAGTGAGTATTCTAATTTTGGATGAGCTTCAGTTTGTTTCCCACACAAAGCTATCGTATAACTTCAGAAGATTTAAAATAGTGTGCGTGAGTCATATAGACTTGAGGTATTTTTGTGCTTTTTAGAGCCTGAAAGCTTCAGCAGCTTTTACGTTTTTGTATTTCTTTTTGTGTTCCACGGAAGAAAGTCATTCAGGTTTTGGCACATGATAAAAGAATTTACCTTTTTTTTTTTTTTTTTTTTTTTTTTTTTTAGAGAGCTGTCCCTTTAAATTCGGAATACAGTTCAGATTGGAAATGATCAGTCTCCGTTTTAACATGTCATAGCTGGTTGTTACTGTTTTTAACCACCCACGTTTGTCCATTTATGTGTGCTGTTTTGTTTTCTCGCCTTTCAGTGAAGACACTAGGAAACATAAGTTCAAACAAATGTGTCTTGTTCGACATGCTGCTTTTATTTGGCAAATGCAATGCTTCTTTTACAGTAGATTTTAAGTGCCCCGTGTTTCAAAGGGGTTGTTTCAGGTTTTGATTTACTGAGCAGAAAACTGTGTTTTAGGTTTAAAGTGTCCTTTTTCTCTTCGTGTATGTGCTTCAGTGAAGCTTTTGTGGTATCAAAAGAAACAAGTGAAATTACATGTGTTGAATGAATGAATGAATGCTATTTTTGGATGTAAAGTCGTATTTTAACCTGTCGGTGAGAACTTGAGAATGCTGCTTCAGCTTTTGTTTTACATTAATCATCAGTCTCACCGGGTCTCTGTGGGGTGTGAACACCAGTCTTAACCTGAAAGTTCGAGACACATTGAACCCGAGCCTTTTTAGGGTCGATGGGCAGCAACAGATGGCACAATAAAGATGTGAAATCAAGTCACATTGTCATGTTTTATTTATTTGTTGATTGGGAAGATTTGCGATTAATGTTTAAGCTGAATTTACACAACTGTAATTTGATTCACATTTTACTAAAGCTTATGTGTATACACTGGTCAAACAAAATTTTTAGCAACATTTGTAGCAACAAAGTTCTGGGTCATTTTGCGGTATTAGTTGGTTTGCGTTCCATCCTGCTTGATAAAACTACAGAAATCTGTATGATTACATCTTAAATATGTGGTTAAAACTTTGCACTTTCATACAAGCTAACTGTCAGTCCCTCACTTAGCAGGCTGACCTGCATTTCCATTTTGTAAATAATAATGTTATACTGAATAAAGTGTAAGTGTGTGAGTTTGAGCAAAGCATCCTACACTACAACGAAATTGTATTCATTTTTAAAAGCTTCATATATAGTTCAAAACTTCCAACACAGCAGGAACGACCCGAAATGGTTTGCCACAGTGAGCACTATTGTGTACACTGATATCATCATAAACGTCCTGTACTACACACACAGGAAGCACTAGTGTTAAATATTTAATAGTGTAAACTTCTTCAGGTTATAAGAATCTCTGGCACGAGTCATCGCTGCACATCAGAGACAAGACAAGGTAAGAGACGCTGTGATATCTCTGAGACGAGCGAGACAGTGAGGAAAAGTCTCAATGACTGTCCAAGATCTGCTGCTGAGAAGCGCCTCACACATGGAGCTGATGATGGAGAACACTTCAGAGCTGGAGCCGGTGGAGCAGGGAGAGCCTGCTTGTCCTGACAGCGCTTACGGCTCCTCTCCAGTGGACACAGACACAGAGGAAGGACACACACTGTCCAGCAGCACACTCCTCCTCACATACAATGAGGAGCTCATGCATAAGGTGACCACCACCATCCTGTCTGTCTGTCTGTCTCTATCTGTCTGTCTGTCTGTCTCTATCTCTCTGTCTGTCTGTCTCTCTATGTCCTCCCTTCACCTACCTAACCCTCTTTATCCTTCCGTCCCTACCTATCTATCTGTCTGTCTCTCTGTATCTATCTATCTGTTTCTATCCATCCATCCATCTGTCTGTCCCTCTGTCCGTCTGTCCATCCATACGTCTCTGTCTTCTTGTGTCTGTTCTGCTAGTTTATATTATCTATATATCTGTCTGTCTGTCTGTCCCTCCATTAGTCCATCCATCCATCTGTCTCTTTGACTTGTCTGTCTATCTCTCTCTCTGTCTGTCTCTATCTCTCTGTCTGCCTGTCTCTGTCTTTCTCTGTCTGTCTGTCTGGCTCTCTGTAGCTATCTATCTATCTCTGTGTCCATCCATCCATCTGTCTGTCCCTCCATTTGTCCGTCCATCCATACGTCTCTTTCATCTTGTGTCTGTTCTGCTAGTTTCTATTCTAGCTGTGATTGTGGCTCTTGTACAGGAAGTCACATACCCACCAGTCTCACAGTCTGTGCCAGAGAGCTGTAGGGATAAACCAGTACAATGCTGTACATGGCTGCATCAATTACACACCCACCTTTAGTCCACGGAGGTGGAGGTGTTACATTCATTCAGAGAGATGGTTGAGGTTGTATTGTATATTGACTCATGCTTGAAAAAAGGTGCTTTAAATGTGAGATCATAACCAGGCCTACAGGAAGTATTCTTCATTGTATTTACAGTGCTGCAAGCATCGAGTTAAGAAACCATCTTGACTAGCTTTGTCTGTTTTTTTATCTAGGAGGGTAAAATCTTACAGCTACGTTTTGTAGTTAAAAGTATGCACACTGACTGAGCTACAGATGTGAAGCTCGATAAGTGTGTTATGACTTTTCTGAGCAAAAAGACATGATTTTCACTAGGTGTGTGATAAAACGGACACAAAATAGCAAAGGAGAGATCTGAACTGTATTTAAAGACAAGAATATCAGAGACACAGGGGTTGATTTTTAAAGTAGTCAAAGGCCCGGAATCAAGCTGATTTCAATCATTGTCATTTACATTTTTAAAGTACTTTTCAAAAAGTAAGTGGATGTAGTGAGGAAGGATGACAGGAAATGAGTTTATTAAAGAAACATGAGTTGTGAAGCACGTCAGTTCCTCTGAGTGAATCTGTGTCTCTGTTTCTGTTTTGTATTATTGAAATGATACACTGCAAAACTTTCTCAATAAGACTAGATAGAGACAGATTTGGTTCAGTCTAGTCAACTAAATATAAAATACAACAAATAGGATGAAACAACATCCTTATAGCTGGATTTTTACAGTATAGCACAATACAATATTTAGAGAAAAACTATATTGCTGCTAATTTCTATGTATTATATTGGAGAATATAAATTTTAAAAACATTCAGTATTCATTTAGAGGAAAACAGTGTGGAAAGATTTTGATAAGCAAAGAATTAAATTAAATATATATTTTGATACAATCTTGAGGCCCTGATATTTAAACTAAGGTTAACATGTCTTGGTCAAAGCAATTGTATTTTATTTTTGCATTATAATAGGAAATGCTTATGTGATGTTTTTGATATACAGCACAGCTTTTAGGCTGTGTTAAATTGTAATAATGAAGTTTCTCAGCGCTATGCACTGAAGGAGAGGCTATAGTGCTTTGGCAGTGGAAATGCATGTGTTGCCATGGTAATGGCATTCTTTGTCCCTGTAAGGTGCCTCATGCGGTTTGTTCTGTTGTGTTCTTCCTTAATCAAGCATTTCATAGCTGAATAAGTGATGAGGGATTTAAGGAATATCAAAGATGGAAGAGATTTGTATGAAATAGTAATAGAGTCTGATAGCCTGAGGGCTCTGTGTTCGACACGATTCATCTCCTAAAATCATCCCACAGTTATTTGTTTGTTCAGCAGTGCAAAGCATTGCTATGTGACTCAATGCATTTGATTATTTCACGAAACTCAGAAGAATAAACATATATTCATATGATCCTCTAAACAGTCTCAAACGATCATCAAATCCTGACCCGTCCCAGGGAGTTTGATTGACAGGTGATCAGACCAATCATAACGCAGAATCTGCAATTTTGTCTGACAAACAAATCAGACAGGAGAGTAGATTAGTGACTGTGGACTTAAAGGTGCACTAAGCGAATTCTGCCAGACGATATTTACATTTAAAAGCACCAAAACAAACAAGCCCATAGCCCAACAGGACCTCGCCCAGGGCTGCCAGCTCTCACGCGTTGACACTTTTCTCACCCTTCCACACCACACATCCATTTTCTCATGCAGTCAAAAGCACTTTCAGTTAAAACTGTAATTATAGGACATTGGTGAAACAGATTTGGTAAAGGCTCCTGTAGGCATTTGTGTTTTCTGCTCTGGAAAGTGTCAAAAGATTCTATTTACAAAGTGTTTTCAATGTAGCCAATCAAGATTCAAGATTCAAGATTCAAGATTTTTTTTATTTGTCACATACACAATTATACAGAGCATATATTAACCAGCAGTGAAATGTGAGTCACAGACATCTGTTGATTTCTTGAACACCTGTGATTGGCCATTGCATTCAAGTTGGTCAGAATTCACTCACCTCTAAATGCCGGATTTTTTTCCCTGCACGCTTGAGAATCCTCTCTGTAACACAATGTTAATAAGAGGTCCATTGATTATAAAGGAACTTTGTGAGATTGCGATGAACTGAAGTAAAGTGACACCTTTTTAGACAAAGCAAGGGCTATTTGCACACTTTTTAGGCTAAGAAGGTTATAATCCGTTCAGAATTTGAATAAAAGTTTTGTTTTCCGTGCTGCTAACAGCCATATACCCTATACAAGCAACAAAGTTTCGGGAGTGATATAACTCCCTCATAAATGCGGGATTCATTTTCGGATTGGGAGAAAAATATAATTTCTCAAATTAGATTTTCAAGCAATGCAGACTGACAGATAAATAGAAAAATATTTGAATTTGTCAAAATATATTTTTAAATGCGGTTGCATTATCTATAAAAGTAATGACTAGTAAATATTGCAATTCTTTCACTGTACATTGCTATTCTTGTTGTGGTAAAAAGTTAATAGTTTTCAGCACTGCAAGAGTTATTTTACATATGTTTTATGATAAAAAAAAAAAATAACAACAATAAAATAAACAACAAGTCAAAAAAAACACTCCTCTGACAGATTATATTATATACTGTATGTGTCAACAAACCCAAATAAGCCCCCCACCCAATCCGCTGTGGGAACTCTCACACCGAGCTGAACTCAAAAGCCCTAACCTTGCCCCTATTTTGATATCTCCAACCCACACACACAACCCCGGCAACGACGATATTCTGTTATGCCTACCGGCCGAAGGCATCAACTTGTGTGAAATAAAATCAACATTACTCACCTATCAAGAAGAAGCAAAGTAACGAATCTGTGGTCAAAAGTGTTTTTCAAATATTGCTGAGAGCACCTTTAAACTTGAAAAATGGTGTGTGTTGACATTTTTCGTGGGTTGAAATAAAATACCTTCTAATGTTCATTCATGTTTATTTTGTGCTTTAAGAAAATATGAAAAGACGATCGGTTCACGTGCCACTGGAACTGAGGCGCTACAGCGATCTGTCATGACACATTAAAGAGCCACAAAATGCTATTTACTGTTTAAATTTCTTAAAAACATTACTACATTTGAAAGCTGAGACCTTGTTTCATACCTAACGTAACCTGCTCTGTCTTGTCTATCAGCATGTTGTCAGTTTCCTCTTTGCTCCACGATGTATTTTTCACTGCATGAGAACATGATATATGAGTCAGAGAGGACATAGCAACAGTAACTAAAAGGGGGCAGGGACATAAATCACGGAGACGTCTATTTGACATCTGCATTTACATCTGCAAGACATATTTTTTAGTGTTTGCTCATCTGCAATATGTCTATTTGATGTTTCCTATCAGATGTCAAATAGACGTTTATTAGATGTCTTAAGATGTATATGATTTAGAATGTATGTAAAACTGATATCTGAAAGACGTCTGTCAGATGTTTGTACACAGTAGATGCTTTCCAGATCAAGCGATCTTTAACAGACATCTTCCAGATGTACGTTTGCTATCTGGGTTCAAGTCAAGTCAAGCTTTATTGCCATTCTGCTACATGTGTGGACATACAGTGGAACGAAATGTGTCTCGCAGGACCACGGTGCTATATAAATAAACATGAATACAAACATACAACACTAGACGACTGGAACAATTTTTAAACCTATACATAGCTAACTTACTGAAAGTGGTAATCTAACTATACATATACTATAAATAGTTCACTATACATAAACATAACCTAAGACAGACTATACAAGTACTTGATATTGTGCAAAAGAGGTATTTAAGGTTAAGAAGCAATGATTTGTGGTGCATTTGCAAGTAAACATTTGTATTATCTTATTAAGTGCTTGTAACTTGTAGTGTTTATAAGAAAGTGCCTGGTGCATATAAAAAGAAAGAAGTGTTTCTACAGGTGGTTTGTCCAGCCCACTCACCTGTGTATAGCACACTCAGAATTGCACAATGTTTTCAACACAGGAAGAGTCACCAAACGTCCTTTCAGGAGCGTATGAGACTGAACCTGAGGCATGTACTCGCTGCAGGGACCGGTAGAGTGCTGGATTTCATTAAAACACAGGGCAACATAGTGAGACACAAGATTAAACCGAGCGGAGCACAACCACCCATCTGCCCTCCAGCTGATAAATGTCATAAACGAGCTGCATGTGCTTTTGCAGCCTCTGGCCAGACGCTCGGCCGGATGTGATAACCATGGCAACCAGAGCTGGATGACGCCCACGTTCTCAGTCCCCGCAGAGATGCAGCGCGCTGCCCTGTGCCACAGGACATAAAGCTTTCAAAAGGGCCAAGTGTGAGACTGAGATAGAAATAGGCATATCATCAAATAATTAACTACTTAAATCTTTCAACTGTTAGCTCAACATCACAAGATAAATTAAAAGACTCACACAGTGCTTGAGTGGTCTGGGTGGTTGCTAGGTCGCTCCGAGTGGTTTTATTGTCATTGCAGTTGTAAAGCTGTTCAGAGTGTTTTTACATTACCCGTGTATTTTCCGAAATCGCAGTGTGAAAGGGGCTTATGTGATTACTGGGGTGTACTGAATAGATGTTAGGGTGTTTCTAGGTAGTTTGTAGGCAGTGCTGATTACATGTTATCTGGATTACATAACCAAAAATTACTTCTAATTAGATTACATTACATTTTAAAATACTCATAATCAGTCTACAGTTACTTTTCTGAATGGAATATACAATGAATAAACTATATTTTCTTTCCCTTTGCATTTTCATATCAGTATATTACAAAACTGCCCTATTTTTGCTGAACATGAAAAATTTCATGATATTTTCCTCACCCCCATGTCATCCAAGATGTTTGTGTCTTTCTTCCTTCAGTCGAAAAGAAATTAAGGTTTTTGAGAAAAACATTCTCTACACGATCCCAGCTGAGGAATAAAGGTCTTATAGTGAAAGAATCAGTCATTTTCAAAAAAAAATAAAAATATGTATACACATTTTAACCACAAATGCTCATCTTGCACTAGCTTGACTTTACACATTGCCTAGTCACACTGGAAAGGTCACATGTGACATGGGTGGAAGTATCGACCCAGTGTTTACAAAGAGAATGTGCAAAGAAAATCAAACAAAAAAAACAAAAAAATTAAAATCAATGATTTTAAATTATTTTAAACTACCTGCCCTACCCTAACTGTTTTAACCGGAGCACAAAGATGAAGAAATAACCATGCGTGACCTTTCCGACATAATTACGTAACACGTAAAGTCACAGACACAGAGCGCAGAACTAGTTCAAGATGAGCATTTTATTTTTTAGAAAATGACTAATTGTTTCAATAGATAAGAGCCTTATTCCTCGGGTGGGATTGTGTATACAACTCATAAACTTCAATAAAACTCCACTATATCCATAAAAATCATTGAATCCTATCGAAAAAAACAAAAAATTACAAAAATAATGTAAATTCAACGTGAAAAAACAAAAAAAATTAACAACTTAAAAAACAAGGAAGTGGAAAATTTTGCTATAAATGGGGTGAGAAAATTATCATGAATTTTTTATTCTGGAAGTGAACTAAACCTATAAATCAATGAGATAAATGTGTTAGGTTAGTGCTAGTTCAGTTATTGCCAGTGGTCGACTGGGGTAAACCCGCCAGTAGGTGGCAGCAAATCCCTGTTTTAATAAATGATTGAATGATAGTGATAATTGAAAATCAAACGATTTGATCAAAACGGCTGATTCAATTAGAAACGAAACAAGTGAATGGACAGTTGAATCACTGGTTCACATGATTAGTTCAAAAACAGATTCATTCAAGGAATGAAACACCGCGTTGCTCTACATTGTTGTATAAAATTATTAACATATTTATGTGCTGATATTCAGAGAAGTGCATTGCTTGTGCAAACAATAAAAAAACATAAATATTACATTAATGAGTATTTTTTCTTTCATTGCTTGAATTATAAGGGCATTCTAACTGCATTCTAATGGGCTTCATCACACAGTGAATGCTTCTGGACTCTTAAGATGTGTTTTTGTAATTGTAATGCAATTGTAAAAGTGTTACATGTGTTTTTTTTAATATGCTTCTATGCATTTGCTAGGGTGTTATGTTATTTTATTATTTATTTTTTTGTTTTTTTTTTTTTTTGTTTGTTTGTTTGTTTTTCTGGTTGTTAAAGCATTTGGTTGCTAAGTTGTGCTGGGTAGCTGTCAGGTATTTGCTATGCAGATGTTAAGGTGCTCTAAATGTTGCTTGGTCATTTCTGGATGGTTGCTAGACTATTTATATGCAGTTTCAAAGCTGAGAAGAGTTTATGGTTGATACAGTGAGATTGCTAAGGTGTACAGTGTCTTCTTTCTTGCCATGTTGTGACACTGATTGTACTGTAGCATTTTTGGGGTTGTTGCTAGGGCGTCTCTACTGTAAGTGGTTGCAATAGAGTTCTGGGAAGTTCCCAGGATGTTGCTGTACAGTTTCTAATGTGTAAAGCCCTAAACACACTACACAATTTTCGGCTGTGATTGACGAAAGTTTTGCTTCGTGAAACAATCGTGGCGATTTCTGTGATCGTGGCTCCTAATTGATGGTCGTACAGTGAGAGAGGTTCAAAGACGGCCGTTGTCACGATTTTGCGACCAAAGATAGCCAACAATACAGCATGATCATCACACAGTGTGTTTGCTGGTACGATCCACGTTTACTGACCAACAAATAAAAATGTGACATGCCGCTAAAACATAAAACTGCTTACCTCAAGCTCTTCCTCTTTCGCAACTTCCACTTTTTTTCAGCACAAATAAAAAAATACAACTTCTAAAGTGTGATTCATCATGCTTTTTGTTTACTACTAGGGCATACTGATGACGTTTTATTCTTCTAGAACGAGCGTCATAGCGTATGAGTCAACAGGTGTCATCATCGTACACACACGTCATAGCCAAGTTTATTAGATCCATGTTGCACAGTATAGGATTGCTTAAATCGTGCAGTGTGTTTAGGGCTTAAGGACTGTTTTTAGCATATTGCATTTCTAGGTGCCACAAGTCAAAAGATCCCACCCTCAAATCACTATCACTCCATCATATTCTGTCTGTGAATATGACAAGGTCCATTTTAGAAGTCTACGGAAGGTTTTCACCCATTTTATTATAAGCCAGTCTTACATCTGACTAACAATCTGCAGTAACTTAAAACCACAAATATGAGCAACAGGCTAGTCATCTCTGTTAAAAAAAAAAAAACAGCATATGCTGGTTGGGTTTGTTTTGAAGCATGCAGCTGGTTTGAGCTGGTTTGAGCTGGTCCTGAGCTACTATCTCCTGCTCAGGACCAACTAAGAACCAGCTTGAATCAGCTGCCATGCTTCAAAACATACCTAACCAGCATAAACACTGTTTTTTTTTTCAACATGGATAGTGATGCCTGCCTTTGTGAACAGCACCATTAACAAACACCTTGACTGATCTCTCGATGAGAAAGCTGTCCCCCCAAACTAATTCTTGTTGACGCCAGTAGCAGGTGTCGACATGAAAGTGACTATCTGCCTTTACAACTCCAGCAATGATCATCTCTGCCGTACTAAAGCTCAGGCTCATTTATTCATCACACTTCAGCTGTGTGACAGAAATCACTATGTAGATTTGAGAATGCAGCGAAGGGGAAATTAAGACATTTAATTATTCCCTGAGTTTGTCACTTGTCTGAATGTTTGTTCATGCTATGCATGTTCTTAACACTGTATTTTTAGCACATGCTTTGAGAATTTTGTTTTGCTGTATAAAAATGTTCTATATTTTTACAGAATACATGTAACGTTAAAGGGATCGTTTACCTAAAAATGTAAATTCGGTTATTTACTCACCCTCAACCTTTTTTCTGGGAACTTTTTTCTACTAACACCCTGATCCAGCAAAACCCAGCAACCATGTTTGTTGAAGTCTGTTGTGGCAATGTGAACTCAGCCTAGACCGCATAATAGCAAACTAAGTGGCATCTCTGTTCAAATGCAGCAGGATGTTTTCTATTCACTAACTTCACTTTTCGTCCTCATTTGTGCTCTGTGTCTTTTAATCAGCTGTTGTTTTGGGGATTGTAGTGGATGTATGAAATCAGTTCTCCTCAAGTTGACACAGGTGTCCTAACAGAAGAACCACAGGAGTAGAGAATCCTGATCTACTAACATCTGACAAGCACATAAATGTCACAATACCTTTATCTTCACTTGACCCTCCATCTGTTTGTGCATCTGTTCCTGTCTGTTGCAGACCATACTAGTTGGAGACAGTGGAGTGGGGAAGACGTCTCTGTTAGTGCAGTTTGACCAGGGAAAATTCATCTCAGGGTCCTTCTCTGCTACTGTGGGCATCGGCTTCACGGTGAGTCTCTCTGCAGAAGGTCACAGATCGTTTTTTCTCAGGACACTCAGGAGACTTCACTTTTCCTCCACGGAGAAGATACAAAGCACAGGACCGGATACACTGCACAAAACTAAAAATAAAGAAATAAAATAACCTTAAAACAAGATACTTTAATAATTTACTTAAGAATGAAAATTACATTTAATATCACAAAGCCACCACACAATTATTAACTGAATTTATTAAAAGAATATTAAAAATGAATTTTTATTTTCTTGAAATTTGCAGTCATGTTTATATTATAAGTAAGTATTTTAGGTAATAAGTTGAAATCTTTCTGATGTCAAATAGACTTTTTAACACCATATAAACACAAAGACAAAACAAACATTAAAAGAGAACTGCTGGGAAAATAAAAAAAGGAGCAGGACCGGTTTGTTTTATCTCGAATGAAATTATAAATTAAATAATATGCATAATTTTGCATTATATTACATATATATATATATAAATGTACTTTTTTATGCAATTTGTAGGAATTCACAAGGAAAAAATGCTGTAACATAGGTTAAATTAGCTAATGATTCCCCTATCATCCTCTACATGCTAACCTTATATCTAAATATGTTACTACTACTAATATTAAACGCACATGTTTGTGTTGACCGACACACAAATATCAATAGCTTCCACGTCGGCTCTGCCCGCTGCATTTGCTCTTCTTTCTACTGTCGTAGCTCCCTGCAGAGAGCCGCTGGGCTTTCTCAACAGAGAGCGTCTGATTACAATAATATGATAATGATCATTTTACTGCAGGCTCTGATTATAATTACAGAGGGATCTGTCTGGCCTCGACTGTATCATCGCTGTTTGTTGTTGTTTTTTCCTTCATATTTTGTAATTAGTCTCAGTGTTTTTGTGTGTGAAAAAGGGTGTTTAATATGTGTGCAGAATATGAACAGTGTGGAAATATGTTTTTTCTGTGCACAAACAAATACCTATTTAGGTAGACTGTGCCAAGACTGAGCTTAAAGAAGACATGCAGAGCAATATTCCTGCAGATAATAACGAGAGAGAGAGAGAGAGAAATACTGTTAAATATAAATGATTATTAAAGCAAATGTTGAGTGTTTATTGTAAGGTTATTATGTGAGATACACATTAGTAAATGGATGCTAGTGGATGTCATTACACTCATTGTTCATTAGAGGGCGGACTGAACACACGCTTTTAAATTAGAAATTAAAGCTCGATTAATTTGTAACACTTATTAAAGTTGAAACGCACGCCATTGGAATGATTACATTTTATATTTCCCTAATGGATTTAAAGACAAATACGGACAAATGCAGGCAATTCACTGAACATTACTGAAAGAGCAAGAGTCGTTCATGTTTCAGGTAACTTATAATAGGTAGGCTAGCCTATCTAAAAAGAAGTGCCCTTTTCAAACAATTAAATCTTTACGCATTTGAGATTACAAAGAGCTGCATTTTGTCAAACCTTATCTGCACTGGCCGCAAGCGCCGCGACAAACCACAATATCAAGCGAAACTCTCTTACAGAAATGGAATGATCTTAAAGAATGAGACTGTGTAAAAACTGAAACAAAATTACGAAAAGGGCGGGGCTTGTTAACCCAGGTAAGAGGTTTACAAACAAAGATTTTTATATTTAACGCTTGATTTCGTATTTTCAATTCACATATATTTTTAGAGTTTCTTAGTATCATTATTCAGTCATAATTAATTAAAGCCCAGACCTTATTAATGTCCGCTTCTGAGGCGCCACAAAATTAGACTGTTGTCACGTGATACGTGTTACTTTTTACCGCAGTGTTTAGGATGAACAAATCGCAGTCGTTTGCGATGTCATTTCTTTCCATGTAATTATTATAGATTGCTGGTTCGGATTTGTTATTTGTGTTTCAGGTGCCAGCGCTTGGGATGAATGCATTTGAACGATTAAACGTGCTGGTGTTCAAACGCCTCTATTAAATCAAAACATATTCTAAGATTTGAATGAAGTTAAACGGAGGATTGAGCTTTATGAGCCCCGAAGCGCCCCCTGCAGAGAAAAAGTGTTTTATTGCACATAGAATACATATTGGGCAGCGTTTGCCGTTCAGCAGACGCGACGCGACAAAACCACAACGCTGCTATTATAATAAACGAGGCGGCGCGCTCGCGCTACCGAGAGTTCACCGATTATAATGGGCGCGTCTGGTTTAGTCGCGTCGCTTGATGGGTGTCACTGGTCGGTCTCCTCCTCTCAATCAGTGTGATCAGATGTGATCTGGCACCTGTGTGTGCGCGTTACCCACGGGAGCCTGTTGCTCATGAGTGTTGTGGAGCGATCTGCTTCTGTGCTGTGTGAGATTATGCGCGCGACTGCACGATAACGATCATGGTTTGCGTCTTTGCGCGTTAAGATGATGAAGAGGACGCTTTTTGGTTAGATGCATTTTTCTGTGTTTCTTCATATATCCTCATCCTCAGCCAGCATCTGATGAAGTTTGGGCGCGTTTAGGATGCACTATGTGATGCGTTTGTGATATGGTCACCGGCGCGTCTTGAGAAGAACATCGAAAGCAAGCTCCTCGTTATTTGTTTCCGCGATGTCAAACAGAAAAGCAATACTGATGGAGAATGGGGTTAAAAACGGAACGTCGAGAAATGTGCTGGAGCGATGCGCCTCGGTCAATGAGTATTTTGATATTGCCTTCAAGGTGTGAGTTATATTTTATTGTTTAGTTTATTGCTGGTGTCATAATTTGTATTGCTGTTGTTGTGACTGAAAAATGTTCCCAGCATTAGTTGGCACCTGTGGCGCGCGCGTGCGTCTTCTACTCGGAAATCACTTTTTTTAAGAATGCAAAGGCATGTTCACAGCCATGCAACTGTCTGGATTCACTTTAAATGGCTGCGAACATGTTTTGCATGCAATATAGCAGTGGTTCTTCAGAACTGGTTTTGCGTTTGGACCAAAGTGGTGATTAAACGCAGTATAAAAATGACTGATTCTGCAATAAAAGTACAGAAAATAGTCATTCAAATTTTAATCAACTTAGTAAAATTATTAATATAACATAGTATTTTTCTCCAGTTTGAAAATTAACCCTATTTAGTCAGTTGCATTTTATTATTATTGCATTGATCATATCTATAGCTAACATTGTTTTTTTCCCCTGATGCCCTCAACCTGTTTTGGGTGGCAGACCAGCAGCTGAGAACAACTGCTATATAAAGTATACCGTCTTTTTTATTTGATGCATTGCCTCTAATATTTAAGTAATGTGATAGTAGTTTGACTTTTCCCTCACTGGTGGATACATATTGACTTAGGGAGGGAGTAATCTCAACACACCTGAAGACATATTGATGTACTCTGAAGAGACACAGTGATACAAGTCTCAGGGATTCCAGAATGATCCCTTGAGAATTAATTTTTCATCCAATAAGAGGGTCTGTTTTTGCCTCTGTCTTATTTGAAGTGAAGAAAAAGCATAGCTTTATGCATTGTTGCAATTGAGCAACAGTAATTTCAGCAAAGAACATTATGCAACACAAGTAAAACACAATTGTGCAAACACATGTCACAATTTGAGTTTCCTTTCCATTGCAAATCATTTTCTTCCGTTGAAAACAACTGCGTTTTGGTGTTAAAGTCAACATGGAAGCAAAAATAACCCTAATTACATTTTAAATGCATGTTCCTGGTTTATTGTGCATGATTTGCGGCTGTATGAAACTCTCAATCATTTTCAAACCCTTTCTCTTAACCACCTGTCACACTTTCAACACTAGTCATTTTCAACAGATAAAACTGATTCTCACCAGACAGTTTTGTCTTGTTCCACTCAAAAATGTCAGTTTTTGGAAGTAAAGTGGGTTGTGAATGTCATTCCGTGTTGACTTTAACATTTAAAGCTGGTGAACAGTTAGAGCTCATCAAACAAAACCAGGATGTGGTTGTAGGCCTAACAGCTGTCTCTGACCCTGATGCCTTTAGGTGATGCTGCTGGGAGACTCGGCAGTGGGGAAGACCTGCGTCCTGGTGCGCTTTAAAGATGGTGCCTTTCTGGGAGGGAACTTCATTGCCACAGTGGGGATAGACTTTAGGGTGAGCCAGCAGTGGATGGAGCTGGTTTGCTTCTCTTTATACAACATGTTTATATCTACTGATGGAGGTCATATCATGAACTGAAATGAGCGTTTGATGTATTGTAAGTTTCAGAGCTTAAGGTTTTGTTGCCTGCTGCTTTAAATGCTCTTTAATGTCAGGTGAATTTGAATGGGCTCACAATGTTTTTATTATGAAATTTGATCAATACGGTTTGATTTAGCAAAAATTACTGGAACTTTATTTGTGAATGTCCTCTAAATCTTCTGAAATGAGTAGTAATGTCTAAAAGCGCGTAAGACATGGAGTGCATCCATATTAAATGTTTAAAAAAAGTTCTAATCTCATAGAATTAGAATGGTTAATGAACAAATAAATTAAAAAATTCATTAAAAAAAATTCAAAACGAACATTCAAATTATGTTAACATTCTGTTTATTTCTGAGAACATAACCGGTTATCTGAGAACATTCTCTAACAGAGTCGTCTTCTATATAAAGAATAATTTAAATAAAATTATAATCTAATACCAGTGGTTATAAACATCATTACAGTTGTCGTCTTTGGTGTAATCAAGCCTTTACATCGTTTTCTATTTATTTAACAATGGAAGTATGCTTATGATGTCAAAAAAGAGCCCCTTGTTTTTTTAAAAAAAGGTCCATGATTGTTTCAGTCTCATCTTAACAGTTTGAGTTGCGGATTTTAGTGCAGATTGTTTTATGAATCACACAAATGTCACAATATAATGCCGCTTTGCCAAGAGGCTGTTGTTGAAGGATGAGACATCACAAACTATATTAAACCCGAAAGCAAACCCGCAGCTCACAGCAAAGTGCTTTTGCTCATTTCACATGTGAAAAGGGTGTTTATTCCACAGATGTAAAGAGAGAATTTACTCAAAATTGAAAAATCTGTCATCATTACTTGCCCTCGTGTTGTTCCAAGCATGTATTACTTAATTTCTTCTGTGGAACATTTAGCTTTTTTGTCCATTCAGTGCAAGTCACTGGGTCGTTACCAGTATTCTTCAAAATATGTTTTCTTTAATTCTGAGAGCCAGAAATCGGGAGCAGATTATTCATCAAAATCTAATATTATAAGTGGACCTCAGAGGCAAAAAAAAAAAACATGATGCTTAGAAAAATATGATATGACCCTTAAACACTTACATCCAGCATCTAATCAATAAGCCATTCTGGCACTCCATCATAGAGAGTATGTGTGTGTGTGTGTGTGTGTGTATTCAGTCTCCATTGGCATTTAACTGTGCAAATCTCTGTGGTCTTCTGAAGTGGTGCTGGTGCAGTCCAGCAGCCTCTCAGACAAATCTGTGAAGCCATTGTGCCACTCAAGATGTCTTGAAGTGTTTGGATATAACGGGTCAATCTGATGCTCGTTCACGTTTCAGTCTGGCTAAATGATTAACCTGTTGCCCCGTGACACTTTGGGTCTTGAGCTGCACCTGCCAAGCACTTAGTTAGGGAGAAAAAGAGAAAAACTTTGGTTTAAACTTACTTGGGGTGTATTTAAAGTTGGCATGAGATGGCAAACTCACCTGTACTATTTTCCAAATGCATGTCATTGGTCTTACTGTGAATGATTCATCTGTGCATATTTATTTATTAGTATTATTATTTTTTATTTGAACTTGCAATCTGACATTCAGATGTTTCATCAATACTTTAGAGACCCAGTGAAATGATGCATATCCTATTAAAACAAAGTTTGAGTGCGACCTATCAAAGAGCTCATTGGCCTGTATTTCATCATTTGCTATAGTTACAATTACTACTGACATTTCATTATAGAGAGCATTTGATTGGACAAAAATTGGCATACGCCTCTAAATGCAAGATGAGTCATCAATATTTAGGGTTTATTTTCTCAAATGGAGAATAGTCATGTTTTCATTTTTTGGAGTCATCACAGTTAATACACCAACACTCTGAGGCCATGGTCAGCTGGCGTTAAGGGTGTGCATTTTAGTGGAGGAAAATAAAGTTTGTCATGCTCTACTAATAGATTTTTGCCCTCAAGCCAAGACAGTCAGTTTGGTTTCACAGTATGTGTTTTTGCAAGGAAGTGAACGTTAGCATAAAAGACCTTGAAACGGTCAAGGCTTGGCATGTGATTTGGAGCGGTTTCGAACGTCAGATTCAAGTAGAAAGTGCCATGCTTTCAGACAGAAGGTGTCTTTAGGAAGTTCAAAAACCCTTTTAAACCCTCATTCTTTGAAAGCCTGCCAACACTGTCTAAAATGAGTCTGAAATGAAGCATCTTATCTGCTCTGGCTCAGGGAAACAATGAAGCGTTTCTGTACTGGTATTTTTTTTTTTTTTTTGAATGGCACAGTGGCAGCACTATAGCCTGTGTCTATTTTGGGCTCTTCCTTGTAGCACTTGCTCAGCATGAGGATGTGTGGGAGCCAGAGCAGAGCAAGAATGATGCCAGAGAAATGGAAAGCCATTACAACAAATTGATTGCTATGCTTGATTTATGCTGGATAGGCAGAGGCCCTGAAAGATGTATGTTTTTCATAAATCGATGTCCTTTCCGGTGTCAAAAGGGCCTTGTACCTGAAACAAGTTCGGGTATCCATTTCTCAAATAATAGGTTGAGATTTAGAGAGATCAAGCAGATTCCTAGAGCAACTGATAGATGAATATCCTATAGTCATATATCATCACCACTGCAGGAGTGGAAATTGTAAGGAATGTAACGATTCTGGCTTTGATCCCAGTCTTTTAACATTTCCATTATTGATTCTTTTAGTACTTTCGAGGAAGTACCATCAATATTTGTTCATGACTGATAGTAATTTTAAGGGATAGTTCACCCCCCCAAAAAAGATTGTCATCTCACCTTCATGTCGTTCCAAACGTGGAAGTGAATAGTGACCAAAGGGTCTATCGTGCTTCAAAAACCCACCATGAAAGAAGCTCAAATATTCATATGACTCGCTATGTTCTTCACTGTAAAACAAATTCCTTAAAATTTACAGTAAAAAACCGGCAGCTGTTGTTGCCAGAATTTTACCGTAAAAAATACGGTAGCAACATTCTAGGTTTTACGGTTTTAACTGTATATCGGTTAATAAATTACGGTATTTAACTGTAAATTTAATGTAAATATACAAACCTATTGAAGTACTGAAATCTGTTTTATACCTTTGTAATACACTGATAACCACTAAAAGCAGGTGGTGATGAAAGTCACATGATGAACCAAAGCCTATCACAAGCAGCTTTTAATTATTAACATATATAGAAGGTGCACAGTGTCATTCACACAAACACTAAACACCATCATAGTACCAAATATGAAACTGAAATAATGCAATAAACATTTAACAACATTAGATGTAACATACAGCCCTAATGTACAAAACTGATAAGAAAGAACTAAGAAGAAACAGTTATTTCAACAAAAAGACATCAAATTTGAAATATAATGCAGGGAATTCTGGGAATGTCCAATACAGTTTTTCACCGTGTATAGTAGGGGAAATTACCGTTAACCATTTAACAGGTTTTTACTATATCATTTTCTTTCTTTTTTTTACCGTTAAATTCATGGTTATTTTTTACAGAGATTTGTCTTACACAGTCATATGATAGATTTGTGTGAGGAACAGACCAAAATGTAGATTATTATTTTGGTTTGGTTTGCTAAGAAAGTGAGTCATACAGGTTTGGAACAAAATGAGTGAGATTAGTTTTGAGAATATTTACTTTTGAACTAGAAGTTCAAGTTTCAGACATTAATCAATAACTTATAAGTATAGGGCTGAGAGAAATTTTAGCGATATTATCAATGTCTTTGCTGACAATATCACATTAGGGAGTACTGCAATAATGTTAAAAGTCTATAAACCAATTTCACTCATCTCTCATTTTCAAATGTTCCTGTATGTATTAGTGTGAGGGCTTTGTGAAAAGCATCAAAGGTTTTTATGTAAAACAAAAGTTTCTTTCTCAAAACAGCATTGTGTCTTGTAGCCAATCACAGACGTATTTGTTGAGTGCTGAACACACAGTGACCAATCAGATGTGTTTTTCAGAGCTACTCAGTATGGCTCTGGCGTTTCATTCATATCACTCACTTATTGTGTTTTTACATGCTTGTGAATCCTGTCTTTATAACTAACGAACTGGAAACACAATGTAAATAAGAGATTGGTTGTGCGGTAAAGTCAATTTTGATTATAACAAATGTTTTGACAAGATTGCAGAGCTCAGTAAACTTGTGCTGAAGTGATTGACAGCTTTAGTGATTATAAAAGGAGTGCTTTTTGCTCATTATGTACATATGATTTTTATTTTTAAATGTCACTTTTGTGTTCATTAAGTAAAAAGCAAAGTGGTCAATATGTCTTTATTCTGTTTTTAACTAGTGCTGAGTTTGCCATAAACAATTTGTATGTACATTTTTACAGTGGTCCTTTTCACAGACACATTTCCACATCGTACATCTAGCAATGTCTTTATTTTCATTTTTTTATGTGCATTTATAACATTGTACTTTGTGTTTTCATGCCTGCTGATTAAATTACACAGTGAGTGATGGCAAATTTGACTTACTTTCTTCTGACCAATATTACCCATTTCTCCATTTTTGTTCCTCTTTTGTAGTTATAGAAAGGCTGTCATAGACACTTTTTTTTGTTTTTGCTTTTGGAACAAATTAGGAATGGCAAAAATTATATTTGTTGTAGTTTCTGTTTAGCATTATAGAAATTCTATTCATAACTATGATGACCAGAAATATGAAACAGGTCCATTAGCTAAAAAGTACCTTTTTGTTAATTTATTTATTTAATTATTTCTGAGAGCAAATGCAAAAATATCAATAATTGAGTATTGTTAAAACTTGGTATTATAAAACTGAAACAGTTCTGAAAAAGAATCAATTCCCAATCCTAATCATCACTCCAGTTTTTGTCAGTGGATTTCATTTTATCTTATTCTGCAGCTTTTGTTGGTTTGCCCTTGAAGAAACAATAAGACATCTGAGCTCTGCTGAACACACTTCTGTCAAGAAAAAGATTTGTGTTTTCATTCAAGTCAGATATGCAATGGTGATTGAAAGAACAATGGAGACATACCTGCGTTCTTATTGAACCAGTTAATGTTCTCCTCGAATTGCTTTGTGCTCTGCTCTGATTTAATTTATGCAGAACTTCCTGGAAGGAGTACGCAGCCAAAGTGTGTCTTTGTGATTACGATTACTCTATAGTCCACCACATAAGCAGTTTTGTCGTCATTTACTCTCCTGTTGCTGATGATGTGGCATGATGAAAAGTTGAATGGCACCGTTTCTGTGTAAATGGTGGCACCTACAAATCAAACTACTTTGTGTTTTCTCTGCATGTTAAGCTGAGAAAGTGGTGAAAAAATGACACGCTTCAGCTTTAAACGCCTACGTTTTTGATCCGTCAGCATTAACTACAGTCGCTGTGTAGATATTCAGGATTGAAAGATTGGTCTGCCTAAATGGGTGCCTGTATGTGAATGTCTGCGGATGATAATTACTCATCTCTGAAATTCTCACTTCCATTTGTGTGACTGACGTCTCTGATTGCATTGCCATTTGGTGCATGAAAACATCTGATAAGTCTGGTCCTCTCAGTGCAGAAGGTGCAATTTTTAAAACATTTAGTTTACAAAGGAAGTAACGGCTGACGTCAACAGGACATTAAGCAGGGAGCTGTTCTGTTATTTCATCTTCACTATATAATTAAGTCTATGTGTAGAGCCTGGCCACACAAAAGCAGAATTGCTCACTTTAGTAGTAGCTATATTGTTTTCCTATTTGGTCGTGCATGACTTCCTTGAATAGCGAACTGTTTACTGTTCATTATTTTGTCTCACATTTGTGAAAAAGAAAGTGTATTGTGGTTTCCTAAGTACTTTTGGTGTTTTAATGGGTGTTTCTTTTTCTTCCTGTTGCCTGTAGAATAAGGTGGTGACTGTAGATAACATGAAAGTCAAACTCCAGGTAAGCAAACGAGATAAGCATCACTATTTACATTGATTTGAGTACTGTATTGAACTCCTGTCCTGTTCTATAATGCCTCAAATCGTGCAACTTGAGCAGATGGCTGCTGTTATGATCAGATGATAAAACGGATTACAAAACTCCCATATCTTTAGAGTGAAGGAGGGAGCCAGTATGCATTACAAATAACACAAGTTACGCAATCAGATTACTTTTTTCAAGTAACTAGTAAAGTAACACATTACTTTTAAAATTGCGAGCAAATATATGAGTTGCTATTTTAGATAAGTAACGCAAGTTACTTTTTCACATTTATTCACTGATGTCTCTCCGGTCTCCATGTTGAGAGAAATTGGGCGCATTGGCACTTCCTTCAGCCTGACGCTTATTTATTTGTTTTGTTGTAAAAGAGCCTTTACAGTTGCCAAAAATATAACACTTTCCTCAGTTGTTATTAAAAATGAATGAACAAAGCCCAGCTCAGGTGACAAAAAGAAATGCACAAGTAACATAATGGATTACTTTCCATAAAAAGTAACAAACAATTAGTTACTTTTTTATGAAGCAAGCAATATTGTAATCCATTACTTTTAAAAGTAACTTTTCCCAACACTGGAGGGAGCCGAGCTGTATCCACAGACCAGAATGTCATAAAGACTATGGAGTGAACTCTTGACTTGGAAATCACAGATAACACCTTAGCAACCACCTAGGAATGCCCTAGCAACCAGGCAGACTGCAGGTGGTGGTGTGTTTTGCACAGGCAAGCGCCGCTCACATTTTCTTCACAAAATTCAATTTGGTTGGCCTCCTGCCTGTTCAACGATCAGGTTTATTACATCAGGACGAAATCACAAAACAAATTATTCGTAATGGTTTCAGGTTTCTCTCTTTCTATAATGGATTTGGAAAAATGACACATTTCAGGTTCATGTTGATACTTAGGGTCAATTTAGGTTAATTGGGACAATTTTTTCAAGTGTCCTAAATGTACATTTTCATGACATCTACAGTATGCTTCATCTGTTAACACTCCTCTCCTGCAGATTTGGGACACGGCCGGTCAGGAGAGGTTCCGCAGTGTTACTCACGCGTACTACAGAGACGCTCAGGGTAAATATGCCACATTCATTTTGTTAAGTCTCTTTAAAGCAGTAAGTCATGTAGGGCCTTGCATTACCATGATTTTTACAACACAACACAACACATAGAGTGACATAGACACACAACATTAAAGTTACAATAATACATTGCATTAAGGAATAGAATTTCTGTTGAGGTAACAGAAGAAATCTTGCAAAATTGTCCGGTGTTGCCTTTTTAGAGACATCTAGTTTGTTCCAGGTGTAGAGGAGATATCAGTCAGGCAGCAGGAGGGTTAAATAAAATGTATTAAACCAGTGTTTAATAAATATACATGTACATATTCCACTTTACAGGGTGTTTCGACTCTCTCATTGTCAATACTCTGCTAAAAATTAACCCAACTCTCGATGGAAACAAATGTTAATGTTGTATGACGTTGTCAAAACAATGCCACAATGAAAGTGCAATGTTATAAAAGCTAAAGGCGGTTAATGAAGTAGTAGACTGTGAAACTTTTTTGTGGACAGGCAGTGTAAAGTTGGCTCAAGCACATTGTGTTCTCTAATATATGTGTGTGTTTGTGTCGCCATCTGGATTTAAATAGGCAAATATGAATAGATACCATATACATCATAGTGTAGAAACGATATCTCGGTAGAGCATTTCATTCAGTTTGAGTCTCTAAAGGGAGATGAACTTTAAACACTGCGGTCAAATTTTTAGTCACAACTCCTGAAGAACATGACAGACTTCTGAGTCAGTGTTTAATAACTCTAAAGCTCAGCTCTGAATCATACGCAGTGATCTGAACATGCTGTGCTTTCCATCACAGCTCTGCTGCTGCTGTATGACATCACGAGAAAGTCCTCCTTCGACAACATCAGAGTAAGACAAACAAACACTTCAAGATGTTTTCAGATATGTATTTATTGGAAGTTGTAATATCCTTGCTGCTGTTAGCGTTGGTTTTGAAACGACATGCATTTCTACTGCAGATGCATTTTATGTCCTTCAAAGTGTTTTATTTATTTATTTATTTTTTTTTCATGTCCATCACTATGCAGGCCTGGCTGACTGAAATCAGTGAGTATGCAAAGAAGGATGTGGTCATCATGCTGCTCGGCAACAAGGTAAGTGGGACTTCCTGAAAGGAGTGACAGAAATAAGCAGCCCCTCTTGAAAGGTGCAAATAATGTTTTAATATACATGCGCGCACACACACACACACACACACACACACACACACACACACACACACACACAGAGCTGCAAATCAGTTATGCCTTTATGCTTCTCTACCTTTTGTGTGTCAGTGTGTCATTTCAGGCAGTAATTCATTTTAGACGTAAGCATTTTTGCCACCATTGGTCATGTTTATCTCTTGATGTGTGGTTATGGTGTGTTGTGCTGGAACTGTACTAACTGGTATTAGCACCCCCTAATGGAGCAAATGGAGCCAGAAAGCCTCCTTGTTAAACATTACATGTCCTTAATATTATAATAACAAGTAATTATGCATAATTACATGCAAGTAACCCTAAGCCAAACCCTATTCCTAACCATATAGTAAGTGCATGTATAATAAAACTCAGTACTTAAATGTATAATTACACTGTAACGAGGACACCTTAAAATAAAGGATAAAGAAAAACAATCATATTTGTTACATCAGGGTTTGACATATAATGCAGTGCAATACAATGATGATGGAGAGATTAATAGATAAACTTTCTTTAAAAGCCTGATGGATCATGTTTGATTTGTCTAAAATCAATGCATGGATAAACAAACAAACCTAAGTAGCTCTAGTCCAGGAAATATTAACTAAAATATAAAAGTTGTTCTTTCACAGCAAGATTTCACAGCACATGTATCACAACTTGAAGCAGGACATACTGTATGTACAATAGTACTAAAAGCCCTTTTACTTGCTAAAAAAGTATAAACTATCAATCAGACGACAGAAGACATGTAATAGGTTGTGTACAACAGGTTTTTCAGGAAAGTTTTCATCATGTTGTTAATTTAGAGCACTTAGGTATTTGCATATCAAATATGATGTCGAAGGCTTTATTGGAATGAGCTTTATCAGCATTTGTGTCATTATGCAGTTACCACAGAATATTTCAGCTGTTCCCATAGTGTTTACAGTAATGCATTTACAGTGAAAGTAAACTAGGCCAGCATTCCAAGTTATAAAGATCTCATTGATTTACAGTACATTACAAGCTGTGAGAATTACATTTTTCTTGCTGCACCGAATTGCATAAAGTTTGGGCCTCTGATCAAATTAGATTTTTTCCCTCCTTCAGTATGAGCACCATGTTCTCCTATATCATGCTATACGAGTCGAGAAAAGTATCAAATTTGATATAAAACATGAAACACATTTACAAACTTTTTCTGTCTAAATGTTTAATAAATTGTTCCATTTCCACTTTTTTTTTCAGACTGTCATATATCAGGCTTAACCCAGAATGTTTAATAAAATCACAACAGCTGATAAAAGATAGTGCCTCATCCACTGGAGTTTCACTTTAGTGAGACAATGTCTTCCAAAACCACGAATACATTGCTGTTTTATATTAATGTGTAATTACAGTCAGACATGGCCGCTGAGAGGGTGATCACTCATGAAGAAGGGGAGAAGCTGGCTAAGGTATGAGTGTTAATTAATTTAACATGTCCATGTATCTGCTATTACAAATGATCAGTAAACATCACAGTTTATTTAACTGCAATACTCTGCTTTTTCTTTATTGAAGAATATGGAGTCCCTTTCATGGAGACCAGTGCCAAGACCGGTGTCAATGTGGAACTCGCTTTCCAAGCCATTGCAAGGTTTATATTATAAACATATAGTGAATTTTACACAGATGTCACTATTACTATTGCTTGTATACAGATTGAAACAAGTAGCAACAACATGAGACTCTTTTAATGTTTTTTTTGTTTTTGTTTTTTTTAATAATCATTGAGGTCTTTTGACCAGTAAGCAACTGCCTAACAAACACTTTTGAGTGCCCTAGTAAGTGCTTAAAATAATAGATGTTTTGAAGTTGTAAATAAAACAGATTATTCAAGTAAATTTGACAAGAAAATTCTCTTTCAGTTTTTATATATTTAGCTCAATGTGTTATTTGCCATTATCTATCAAATTTCTGAGTAAAAATGGTTTCAAAGTAAATCTTACACCATTTTTTACACCCTAGTTTGCCAACCATTTAGAACAATTTAGCAACAGCTTTGTAATGCTTATGCAAAACACTTATAATATAAATCTATAAATCCCTTTTGAAAGCCATTTTTTTTTTCAGACACTTAATTGCATATTAATTTGATATTAATATAATAAAGATTAAATGGTTGTATTATAGTTCACATTTATATTAAATGCAGTTAATTGGATTTAAGTGTTTTTTTGGCCCACTTATGTGGGACTTAATCACGTTTATGTAATAGTAATTATATTTTAGATTACAATAAATGCATTCGGCAACACACTTTTACACAACACAATGCCGAATACATTTATGGTAATCTAAACTATAATGCAATTTCTAATAAAACATGCATGCCATTTATTTAAATATATTTGTAATTGCACATTTGTAGCATTTAAAATGTAATAACTTTAAATGTAATATTGAATAATGCACTATACATTGCATTAAAATAGCTGTACTTCTTTAAAAGATCAACAAAAATTGATTCAAATGATTTTAAAAGCATTTTAAAGTAAAACGTTTTGACGCAAGTACACTTTTAAAGACTTCATAAAAGTTCTTTTAATACACTCTCTCCGTCACTAAAAGTGCTCTTTTATATCATATTATTGTATCTGCATCTACACTACAAGTGCACATTCAGTACTATTAAGCACACAAAGGTAAGCGCTTCAAGGTTTTTTAAGGCTTTGTCAAACCATCATACAAAGTTCGCCTTGGACTTCTATTTCTGTTTATTAATTACACTAAAACTGATGAATATGTTTTCTCTCTTATTTCCACACAGAGAACTCAAGCACAGAAACATCCAGCAGCCCCACGAGCCCAAGTTCAAGATCCATGATTACATCGAGTCACAGAAGCAGAAGTCCAACTGCTGCGGCGGCATCATGTGACCAGCTCCGGACGGCAGATATCCGTACACAAAGACGTGTGTGAATGAAACGTGCTTCGTTGTGATCCCCCAAACCCCTGTTTGCTTTATAGTCAGGAATATACAGCCAAATACTGCTGAGGTGCATCAGAGTAATACGTTTCTGCTTTATAATCTGTATAAATCCAGGTGTGTACAGTACCCAGGTGTGTCTGATTATTCCAGGTATGTTTGTTTGTGTAACGTGCTTTCCGGGTTTCTTCTCTAATGGTTACAGCATCTATCTACACACAGTATAAAATATATTAGTATTTAATTACATTATATGCCACGCAAATGTGCTCGGGCGGTGAGCTTGTGTCTAGTGTTTTGGTCAGTATTATGTTTACAATCAGTATATATTTACTTGAAAACAATCATAAGCTTGACCGAGTCAGGCCTGATTATGAGGTAATATAGATATATTTTTCCTTTTCCTACAAGCACAACAAACTCACACACCTCACACACACACTATGATATGTATTGATGTGAAATGTGAATTTGGATTGTATCGTACAATGTTTTGATTTGTCTTTACATGTTTCACAGTGTTCACAAAGTGCCATGTGAAAGTCCATTGTAACCACATGTGAGAGGGTTTTTTCGGGTGTGTTGCATTGTTTCATTTATTTCATATTTAAAGCCACAGGGGGGCGGTATTATACACCGAGAATTACTAATAAATAATAACAACGACGTTAACGATTTAATTGCCTTACCTTTGAAATTTCAAACATGTGTCCTGTATTTTGAATAATAAAGTGAGTCGTGAACATCAGGTTAACGTGTTGGTCTCGGTTTGGGACTAGAGAAGATGAACACGCTTTATTTGAATGAGTAGATGCTTGTGTTGTACTGTTCCTTGTAAGTTGTTTTGCATAAAATCATCGGCCAAATGAATAAATGTTAATGTTATTTGATCTTGGTGAGACATTCGTCTGGAGGCTTGGTTTTATGTGTTTGTTTTGTGTCATCATGAGTCAGGTGACCTCACACTGCACCTGTTTGAGAATTATTTGGCTCATAGGAAAAAGTAATGAGCAAGAAAGGAATGACCATATCTGTCGAGTTTCTTCTCCACTTGATAAGACAGAAACGGATCTCCTTCTGAGCAGTAAAAGAAGCTGCTTTTCTTGCAAATCTGACGTGCAATTGAAGAGGATCGTGACACTTTTGAATGCAGATTATTCTGGTTAAATTAAATTAAACCAACAAATTAGCTATTAAACACAATACCCTAACAAGTCGATATTATAATGGTCAGGTGACATTTCACCACAAAATAAACAGAAAAGAGAAGCTGTAAATTCTCATTCAGATATTAACTGTAAGTTGGTTAACATTAAACAACGCTATGATTTTTAATATAAGTCAGCATAAATTAAAGGAAGCAAAACCAACACTGTAAGGCATTTGAATTATTATTTGTTGTACATTACAGTAACGAGAATGACATTGTACTGTGCATTATGGTAATGAGAATAGGGGAGGAAATGTGCTTAATTGTCATAAAAATATGTCACAGATCAATATAATCTTAATTATCTTAAAAGGAGGCTTATATATATATATATATATATATATATATATATATATATATATATATATATATATATATATATATATATACAACATTTGTAGTGGATCAAAAAAGTTCATCAAAGTTGTCCTAAGATAAGAACGCATTTTGGTTTTAGGTTTTAGGACAACTTTGAGGAACAGTTTTGATCCACTTCAAATGTTGACTAGTGTATGTATATATATATATATATATATATATATATATATATATACAAAATAATAAATAAAAAAATCGTGCTGTCAGACAATTAATCATATACAAAACAAATGTTTTTGTTTACAATTTGTGTTCTGTGTATATTTATTATTTATATATAAATACACACACATACATTATATTTTGAAAATATTTACATGTTTGTATTGTGTGTATTTATATATACATAATAAATAAACAGCACACACACATATGTAAATGAAAACTTTTATTTTGGATGCTATTAATTGCAAATATATATATATACACACACATATTGTTTAAATACGCTTTCCAATAAAGATTTGTAAAGCTTATTTGGATTTTACAACATTATCTTTAAACACACAGCATCCTGAGAAAGGGGCATTTCTTTTTCTTTTTTTCTGATTTTAAATCTATTTTCTCTTTACATTATTACAATGTGTCGATTTAAAGCATTATATGGGGAAATTGTCACAATGGTAACCTGCTGTTTATTGACAATAATTTGAGAAGAAATCCTTTGGTTTAGATATGGCAAAAAGTACTATCTAAAGTATATTATAACAACACTGAAACACTTTTAAGCAAAATGTAAAACAATTCATTAAACATTAAATTTTTTAGCTTGAAGAAAAGAAAAAATTCTTATACACCATAAAACTGTTGCTAGAGAAAACACATAGTTTGCTTCAAATCCTGAGATACAACCCATGTGACAACTAGCCCCCCTTTCCTATACAGCAGCATATAATGAATAAAATGGATATATTTGGTAATTTGTAACACTACATCCTGATGTGTAGCCCACATTTGCTCCTGTCTGTTTGTTATGCAACAAAACACACACACACACACACACACACACACACACACACACACACACACACACACACACACACACATATATATATATATATATATATATATATATATATTTCCAAGAGGAATGTCATTCCAGAGGGAGATTTGTGTCATTTGTGAAGTGTGCTCAGTGGCAAAGCACCAAATGTTGGGCCCCTGTCACACAACCCCTGAATTTGCTGATGACATTACTGTATATAACAGAAGTCGAAGGTGCAAAAAAATAAAAAAAAGGGGGCCCAGCGATTACCCCAGTTCAAACTCCCAAACACTACAAATTTCAGATAGGAGGAGGTTCTAGAGGAGTCACTCCTCCATGGGCTGGATCTGGATGCTGATGTGCTGCCGATCAAACTCTCAAACACTAGAACTTTCTCTTCACACTTTATATCAACAACAAAACATTTACTGAGGCCGAGCGGGTTAACATGCTTCAGCCGTGAGCATCCAACTCTCATTTTCCCTTCGTTTCTATTTATTTGTCAGATTAAATCAACAGGTGACTTTGCGTGATGCCCAGCCAGACTCTGCGCCCGCGCCTCTGCGTCCTGGAGAAGGGCGAGAACGGGTACGGCTTCCATCTGCACGGAGAGAAGGGCAAGAGCGGCCAGTTCATCCGCCTGGTGGAGCCCGATTCCCCCGCCGAGCTGTCCGGTCTGCGCGCGGGCGACAGACTGGTGTTCGTGAACGGAGAGCGCGTGGAGAGCGACAGCCATCGGCAGGTCGTGGCGAGGATCCTCGCCAGCGCCTGGAGCCTGGAGCTCGTAGTGGTGGACGCCGACACCGACCAGCTCCTGAAGAAACACGAGCTCAAGTGCTTGAAGGAGTTTGTCACGGAGGGCATTCCGGTGCCCGAGTGCGGTGATGATGAGATCAGCGGCGAGATGATGCGGGACGACACGCCGCCGCCGCCGCCGGTGCCGAAGAGGAACGGAGAAATCATCCCCGTTCACATTCCCGCGGTGGACAAACTCAGGACATCCGTGAGCTCGGAGACGGTGAGAGACCGGCAGAGCTTCGACTGACGCTCTGATTCAAACGTTCCGTTTTGGAATTAAATATAGCTAGTAATCATTCAGTCATTTTTATAAGTAGCCTATGATATTACCATACCTGCCGTAACACTACTGTATAAGTTCAATCCTCATACTGTAAGTTTTCATGAAATAACAAGTTATCTAGTATAGTATATCTAGTATCTAATATAGCCTACAATATTTTATCCTGATGAACGGCAACAACCGCAATCCAAATAATGTATAATCAGAGAGTTAGTTGACATGTAGTTGCAAAGTTACTTATAGTTAGTAGAATATCTAAAGTGGACTATCAAAATAAAGTGTAGCCAAAAAAGTACTATGGTAGCCTACTTCTAATAGCTCTTAGTTCCTCTGTATTATTCTGTGTGTGCAGTTTAATGCATCATGCAATCAAATCATTTATGATTATGATAATACTGGTATTATTATGTACATAAAGGATGTAAACCCTTGTGAAGTGTGCTTAATTGTATACTTTTAACACATGTAGTGTATTTTAAATATTTAAATATATATATATTGCAGATAATATAATATTAATTAGTTAAATAAAAGGCCACTTAACTTGTTTCAAATAACCCATTAACAAAGTCCAAGTACCTTGGAGCATCATGCAAATACACGGTTTATATGAATATGGTACTTGTTTATAACTTTACCATGGTACTACCACTGTACTTTTTTGTAAAGTTTGAACTTAACTGTAAATCTAATCCTAAACCTAACCTTTGTCTCTATTAGTCATGCTTTATTCACAGATATGTCTCATTACATCCGCTAATTAAGTTTAATTGGTTTGATTTTTTTATCCTTATGTGCAGTTAAAAAACTGCTTTGCATTCCTCAAGCAATTATAACAGTGTGCTATGACAACTGTGAAACCCACACCTACACACTGTAGTGCACTTGGCAGATCACACATACAGTACCTAGTGCTTCAGTCACTGACTGTGGGAGGCTGGCGTGTTGAGGAGGACGTCCAGCACAGGAAGACAGTTAGTTCTCACAGAAGACAAACAACTCCATTAAGCCTTGATCCAGAGTAAACCCCATTTCACACCACAAGTTCCAGGATGTGTTAGGAACAGCGTCATGTAAAGCGGTGTGTTTTAGAGCTGACGGATGATATTTTGCTTAGATTAAGTGTGGCTGTCTGAGAAAGCTGTTGTTGCGTTTTTCTCATGCATGACTCTATGATTTGTTCAAACGGTTGTAACCCCACTGTCTTTTGTGTTTGTGTGTGTGTGTAGTGCTCTCATGATAATGATTTGCACATTACTCAAAGAGGAAAAAGGCCAGACTCTACAACAGCTGGGCTCCCCATGGTGACAGTCCTAAACCCCTTTTCATTCTCATGTCATCTGCATAACCAAATTACCCACAATGCCCTTCTGGCATTGTGCTCTCAGTGTGTGGATGTGTTCTGCACCTGTAGTGATTACCTGTGTGGCAAATACACTAGTCCAAACAGTCTGTGAGGGCAGGTATGTAGAAGGCCCGCAGGAGAGAATGTCTTCTCTGAAGGTCACATTGACAGTTTTGGGGTCGGCCTGAAAGAAAAGTAGGGTTGTGATACATCAAAGTGAATATGTTAAACTATACAGTACTTTAAACAATATAAGCCTCCACTATAGTTATGTTGACAAACTGTACTTTTTGTATTATATTTTCCTATATCTAATGATAAAAATAAAAAGCTGTCACTAGGGTTTAATAATATTTACCCTTAAAGAGTGAATATTAGTACCTTAAAAGTACATATTATTACCTAAAGTGTGCATGTTAGTACACTATTTGGTACCCAGAATATACTTAAGTATGAACTAATTGTAATGATTTGGGCACTTAGTTGCATTTTAGTTGCAAAAAATGTATTACAGTTTATATTTATAGTAAATGCAATTACTTGAACCCAAGTGATTTTTTGACCCACTTAAGTGGGACTTAAGTACAGTACATCTTAATGGCCTTGTTTCACAAACAGGGCTTATTAGGCAATGGTTCAGTTAGGACAATTAAGTAGCTTTTATTAACATGCCTTAGAAATAACAATAATGGTGTGCATCTTGAGACAAGCGCTGACATATTTTAAGATCAGTTAGTGCAAGTTTCTTTCAGTTGAAACAGCTCAGACTTACATTTTAGCCTGGGATTAGGCCTAAGCCTTATTTGTGAAACCGGGTGTATGTGTAATTTCATAATAACATATCATGCAATGTTTGAAATATGTATTAATAATGATTACTTTTTCAGTGCTTAATTATATTTAATGAAAGTTTACTCTCTTTAATAGCACTTAAGTGGCCTATTATTTCAGTGATATTTTCGGCAAGTTTTACTTTTTAAGATTTGACGAGCACAATCAATACAATAAAGCACAATTCTTTTTTCCTCAGACTAGCCTTCAAACTGATTTAGCTTTGAAAAGTTTTGCCAAGCCAGCATTTAGTTTTACTATGAAGTATTTGTGAGTACTTGTGAAACAAATGTAAATTTACTGATTTTCTCCTTAGTTAAAACAATACAGTCACATCAGTGGCCTCACAGTTAGTTCATGTCCTGCTACTGCTCCCTCTGTTTCTCCAAATCATGTTCTGTCATATCTTTACAACTATAAAGTGGCAAAAGTGCAAAAAGTATGAATACTATATTCATACTAATACATATTCATACATATACATATAGACATACTAATACATATTCACTTCACTTTCACTTTTTTAACTTTATACATTGGACTCCGCACAGAAGTTTAGCCTGTTGCTTTCCTGTGCAACTGCTTTGAGGGGAAGTCGGAATGAAATTGTGAGGATAGCAGGGCTTTTTTTCAGTCATGCACTGGCCTTACATAAGCCTTCTCTCTGAGGTAATTACTTGCGTGGAAGTGCTTTTGTGTTGGGTTAAATTGTCTGTGACTCTCCTGGTTAGCTGCTGTTTCTTGCGTAACTCCTCTGTCAGGAAGAACCCGGGTACGTTATCCTGTGACCGGACACATTTACTCTGAAATCTCAGTGACCAAGACAAGATCCCTGATCTACTTCATATTACCTTTATGTAAAAGCAAACTGACACAAAAAGGACATGGCGTCCTTGAGCCATCATGATCAAATGGCCATTTCCTCTCAAAAACATGCTGGAGGCAGGGTTGGGCTAATATTGTTTTTCAATCATGCACTGGTCTTACATAAGCCTTCTCTCTGAGGCAAAATATTTAATGTAAGAACTAGAACTAAGAGTAGATTAAGATTGGATTAAATGTAGTTGTCCAATACAGGCTGTTTTTTTTTAAATATGTAAATAGTTGATCACTTTCATTTGTATGTACCAATGTAACAATACAGTGACATGAACTGTAGTATTTAACTATCTATGTTTTTACTAAAACATTTTAATATGTGAAAATGCCACTCAGAGACTTTTGCAAGTGATAACACAAAAAATGGTTTAAGAGTTTTGAAGCTATTCACTTAAATGAATAGTTTGAACTGATTAATAGAAATTAAAGGGATAGTTCACCCAAAAATGAAATTTCTGTCATTAATTACTCACCCTCATGTTGTTCCAAACCCGTTAGACATTCGTTCATCTTCGGAACACAATTTAAGATATTTTTGTTGAAATATAGACCCTCCCATAGACAACAAGGGTCCTTACACGATCAAGACACAGAAAAGTACCAAGATGATCAACAAAGTAGTCCATGTGATATCAGTGGTTCAACTGTAATGTCACGGCGCTACGAGAATACTTTTTTTTGTGCAAAGAAAACAAAAATAACCACTTTATTCCACATTTTTGTCTCTATCTCTTGTGGATGCGCGTTCACGGCAGTACCATGACGTAAGCGCGTGGCGGCACCGGCGCTGACCCAGATCCGGCGTGAATACGTCAAAATGCTGACGTTGCCTTGTTTACACTCGGGCCCAGTAGCGCCATATGTGTGTTCAACAAGGTCTGAAAGCTCTCAGATTTCATCAAAAATATCTTAAATTGTGTTTGGAAGATGAATGAAAGTCTTACTGGTTTGGAACAACATGAGGGTGAATAATTAATGTCAGAATTTTCATTTTTGTGAACTATCCCTTTAATCTCACTTTTCTGACTCTAATGCCTTTTTGTTTGCCAACATTATTAAAATGCCTGTCCTATTACAGATCCTCTCCTACAGGTTACAAAACTAGTGTAATGATGTTTCATTCTGTTTAAAATTTAGTCTTTTTTTTACATGACATTCAAAATATTTTGATTTTTAGGTATTAAATATAATCACATTTATAATGAAAACACTCAAGGAAAGACAAGATCATGTGATCAGGGTATTTTTGAAAGGGGATCTTCAAAGAGGCTGGTAGTCAGTCTGTGGGAATCTGTTTTTGGAGCTGCTGGCAGAGCAGGCACTCCGGCAAGCTGAGAGTGGTTTTCTCTGAATGTTTTTGATGGATGTGCAGATATCACATTCCCCCTTTCTGTAAGCACTGATCTAGGAGTAGTGCTCCCACTCTTATGGCTCTTTCCACTGCATGGTACGGCAGGGTACAGTTGGGTACGTTCTCTTTTGGGGGGTTTTCCATTGAGTACAGTACCTGGTACCTGGTACTTTTTTCAGTACAACCTCAGTTGAGGTTCCAAGTGAAATGTACCATTACCAAAACGTGACGTGTAAACTCTTCTGATCATTGATTGGCCGGAGAGAATCGTCACTACCTGCGTCACTGAACTTGCGACACAAACACAACAGAACCATAGATTTAAATCAGCACAGCCAGCAAAGGATCAAACGCAGCTGTTTTGAATGAGTGCACCTTTTTTTAACAACCAAAAAGTAGCTGTTTCGTTGTCTGTTGAGGAAGTTTCTCTCGTTGATAGCAGAGGAACCCAACCAGCAATATCCAAATGAAAAGAACCATAATTCAAACAAAAAACACGAGAACAACCAATACAGGACCTGAAACTATTAAAAACATTTGAATTATGCATCCAAACTGAATTAATTACCAAGAAGTTCAGGATCCAGACAAAGGAAATACTTTTGATCTTGTGTTTTTCTCTGTAAATATGCCGAAGTATCTGTTAGTTAGAGTGGTCAGCAAAGCTTTTCTTTTCATGTAAATGGCTTTTCCTTGAGAACTCTATGCAACAAACTCTTCTCACTTCTGATGGCTGGTTTAGTCAGGCACTTTTGCAATGGAGCTTTTGGTCAGAGATTGTTTTGTTTGGTTGGTATGAAACCAGTTTTCCAAAAGCTGGTGTTCATTAGTAAATCAAAACTAGGTGAAACTCAAATTCATCTTAATGTTCAAAATTGTTTTATTTTATTCTCATTGGTCCACCTCAGTTTGATTCACCAGCATCTGGTAATATTCTGTCCTAGATTTGTAGCTTTTTTACCTGCTTGTCAGGGTGAAAGCAAATGATTTAGAGATCAAGTTACACTGTACCTTTAATAAACAAACAAGTCTCTGTATGGTATGGCCTGGAACGGATGATTGTTAACATGTAAACACAGCCTGTATGGATGGAGGTGGGTGGATGCAGGTTCCTCTGAAGTAAGATTGCTTGTGTGCGTATTCTCTGTCTAGTGTCCAGGGTGGAGATTTGGTCTTTCTATTGTGACATTGGGCCAAACCCACCTCACACTCCTAGACAGGTCAGTGGTTTTGGGTGGCTGGTCAAAGGAAAGGCAGATGGAGAGGGTTTTTCCTCTTGGGGTTTGTGGATAGCAGCTACTCTGACAATAAGCAAAGCCTTTTCTTTAGCAAAGGCTGACTGGAAATGGCAAACTCTGTCAACCTAAAATAGATTATCATCTCCACTCTGGCCAGTGGCACTGCTACAAGCACAGCAGCATGAAATCAGCATGTAAAGACCAGTTATAGACAATGTGTGTTGAGATAATTAAGTAAATAATTATTCCCATAGAGTGTACATTATTGAGAAGAAGAAGGAGCCATATATCGAACCCTGAGGTACCCCAAGTGGGTTTCCGGTGTAATATGGTCTGTTTTATTGCTGTTTGTTTTTTTGGGTCAGAACCTTGTGGTTGCATCATTAACGTGAATACTGCCATGAGCCAGACTTAGGGAGAGACGATTCTAATTTCACTGAAGTGACTCAATAACACTAGTGTAATTATTCCCTTAGACACTCCTCCCTTACAGGATACCACAAAGGATATACCCATAAGGTAGGACTCAGAAAAGTTAAGTGTATGGAGACTGATAGATTCGCTCCCAGAAAGAAGGAATAGACTCTACTCTGTCTGGAGTTGAGTTAAAGACCTACTAGGGTTTAGTTATGGGACATGTTTGTCTATTCAATAGCTCTAATACAATTCCGGTCAAGTTCAGTAATACACCACCTGCTACCAGAACAAGAGTACAAGTTCATTATTGACTCATGAACACACACTGTTTGTTTTTGTTTTATGTCATCTGTGGTCTTGTAGCCTAGAGCTGGGCAAGCTTGACAGTGAGGTTGATCATTTGCAGGCCATTTAGTCTAATATGGGTGAACTTTGGACCCGACAGGATGAAATGAAGCTGTGAAAGGAAATGTTTTTCACCTTGTTGAGACAGATGTTTAATTTTTGTGGAAGCTGTAATTTGTTTTGTAAAGCCTTTATATCTCAGCACAGATGTGACTTTTGTCATACAGTCACAATGTGGAGATCAGTCCACTGCAATATGTGCAATTCCTGGACAGGAAGTTCACTAGGGAATTATTTATATATTAGGGCTTTGTGCAAATATGTGTTGTCAGAGGGTTTACTTTTAAGTGTATTCTAGTAAACTGTTAACCAAGATTGTTGTATAAGAAAACCCACAGAGAACATAGTCATCACAACCCATCTACCATATGTGTCTACAGTAGACTTTATGGTGTTTTCCAACCCTGTTTGTAGAGGCACACCAACTTTTTGGATGTCTCCCTTATCTGACTCATCCATTTCAGATCTCTGCTAACAAACTAAGTTGAATTAGGTGTTTGTTTTGAGAGAGTTTGAAAATAGGGTGTTGGCCTGCAGGTCTGCCACAAAGAACAGAGTTAAGAAACACCAGTATAAACTACAGTAAATCTAACCATATATTTTCCAAACCGCTAAAGTCATGATGATGCTGGTGTCTATCCCAGTATCATGGGCTGTAGACAGGTACCACTTTTCCACCAGGGCTGGTGCCGGAGCTGAAGCCCAACTGGTAACCAGGCTCACATATTCATATTCTAGTCATGGACTGTGGGAGAGACTGGAGCTCCTTGAGGAAACCCACACTAATACGGGGAGAACTTGCAAACCCAACGCAGAATAGCCTCATGGCTAAGCTAGGGCTCAAACCCCCTGGACTGTATTTTCAAGTATGTAAGCAATGTAGTGATGACAGTAAGGTGATTTATGACAGGATTGTAGAATTGTACTTGCTTCCAATTCCTCGCACACATACACCACTCGAACCTTCCGTAAAATAATCTTTTATAAAGTTCAGAAAGGTTGAAGTGAATTACAAGGACATTTGCGGACTTCATTGCACAGGATGTGCTATGAGAGATGCGTGCTTTACACTTGAAGATGCGGGCTCGTCCCACGGTTATTTCCTTACAAATGCTCTATATTTAAAATATGAACCTCACTAACAGAAGGCTGCTTTCAATTTCAAATGCTGACGCGCATTTTGTTTGTGAAGACTGCTCGCACATGCGGCTGTGGTTAGACTAAGGTTTAATGCACTTGCGACTCAAAATGTTTTTTTTTTCAATGCAAAATTAATGTAATAATCACAGCCAGTTATTAGGGTTGCCACCCGTCCCTTAAAATACGGAATCGTCCTGTATTTAAGGTAAAATGATTTGTCCCGTATTTTACAAAGGCCAACACATATTTGAATAAACAAATAAGTATTTCGCACTGTTCATAATAGTAATAGCAATTATAATTAAATAAATTTAATAAGAAGTAGGCTATTGATTTTGACATCTTGGTTTCCATAGCAATGGAGTCTCCAGAACACGCGCCATTAAAGCCCTTTCATACGAACGCAGCATGCGGTAAACAAATATGCGTGGTTTAAAACATCTAGGAGCTCACATCTGCCCTTTGAACAACAAGCCTCTCCAGATGTAGTGCTGAAACAGAAAGTTATCAATGTGTCTGTCCAGTAACTAATAAATAATCAGAAGCATGCAGAGAGGCATTTCAGTTGTTCACGGTGGACTGTCTGACCTAAAGGGACAGTTCACCCAAAAATGAAAATTTTGTTATCGTTTACACACCTCCAAGTTGTTCTAAACCTGCAATAATTTCTTTCTTCTGTTGAACATAAAAGAAGATACTTAAAAAAATAATGTGGGTAACCAAACAGTTTCTGGTCCCCACTGACTTTTTTTTTTTACCTTACTATGGAAGCTACAACCATCAGCTGTTTAGTTGAGAGACATTCTTCAAAGTATCTTCTTTTGTGATCAAAAGAACATTATGCAGGTTTAGAACAATCTGAGTAAATTATGACTTATTTCATTTTTGTGTGAACCATACCTTTAAAGTGACAGACACATCCATGCTTCTATTGTTTTATTAAAATTTGGATAGCCTGTTAATATAATATTCCATGCATTAACAGAGCTTGGTAGACATAATTATTATATTGTAAGACATTATTAGACAGATAAATTAATACATTATAATTAACGTTAGTTAGTTATGTTTTGAAGTTATATTAGTTTAAAATTCTTAACACACAACTGTTTTAATAATTTTTTTTTAATTTGCAATTATTTTTAAAAGTACTTTATTACTTATTTAAGGATATGTAAATGTAAGGATTTTAAGATTCTCAAGTCAGTAAATTAATTAATTAATGGGGGAGGGGTAGATCAAAAATCGTTCTGGAATCGGATCGTGACTCCCAGAATCGAAATCGGATCGGATCTTGAGGTGACTAAAGATTCCCACCCCTATTGTACTGTATATGGTTGATAAGCTTGTCACATTCTTAACAGGCAGCTACATACAGTACTAGTCCTCCTTTGCTAAATGTTTGCCTAGTCAAAGCTACATACCTGCATAGTATCGGGTACAGTCATTTGAATATGCAAAGATAATAATTAAGGCTGGTTTCGGGCTTTATGATTCATTGTGTCTACTATGTTATGTAATTTTCTGAGCAATCCTTTATCAGGGAATCACCAGTCAACAAGAAGTGTTTCACAATAAATTGTTTCTTAAACATACTACATTTTTATACATATAAAATAGACAAGTATGAATTATACATTTTATTTAGTTCATTTCCACTCATCTGCATTTCTGCTAGTATTGCAATGTACATAGCATGAGAGTCAGGAAACACTCTTCAGACTTCAGATCAGCTTCTCCTTTAACATCAAATCAGTTTAAAAAATACGATCTTGCCGTGTCATGAAATTTACAGCTGTGAGAAAATATTCATGGACACTTCAGAAGTGGCTTGTATGGCTGCGCAAAATATGATCTACTCTTTGTCTGCATGACATGTCGTGTAATATATATGCTGTAGGTTTACTTGGCAACTTAACCACAGACAGCTATTTGCGATGTAAATATAATGCATGGAAAAATGGTCTCATAAATGCTAATGCTAATGCTAAATACTAATCTCATGCTAATGTAGCATAAAAAAGCTAATTTTCTGGTCGGTCTGTCTAATGTGCATTTTCAGGGTAGAATAATTTTGACAATAAGACAAAATGAAAAGGGAAAGGTATTGTGGTCCATTTTTTCCAGGTGGTTTCTTATGTCTTTTGATATTTTTCCATTGCATATCTTGCTTGAACAGCCTGTTTCAGATCACAGCACATCATGTCTGTGCTTTTGAGGTCAGGACTCTGATTTGGACGTTGTGATACAGTATATGTAATTTTCTCCATTTGGGTGTGAACAGAGATTTAGAGATTCAACCTCCGTTGTGTTTCGTTCACACAATTCATTGCGCGCCCAGTAAACCGCGAGAATAAAAGAAACTCAAAATATGTACTAACTCCCTCCATGTTTCAGAGTTCTTAAGAGCTTTTGGTGTGGGCAGTGGCAGTGATTGTGTCGGGTTGGCAGGGCTGATCTCAGGTCAAGGCCGGGGTTGTGTACACAGGATGTTCTGTCGAAACCAAACCTTGGTTCCTCCCATTTTCATTTCAATGGTTCCTCCTCACGAGATGGACAGGCTTTTGTGATTGCAGCAGATTCCTCAGATTCCATGCCCTCTCTGAGATTCCTCTGCATGGGACGCACAACACATCCTCTGTTGAATTTCTGATGTGGCCTGGCGTGCATTAGGGATAGAGCAGCGGAGAATATACTTACAAAAATTCAATGGCATCAGTAATTTAATTTGGCTTAGAAGATTTATAAAAATTGTGATATGGCTTAGTAACATTATCAGATTGCTGCGATTTAATTAAATAAAAATAAGCGTGGCACAGTGTTCATTTACACATGAGCAGCTCATGATCTAGTGTTTCAGCATCTCACAGTAAACTCTATCTACTCAACGTAAACCCAATCTCTGCACGAGTTTGGGTCTCTTATAGCATACATCTGAGAACACAATGAGGCTCAGCCATTTCAACAGATTAGAAATTAGAGGCATTTGTAAATCTGTTACCCACAAAGGAGAAGCTTCACTCCCTGTGGGTTTGTGCCAAAATAAAAGCTTGACGGTTTAAAAAAATATATAAAAAAAGAAAGAAAGGCATAAATGTTACTATTGTATATTTATTCTGTAAAATTAAATAATTAGTAAATAGTAAAGAAATGTTTTGTAAAAAAAATGTCAATAGTATTATTACCACAGTAATAATATTTTTTGTAATAATTATTATTATTTTGTAGTCTTATTGAATGTGTCAAAATCAGTGGGAATGTGGCCTATGATAACTCAAGTGGAGAGATTTTTAACTGATATTTAGTGCATGTCAAAGCAACAGCAATATGGCATGTTAAATAAATTACATCATAATTTTTATCAGAAAAAAATCACACCAAATTTTAACGGTCAATGATGTACCTTGAACGTGGTAGTTGTGTTGCTGTCTATGGAGTTTCAGAAAGCTCCCAGATTTCATCAAAAATATCTTAAATTTGTGTTCTGAAGATGAATAATTAGGGTGAATAATTAATAACAGAAGTTTAATTTTTGGGTAAACTAACCCTTTAAAACATTATAGCTATAGTTAACATTATAATTATCAACCTTGGTGTGAAAAGGCCTTAATTCTTTCCAAACAGACCTATTTAAGTCAAAATTTCAAAATATGTATCACAGAAAAACGAAATACTTAACATATCAGTCCATTTTTCAATATCAGCTATATACATTATGTAACCAAATGTAGCAACATTTCATGGTATTTTACATTTTTACCACATTTACACAATCCACTGTGTAAAGTCTGATTGATTTATTCAAGTAGGCAGAATTATCAGATCATGTTGTGATTTATTTATAGATTTCAGAGTGGAGGTTAAAATGTGTCTAAAAAGCAGCAGACCTATGCATCAGGGCAGGTTACACCCCTCACAGACTGATTCATCTACACAATGTCCACCCATCCTCAAAGTGCCGCCCAGGGCAGAGCGCCGGGCTGACGGCCCTGTGATGGAGCGTGTGAGTTGTGCTGTGGTTTAGGGTGGTGTTCCGCATTGTTTCTGACAGTGGAAAGCAGGTGTGGTCCACAGGAAGTCCAGCTCTTCCTGCGCTTGAGCCCAACATTGAGGAAATACTGCCGTAGCACTGTGTGTAAGAGTGAGAATGCTGGGATGGGAGGCCGGCTCTGTGCTGGTGTTTTTTATGTGCTTAATTGTAATTGTTCATCCTGTTTTCACTCTTACCATTGCTTATATTTGCTGTTTGTCAGATGAACAAATGGAAAAGTCTGATATTTTGCATGGATAGTCCCTCACAGCCTTGTTTTTTGGTTTATGTTAAACTAAATATGACATCTACCTTGACTTAGATTTATTGTACCAACTAGGAAAGTGAAATTGTTTCCCCTTATGATTAAGGGTGTGATTGCAAAACTGCCTATGTTGAAATCAGTTTTTTTTTTCATTGTAAGGTTCTCTAGGCTAAATATAATCAACAGCGCATTAAACACAAATAGTAGTTTGAATCACTGTCTGAAAAACTATAAAAAGACCCAACTTGCTGAACGCTCCGGAAGGGTGTTATTTTCCTGGATGACAATGCATTGTACGTGTGCCCTGTGAGAACAGTGAGGGGCGGCTCATAATCAGGTGACCTCATCCTGTGCGCTGTCCACTTCCATCACATTCGGGACAAAGGGAAGACATCCCTCTGTCTGGGTCTATTCCTCTGTCCAGCTCCGCACCCCAGCAGACAGGACCGGAGCACATCTGAAGCTCTGATGAAAATGAAGTGCCCTTAATTGTGTTAAACATGCACTTAGTTTCATTCCCAGTCTGACAAGTCTACCGTATATATTTATTTCAGATGTACTGTATATGTGCTTAAGTCCTACTTAGAGTTGCTAAAAAAAATAAAATAACACATTTTATTTAATATAAATTTAAACAATAATACATTTTTATTTTTGGTAACCCTTTATTTTATTGTGTTCTCATTACATGTACAAACTATTATAATAACAATAAGTTATGCATAATTACATGCAAGTAACCCTAAGCCAAACCCTAATCCTAACCCTAACCATATAGTAAGTACATGTAGTTAATTAATAAATGTATAATTACACTATAACAAGGACACCTTAAAATAAAGTGTAACCTTATATATTATTTCCATAATAAGAACACTTTTTAAAGTATGCTAAAGTTATCTTTTTTTAACATTAAGTCATTAGGCATTAAGTGCTTTTTTATGTCTTATGCAATATAATTGTGGTTATTTGGATTTGGTCAGGGGGCAGTTGCATAACACAGACAATATGTTAACACTGTCTTAAGAACTAGTCTGACCAGCTAGCAGTTAGTCAAGGTCTTTTCGTATTCAAATTAGCCTGGTTTACTTTTTTATGTAGCTGACTTTAAAAAAAAGTTACAAAAAAAAAAAAAAAAAAAAAAAAAAAAACCGGTTGACCTGTCAGACTATACTAAGCAGTTTATGGAACCGGCCTCAGGTTTTAACAAGACCTTCTCAGATTCTGAAGTTAAGGACTTCTGCTCTTTAATATACTACTGTATATAAGATGATATCCGATAAGACGAAGGGCACAGACATTCAGACGCCAAACTTTCTGCAATCCAGTGGCACACGCTTGTGTTTCAAAGTGCTGATGTTGTGATGTGTCTGTCCTGCAGGACTTGAAGACCCAGCTCAGACCCCGGCTATGTGTCATTGAGAAAGGCCCCAATGGCTTCGGCTTTAACCTGCACAGTGAGAAGTCCAGACCCGGCCAGTACATCAGCGCTATAGATGACGACTCGCCAGCACAGAGATCCGGCCTGAAGCTCAAAGACAGGATAATTCAGGTAAGATCATTGTAATGCACTTTGGAATTTCATTATTAGAAAACACATGCTGCTTTCTTTTTACTTTGGTCAAAATTGATTATTTTTGGAGTGGTTACGTAACGTGCTGAGAAAAAATCTTTGGTGTTACAATAAAACATGATAGATTTATACTTTTCCAAGTATAGCATTATAATGACTTGGAAACACTGTTCCTGGAAGGGAAATTTGTACATTGTAGCATTTTTTTAGCGTATCCTGTTCGGAACAGAGAAGCAGAGACTCATGTGAAAGAGTCAAGGGTGAAAGTCCTGGAATCGAGCACATCAACCTCATGATATTTGAGAGAGGAGATCCTTTATACAGGAAAGATATGAGCAAACAGAAGCAGAGCATCACTCAATAATCATACTACTACTACGTTTCAGATTTTGTTCAGTACATCATGTCAGTTATAAGTCTGGAGACACATTCGGCTAGATTTATGTTTTCAGGACTCCAGACTGTGACTAAATAAAAAAATGTGACTGGTTTTCTGCACTGATTCAACTTTAGGTTTGCCCAACTGTTTCTGATTAAGCGCTGCCATGAAAAACACTTAGTCACAGTGAAATAAACAGGGCAGTGATGACCGAGTGCAACATCATGTGACCCATTTGAACTTTGTATAGAATTCTGCTATAAAAAAGGGTCACACTTTATTTTAAGGTTACAAATTTTACAAATTTTTGTAGACAAGGTAAATAATGCCGAAAATAAACCACAAGTAGGTGTAATTTTCTGTAAGGTTTCCTCTGTCCTGTTCTTGTGCGAGTTGTAATTCTTGAGTTTGGCCGCTTCATCCGGAGTGAGAGCCACAGAAGGGCCATCAGTGAACAAGTGAAGGGAGGGAAGGAAGCAGAGGGAGGAGAGGGGTCTTTGTTGTCCCAGAGGGTCCTCCAGGCCTCCTACTGTGAGCCGGGCTCTTTGTGTTGGACAGGCTGCTATTGTTCCTGCCGAGTGCACATTGTCTGTTTCCTCTCCGGGCCTGGGCTCCACTAACAGACACACCCTCATTCCACATATAGACCTTTCCCAGAGCACCTGGCATCGCACCTAAAGCCATCTGAACATGCCAGCGCTGTCCTATCTTCTGCTTAAAGGTGTAGTTTAGTCATGAAGGTTTAGCATGTTTATCACACACTCTAATATCGGTCACACCCCGTATTATTCTCGCTTTTGTGTAAAACACACAAAATGAGATGCTGTCAAACTCTGAAAAGGAGCAAAATGATCCATAATCGTACTAAAACATGAGCTCCTCTATATTCTTGAAGTTTGACACTGCATTCCTTGTGTTTGAAAGAGAAAATAAAATATGAGGTGAATGATGGCATTTCCATTTCTGGGCCAACTTTTCCTTTAAATGCCACCTGAAGTGAAACATACATTGACTTCTCACTCTTATTCATTTATTTATGTTTAATAAATCAGTGTTTATGAATATTTCATGTTGTTAAATTGTAAATAATAAAGTTTTTATGTCACTATTTTGCCCTTGACATTCTTCTCTGTTCAGTTCACAGAAAATGTTTTTTTTTTTTTTGGCGAATGTGTAATGCTTCAGTGTTTGTGATTCAAAGACACAGGATATCCTTTCCTCGGACAGCAGGAAAGGAGACTGATAATATTGAAAAATGAATACAAACAATTACAAACAATTAACAATTAAGAACAAAAAAAATCAAAAAAAAACATATAAAAATATAACTCAAAAAAACGACAAAAAATTAAAAATTAAAAAAAATTAAAAGCAAAATCTAAATTAAAAACTATTTTCAGAGATGCATGCTACTCATACTGCACTACTACTCTTGCTATTTATGCAGTATGCTGTATTAGTAATAAATAAATAAATAATACAATAAAATAAAAAAATAAATAATTTAATGTTTGCTGCACTTTATTTCTTTATAACTTCCTGCACATTCACAGAAAACAGCGTACTTCCACTTTCAAAAATAAGGTGGATAGTATCCTACTGTTTGAATTATATATTGTTGCATATCTCAGTATACTCTAAGCAATTTGCTATAATCCAGTCATTTTTTTAACACGTAAGGCATAGTTCAACCAGAAAATGTGAGTTCTGTCATTACTTATTTTCATTTTGTTCCACACCCATAAGACTTATGTGCATTTTTGAACCACAAATGAAGATATTCTTAATATTCTCTCATCATTTTGTCCATCTACTGAAAGTCCACAACAAAACAAAATGTTCAAGCTACAAAGTAAAAAAGAGATTGTGGATATTATTAAATTCAAGTTTAATCCAAGTCTCTTGAAGAGACAAGATCGCTTTATGTATGCGCACTGATCAATGTTTAAATGTGAATAAAAACAAAGTAATTCAGTTCGTCATACTGTATAAAGCGAAATTGCCTTGGATTAAACCAACTTTAATATAGTTAACTAATGCTAAACTATAAAAAAAATAAAAAAAACGAAGCTTAACCAAAATAAAATATAAAAAAACTTAAAAAACTAATAAAAAAAAAACTTTAATTCTTAAAAAAACCTAATAAAAAATGACAATAAACAAACTAATTAAAATTAAAATGAATTAAAAATTAATATTTGGATTATTTAAAAAAAAACACTGGATTAAATCAATTGATTCATATGGATAACGTTTACATGAGGGTGAATAAATGATGACAGAATTTTCTTTTTGATGTGAACTACAGTCAAACCAAAAATTATTCAGACACCAGATATAATTTTTGATATCTTTTGACTAGTGGGTGCAGGATGCTATAGTTCATTTATGTAAGTGAGGATAGCAAAATAAAGTAAACTGTGACAGAAATGTGAGACCAAAAATTATTCAAACACTTTGACTTGATCATGTTTTGCTTAAGTGTTTTTTCTTTAATTGCTAATGCAACCTTTTTACACCACAGACTGAATAAAATTAAGCATTGCTTGGTAATTTGTTGACCTTAATTGGTATTATCTAATTGTGTACTTAAATTTAACAGCTGGCAGCTATTAATCTTAATTCATTACATACCTTTCTATCAAAGTTAGCTGACATTATTAAGATTAATTTGTTTTTGTGACTCTGAGTTCTTGTCATATTTTATAACCATTTTCTACACTATAGTGAATAAACTGTAAGAATGTAAGAAATGTTGAAGGTGTCTGAATAAATGTTGGTTTGACTGTATTCCTTTAAGTGTGAGTCATTCGGTCCTGCATGTGTTTCACAGTGTCCCCGTGTGTCTTCAGATGTGTCATTGTTTGTTTTCAGGTCAGTGGGGTTTCGGTGGAGAAGAAGCAGCATGCTGAGGTGGTGGCCGCTATTAAAGCCGGGGGTGACAGCACGACACTCTTGGTGGTAGATCCAGACACAGATGCTTTCTTCAAGAAGTGTCGAGTGACGCCCACTGCAGAACACCTCACAGGTACAAACAAAACTCTCACCTGACACAAAATATAAAGTGAAAGTGTTTTGTGGAAGAAGATTTCAGCAGCTGTGACTCTAGCTGGTGTCTGACACAGAGTCATTGTTCGGCAGGGGTCACTCAGGCATGCTTTCTCTCTGGTCTCTCTCACTGCACTGGTTTTGGGTTTCCTATTAAGCAATGTAGTTTGTCCATCTCGCTGTGTCAGTCAGTGCCAAGGATCTCCAGTGAAAGTGCAGTGCCAACAGCAGCCATGGAAACCAAGTGTGTGTGTGTGTGTGTGTGTGTGTTTGACACAACTAGATTAGTCATGAGTGAGTGGAGATGCAATGTTTTCTTGTTTTATTTACCGAGCATGCGTTCGCCGTCAGCACTAGTTGAAACTTTACTTAGCTGCAATCACATTTTATCAGTTCCATCATATAGAGACAAAACGGGAGGACTGATCAGACGAATGCTTTCAGGCGTCTCAGATGTTGCTGTTCTCACTCAGAGTCATTTTATACTCATGACAAGTCTGTTTTCTGCCAGGAACACCCTCTTTATCTGAGTTTCGATGTGAATAGTTCTTTTCAGTTCACAGTCAGGCTGTGGAATTAGCTGACATAAAACTGGGAACTTTGTCCCGGACAGTGGAAAGTGGAGTAGACAGAGCTATCTCACGACTGATTCCTAGGTATTATACAAGGTGGCCAATTCGTACAACCTCACTCGTGCAATTTTGTATGTTTTCTGTGAGGGGTAGATTTAGGGGCGTGGTCATTCGTTCGGATTTGCCACCTCGCAAAACATGTACGAATTACTGTGAGATCGGGTTGGAGTAGATCGTATATTTTCACATTTTGGATTTATTATTATCAGTTATGTGTTGAATTTAAGATTTTAAAATCGTAATATGATTAAAAAACACAACTGTTAAACATTTATTAACAAAATACAAAATCCAATGTATACATGGATAAGCATCAAAAAAATTACATTATTCATCACTGTTTTTTTTTTACATATCATACATCTTATATTAAAGTGTAAATGCATTGTTTACATGAATAAGCATCATATCATTTATTTTATGATAATGTTATCACTACACAAGAGCAAAGAAGTACTTATATAAGCTCAGTACCCTTTTAAAAGGATGGTATCTGATGGTAATATAATGGCATGATAGACCTACTGGAATTTATACAACAAAATATACACATATAATACACTTTTTTGTTCCTTTTTTTAATAAAAGAGAAGTGTAAAGAGTGTAGGTGAGTCTATCTTTGGAAACAGTAATAAAAATGGTTGGGTTGTGGTTATGATCTAGGGCGCCCCCTGCTCCCTGCTCTGGGATCAGTGTCATATCAACTGTGCTACAGGGTTTAAACACACACAGTCATTCTCAATCTCTACTGAGAGCTGCTGGCAGGAACCAGTGTCTGAAAAGCTCTTTCAGCCAATTAAACTGTTTCAGTCAGATTATTCCAAATCACTTCAGTCAAATTGGCCATGTTAAATACAGCATAATAAGATACTACTCCTATACTGTCTCTGCAGTGTATATAGTACATTTGTAATTTTGCAAAGCTCATCAAATGATCTTGCATTTCCAGTGATACAAATGAAACAGACTGAATCTCTTTAAACATCTATTTGAACGGAAACCTTAAATATGATTATACAAAATTTAATTATGGATGTCAACTGGATGCCAGGTCGTTTAGCATAGAACATTGCTTATTATTTCTCTTACTCTCAGTATATGTGCACTATACTTTAACTATACTGTACATAAAATTAGCAGTATTCAGTACAAACCTTCACACAGATGTACATTCAGCTGTTTTCTCTCTTCTCTCTCTCACACACACACACACACACACACACACACACACACACACGTCACACACTTTCATACACACACACACACACACACACACACACACACACACACACACACACACACACACACACACACACACACACACACACACACACACACACACACACACACACACACACACACACACACTTTCATACACACACTCTCTGTCTCTCTCTGCTGCCTGTCATCTAAATTTGGAAGCAGCATTTGTGTGGTTTCCAAGGTGCCAGTGTGGAGTGGCTCTCAGATTGCCGTATTGGGACCGAAGGAGGTCTGAAGTGTCCAAACAGCCAGTGATGTGTGTGTTTTGTGCTGATCAGGGGCCAGATGGATCTGTGCAGGGCTGAGTGTTATCGTATCTTCCCTGCAGTTTTCTGCCACTCATGTAGTGTTCAGACGGCAGTAGAAAGATAGAAATTCAGACACAAGAAGACGGTAAGGGTGCTGGGATTATATTTTAAATCTGTTATCTGCCTTGCCAGTTTGCTTTTCTTACTGAAAACTCTGTAGATGGGCACCAGTATAGTTCTTTTTATTGGAACTGCACATAAGTAAGAATTAATGCATATTTTTCATAATCAAGTCAATTACAGTATATTGAATTCTGTGATAATGCAGCAAGTTTTAAGGTTTCTTGGTAACATAAACAAACTACAGTTGCTGTACAGACGCAAACTACTAATGCTAACATATTTACAATATAAGACTTTCAGTTGTAGCAAAGCAGGCAACTGTGCAGCACCACAAATAAATGTTTTAAACACACAACTGTCACGTTTTTTTTTTTTTTTTTGGAAAGTATAACTATAACACTATAACACTCTGGATGTGTTAGCATGAGACTCATCATGTGACAAAACTACTTATCGTACCAACCTTGCCAGCCTACTATTGTATGTCATGCTAAAAAAACCAAAAAAAAAAATTATGTAAACAACATCAAATAAAACACTAAAAAAAAAAGGTTAGACACCATATTAAACTGAACGCACTGTACTTAATTTTCATTCCTGTCAAAAATTAATAGAAAGTCTAACCATGTTACTATTTTTTTAAAACCCACCTTGAATAACAGTCTTAACTCAGAAGCATGTGTGTCAGCTCTCTTCCTAAACCTAATGAGCTGCCTTACTGTCTAATGCATGTGTGTCAGCTCTCTTCCTAAACCTAATGAGCTGCCTTACTGTCTAATGCCTGTATAAACATCTTCTTTCTAAGGCAGCATCCTAACTGAAATAGAGGCTTCTATGTGACTAATTTGAAACCATATTGATAGGCAGCAACTCTGTCATACAAATAGCACGTTGACTGAAATTAGCATGTTGCTAAGCTAATGCTTTGATTCTCTAGTAACTATAAAATACACAGATATTGAGTAAAATAGTCAATTTTATATACTTTAAATATTCTTACTTGTATATTTTGGTGTTGAATTTTGGTGTTTGGTGTTAATTATGTTTTAATGATTATATCTTGGATTTATTTCACTGTGCTCATCATAAGGCAGTGAGATTGCTTTCTCTGTGCAGTATACATGTACACTATCATGCCAACCCTTTTGAGAAAGAAGTATGTTTAATTGTATTGAATGTGCACTTAACAGTAAGTGTGTGTAAAAATACTCTTTTTAAAAGTATGTGTGCTTCTTTTTCACAAGCAAGTCTCGGCAGATCTCTACATATATCCTTCGTCTCTCATGTCAGTTCATTTGTTAATGTGTACTCCACGATGAAGGCCTCTAGATTTTGTTCACTACGGTACTGCGGGGGTCGGCAGGTATCCAGGTACCATCGCTCTCACCACGATGACGATGGTCATCTGAATAATAAATGAAGTACATTTCTGTTGTATAGTATGTAACAGAGTCGACATCTGCTCACTGCAACCCGAGAAGGAGTGCATGTCATACTAGCTATTCTCTAGGGGGCTGGAGGTGTCTTGTTTAATCTTTGCTCCCTCGCCGTCTCTGATGAGGAGCGTTAGAGTCAGTGTTGGAGAAAGTGTCCCATCTGAAGGATGCAGATGTACTAGGTTTGACCCGCTCTGCTTCTCTCTGCCCGCAGGACCTCTGCCTGAACCTGTGGTCAACGGAGACATGGAGGACAAGGTACGACAACAACTCAGATGATAGAATGCTAGCAGGCTGCATTAAAGGAATAGTTCATCCAAAAATGTCAAAATGAGTTCTGTTGAACATAAAAGAAATTATTTCAGAAGATATTTCAGAGCAAATAGAGTACAAGGATACTGAAATCAATTTTTTTTCTCGGTTTTCAGCCATGTGCACTTTCCAGCTTGGGTTTCATTTGTTATCTCATGTGCTCTTTCCTAAATAAATACAGCAGCTTGAGTTGTTTGTGTTGACCTGCATCTGAACCTAGGTTCTCACAGCAGAAAAAACACTACAGCAAGTTTCTCAGAGGTCATTGGAAACCTTTGCATGTTTTGATGCCTGTTATTGAAATGTTAGCATATTGTTGTGTTTAGTGAAGTGTGCTCTCTATAGGGAAGCCTGTGGCTGTATTATATGCAATTATTTCTGATTATGCCAATGATAAGTGGTCACTGCATGAAAGAAGCCCATTAGAGATTGAAGATCAATCTCTATTCAGAATTTGACTGGATTAATTACTATCGGGTTTTAATGTTTTCAGTCAAAAAGGCCTCTGTCATTAATTGAGAGTCATTTGTATTACTTTGGTCTGATATGTGTTAGTTAGTGGCATACAGTACAGATTTCTTGACTTCATGCAGTGCATGTGAAGAGCAAGAATGTGTTTTATTGACCATAATAATTAGGGATGAATATGGACACCTGTTTCTGCCACTGAAAATAAAAAATAATAATTGTGACTTTTTATCTCACAACTCATAATTTTGAGTTTACATCTGGCAATTCTGACTTTTTTCTCAGAATTGCGAGATATAAGTCACATTTGTGACAAAAAAGTCAGATTTACGAGATGTTAACACGCAATTAAGAAAAAAAGTCAGAATTGTGAGATAAAAAGTCAGAATTACCTTGTTTTATTTTTATTCAGTGTCGGAAACAGGCCTCCATAGATGAGAATTGTAAAGAGTGCTGAAGTTCTGGATATATCAGTATGGCTGGGATTCAGCTGTAGACACAAAACCACAACTCTATACAACTCTATACTAAAATCCTCAATTAAAAAAATCTTATACATATTTCAGTTAAAATGTAAGTTTTTTTTTAATCAAAGTACCAATACAAGAGAACACTTGCGACTGTTTCCTAATTGTATGTTCATGATGGTTGCCTGAACAACCAGTTAGTACTGTAAATACACATATTACACAGGGATAGTTCACCAAAAAATTATATTGGTAACACTTTAGCATATGGACCAATTTCACTATTAACTAGTTGCTTATTAGCATGCCTATTTTTAATATAATGGCTGTTTATTAATACTTATAAAGCACATATTCTGCATGACCATATTCTACATCCCTAATCCTACCAATACCTAAGCTTAACTACTACTTTACTATTAATAAGCAGAAAATTAGGAGTTTATTGAGGCAAAAGTCATAGTTAATGGTTTGTTCATAGTGAGAATTAGACCTTAAAATAAAGTGTGACCTTTATCTCATTCCTGAACTACATTTTTTCTTTTGCTGAACACATAAGAAGATATGTTGGTAACCAAACAGGTTTGGTTGACCATTAACTTAAATATTTTTTTTTCAAGTTGCAAATGACTAAAGTAATAACTTGTGATTCAGTGAGTCAAGAACTTCTCTTGCTGAATGAGAAAATTGAGACTGATTCAGAGTCTTTTGTATGGTGCATAAAGTTCCTGCGTATGTAGAGTGATTAAATTTGACAATTTTTAGTTAATTAATTAATTGTTACAAATTTAATTTAGTTAATTCAGTTTAAACAATTATTTATGTCAGCATTTTTACTGTTTATTTTATTTTTACAGTCACACTTCTCACTATTAACTAACTATTAAGTGTGACTTTTGCCTCAATAAACACATAATTTGCTGCTTATTAATAGTAAGGTATTTGTTAAATTTAAGTGTACAGTAGGGGATTAATAGGATTAAGGGATGTAGAATATGGTCATGCAGAATAAGAAATTAATATCTGCTTTATAAGTACTAATAAACAGCCAATAAAAAAGTAAAATATAAACCATCAAGCAAATAGTAAAAATTGGTCCCCAAACTAAAGTGTTGCCATTTTTACATAAAGATTTCAATGATTACATTCTTAGTAACACAATCATGATATATCCGTAGATTTTTGTGGCAGGTGCAGTTTCACTGTGAGACAGAGACTAGCTTGTATGTGTTGCCACTAGAGACACAATGACCTGCGCTGTTTGACATTAATATGCAAGACACTCTGGCATACAGACAAAAATATGTATTTATTATAAATAAATATAAGAGGCAAAATACAATTCCATGGCCAGTAAGATTTATTTATGGCTACTACTTGAATTTACCATATTTTTTCGTTGACATGGACGTATCAGGCGTCTTCTCCAGTCACCCACTCATTGCTTGAGTTCGTAAGTTTAGACACTGTGGGGACGGTTTCTCTAAAGAGGATTGTGGGGGAAAGTAAGAGCCTCTGGCTAATGGCTGACGTGTCAGATGTAGCTGGCAGAAGGGAATAAGGGGGCGCTGTCACCTGTCAGAGGAGCAGTATTGATGCTGCCCACTCATACAGTTAATGAAGCTCTGTCTCCAGCAGCCCGAGGCCCACACACTGCAGCTGACACCCAGCTCAAATCTGACCCCTAGTGCACACAGCGAAGCACTGAGCCTCCTGATTATTTACTGAAACCTCTGTCTGCTGTTCAGGTTAACGGAAATGTGGCCAAAGAGGACGCGCTGAAGGATTCAAAGTTATCAATCAGTCCGTCTCCATCCAACGCATCCTCCAACGCCTCCCTCACGACTCCGCCCACTGGGACTCCGCCCCCTGAGGTGAGACCGGCCTGTGATGTTTAGAATATGCTCATTTTCTACATAAACAGAATACCCAGGTGAACTATTACCACAGGTGCCAAAATATGCAGTATACTACAGAGCACACTGCATACTAGGTACTCAACCCCATAATGCAATGCACTCATTGAACTTGAACTTGAACTTGAACTTTTTCAGGTAAAGTGCATGTTTTTTTTCAGGGGGTTCATCTCCCGGATGGCAAATGAAGTAGAAGTAATATCAGACATGATTTTTAATGACTTTTTGTTGACATATTTGGCCTGAATGCCAAGTGTTAAGTCATTTTTACACCAAAATAAATGTAAAAAATACAACAACATTATTTTAAAGATGTGCCACTCACAAACTCAAACATGTATAATGTTTTATACTTACAATAAAGAAGCATGCTTCAAGTAAATTTAAAGATTTTCCAAATATACTTTATGTAGTAAGTATACTAATATCAATGTACTGGTAGTACACTTGTAAGTGTATTATTTCAATATTTCTGGGGAATAAATTGACCTACTTTTTAGTTTATAAATGTATACCAAAGTAAACTTTTCAAAAAAAAAAATGAATGCACAAGTTTTTCATTTCTAGTGGAACTATATTGTGTACTGTACTACTAGGTATTGTTAATTTACTAGCTATGTGCTTCTAACCCACTGTTTATTATAAAAAAACACAAAAACACACTCACAACACAGCTACTAGTTGAATAGCTTTTTATACTCCAAATACACCTGTACACACTTGAACAAATTTTTTTTGAAAGTACCCAAATGAATGTCAACCTTTATGAATGAGTGAAATCATTTCTTGCTTCATAAGTGTTTTGAGTGAGAAAACTTAATGTTCAAGTACAAGTATCCCACTGTCATTTGAGGACATGCTTGTATTAGGTTATTCATGAGTTTCTATTTGTTTGTTGTCCTCTCAGGCTTTGGAGCCGTCCATCATAGCTGCCATCCCAGAGCTCAATCTGTCCCTGCAGCAGGTGAAAGAGCGCGCTCACCAGAAACGCTCCAATAAGAGAGCTCCACCCATGGACTGGAACAAGAAAAATGAACTCTTCAGTAACCTATAGACCTCCGGTCGTCTGTCCACCCATTCATCCATCCATCAGCTCTGATTAAGACTTGATAAAACAGAGCAGATCTTATAATGAGGTTAAAGTCATCAGTGAAGTAGGCTCAGTAGGATGTATGTACAGTATGTATATGTACACACAGATTTATTTGTATTCAGAATTATATATATATATGAATTACTAACAGATTATATTAGATTGCATCTGCTATGGGGCAAATGGAATGTAACATTCTATTACTGTGATGTATTACAGTCATTGGCTGTGTTCAGAATGGAGTACTAACTTACTGTAATATAACTGCTCACTGTATACTGTGCATTACACACTGTATACTGCGTACTGTTTCAGAATTGAGTAAAACAGAAGTAGTTATGCTGTTGTGCATACAGTGGTATGCTATACTGTTGTCACAGAACAATTACTTTGCATGTTTAATTTAATGAGCAGCATCCAGTTATCATGTGAAAAAAATAAAGTTTATTTTAGATTAATTCAGTTTTGTGTAAATATGTTTTTTTTTTCTTTCTTAGGGTTTGGCAGTTTGATTAAACAATAGGTAAAAGCTCATACCTGTAGTTTCAATTCATTCGAAATGGAAAGCCAAGTCACACTGCATTGTGGGATACAGTACTTCAGCATCTTAACAAACTGTGCACACTATACATTACAGAAATATTATGTTAGTATGCTATAGCCTATTCTAAACAGAGCCATTGCACCTAATAGAGCATGTTTGACATCGAGCAGATTTGATTCTGCTGTGTTTGTGCCTTCAAGGAGTTGTGGTTCTAGTTTGAGTTTTTAAGCAGCTCTCAGTCTTATTTCTTTACCAGTTCTGTTGAGGATCATTTCATTGTTTTATAATGAAGGACCAAATGAAGAGTGGATAGAAGTGAATCCTGAACTCCTGACTATCAGCCAATGAGTGTGTTTGATGATTTTGAATGACTAAACGTGTAGAAATCACACTTTCTGTTATAAAGAGATAGTGTGATGCCCAAAAGTCTGAGATTTCCACACTGAAATCTAATCTGCAATGAAGCATTTTATATTAAATACAACATTTTATTAAATGTTTTGAGTCAAATTCCTCAGCTTTTGCAGTTGTTGCAAAGTCACTGAATTTCTGTAATGCTTTATGCATATAACATTAAATGGGTCACAAATGATTCAAAATGACATAACACTCTGCTTTATCCTGTACACCCTTTACCGTCATAATTAGCTTCTTTTCTCCAAAGTTGGTCCAAAGTGTCTTCTGGATGAGCTCCTTTAGTTTCATCTCACTCACTTGCAGTTTTTTCTATATCAGTCTTTTGGTGCTCGTTCAACACTGGAACATCTGCATCCAGCTTCACTTCTGCAATAAACTGGGCTTCCACATAATCATTAGCTTCCTAACCCTGACCCTAACTCTGGGCTCCTCTTCAGATGGTATTGTGCACATCCTAACAACATTGTTGGCAAGCTTGGAGAATTGTCATTTTGCTGTTGTTCTGTTGGCTTTAAGCTGCTCAAGTTCTCCACTCCAACACGATACAGGTTAAGTGATGGTTTACACTTCTTTATACTACAGCAAATGCCATATTTTTAATGAATGAACTATGTAACTAAACCTAACAAATAAATACAATCACTACAAAAAATTCAGCCCATGTTCAAATGTTCAAATAATGACAAATAAAATAAAACTATGTCCAAATACACATTTAGAAATGGTATAATGTGAAAAAAAAGCAATTTAATACAAGAGAAAAGTATGAAAGCTGTAGGTTTTGATCATTTCGTTTCCTTTTCATTTCCTAGAGAACATCTCTCCCCTCTCTGCAAGACATCCACACCAGGAGATGTAAATCTAGGGCTGTAAATATCCTTAAAGACCCCTCCCACCCTGGAAATCCACTGTTTCATCTGCTACAGTCAGGCAGACGCTTCCGCAGTCTGATGGCCAAAACGGAGAGGCTCAGGAGGAGTTTTCTTCCCTCACGCTATCAGACTACTAAACCATGGACATTAAACACACTACAACTTTAGAGACTCTGGTAGTACAGCATCTGTACCAATAACTCTCTGCACACTGCAACTCATCTGCACATTCTTTACATCTCTGCACATCATTTGTATAGCAGTTCTTGTAGCATCGCTACACAGCATCTGTATAGTAGTTTAATAGATTGTGTATATTTCATTATTTTTATTTAATTATCTTTTTATTTGATTTTTTAAAATTATTATTATATTTTTCATATATTTAATTCTCCTTATTTATTTTTTTTTCTCCTCATTTTTTCATATTTTTTCTCCTTTTATTTGTAATTTTCTCTTTTTTTTTTGCACAGTCTAAAAAGAGTATGCCAGACCTACATTTCACTGCTTGTTGTATGTCATATAACTTGTACGTGACAAATAAAATTTTGAATCTTGAATCTATTTGGAATGAAATAATGAGAAATGAAAAGATTTCTTGTTTATTCGTTTTAGTTTAACAAACGAAAAATGAGATTTTGATTAGATTTGTCATGTTTCGTTTGCGGTTTACAAATCCAATATGAGTCATTGGAATCAGAAAAAAAGTCAATTGGCTGTTGTTAACAGGATTACCTGAGCGTCTTTGCGTGGTCATATGTTGAGTATTCAAATTGTGCAAAAATACAGCAACCAAATACGAGATAAAAACAATCAAATAACCATATAAAAAATCAACACTTCCACCCATAAATCCAATTACAAATGAAAATTCCAAAACTCTTAAGCATGATGGCATGCCTTGAACAATTGTATCTAGTTGCTTATACAAAAAAAGCAACTGGCCTATAATTTGCACAATCAATGCTCTTGCACCAGGACCCCCCATAGCAACCCCGGCCATCTCTCTCACCTGCAAATGGAACGGCTTCTACTGCGGACGGCCCAGTGCAGGGATTGTTGTGAGGGCTTGTTTCAGTCTGTTGAAATGAATCATAGCTTCATCTGTCCAGTTCAGAACAATACTAGAGAGCTTTCTAACAAGCTTAATTCAATCAGCAGACACAGATTACTAACAACCCTAATACTGTAATCAAAGATACCCAAGTAGTGGACCTTCTTGCACCATGAGCCCAAGTAGTGGACCCTTTTTCTGGAGCCACTTGTAATTTTGCTCAAACTGGACAGGCCTCACAATCGCCTGATCTTTGCAAAGGCCTTAAAAACCAAAAATGCGAACAAAAAAGTGGTTGTGTTCGGCTGGTGTACAGAATGAGAAGAAGTGCAGCACAAGGGCAGGCCGTTACTGTGGAAGAATCCCATGATGGGCTTGGAAACTGAATTCATCAGATAGTGTGGACCATCACATTCAGGCCCCAAAGGTGCTAGAGGTTAACAGTACACTTCCTGAATGATTCCGGTGTGCAACTCTTGAGTAAAGCCTCCAAAACTAGTGCGTTTGGGCTTTCCTCACATGGGATTAACTGTTTTTATGTACTACGGTGATTTGAGTGTTCTCTGTGTCTATTAACACATTAAGCATTAACTTCCTTGTTTTACCAGTGGGTGTAATTACACCGGGAAAGCAATCTAGCTCTCCAGTGGCAGGGCAGACACCAGTGTCCATTCAATTAGCATGCGCAAAAGGTTGTGGGTTCCATTCCCAGCCGGAACACACCACAATACTTGGTAAAAAATGTAATGTCGTCTGGAATGCACTGTAAGTTGCTTGGATTTATAAAAAGGGGGTTCTGCTAACTCCGCATGAAATGGTAAGCCGCTTTGACTCTCATTTTAGTTTTTCTGTTCTTTGCAGCCCTGCATGTGTACAAAAGTGGGTTTGGATTGTAGAAGTACTGGCATAAAAGTTTTTGTTGGGCTGAAGCTCTTTCAGTTGTAAATAAGCAAATCCAATCACAAAAAACTTTATATTTCAGATAAAGTGTTCTGTTTTATTTTAGCAAGAAAAATGGTCGCAACCTCAGCATCTCACATTTCATTCAATATTTTTTGACACACACCAAAGACATCAAATACAAAAAAAAAACAAAAAAAAATAAATTCCATAATTTCTTTAACATTTCATTCAATATTTTTGACACATACTAGAGTCTTTCTAGAGTCATCAACTACAAAAACAAAGTAAGCAAAGCAATTTCTTTAAATGCTTTAAAGAATTAAAAGAAGCTGGAAACAATAGCTGGAAAACATCATTTTCATTTCACATTTATGTCGAGTACATGCTTATATTAAAACTTTTCTTTAAAAAAATATATATAAATAAATATTTCAAAAAACATTTTGATGACGTAAGACAAATCTGAGTATTTATGCTATGAAAAGATTTTTTTTATTTTTAGGCTAATTTTTGTCCTTTTTGTTTTGCTGGACTTTGTTCACAGCCAGTTTCACACCCATTCCCACTCCAACTGCAGCTCCAGCTCCGATTAAAACAAAAGGAAGAGCAGGAACAGCAACGGCGGCTTCTGTTACTCCCAGGATGACACCTCCTGTTATTGCTACTCCTGTTCCTACAGCAGATCCAAACGCTAATGCCCCATCTTTTAACTTTCTTATCATCTCTATTTTCTTAAACTTCTTTTGAGCTTCTTCAAACATCTTGTTAGTGTAATGTCTTCCTCCATTTTCCTGGGTCATTCTGTCAATCTTCTCCAGCAGCTCGATGACTTGAGAGCGGTTCCTCATGTCGTTATTGTTGAATGCATGATATCTTCCACCGCAGCTGTCTGTCAGTCTCCTCAGATCCTAGCTATATACATATACAAATGAAAAAGTCTGCCACTCAGTTGATCACATCACCTTAACAGAAGTTCTGCTGAACAAATCAAACTATCCTCAAAGTCCTCCTCAATCAATCTAGAATCCATACATATCACCCACCATGAACCTCACAACCAACATTAACAGACAACCAAAAACGCATGAGGACCAGGAACAGACAGCTCAACACAATTCTCCAAGTGTGTCTTCATGTCTTCTTTCAGCGATCCACAAAACCCTGGCGTGTCAACCACACAGACTCTTCTTTCTCCTTCCTGCACAAAACCCCTGCTGCATTGTGTTGTAACCCCCACAGGTGAGGGCCCAGACTCAAACATCTTATGTCTCAGAATTGTGTTTGCTGTCGCACTCTTGCCTGTTCCAGTCTTCCCCACCAGAATAATCCTTATGTCACTGGTCTCTGCAAATCAAGAAATATAATTCAAACAGCATTTGTTTCCTAAAAGGAGTCCTGAAACTTGACATAAATATGGTAAATATCTTTTTCCGTTAAGTTTACAGACATTTACTTTATTACCCTAAAACACAATACAATGAAATGCGTGCTTAAAATACAGGTAGAATACCTGTGAAAAAATAATCAATAAAGCAATAAGTGTTGTTTTAAAATACAAATGAAATCAGCCAGGTGACAATGGAGCAAATTCACTAAGAATAAATTGCACCGTTTATTGCCAAGTTTACTTTGATTCACTTCAGGAATTATGTAGATCAGGAGATTCACTGATATGTCTACTAAATGAACTTTTAAAAAATAAATTAGTAGGTCTGGACTAAAAATATGCAGAATGTAACTGATCCAGTTAAACTTTAATGCATTTATGGTCACATAATCTGTGAAATTAGTCGGGTTACACTCATCCCATAAAAAATGTCTGTTTAGTGAATATGCCCCAATATGTTTTTAATATAATTCATCCAGAAAAAAAGTATTCCAAAATTGAGCTATTCAGCGAATCATTTATTAATAGCCAGTCCACATCCTCATAAAACATAAAAATTGCATTTAAAAATTGCAAACATTACTGTAACAAAATAAATAATCTAACAATGGCAGCAATAATACAACATATTTAAAAAACAACCCACGGGATAAGACATTTTACTTTAATTATTCACTCCGGTGTAATCATTTTGTAGTAATGACTCTGTGGGGGGGAAAAAAGTTTAAGGTTCACACTCATTACATTGTTGCAGTGAAAACGTTGTGCCACAACATCCTTTTAGTTTACTTTCATTTTTTTCACTTTGCGTGTTTGGGGTGGAGCATTTCAATTATCAGCAGAAGGAAAGAGGGATGTGAGTCATTGTGTGGAGAACACTGCGAGGTGGATGGAAACGTTTGCTTTTCTTGTGAGTGTATTGCAAGCCGTTTTAGCATTTAAAACTTTGGTTTGGGACTATCCAATAAAAAGCTAATCATTTCGGATAGTCACAATGTAAAATCGGTTAGTCCTCTTTATAATTTGACTAGGCGGTCACCAATGAAAGTTAGAGCTATCTGCACATAATAATTGGCCCGCTGCCTACAGGACCAGCACGAAACCTCGGATTACGGGAGATATCTCTAAAGTACTTTTCAGACGAATAAGCGCTTTAGGCTATAAGCTCTGTGTTTTAGAAGCATGAAGTCAGGTGTGCCAAAAAACGGCAAGAGGGGAACCAAAATGTGGAAAAGTAATCGCCAAAAAATGACTCATTGAAATTCTTTATAATTTAGCGACATAATGGAAAAACAATGGAATTGAGTGGACCAAAAAAAAAAGAACATAGTTGACGCAAGAAATGAATGCGCAGCTGGGTACGGGGGAGGCTGGAGGGACAAGACAAAACAAGGCCTTTATCGATGCAGTCGGAAAAAAAGGGTGGAAGATCTGATTTCTAAAACAAGCTTTTACAATTTAAATGAAGTTTAACTGACAATTGATGGGAAATTTATTAGTAGGTTACGTTACATTGTGTATGAATTGATGTTTTTTCAACTTGTGTCCATTATGGCAGGCTTGTTTCGCTGCAAAAAAACAGGGGGACCAAATGCTGTGCAAATGTTCACTAACAGGCAAAAAAAACCGCAACCCTGCTGCTTGTCTGGGAATTTACTAATTAATATATTTAGCTATAATGTAAAACAATGGCGGACTTATTACCAAAAAAAAAAAAAAAATAACCTACTGAAAAATAGTACAAATAATTGCATTTTGACGGACAACGAAACAAGGCCTTATAATTCCAGGATGCAAGTCAAAAAAGGTGAAGGCTGATTTTAAAAAGATTACAATTTCATATTCATTATAATAAAACTTATAATACTGTTTATATGGCATTGATGACATTTATTAGTAGGTTACATCACGTTGTGTATGAATTAAGGTTCACTTGTGTCATTATGGCAGCTTGTTTCCACCATGGAATGAAAAATAAAGGTAAAATTTGCAGCTTTTTGTCTTATCATTCATTCTGATTTTTTTCTCAGAATTGCGAGATATAAACAATATGCGTTATAAATTGTATAATTGTGACATAAAAAGTTGCTATTTATTTAGTGGCGGAAACGAGATTCCAAAGGAAATAGCCCACAAGGTTATTATAGAGGTATTATAGCAAGAGATCCATGATGATGATATTCTGCTGTGTTTCAGTGATGAGCGCCAATGTATTCTTTTAGGCAGCGGCTATTTACACTAAGTGCAAATAACATATTTTCTTAGCCATAGATGATATTAACACTAAGCGCAAATAGCTATAGATTCTATTTACACTGTTAAAATATCAATATTTTCTGTTATTTAATACTACTTATTTCACAATAGTGGCCCAAAAATTATCTGCCACTCCAGTTTATTGTAGTTGTATTATAAAAACAGTAACGCCATAATAAACGTATGAGTGGAATTATATTTTTTAATTCAACTTTTTTAAATGGGATGCCACCATTTATTAGGACAATAAAGCCCTCCCCTAACCTACCCTAAAAACCCTACCCAATATTTATTTTCAAATTCCTTCATTTTTTTTTTTTATTAAATGTCTTTCCGATACGATATGATATTTGAAAAGGGAGAAAAAATGTTCTGCACAAAAAAGGCGGATATGCGAACCGGGGTCGGGTTTGGCCGGTCTACTCCACTACAACTCAACCACAATCCACTACAATTTCAGTCTTCACTATGCTAATCACACGTTGTCCCTTTCCATAGGTCATTCGATGCTGCGGTGACTTCACCGTATGTGGAAACACCTCTCGCGGTTGTGGACGAATGGTCTGAAGGGCCCTACCATCTCGCCATTTCCTATCAGGCAAAATAGCGCTTGGGCACCGCCCTACGCATTTGCGTACGGCATCGTACACACCGGGTGCCGCGAGCGCTATTGCGCTCAGATTTTTATTTCCTTCAGGAAAAGAGAATCATTGTGCCCTGGAATTATCTCGCGTTCATAAGCGGGTTTTTCTTCGAGCATGTGCCCTAACTCCTCTTCGCGGAATGCGATGAAGCTTTCAGAAGTGCAAGAAACCGTGTACCAGGTTCATCACGAAGGGGAGACACTCACGAAACAAGGTGCGTAGTCTGTTGGGATTACATTCACGCGCCGTCTGCGGGCTTTAGTGGCTTTCTCTTGTCACCCATTTGTGGATGGCCTGCGACTAAAGTACTGCCGCTCAAGGGGTAGAAGTGTTTTCCAAGGTCGCCCCTGCGTCCAAAACTGCCGTGGGGTCGCTTCTGCGGCCTGCTGAGGCACCGCACGAGGCGATGGCTTGGGGAGACATGTGCCCGCGGGACTTGGAACTTTACGAGACAGCGCACGGGCGCTGGAGTTTCTCCACATCGCTCGCTCTCCCCCTACCCGGAGTGCAGGAAAACCCAGGCTTGTTCGGGAACCCATCGTTTTGTTTCTCGGATCGGGGGTTTACAGCCACCCCGGGAGGCATACGATGCTATCTCCTTCTTTGGTTTGTGTGGCAGTATGGGGGGAGCGACGAGTTTATCCACCGCGGCCTCGGAGTCTGCGGATTCATGGCCGCCCACGGACAGCCCCTCTCCTCCTAGCGGACAGGAGGGAAAACGCGAGTTGTTGGAATGTGGTTTCTCGGTTGCGCGTGGGTAAAGTTGGGGCATGGATTGGGAGGTTGAGAAGGCCGAAGGCCCAACCTTCATCGAAGGCTGGACGAGTTTTTTTAACCTAGTCGTGCTCCTGCGTAGCCCCGTTAGGACACTTCCTTTTTTCCCGGCATCTCCACCCAGCGGTTTTCGAGGCCATGGAAGCAGCCCTACTCGGCGCGCATCACTAACGCGGCAGCCGCGGATTTCGCCACCATTTCTGATTATGGCGAACCGTGGCTATGCAGCGATGCCTCCTCCCTCACCCTCTGGTGGAGAGACTCTCGGTGGAACATCTCGGCCCTAATTCGGCCACGGCATGGAAGTCTCGCCCCCTCCTTCCTTCAAAGGCGTGTCGAGTCATGTCTAAGGACGGTTTGTTTGGAGAGGCAGTTACGTCGGTGGTGGATAAATTTAGGGCAGCGAAACAGCAATCAGCCGCTTTCCGCCAGCTGATTCCACGCCGACCCAGGGAGATTGAACGGCGGCAGGAGCGCGCGGCGCGGTCTCGTTCAACCTCTTCAAAACCACCAGCGGGCTGCCTCACGAGAAGAGCCTTAAGCCTATGGTGCCCCCTCGTAAGGACTGGGGTCGTAAGGCTTTTCCACCGGCTCGCCAGCGACAGCGGAAAAGATTGGACCTGAGCGCGACGGCTAATGCCTCTGGTTTCTCGGGCTACTAATAGCAGCTCCTGATATTCTCGCTGCTTGCCAGGGACGTACCCTCCACTAGAGAGCGCTGTTGGACCGTTTTCGCGCGATCCAACCCTCTCCTGCAGTCCCCACGCTCAAACATGATGTCTCGCCGCAAACAGGCGCTTCGAGCCAGCATGGATCGAGCAAACCATGTCCCCAGGCGTTTTCTCAGGACACTCTGCTGCGATGAAGCCTCAGAATCCGAGGAATTTTCCAGGGGTTGCACAAGATGGCCCGTTCTGAAGGCTAACACAGCCGCCGCTTTTTCGCTAGCCGGCCAGGCCCTATGTTCTCTTGTGGATTAAATCCTGCCGTGGACACGCTTCAGGATTATACACAACGAGACGCAAACGAATTTGACGCACGCGCTTCCCCAGCTTACGGACGCCGAGCTTTCCGTATTCGGGCTGTTAACGCGTATGAAAACGTTTTGCAAAAGGCGGCAACCTTGACCCTGGACGATCTTTCGGGCCGCTTGGGAACGCTTGCCCGAGGCCATTTTCAATGGGTGGTGTTACGCACGATTCGTCTTGGAGGCTAACACCATTTCAGTTTCGAAAAGTCCGCCTCCTTAATGGCGGAATTCTTCCCACGGTTGTGAAACAAGAGGAAGTCGCGGTGCTGCGACAAGAAATGACAGCTCTGCTGAGGAAAGGGGCTATAGAAGAAGTACACCCCTCTCAGATGGAGTCAGGTTTTTTACAGCCGCTATTTTGTTGTACCAAAAAAAGGGGGCGGTTTGCGACCCATATTGGATCTACGCCGTTTGAATCTTGCACTCAGGACGAGCAAATTCAAGATTTTAGCGGTAAAGTCCATTTTGTCTCAGATTCAACCAGAACACTTGGTTTGTCACGATCGATCTGAAGGATGCATATTTTCATATTCAGATCATCAAGAGACACAGGAAGTTCCTCAGATTCGCTTTAGAGGGCAAAGCGTATCAACACCGTGTCCTTCCTTTCGGCTTAGCCCTGGCTCCCCGAACTTTTTCGAAATGCATGGACGGAGCTCTGGCCCCGTTGCGGCTCCAGGGCGTTCGTGTGTTGAATTACTTGGACGATTGGCTGGTGCTAGCTCAATCACAGACTCAAACACTCTCTCACCGAGATTTAGTGCTGAATCATCTAAGCAGCCCGGGCTTATACACGAATTTCCAGAAGAGTGTTTTAATCCCCTCTCAACGGTTAACCTTTCGTGGAATAGACTTGGACTCTCGCGCGATGGCTCCCTGGTTCTCTCCGCCTGAGCAGATGCTTCCTTGTATCCCAGCTATCAGGTACGTCAGGCATTATGGTATAGGGTTCCCATACGGTGACGTCACGCCGAGCATCGAAGTGACCTATGAAAGGGAACATCTCGGTGTAACCACGGTTCCCTGAATAGGGAATGAGATGCTCTTGATCCCGGCCGTTCCATACCTGATAGCATTCTTCTCTTCAGTTCATGAAAATCTGAGCGAAAACAGCACCGCTGACACTCGGGTATACGATCGTACGCATGCATAGGGCGGTACCAAGCGCTATTGAGCCAATAGGATTGGCGAGATGGTATAGGGCTTCAGACATTCATCACACCGAGAGGTGTTCCCATACGGTGACGTCACACGCAGCATCTGCGTTCCCTATGTTTTTCAGTCTTCACTATCAAAATCACAAACAGTTTTCAGTCTTCACTATGCTAATCACACGTTGTTGGGCAGCTAGCCTAAACGAGGCGGGCTATTTGCACTTAGTGTAAATAGACACTATGATTCTTTTAAAATTATATCAAATGTTGCAACAGCTGACGTGAGGCATATACATGTGTTTGTTTGTAAATAAAGGCAAACAAAATTTTATTTACAGCACACACCTCTCAACATTACGATATAAAAACAGGACAAAAGCCTTTTTAAGTCCTCTCTGTATAGCCTACCACTTTTACACATCCCTCATCTACACTTTAATACCCACACCAATATATTCCACTTAAAAAAATCCGCAAGAAAAATAACTACAAAAAAGACCCAGGCAAAAAATGGACAATACATACCCCACCAAAAACACCCGCAAACAATTAAGACAAGTATAACCCTGGCAAAAAGTGGTGGGGACATGTCCGACCCGTCCCACCCGCAAATTACGCCTATGCGTCTTTTCTTTTTTTTTCTTTCTTATTGTTCAAACTTGGATTTTTCTATTTTCTTATGCCATGGACAATAGTGGAATGAATCTTCCCTTTGAACAGTATTTTTTGACTGTCTATGTGATTTAATGTTGTAACAGGTGGTTTCAGTTTGCTATCATGAGTTCATTTAAATTTGGTCAGGGTTAAAACCTGACTGGCACCCGAATATTTTCCTTAATAGAGTTTATTTATGCTAGGCAGCTGCACAGTTACAACCTACAAAAACAAAACTAAAAAGTAGTTGTAAATAAAAATCACTTACCGTTGTCCTCTCTCTCTCTCTCTCTCTCTCTCTCACTTTCAGTTACGTCCCTATGTGTTGCTGACTTGCCCTTCCATTGATTTCTTTTCTTTTTTTTATTTATTGCTCGATCTATCTCTCTCTCTCTCCCCTCTCTCTCTCCCACTCACACTCTCTCGCGAGCCATCTCTTCTCTCCTCTCTCTCCTCTCTCCTCTCTCTTCTGTTTGTTGATTCACTTTTGCAGGTGACGTGCGGGCTGGTTAATCATTCGGGACAAGCTGATTGCGCGTGATGATGGGAGGGGGTTGTTCTTCCATCGAGTTTGTTGATTGACGTCCAGCTGTTCTATATAAGGGAAGAGCCTTATTTTCATATGCATGACATTCTATTATTATATGTTTTACTGATTCAAGTTGGTTACAATGTGTACATAAACCATTTGTGTGTTTACCTATTAAATGCAGAGTCTTATTGAGCTTTGTTGTTCTGAGACGAGTAACTGTTTCCTCCCTCCGATTTTTACCCATTTCTCTTCCTACACCGACTTTGCTTTGACTAATATAATAATGTCTTCCTGTATCATTAATATCCCAGTAATCCTGCCATAGATTTTGTGTATGTATCTTTATTATATTGTTAGCTTCAGCTTTACTTAATTTAACCTGTAGATCTATTGTTTGGGATTTGAGAGATTGTTTTGCTCAAAGATCTTCTACTTCGTTTCCTTTCACACCTACATGTGCAGGAACCCAGCACTGCATGAAAAGGTGCGTTTCCGGACTGTTCACTTCAGCACACAAACCCGTAATTGGAACGTTTCCGGCAGTTTCTGTGTATGTGCCCTGGCATTTCTGTCTTCTGGACACTGACAGAAACGTCTAGGTTACGTATGTAACCCTCATTCCCTGAAAAAGGGAATGGAGACATTACGTCAGAACAGACTGACGAATGGGGTCTCACCCGAGAGCCTAATCACCTTCGAGTGGTAACAGAACGAGCCAATGGTATGCTGAGTACCTTGGTCTGCAGTATTTGCATTGCGAGCTCCACCCCGCTCTGTAGGTATATAAGGAGCAGCGGGGCAACTCACATTCAAGTCTTTGCTGAGGAGCCGAGATATGTGACACGGCCGTTCAGCAGAGCAGCGATAGTGGCAAAGGGACATAACATCACTGTTCCCTCCTTCAGGGAATGAGGGTTACATACGTAACCTAGACGTTCCCTTTCAGTTGGTCACATTCGATGTTACGTGAGAACAGACTGACGAATGGGGTCCCTTACAAAACGCCACAATGGCTGTCTTCCAGTGACCCGTGTAAGTGATAGCACCCTGTTGTGAGGCCAGCACGAGTGAGGGGCTATACTTAACCTAACACAGAATGCACTGGGTAGCGTATTCCCTCTGGAAGTATGCTAACAGGCTGCCTGCTCGTAGGAGGACATACAAGGCACATACCAACCACAGAGCGGTGATACACATGAATCTTTGAGGTACCCAGCCCGCAGGGTGGAATGTTTCAACGACAGAGACGGCAAGGGGGCTTGCCAAGGGAAAGACACATGCTACTGAGAGAACTTACGGTGTGTGTCGATACACATGGTGGGGATTGCCCGACGAGGGGAAAATCACAACACGGGAGGCACTAGGTCGAACACAGGGGCTTACCGACAGGGCATGCACGCAAGTGCCCGACACCAACAGTGCTGGAGGAACCCAAGATTCTGAACTGTGGAACACACCTGAGGAGAATAGCGCATGCAGCCAGTCCGTGGAGTGGAATGGCGCAGCAAGTGAACTGACACAGAGCAGGTCCTTGTTTCTGGCCCGAAGGGGCAAGTACATGGGAGGACACGGGCTCTACACAGAGATTATAAAATCTTGCAAATGTTTTAGGTGTCGCCCAGCTCTACAGTGAGCCCTCAACCCCTAGGGGGCATGGCAGGTCTTGAGCCTGATAAGCCAAGACAATAGCATCCACTACCCAGTGGAATAACCTCTGCTTGGAGACAGCCTTTCCCTTCTGCTGGCCTCCGTAACAAACAAAGAGCTGGTCTGAGGTCCTAAAGCACAGAGTTCTGTCTACGTAAGCGCAGTGAATTAGAGCAGCCGGCTTTGTGAACTTGGGCTGTGAGATTTTTCTCTTTGTGTTTTTTTTTTGTTTGTTTGGTTTAGTTTGTGATGTGCTTTGATTGCTTATGTAAAATATCTTACCTACTTGTAGGGATGTGCTTGTACTTGATGAACGAGGCTTTTGAAGCAGTGAGGCTTTTACAACAAACTGAGTTGATGCTTCGAAGCTTTTGACCACCGTGGGGGGGTCTCTACCCCCTCTCATCTGGTGATCAATAAAAATTCTTACACCAACTGTATCATTTAGATGTTTTGTTCATTGGGATGTCATTGTTAGGTTTAATTGTCCATTAAATAAGCATATGTGTCATAGCAAGGAGGCATGAGTGTGTGCAGCGATAGAGTTTACCAAATTTATTGTATTTTGCACAATACAATGACAATAAAAGACTTTATTTTCTTAATTTTTACTTGCATCAAACTTGTGAGCTTTAAATGTGTATGTTATTTTGCTGCCTTGGAATCATCAAAAAGATCTTCATTTGTGTTAGGAAGAGGAATGAAGGTTACGGTGTTGAAATGACAACAGGGTGAGGAATTAATGAAAGAATTTTCATTTGGTGTGAACCGATCCCATTTATTTGTCCTATAGTTCCATCTTCCAAACTAAAGAAAAAACAATGAAGGAGGCTGTTTTGGTGCTCAGTGCCTCCCCTCGAACATAAGCCAACGGCAGTTTGAGTATCAGTTGCACGTGGACCGGAACTCTGACATCTTTAGGTTTCAGCGCCATTGAGAAACACTGGAAAATCCATAGCTCTCATCGGTTTGATGGTGTCCATGCCACACATATTTTAAACTATGTGCCCAGGTATCCTGAGAGGATAGGCAATGGGATTTTGAATGTATTTTATTATACAGCGTTAATTTTCTGGTTGTCATGCTCTTATTAAGTTACAGTTGGTCACTTATTTCCCCGTTTTTGGTTTATTTTCTGTTAATAAGAGCCTCTCGAGGCCTGGCGCCACCCCCACTGTGTCTGTGGTCGTTTTGCCCAGCCTCCCGCCACAGCTAAGGGAACATTTCAAATCTTGTGTCTGAAGTTCAATTACACTTTTTAAAATAGCATTATGGTAATCAGATAGCATATAAAGAATGTACAAAAAATTATGTAAGTGAACTTACGTACATAAACACGTTGCAGTTGACGTTGCTAGTAAGTCATGAAGTTACCAATATATTATGAATAGAGTAGGCTACCTATCTGACTTTATTTTCTTAATTTTTACTTGCATCAAACTTGTGTCTTTTCACATAAATAGAATGTTTAATACGCCAATAAATTAGACCTACGTCATTTTTCATTGCACCATTTTTGTGTCTTCCTTACAAAGAACACAACATGCACATTGTTAAAAAACACAAATGCACAAACACAAATGCAGTTATTGCATTTAATATATTTTGCAATAATATATTTTTTTCGCCAATGTGAGCTGTTGACAACAGAGGACGGCGTTTACAAGCAATAAAAATGTTTGTGGTTAAGGAAGGACTTTTATCCTTTTTGGGAACAGTGGTTGAGCTCGCACTGTGTTTCAATTTGTCAACAGACATTCACGTCATTGTTTTAAATAGTAGTACTATAATTCGCAACGATACACCACCTAAAAACACTACATACATATAGGCATGCTGACTGATATAACTATAACATTGCGCTAAATGGATCGCATATGCTAACTTCAGTCTGGATCCAGAACACCTGAAAAGAGATGATGCCAACCCCTCAGAGGACTTCAGATGATGCTAACCCTGAAACAACATACAGAACTACCAAATGCATCATATAATAATTGCTGTTAATAGTGTTCATCGTCTGTTTGATTACGTCTTAATTGAATCTTGGGTATGGGACAGCACAATCGACACAACTGACAGTTACCACTGATAAGCTACTACTAAATATTGTAGAAACTAGCGCTATACAAATATACTTGAATTTAATTGAATCTTGGGTATGGGACAGCACAATCGACACGCTTTGTATTTGAGCCTAGCGTGACATGTCAGTGAGGTAACGAAGCATCATTTTCACAGGTCACATGACAACCTTATTTCAAGCAATGCTCCGGAACACTGTTTTGAAGCACTAGTCAAAAACTCGAAACATGTGTCGACACTAAGTGTTGATCTACCCATCCCTACTTTGATTTCGTTGTCTAAACACTAGGTTATAGATTTGTGCCACTTTCTGTATTTTTGTTCAGTTTGTTAGTGTAGTTTAGTTACAACGTCTCGGACATTGAAGATGTTTTCCTTTTCACATTTTTCTTTATTTTAGTTTAGGATTAGACTAAAATGGGTTAGCTAGATTTCTTATGGTTTTGTTACTTTTGGCACAATCCAGCTTCCCTTCAACCTCCCCAGTTCTCCAACATTGTAAAGGTGCCGGTGTCTAGGATTTTTTTTATTTTTTGTAAATAATGATTTCCTTTATTTTTATACACATACCTATTCTCTTTTTGTAAATAACTGTCACAGTCTTCAATAATAAAACAAGTTTGCTTGATGTAGTCTCCATTCTTAGCTACTTTCATTCACACACCAAGTGTGAAGCTGGTAATGATCTGAACTGGTCCAATATTCCCCTTCTCAGTCCCTAGACACTTTACAACAAAGGAGGGTCATAACAGAGGCACATTAAGCACATATTCCTGTTTTACAGTGGGTGCAAATACACTGGAAGCATCTAGCTCTCTGACTCCTGTACAGAACTGATCTACTGTTTTCTCCATAAGACCAGAAGTAGTAAATCTGATAAGCTGAGCATGTTTCAGTAAAATAATATTAAAAAAAAATAAATTAATAATACCATCTTAATTAAAATCTGTAAGCAATTTTGGAATCATTTTCCCATGCATTTTTGAATCTGGTGACAAAGGTAGAAGGCAACTCACTTCTCCTTTGCTTTGCTTCTGTGTAAAAAATCTTATATGGTTGCTACCCTCCCTTCAAGGAAGGTTTTTAACTGTATTGGAAACTCAGAAGCGAAGACCAGGAGACTCTTGGGTAATCTTCAGCAGAATTCTTTATTGAGGACGCGCTGGATGGCGCTGCAGTCATCAAAAGTCTCACCAAAGCAATGATACTTTGGAGTTTTTATACATTCAAGTGGGAGGGATACATACAGTAGAAGTGGAGACAATCTAACCCATAGCATGCAAATGAAGTACAGGAATCAGCTTTGATCTCATCAGCATAACAGTGTCATTCAAATGCAGAGGTGCCTGACAGTATCGCCCATACCTTCACATTATCTTAGAAACAAAAGGCACAGCTGTGCCTTGAGCTTTAAAAGCCAGATGCACAAAAAGAACAAAAAAAAAAAATCAACAACTCATCAGAAACCTCTGCTTCACTACTTGATCATCTCAGAATGTCATCATCTTAACCTCAAAATGTACATAAAAACACAATGTACATACTATTACATTGGAACCTAGATTTAACATTTTATAAATTTGTAATCCCACAACTGATTATAAAAGGTGTTAATATTATCTCTTGAAGTCTAGAAATGTGCATTAGGATTAGCAGCTACCGCTCCACCAGTAACCACATTATCATCAGTGAAGAGTGCAAGACGTTCCTCAATGTTTTCTGTCACATTATCACCCAGCACTCTAAGCAAGATCGCTCTATAATCAGGGCCTGATAACATACAGTGTGTGTGTCTTTAACACATCTACAAATTTGGTTGGGTTTGATGATAGTGGTAAACTTTTACAAATTGCATCAATATCATAGACATTTTGGTAGGTATAATAGTAATCTGATTTCCTACTCTAATCCACATCATAGCTGGTTGTGTTCCCACTTAAAATGCTAAATCAAGTAGGTCATTTTATTCTCAATAAATACAATATCTTTCTTCACCTGTGTCGATAGTACTGACAACAATAGCATATCACAGTTTTTGGCTAGATGCAAGTGAATCTTATGACATCCTGTTGGATCCACAAATGGAGTCTAAAATTCAAACCAAAACCAAAAATATAACATTAATTCATAAATCTCACAAACACACATCGTTCCAAACCCATAAGACCTTCGTTTTTGATGATTTTTGTACTCTAGTGAACACTCACTCAGGTGCGTTGTGTTGACACACAAGTCTCCTAACGTGTGAACATAACACAAATGCGTTCATAACACATAACACAATGCAGATCATTTAAATAAATATAGTTTTTTTTTTTTTTAACGATTTCTTTTCTACCATTCTGGGCTTTGAATAACCACTCATTGAGTACTTTAACGATTTCTTTTCTACCATTCTGAGCTTTAAATGTGTATGTTATTTTGCTGCCTTGGAATCATCAAAAAGATCTTCATTTGTGTTAGGAAGAGGAATGAAGGTTACGGGTGTGAAATGACAACAGGGTGAGTAATTAATGACAGAATTTTCATTTTGGGTGAACTATCCCATTAATTTGTCCATAGTTCCATCTTCCAACTAAAGAAAAACAATGAAAGGAGCTGTTTTGGTGCTCAGTGCCTCCCCTCGAACATAAGCCAACGGCAGTTGAGTATCAGTTGCACGTGGACCGGAAAACCCAAACATAATCACTCATCAGCTCCATTGAAAAAAACCCAAAAATACATAGCAAAAACACGGGCTTGGAGTACTTGTAACAATGATCCCAAGTATCTATGTGCCCAGGTATCCTGAGAGGATAGGCAATGGTTCAACCTTCATAAAAATTCACAGTTTTCTTCTGCTCAAGCAGAAATTCTTCTGCTCAAGCAGAAAGGGTCACTTATTTCCCCGTTTTTGGTTTATTTTCTGTTAATAAGAGCCTCTCGAGGCCTGGCGCCACCCCCACTGTGTCTGTCGTTTGCTCCTCCCGCCACACTAAGGAACATTCAATCTTGTGTCTGAAGTTTAATTACACTTTTTAAATAGCATTATGGTAATCAGATAGCATATAAAGAATGTACAAAAATTATGGTAATGAAATTACGTACATACGACGTTGCAGTTACGTTGCTAGTAAGTCATGAAGTTACCAATATATTATGAATAGAGTAGGCTACCTATCTGGGACGTTCTTGGTTATCTTGTTATGACGTTTTGACTTATTTAATACGATGTTAATTGAAAAACCTACATAAAACGAATTACCTTAATATGACTACTGTTAATTAAATAAACTACCAAAAAAATAATAAAACAAAACATACATTACGTAACTCTTACGTTTTGTCACCTAAGTTTATAGCGGATAAATTACCAGACAGAACAGCTGTGCTGATTGAAGACAGCACCTTAAAAAAAACATCATGAACTTCTATTAGCATAAATGCAAACCATCACACAGCTAAAAAATATATTAAAAAATATTGAATTAAAGATGTGAATTAAATTAAAGTACAATCAGCAGATTAAAGGGATAGTTCACCCAAAAATAAATATTTGATGTTTATCTGCTTACAGGGCCATGCACAGACAGTTTGAGGGGCAGTGGCCCAAACCACAGAAAAGGGGCACAAGTAGGGTGGGTGCTAATTATCCAGTTGTTACAAATATACAATTTAAAGAGAAGACAGCACACTCTGTAACCATTGACTTTATTGTAGATGTTTTGATAAGAGTGGGCTCTCCCTCACTCTCTGAGCCTGCTTCTGTCTTCAGTGGAAGTAGGGGAGAGTGGGGTAAGATGAGCCACCCCCTGTATTGGCAACTGTACACTTTTACTGTCATGTGACCATGGATTTTGGAACCACCCATCATTTCTGCCAGACTGTGATAAAGAGAAACACATGGGGGGAATGAAAGGCACCCACTTACTTTAAAAACAGATGTAATGGTTGTTACATCAAAGCAAATTTATCCAGGTCTAAAAATATGTATGATACATAATGGTGATTTAACAAAATATAAGACCATGCAAATCATTTAGCTAAATATTATTATTATTATTATTTTTTTTATTTATTTTTTTTAAATGGCAGCTATGGGGCAAAGTGAGCCAAATGCTGTGGGGTAAATTGTGTCAGCATTTTAACTTACTCTACCATAAGGCACTGTATTTAAGTTAAATCTCTGAATTAAAAACTGGTGTTTTAATGTGATATTACTGGTTTAGTTTATCATATATATACATATTATTTGCAGTTTATTTGATAGGGGCAGTGTACAAGTGCACCAAATCCTTCTCTGATAAGAACTAGAAAATGCTTTTCATCACATTATAATCAGATATACAGGTGCTGGTCATATAACTAGAATATCATCAAAAAGTTGATTTATTTCACTAATTCCATTCAAAAAGAGAAACTTGTATATTATATTCATTCATTACACACAGACTGATATATTTCAAATGTTTATTTCTTTTAATTTTGATGATTATAACTGATAACTAAGGAAAATCCCAAATTCAATATCTCAGAAAATTAGAATATTGTGAAAATGTTCAATATTGAAGACACCTGGTGCCACAATCTAATGAGCTAATTAGCTCAAAACACCTGCAAAGGCCTTTAAATGGTCTCTCAGTCTAGTTCTGTAGGCTACACAATCTTGGGGAAGACTGCTGACTTGACAGCTGTCCAAAAGACGACCATTGACACCTTGCACAAGGAGGGCAAGACACAAAAGGTCATTGCAAAAGAGGGCTGGCTGTTCTCAGAGCTCTGTGTCCCAAGCACAGTTAATAGAGAGGCGAAGGGAAGGAAAAGATGTGGTAGAAAAAAAAGTGTACAAGCAATAGGGATAACCGCACCCTGGAGAGGATTGTGAAAACAAAAACCCCATTCAAAAATGTGGGGGAGATTCACAAAGAGTGGACTGCAGCTGGAGTCAGTGCTTCAAGAACCACTCCACACAGACGTATGCAAGACATGGGTTTCAGCTGTCGCATTCCTTGTGTCAAGCCACTCTTGAACAACAGACAGCGTCAGAAGCATCTCGCCTGAGCTGAAGACAAAAAGGACTTGACTGCTGCTGACTGGTCCAAAGGTATGTTCTCTGATGAAAGTAAATTTTGCATTTCCTTTGGAAATCAGGGACCCAGAGTCTGGAGGAAGAGAGGATGACCATCTGACTGAAGAGAGTGCCATGTCATCTGCTGGTGTTGGTCCACTGTGTTTTCTGAGGTCCAAGGTTAATGCAGCCGTATACCAGGAAGTTTTAGAGCACTTCATGCTTCCTGCTGCTGACCAACTTTATGGAGATACAGATTTAATTTTCCAACAGGACTTGGCACCTGCACATAGTTCCAAAGCTACCAGTACCTGGTTTGAGGACCATGGTATCCCTGTTCTTAATTGGCCAGCAAACTCACCTGACCTTAACCCCATAGAAAATCTATGGGGTGTTGTGAAGAGGCAGATGCGATATGCCAGACCCAACAATGCAGAAGAGCTGAAGGCCACTATCAGAGCAACCTGGGCTCTCATAACACCTGAGCAGTGGCACAGACTGATCGACCCAAGATTTCTAAAAATTCTTTCTTTGTATTGGTCGTAAGTAATATTCTAATTTTCTGAGATAATGAATTTGGGATTTTCTTTAGTTGTCAGTTATAATCTTCAAAATTAAAAGAAATAAACATTTGAAATATATCAGTCTGTGTGTAATGAATGAATATAATATATATGTTTCACTAATTATATGACCAGCACCTGTATATGTGTATATATATATATACACATATATTTTCCACCTGTAGTCACTAATGACCAACAAACTCTGTTTAGTCTGTTTTTAGGAAGGCTACAGCTTTGGTGTTCAACATATTGTTTTAGAAATGCAAACAATTAAATACTGAAATTTAAACTTCATTTGGTTGGTTTTATGTTGTTAAAGTTAACTTTAAGTAAATAAATATGAGTTTGTAAAAGGAAATAAATTCGTTTTTTAAATTATTATTTATTTCACATGGTTTTCAATCAGATTCAGTCAGATGGTCATTTTACACCCAGATGGTGCATCTTACCCACTGACTCGACTCGATATATCATTGATTACTAGTATCAAGACAAGTAATGGGAAATATACTTAATTACAAGAATTAAAGTGTGACAAACTGCTTCTTGATTTGGGTACAGCACGGACATGTTACACTTTGCAGTGGCTGTAGAAATGGTTGTTAATTCTTGATTTGGGTACAGCACGGACATGTTACAGGTACCGCTGCGCGTACTGCCGCTGCTTTTGACCGCTGATCTAACCGCTACGCGTACCGCCGCCGCGTCTGCAAAGTGCATTTGCAGCTTTTGACCGCTGAGTGGCGCTTTAACCACAAGTTTTCACACAAGCGCATCAAAGCACATTTTCGCAAATAGACGTCAACTTTGCCTCGCTGATGTGTTACATTTGATGGCTGCAGTCAGGGAAAATGAAAGAAAAACACTGTAGTTAAAATATTTAATATTCACAGATGAATGTTTAGTACTTATGAAGTTAATGTGCGTTTCTTAAAACATTCAAGCAGGATAAATGTCAAGCCTATGAGCCTGTGCATATATTTTCTCTAAGATACACAGTATTACTACACACATATTTTAGATTTGACACATTTACTAGGTGTGCAGTATTATTTATATAATATGAATAATATTCTAAAGAAATTGTGGTTAACTTTGCATCAGAGCATTAAAAGTTATATTTTAAAATTCCTTTAATAAAACAGCATGCATTTTTGTCATGCACATAGTTTGTTATTCATTACCTGTCCTTTGTTTTGACAGATAACTTTTTGGGAAAAATATATTTATCTGTACACTGATTAAGAAATTGTTGCGTGTTTTATAAGTTATTTCCTTTATTTTAGTAAAACGTGAGGCACTGTATAATTTCACATCCATTATTTAGGCTTAATTAAAACAAGAAACGGCCCAATTTAAACCTGCACAACTAAACTAAATCAAACAAACAACAAAAGAATGAACAAAAAATCATCCTCACATTTAAATTCAAGTTCTCTCATTATAATCAACAAAATGCACACCACACAAAAAAAAAAAAGATCATCAATAAACAACAAAACTATAGTGATTTTAAAGAGAGCCTTCTTTACTTGCTTTCATAGAATTTAAGTAAAAAAAAAAAATTCAGCCGCTTTTAAATACAGGTGTGTATCATATTCCTTAAAATATCAGAGCGCAAGATTTGCGCTGCACGCCTAATGCTGAGTGCGACACACAGCATTTATTCTTATTTGTCTACTTATTTATTATTATTATTATTTATTTATTTTGGATAATTGCATGTAAAAATTATTTACTTTGTAATGCATATGCAGAATGTGAATTATTATTCATATTCAAGTGTTTGTATGAAAATTATCAATGTGCATGCAGGACAGGGAGGCGCCCTCTCTATCACTTGACGTGATTCATTTTTCCTGATAATGAAATAACTGAAAATTTGGGTGTCTCACATACATGAGAAATATATCTACAGAAAGCTTCAAATGTCTACTTTTAAACCCATTAAAAACGAAAGCATTATGTAATCTGTGAGGGTTGCATTTCTCTCTAAAGGCGGGTCCATGTGGAGAGAGTCAGCACTGTGAATTTCATCTTGCAGCTGACAAGAAAACATTTGTTTATTAATAAATATTTAAAATGTCTACTTTTTCACAATTATTAAGCCACTTCTGCCTGTGCTTTGTGGCAAACTTAATGCATGTGCTTGAGCACAGAATATATTAAGGCTCATTATGGATTATAGATGTAAATTTAATATAAACCTGCGATTAGTTGAATAATGACAAATGAATGACTAGTAACTAGAAAAAATCTTACATGGGGGCAGACCTATTAAATAGACATCTCTGTTAAAGTTTTTAAAGCATTTTATACGCGTTTGCATAAATTCTTTCAGAACGGTCTGTAATGGAGAGATGCCTTAACACTGATTTTTCCTCTGAAAACACAAAAACGAAAATTTAAATAAAATTGATATTTTATGTTTTGAGAATGGCCAGCCCTTCTCTGCAGATATTGTTGCTTCTGGTTTTTGCATTGTAAATACAAATGATAATAATAATAATAATAATAATAATAATATCTCCAAAAATGCTTGTGTTTTTTGTCACGTCTGTAACACATGTGTATTTCCCAAATCTAAAATAACCTATAAAACACGTTCATAGACGGATACTTTACTGATGTCTGGACTCTGTTTGGGATTTAGAAAAACATAAAAAGATAGGCTACATTCTGTGAGAATTTATAATTTCACACTCTAAAAAATATTGTTTAGACGAAACAAAATAAAATTAACGCAACAGTTTGCATAGCCTATTTTTTTTTTTTTTTTTTTTGGAGTTAAGGCAACTTCGTCTGAAAATTAAGTTACAATAACTAATAAACTATATTGCGCTATACAGTAGTCAACATTTGAACCTTTCTTCAAAGTTGTCCTGTAATATGATCAAAAAGTTATGGCAACAAACGACTTCCTAAGTCAGTTTTATGTTGAAATTACTTTCCCAATCAGTTAGATTCAACTTAATTCATGTTTTACTGTTGCTTATTGTAGGCTTAGGCAACTTTTTTCTATGAATTTTAATGAATATACAAATTAAAAAATAATCAAATATTAACCAGTAAAAAATTATTTCCTGTAGTTTGTTTTGGGACATAGCCCATTAGGTTTCAGTGGTTTTAACAAGCCACCAATAGAAGGCGACAAATTACCAGTAGAGACCCACAGGGACCATTACAGTTTCCATTAAAACCAATACAAACACCATCCATAACCAATAAAAAAATACATAATGCACTGCAATTTAAGAAATGAAATACACATTGTTCAGTAAAAAAAAAAAAATAAAAAAGACAATATCTAAATTCATTTAATAGAAAATGTTAACAAATTAGAACAAAGACGGGCTTGATACTGAACAATCACATCAGTGTTTCATATTACCTAATTAAGAACTAATATATAGTATTCACATAAGCAAAGGCCTGTTCATACCAAGAATGATCACTATAATGACTATATTGACATCCATACTAGTGGATGATAACGTTCTGTTTACTATAAGTGCGCATTGCAGAGAACGATTAAAGTTATTATATTATATATGTCCTTGGTGTGAATGGGCCTTAACTGCAGTTCTAAAGTTAAATGTTAAAACTGCCTTAGTTAAACAAATACAATTGATTACATTTCAGTTCATTGGGAGACAGAACCTGAAAGAAACATCTATTTAAACGTATGGCACACAAGAACAGTGTGGATATATTCCACATAACATACATCATATCAAATTATGTGCAAAGGGGAAATGCCACTGGGTTAAATTTCATTAGTTTAGCTGCAAGTCTGTTAGCGTTAACATTATCCAACACTTGAATAAAATATACATATACTTTGGTGCAACAAACAGGTTTGCTTCCCAATCAAATATACCTTTAGTGTACAATATACATATTTTGATAAAGTTTAAATACTATTTGGACTAAGAAAAGTTTAAAGACTTCAAAAATATTTTGTGGTAACTTAAACCTGAATCGCTTGCTGTACATCGGTGCTGCTCTAGTTACATAAGGCAGTGTAACTGTTTTCATTTTAACATGTTCCCTTTAAAACCACACTTTCATACAAAAGAAATGTCAGTCATGTATTTTAACCTTCAAATCTGCAACGCCATTAAGAAAAAATATGGTGCAAGCACTAAACCTTCCAAAGGCTGTTTGCCTGCTGAAATGAATAAGTCACAAACTATTTCTTTCAAAATGCTTTGAAAAGTAGTTATGTTAAAGGAACCGTTCACTCAAAAAAATGAAAATTATGTTATCACGTATTATTTGTTTTAACAGCTGATATAACTGATTTCTGTATGAAAAAGAGCTTCAAAATGTCTCGCTTTAGCACAGGGCTAGCAAAGGAAGACACAATTGTCACTTTTGGGGTGAACTATCCCATTAATCTTTCTAGAAATGTTTTGAATCAGTGTAGTGTTTTGAAATGTATATTGCTTTAGGAATGATTCTCCTAAGTGCATTTCGTTTATCTGGGTCCATCATGTAAAGTTCATTGGGGTCACGCTTGGTCAAGTCCAAAGTCCATCCCCGAAATACAACGACAGGAAAACAAATACATATGCTGGTTGATTAGACGCTGGAATAAGAATAAACAAACAAACAAATACAGATGACATCTACACTGACATTAGTCAGGAAACTGTGGTCCATAAATGTCTGTGTGGTCCATGTAAATAAAGATCAATGGAGGTTCCCACTTTTGTGTTCAAGAGTTCATCTCTGTTTTCCATCTGAATTATAAGGCAGAAGAAACCATGCTGCTATACGTAGATCTCTACCCTCTGTTTTTGGGCCATAAAAAATAAACCGCTCCATCCATGAGAATCTTTAATCCAGCATAGCATCTAGCTGATCAGCCAGGTCATCAAACATGTTCCCGATGTCATCCAGAATGTTCCCTGCAGACTTGACTACGTGAGAAACACTAAAAGAGACACAACAGTTTTAATTAGGAGTGATAAATTAGTGACAGTATTCTTTTAAGTGTGAAAGCTGGTGGAGAGTGTCTCTCACCCCACGTTGTTGTTCTCCAGCGTTAGTTTTCTCTCCACAGCCTTCAGTGCTTCCTCCAGGGATGAGCTGGTCTTCTCCAGCCTCTGATGCTTCAGTGTTGACCCTTGATCCCCTTCCATCAGAGCCTGGAGGCTTCCTGATATCACAAACTGACCCATGTTCTCTGGCGAGGGGGAGTATGGGACTGGAGACTTGGGTGCTGCAAAGGCAACACTCTGTACAACACTCAGTGTCATGCTGGAGCCGACAGCTGCAGACAGAACAAGAATCTCAGATAAATGCAAAAGGATGAAAAAAAATGGAATAAATCCACTGCTTGTACTGTAACTTAATAGCAAAATGTTGCTAACAATAACTTTAATGTAATACATGCAATCTACCAAAGTATAGAATGTTTTAATCAGAGCAGTATTTGTCTGAGACGAAAAATTAAGATCAGTGCCCGGATGTATGAAAGTCCTTAAGTAATTTTGACTTGGGGTATCCCTGAGGGGAAAAAAAATCACTGAGGAAAGGGATTTCTTTAAGAGTGCTGCAACAAACGTCTTAACTGTCACCCTTACCTAAGTGTATATACTTAGTGTTTCATGGTAGTTTCTGGCAACATACAGCAGTGGGCGCTGCGGTTGCTATAGTTAGGTTACTACATTTCACAATAAACAGCACGTAACGAAATGACAGTTGTACTAATATTTGCGTTATGGAGAATACCAAGACCACAGAAAACTAAAAAACGAACCAAACTGGACTGCAGTGAGACAAAGGATTTACTGACGGTAAAACAGATACTCTCGATAACTGCGACTCAAAATAGGCACAACTTTAATGATCATTAAAACCGCGCCTATTTCAGTCATTAAAAATGTGCCTTGGTACTTCCTCCTCTTCAGTTAACATAAAATCAGCCATCGCGTTTGAGCTTAAGATGAATTAAGGGGGCTGTTTTGGTCCCTTAAATTTATTAAGGTGAAATGGTTTCTAAGGACTTTGTAGTAATGCTTAAGGGAGGGGAATACTTAATCACAGCCTTAAGGTTCCTTAAGTTGACCCTTAGGATTTTTCTGGCAACCCAAGTTTCACTAAGGGTTCCCTTAACCTTATAACTAAGGGATTTGACTTAAGGGCTTTCATGCAACTGGGCACTGAAATACATTGAATAAGATGTTATTCATCAAACCTGAATAAAAAGCTAACTAACTTTATTAATAGGCTGTTTATTTGGAGGATGTACCTGTTACAGGAACAGGATCTGGTTTAGAGGCGTGCCGTGTTGAAATCAGGGGACTGGGAGGTTTGGGAGCAAGAGGTGGAGGTGCTTTCGATGGTTTGGATGGAAGCTCCACACATGGCAGACTCATATCTGTTTCACTGATGCGGAGTTTCACTGTGTCCTGAGTCTCTAAAACTGATGTGCCATCTGGGCTGTGGTCAGACGCTGTGTTTGACTGCTCTTTCTCTTTTGGCTTCTGCCGTCTCTTTACTGTGTCTGACTCTTTAAGGTTGAACTCTGGAACTTCAGGGGTTTTGGCCGGTTTGGCCTTCTCTGGCGACTCAGAAGTGGTCTCTGCCTTGAGAGGCCCGGCAACTTTGGGCCTCTGTTTGATAGTGAGGTTGCCTTCCTCCGCAAAGGGGATGCACTCACTGGAGCTGTTCTGAGGCGAGGATGAGCTCTCCAGGCCTGAATCTTTCGTCCCATCCTCCTCCTCCGAGTCAGACTTTGTCGCTCTAGCGGCATCTGCGGACACTAGGGTGGATTCGGTCTGACTCAGAAGTCTGCGCCTGGACCCTTCGTTGGTACTGGAAACAGCTGTAGGGGTTTCCTGAAGGAGCTCCACCGTAGGCGCAGGTAGGACTGTTTCTAACGCAGCTGCGATGCTCTTTACGGTCCCAGGTCTGCCATTCTCAACTCCTCCAGAAGGTGATGCTGGAATGTCAGAGACAGTTTCAACACTAGTGCTGCTGCTGACGGAGCTAAGGCGCTTAGGTGGTGGAGGAGGAGGCCCTTTACGCCGAGCCCTGATGGCAAAAGAGTGGCTTCTGCTGACGGACTGCTCGGGGGCGGACTGAAGACGTGCCAGCTGGCCACGGGTAGGCTTGCGGCTCAGTGTGGCATACGAAGGCATGGCCATACTGGCCAACTGAGCTGCTTCATCATCATCATCTTCATCTGGTTCACCGTCTGACAAAGCATACCGGGACAGACTCTGTGTGCGCTTCTTGGTCACGCTAGGAGTGTGACGGTCAAGCGTAGCACTGTTATATTGTGACCGTGGATAATTGAGGGTTTTATGAACAGGAGAGCCTTGTGGAGAAGGAGCAGAGCTCAGTTTGGGTTTGGCAGGCACAGCGGGGTATTTAAAGCCTGCGGATGCACTGAACGGCAGCTGCTGGGCTAGCTGAGGACGTGGGACCTGGTCGCGGCCTTCTGGAATGTTGCGCTCTTTAGCAGGACTGCTGTCTGGGCTCGTTAAGCTCTCTCGGGAGCGGCTATAAGGGGTCGCAGCAGAAGTGGAGGAGGGGGTGCTGGGGGGCTCCTGAGAGCGTCCGGAGCCTCGAGAGCGTGTGTCAATGCTCTCCTGACTGGAGGACATACCCACTGCATTCTTGATGGCCAGTCCATCCTGACAGCCAGTGTAGTGGGAAGACATGGCACTCTGTAGCTCAGTACTCAGCTCACTGTCCTGGAAAGTCATCATCTTGGGCGTGTGGGGCGAAGGGAGGTCGCCGCTCTCAGGAGGTGGCTCGATAGTGACCAGGTCCAGGTCCATGGGGGTTTTGCGCCGCAGTGTGCCCTGCCCTGATTCTGCCTGCAGAAGAGCCTTATGAATATCACACAACCTCTTCACCGCAAGCATCATTTTCTTCTGATGGCCTGTCAGAGACACACACACACACACATACACTGACTTAACACTTACTGTACGTCACACACGAATTTAACAAATTAGGATATGCTTCACAGGATAAATAAAAAGTGTACAACAAGCATGATACAACAAGGTGAGAATGTTGCATGTCCTTGCACAATCTCAGGGTATATTTGATGCTGAATATACAGTCATTTGGAAAAGGACTTTAGACCAATCAGATTTATCTGTGGGTAAGACTACCCAAAATCACACCAGAGGAATAAAAATGAAAATGTTCTTGTCAAGGTCATGGCAAAGTAAGAACAAAAACTGGAAGAGCCATCCAGAAATGTGATTGGCCTTCAATGTTGAAATGTGGTTGAAATAATAACATTTCTCATTTCAACATTGAAAAGCATTGCTACAATCTTTAATGCCAAATGGTTGTGTAAAGGGTAACAAAATTCTTATAAAACATTGATAAACCTTTAACAAAGATCTGTACAAAGATATAATAAGTTTCAAAGTTGATCTGATTTGTGAAATCAAAGCAAAATTCAATTTTACTAAATTACAAAAATGCAGGTTTACTAAACCCACAAGTCTATTTGCCTTGAGCAAATGGCCATAATAACAGCTAAATCACCCTGGCTTCATTTTGCATATGGATGGAGGGAGAAGTGTATACAGTTTCAACACTTTTTGACCCATGTATCTCATTAATTATTTGTGGCTTTGTCAATCGTTAATGACCAAAGGAAGAAGGTTTTTAAACATCAACATCATTCAAATTCTGTTCTAATAATAATTCATCCAAACCAGTGTTAAACTATTTATTTAAAATAATCAATTCAAAAGAATGATTATCTTACATACCATGCTTGCTTTAGTTTGAAAGCAGGTTTAGTTGTACACAAGAGCAATATTTAGACAACAAAAATTTTCAAGTCCCCCACCCTCTGGTTATACTCGCCATCCTCTGAGTGGGATTCAAGATTTCCGGCATTGGAGGCAGGCATGTTAAGAAGACTACAGCCTTTAGCGTCAGTCTCTAGTGTACCTCTTGAGATCAGGGGAGTGAGTTCTACCTTCATAGCTTTAACAAGCCGGCCTCCATTACACTCACCCCTTAAACTTCAATTCCATCTGGGTCACGGCACCAATTTAACCACTCTGACTCTACTTGCCCTGCTCCATGTGTGATCTGAGCCGGCGTTTCTGACATGGGAAGCAGATGCGCTAAGAAGGATGCTAAAGACCACAGCCACTAGCGTCAGTACCTAGTGCGCCTGGTTTTCCATAGCTCTTACCATCTGGCCTCCATTACAATAAGAAGAACACACAATTTTTTTAATTTCCAAATATTCTTAGCTTTTCTTTGGTTTTGTAAACCCTATAACTACAAAAACCACAGTGTACTTTAATTCAGTGTTTCTTTTAAACTCACCTAGTTTGGTGATGCCAATTTCCTGCAAGTCTTCCCATGTGAGATCTCGGACAATGTTTATCGAGTCATAGCCATTCTCTGAGAGTTTCTTATGATACTGTGGCAGACCTATGGCGCTCAGCCACTCCCCAAGATCCTGCTAAGAGATGAGTTTTTAATTGTAAGTGAACTGAAGACAACACCATATAAACATGTATATGCATACTATAGCGTGTGGTGACTTACTGGTATGTACTCTGGTAGCCATTCTGGAATGCTGAGGTTGCCAATCTCAAGAGAAATCTTCTTACGGTGTCCTGGTTTAGTTACACCAATAGCCGTGAGATCCTGAAAAATTGTATAATACTTCATCAGCATCAACTCTATCTGCAGCAACAAGAATAAGTGGCACTAATAAAGCAACCAAACACTGGCGCTCTGATTGTACCTCTGGGGTCATTCTGCTGATGGTAGGTACATCATAGCCAGCGGTGAGGAAATTAGCAGTGTACTGCTCCAACTGAAACTCACTAAGCCACTGATAGATGGCCTCAGCATCCTGACAATGATAAAAGACATGAAGACATAAGACATAACAGGTATCAAACAGAATGCAGGATATAACTGGTGTTGTATGAAACATTTTATAAAATGCCGCTTCTCTATTTGTATTATGTTTTTTTGTATATTATTATATGATCTATTTTATATAATCTCATTTCATTTTTGGGCTTAATTAACAGTCTTTTACTTAAATTACTCATATTCTTGTATACTAATGGTATAATGCCGTGGTATAATTATATATAATCAACATTGTGATGTCAGTATTTTCATAAAGTTGTAATACTACTTACAGCAACAATACAAAATTAATTTGCCATATAAAAATATGATCATGTCTATCTAAGTCTTAACTGTAATAGTGTTTTCTGACCTTGCCCTCCAGTAGCTGTTGAGGATGCACAAAGTGTTGAGAGAAACCCTGCTCTCCTGGCCTCTGTGTGGGCAGCACAGGTCTGCGAAGAACTCCTCAAACAACACCACACATACTCATGTTAATACATGCACCAAGATTCACCTGAAAGCATTTTGAATGTCTTTGAATTAGATAGAGTTTTGCCAGTTTTAAAGTTGATGTATGAAGTCCGTTATGACTCAAGTTCACACAGGTGTCCTATCAGAGGAACTTGGTTTTATATTTTGTTATCCATTGCAGTAACTTTCATATATTTTATGTGTTCAAATACTGTCACGGTAATCTTTATACAGATACAAACAGTAAATATGGCACAGGTGACTCTTTACCTGTGGATGTGTCTGGAAGTTTGTTATGATCTTGCTGTAGTAAATTCACAACAGAGGGCGTTGCCTGTTTAAAATGAAATAAAAGTCAGAAAAAACCTTAGCTATAAAACTGTAGTTCACATAGGAACGACAAATGTTTGCCTGAAGCTAAAAGAAGTTTAATTAAAATAACAGGAATCAGGTTCATTGCGGTCTGATGAAGAGTTGTGGACTTTGAAACATTGCAAAGTGGGAATTTAAGGAACTGTTTTTTTTTTTTTGGAGCTGTGATTCTACATGTCAGGTATGAATCCTTGGATTTAATTGAAACATTATAACTAGTCGTATACAAATGTCTTAAAGAGACAAACCAGACATTCTTTATACATGGAACAAAACATTTTACCTACTAAAATAGCAACATTAGCACTTCAAGATGATCACCAGAATGTTCTTAACCCAAATTTATTATTTCAATCTAATTTCTCTTTATCCAAATTAAGACATTTCATTATCACTCACTACCTCTAAAAGCACCTGTCATAAGACCATGACTCAATATTTCATAAAGGTTCAAATTTATAATAACATCATAATTAGAAAAATGTTTATCTACTACAGAAACTGAACTGGAAATACATTTTCCCTGGTAATTCTAAATGGGAACTCTTTAAGCTGTGTTTCTTACAAAGCATCATGCCTGTGACTGAACATAGCGAATGGTTACCTTGCTGATGTCAGGGCTAGTGGTGTGTTGCTGTGGTCCATTGGGGGCGCTGTTGCTTTCTGTGCTCTGGCCGCTGCCTGCACTGCGTGTGCTGCCCACACTACCAGTGCTGCCCACACTGTTCCTGTCCCCAGCTGCGAGAGAGACAGAGGCGTTAGTCCAGTGAGTCAATGCAATCATAACATGGCCTCGATTATGCCATCACAGCAGCCGTCTGCACTGCCATGCCAGTGTGCCACCCCACAGCTGTGAGGACACTGTACTCACTGTGACAAGGGGCTAGATTTCTACTCAAGCAGCAGGCAGGATGGGGTGAGGGTAGCAGAGCAAAGCCACAGGCATATGGAGATGGGGTTCACAGATGATAGCACACAACCTACAGTTCGTTCTGCTACAGGAGCGAAAGAGTTCACAGTATGCTAACATCTGGAGCCGGACACACCAACTGGGTCTGTGTGGTGTCCGACAGGCCAGCCAATCAGAGGGTCTGTCTGCAGCAGGGAGAGGGTGACAGCCAGTAGGGGGCGCAGGGGAGTGCAGCAGTTCTTACCAGTGCAGGAGTTCCTCAAAACCCACACGTCCTCCATGCTGGGGGTCATGTGCTGGGACAGACTGCTGGCAGGCCCACCTAGTGGACACAAACACTTTTTGGGCCACTGGCCTCAGTCTTGTGGGCGGATAATCTAAGGGTGTGTGCATCCCAAATCAGGGGCTTCAGATGAGTGTATGCCACTGCATGGTGTTTATATGCAAAGACAGTGTTTCTACAATATCTGTCGCACAGAAGAAACTTGTGCCCACCCAGGGTCCATAATCAACCATCTGCCCCAACTGCCAATGACTTTTAATATAATTCTAAACCTTTAGGTTAACATCTAGGAAATAAGTGTAGTACTTAATTTAAAACAGCAATACCACATAGTTATTTAATTTATAAACCATTTATTTAAGCAAAAATAAATATTTTGTGATCTTTACCACAATTGTTACTGTATATAAGATTTTGGTCAAACTGCCGACCCATGTTAAAAGCCATGGAACTGTTTTTAAGGATCGAATGACATGCGAGTATAAACATTTAAAGCTGCACTAGAATTGCACTGCACTAGCAGTGTTAAGAATGAACAAATTACATAAAATTGCAACAAATCTGTGATTCAAAACCAGGTTCTTGTCCTATCCTGTCTCACTATGGTAAGCCTACAGGTTTTATTTATGTTATGAGTTATGTCAGATTTGGAGGGAAGTTGCAGGCTTGCATCATTCGCTAGTGCATGTTAACGTCATGTCTGCAAACACAAAAAAAGTCTGGCTACTAAATCGACCGTGTGGTAGCTGAGGAGGGGTTTAAACCATTTATTACCCTGCCTGCAAATCTTAAAAAAGTGCTTGGCAAATGATTAATTTTGATTGCATAACTATTGCGTTCATAACCATGGTGAAATAGCACAAGACCACGTGCAGCGAGGACAAGCGTGTACCATACACATACCAGTCACTGGTGTGGAACAGAGTTCAGAAAAGTGCTTTCAGAACAAACTGATCTCTGACGTCAAACACTTAGGTTCGCATCAATAGCTTTAGGCCTTGTTTACACCTGATGTGTTTTCGCTGATCCGATCACAAGTGGACAACATTAAATACATGCATAATTGGGGTCTGAAAGGTTTTAAGCTTATCCTCGTTCAACCACGTGACGAAATAGTCAAAAAAGCATTTAACTGTTTTGCTTTAGTAGTGTAGAAGCTTATACAGTATGTTTGAATGCATTTGAACAGCCTACTGACCTAACACTGTGGGACGTGTTGTAAGAAAACACACCAGAACAAGCGATTCAAACTTTGCTGCATTGTACCAAAACAAAGCTGAAATCGCAGCTGCTCTCTAGATCCTTTTTATTTGCTTCCTTTCCCAATAACTTGTAATCTCAAGAGTATCTCAAGAAAATCCATGGTCACAGACAATGCAGTTTAAAGGGGTCATATGATGTTGCTAAAAAGAACATTATTTTGTGTATTTGGTGTAATGAAATGTGTTTATGCGGTTTAAGGTTCAAAAAAACACATTATTTTCCACATACTGTACATTATTGTTTCTCCTCTATGCCCCGCCTTCTGAAACGCATCGATTTTTACAAAGCTCATCTCTCTGAAAAGCGAGGTGTGCTGTGATTGGCCAGTTATCTAGTGCATTGTGATTGGCTGAATACCTCAAGCTTGTGACGGAAATGTTAAACCCCTTAACATATTGGGATGCCCTGTCCGGCCGGAGCAACGAGACATAAACATTAAAACACATTATAAACATGATATACATGATACATGATTTCTAGTCGTGTCCTCTTTTGGAAGCCAAACAAAGTAGTTTCGCTTTCTCAACGAAACAGCGTCACACACCGTGGCCTCGAGAAAGCAGAGGCGGGCGGCTTGAGAACGACGTGGCCGGCGGATTCTATGAAGTAGCGTTCGGAGGGCTTGCGGCAACCACATGTGACAACCCCGGGCTGGACTCCGCTTCATCCACGGTGAAAGCCGATCCAGCGATCCACAGTGCAAAGTTGATGTATTTCCTCAGCGACCAGCACGGATCAGCTCCAGGCATGACAAAGCGGATATCGTCCTCTTTTGGAAGGCCAAACAAAGTAGTTTCGCTTTCACAGTGAAACACACAGCGTCTATACGACATGACGGCAGCGGCAACAACAATACTACAACGAGAATAAAAGGTACGTCTTCTTTTTTTGCGTGAACATTTGGGCGGTGTGTTCAACGGGTGTGGACGAGCATGTGGACAAGTCTTAACTTTGATAAAGAATATCTCTTTGGATTTGAGACTTTAGTCTTTGCAACTTTACAGATCTTCTTTATTCACCAAGAGCTTGTAACACTCCAAAGAGAAAGGACAAATTGAAATCGCATCATATGACCCCTTTAAAGCCAGGTGGAAACAGTATGAGTCTCAGCTGACCATTTGTAATTGGATCACTGAAAACAGATGGACCAGGTGGAAACGTATGAGAAAGCACCCTTAGAGATGGGACCGAGTGGGTATACCTGGACTGGTGCTCAGACCGTTGGCGTGTGGGAGGACCAGGTGTGGGTTAGTGGTGTACAGAGTGTAGGAGTCATCAGTTTGAGGGGTCCCGCCCCCGCTCAGACTCAAGCTGGGACTGAGGGCGGACCTGGAGAGCAGCTGCTGCCTATGGGTGGGCAGAGAGGCTTGTCGTGACAGGGTGCCCCCTACAGGACAACACACACATGACAGGAGCAGAGGGTTAATGCAAGCGGATGGAGGTTAGAGATGAACATTTATTACATGGGAAGCAGCGGGATGGAAGAAAGAGACACGTCTTGGTAACATCTGTCAGCATGTTACTGATTCAGTAAAGGAAACCATGTTATTTGCAGGGTTAATGCTGTAATAAAATCCATCAAACATACAGCGATCACAGACTGTGAAGCTTCAAAACTTTGGTCAACCTGCTACAATTCAAGTTATTATTGTACCTGAGCGTCGGCTGATGACCTCGACTATGGAGGGGGGGAAGTAGCCAATTCGGTCTGTTCCCCTCTGGGTGTCATGAATGTGGCCCTTCCAGCGTCCATCCACGTGCTGCTCTATCACCTGCCAATCACAACAACAGAACACAGTGACGTCACAGTGATCTCACCCATACTGCTGCAAATGCAACCCGCTCGATTTTTACTCGTCCTTTTGATCCTTGACAACCAGTCAAAACAAAGTAGGACGTCGGGAGTTCAGAGACAATGCATGATCTGAAAGCTTTTGAAGGTTAGATAACATAACACCAGCCGCCCACCCTAAGCAAACACGCATATAATAGCTGCAGGCCCGACAACAAAACAACAGCGAGAACATTCAGCTCATGAAATACATCTCTTAACCCTCCAGTAAATGACCCTTAGACCGTACTTATTTTCTGCTCACAACTTCCTGTGAAACAATACTATGTGAAAATGTAGTTTTAGTTTGAGTTCACAAACAAACACTTGTGAGTTTATCTTTAACGGCCTCAAAAAACCAAGGTGATGAACAGAAAGAACTCGTGGAAGGGGAAAGAGAGAAAAATCTGGCCTCGGTTCAAGTGAAACTGCTTCTGAAATGCTAGCAGAATAGACTGACTAGGGTTTGGTATAGTGCTTAAGTACAGACGTATAACACACACACACACACACACACAGTGACTGTGAAGAGGTTTAATGAAGTCATGAAAGTGGCCGTACCGTGATGACATCACCGGCGCGTATGGTGAGGGCCGTGGGGTCGTGAAGATTCCAGAAGTCTTTCAGAGCTCTGACCTGAAGAACTCCTGTAGCTTCTGCAAACACACACACACACACACACACACACACACACATATCTGTGTTGGATCAAAACCAGAAATTCAGTTCAGAGAGTTCAGATACTGGAAGATACCACCTACTGTACATTACAATACATTGCTAAATCTCATGAAATTGTCCAGCTCAAATTCAAAAGGAAGAAATAAGAAAATTACACACACACACACACACACACACACACACACACACACACACACACACACACTTGTTTCCATGTTTTATGGGAACTCTCCATAGACATAATGTTTTTTTTACTGTACAAACTGTATTTTCTATCCCTTATAAAGAAAAAGGCTATAAATACACACAGAATATTATTATTATTTACTTTTATATTTTAATTTGTAAAAAAAACTTGTAGTTCTACTGAGATTTGTCCACATCCCCCCAGTTTCTTTTGAAAATATATATTAAAAATGTAAAAAATTAAATGTTTAGACATTATAAGGCCGTTATAATATAAAATTTAGACATTATACATTATACAAATTTAGACATTATAATATAAAAAAATTACTATTACTGTAATTTATATAGTGCTTGATTTTCTTAATTATTTAAGTACATTTCCCCATTATATTTTTTTATTAACGAGAATTTGTTGGCAGAAATGTTATAAAAATCCAAATGCAAAACATGTTTTAGATTAGTGTTCCTAAAAATAGTTCAGTGAGGTCCCGCCATCTGAAGCTCTCAGCGTGTCATTTCTGTGATTTTATTCCAGTGGAAGGAATGTGCTGACACACGGACACACAGCAGGCTCACTGAATCAATAATTAACTCTCTGAGTCTGTCAGAGGTTTAGGCAAGCGTTGTGGCCCACATACACACACAGAGCAGCTCTGGTTAAAGCACACAGGCCTGTCTGTGTTCATTATGATAAGAGCTGTCTGTTAACTGCCTGAGTTCAAAGACGCCCCAAACAGAATGAGTGTCTCATGTCAACAATCACTTCAAATATTTATTTACATCCACCCGTACAAAACTCCAACAAATACATATATATATATATATATATATATATAACATTCCCACTCATTTATATATATATATATATATATATATATAGTGTGTTTAGAAAGACTAAATATATATATATATATATATATATATAGTGTGTTTAGAAAGACTAAGAGCTTTTAGTGTGGAATGAGTCTGTTTGACACTAGACTTCAGAGTTCATTTGGGTTTTGTGGAAGTAAAGTTGATTCCAAAAGTTGCATTCTGAATTGTGTAAGTACACAGACTCATAACACAACCCAAGCAAGCCCATGCATTACCTTTTGTGTGAACAACAGTTTATATTAGAAAAAGTATGCCTGCACAAATCATGCATGATATTGTCAAAAAAAGGTGCATTCTTAAAGGCCACATTTTAAAGGGAATTAATAAAGGGTACTAAACAGAAAGCAAAATTGCGCACGTCACTGTTACCATTTCATTCTGATAGAAATGTTCACATATGACATCAGTACTTGTGGGTGGAGCCCCGTCTTATGTTTCATAGGAGGGCCCCACAGATTTGTGGTATGCATCTGCACACAGACACACACAGGAGATGTCGTTTGTCTTTTTCATGTGCTCAAAACTAGCCAGAGAAAGCAGCCGGTTATATAATCCTGAGTTTAAACAGCTGTTTACTAAACGACATCTTAAATGTCTCCCATAACCATTTACAAACCAAAGAAGGGCCATTCCCAAACACACGCCATAGACTTCACCATGTACACACTCTCATATACTGTGTATATGCAGTTTGAACACAAACACACTCCACATACACACTGTTAGACACACACTACAGTTCACAAGACGGCTTAAGGAGATAAAATACAGTCAGTACAGTCTTAAAATAAATGTCAGGTTGCGTCTCACCTCGTAAGAGCTGCTTGATGTCTTTGCTGGCATGACATGCGGTGAACTGGTTGACGATGTCTAGGGCTGTTTGATTGTAAGTGTTACGGATATTGACATCAACCCCATTCTGCCATCACAATTAAACAAACATTAAAACGGATAAATGTTGTCTGTCGAATAGCAGAAGCACATTCAGTGTGGAAAAATCTAATCACTAATGCATCTTGATTCCTCCTCAAATGATTCTGGATTAGATCCACAAAAATACAGAGGACATAAACATATTAGTTTTATTGCTTGAGAAACAAAATGTTCAAAAGGAAGCATATGACAGGATGTTACAAAAAAATTAAAAGCCACTTAATGTCAGAAAGGTCAGTGATCCCTGTAGCAGAAACGCTTTCAAAATACAGATGAACTTACATCCAGGAGTAGCCGCACTACCTCTGTCTTCCCATAGAGGGCAGCCTCATGGAGCGCTGTGCCAGCTTTAGTGGTTCTGTTGATGTCAATACCTGCTTTTAGAAGAAGCCTGGAAAGAGATGGAAACTCAATGAATGGATTGGCGGCAATAGTGTACTACTACTCCACAGAGAGCAGACGACATCCTTTTTAGCATCCTGTGTTATATTTACATACTAAAGGGCCTGTAATACACACAGACTTGTGGAATTTACACACACACACACACACACACACACACACACACACACACACACACACACACACACATCAGGTGGAATCAGAGACGCTCATCTGTCGAAATGCAGGATGGAATTTCAGTGCTGCACTGGGAATGCCAGGCATTAGGATGGGATCTGTTAGTGTGACAGCCGTAGCGAACACACACACACACACACATACACACACACAGACATGTCATTACTCTGCAAACTAAAAATGAATCACATTGCACAAATGTCAAATGTGAAAATTATCTCCAGATTCTATTTCACTTTTTGGAATTGTGCCATTATTCCCATTCTCACACATACTGTAATGTGAGTTTTTTTTGGTAAATATTTTTTTTATTACACTATCATTACTTTGTATATTTGTAAATATTTTTACCATACAAATTGAGAATGTCTATGGAAGCCTAATTCTGCCTCGTATAAAAAAATATGATTTACTAAAGCATGATTTGCTAAGACATAAAAAGTCAACACAGAAGTTTGACTTTTAATGTCATAATTATGACTTTTTATTTCATTATTATTATTATTTACCAAATATTTTTCTTTCTTATGTGGCAGAAATGGGCTTCTGAAATCATGATATCTGAAAGTGCCTTGTGTCCTTGCAAATGAGAGTGATGAGTCACAGCAGTGTTTAATCCTCTCAGAAATGCACTCTTCCCAGACATCCTCACACATATTAAGGGAGACTGGGACGCTCCTCTCCCTCAGGACGATCATGTGGGGGAACGTGAGTCAGAGAGAACACTGACTGTCTGTTGGCACCAGGACTTTCCCAGTCTCATCCTCTGCTGTGCGGGTACGGTGTCTGTCTGCTGTGCTGCTGGGATGACGCAGCGGGTGTGTTTTATGTCGAAACAAAAAAAACCTACTCAACTATATTCAAAGTATATGTCATAATCTAACGGAATCATTCAGAGAGTACTGCAGTAAGGTGTTATCTGACTAGCTTTTTATGAAATATAAACTAATGTATCCAGCCTACTGCCATACACTCGTTCCAGAGAGTTTATGTGATGTGTTTCAAAGCATTATTTACTGTGCATTGTAAACATTACAAAGTGTTGATAAGTGTCATGCAAGCATGTTGTGATGCATGACATGAGCATATGAACACAAAGTCAATGCAAAGATGCCAATAGATGCAAATTAGCGCAAGTTGAAAAAATTCAACTCTAATTGAAAATTTGCATGATGTGTTGTCGTGCAAGCCAATAAATAAAGAGCTAGCTGATTGACACATCCAGTTGTATTAGAAAATGGAGGAGAGCATTACGCAATGTTTTTATTCACACGAAAAACATCTCCCGAGTAATCTAGAATGAAAACGCAATGTGAAGATTTGCTTTTTTGGTTTTTGGTTATGCCAATTTATGCCGACTTCACACTGCACGATTTTAGCCCAGATTTTCATTCGCGATAGGTTTCGCAAAATCTCCAACAAATGCCCGAAATTGGAGGCAAATTTCCATGAGTGAAAATCATGCAGTGTGAATTATCAAAGACACGATCTGAGAGAATCACAGATGCCTGTGAAATTTTTGTCCTACAGCCAATGAGAGAGCAAGATACTGGGTAGCAGGAAGTTCTGGGAGGAGTTATATGAAACGTAGTTTGCGAAACACACACAGTTTTCAACCACATTTCATATATCAAACTCATGCAGTGAACACAGCAGCAACTGAATACTTTCCCAGATAGTCGTGCAATGACAGAATGACGGTGATCCAACATCATGAAGACCATGACCCCAACGATAGTCGTGCAATGACGGCAAAACGAACGGTGCATCCAACATCATGAAGTGACCATAAGAGTGCCACTTTTAATGGATTCACAGAGATGGCATTTGGCCACTCATTCACCCTCATTAAATGGATTCACAGAGATGGGTTATTCACTAGGGACCATACTTAGTGCAAATTGGTGCATCAATAAAAAAAACAGTCAAATACACTAGGGACTGTATGAGTGCAACTTGGTGCATCAATACAGAATTCAATCCATGTGTGTTCACAAGTGTGCATATTAATTTTGAAGTGGGTCATCCAATCACAATGTATTATAAGGGTCATTTTTACATTATATCAGCAGTGTTTCTGTACTAACAGCTGTGGAAAACACCTTAGCTGGAGAATCAAGTGAAGTGTAAAAACACAGCAGAGCTGAGACATGCATCTCTCCAGAGAGAAAGCACGGCCCGACACAGCTGAGACTGATGCCTACAGATGTGCCACACACACACAAGGTTTCCAAGAGCTCACCGAATGACATCCTTGTGTCCATTGCGAGCAGCGAGGTGCAGAGGAGTGTTACAGTTTGAGTCTGACCCGTCTTTCCGATCTCCCTCTAACAGAGACGCCACCATGTTACTGTTTAACAACAGCTGAGCCACCTACAAAAGAGAAAGAGATCATTGGCGTATTTTGCACCAGTGTTTTTACGGTTAACTAAAACTCTGAAAAATCGGTATTTCAGTCATTTAAATCAAATAAAACATAAATATTTGATTAAATACTAGAAATGATGCCTTGGCAACTATTGAAATAGGTAATATGTAATACTAAAATGACTGAAGCTAAAACTGAAATGCATTAACTGAAGCAAGAAGAAATAAAATTATATATATATATATATTTGGTACACAAGTTAGTTACGAACACTCTTGCTAATGCCATGTACAGTTTTAATGTTAAACTGAACTGAAAGCATGATTTTTGAATAAAATTGTAGGGACAGAAAAGAAAAAGGCAGGAAGACGAGGGAGTTGTGAAAACACTCACACATACACACAGACAGAGGGCTCTTGGGAAGGTGAGCGTTGGCTCTCAGAGGATACTAATGTGTCCCTGCGACCATTAACACCCAAAAACATCTGGGCCACAAACACTAATGGTGTGTGTCCACTGAAGCATAGTCAGTGGAGCTGAGTGGACGAGTCATTTCATTTTCTACAGTTTGGAAAGCGAACGTCAGAATTGCACTGGGAATTGTGGATAGTGTGGAGTGAAGTAGAGAAAGTAAAAAGATCAACTTTATGCAAAAAGTAAAAATGTTGCACAGCAGCCAAATGTTGAGAGACGAGCCAAGGTTGTGACGTCTGCCACTGTTTCTGATGGTGGACATAAATGTTTTTACAAAACTTATATATATATATACCATATATACATACCATACCATGAATTAAATAAATAAGATACATGAAACATGAAATATACATGATGACTCTATTGGCCGTACATTGAAATCGATCATAGATCACACTGAAGACAGGCTCACTGCTGTACATTTTAAAGGCACACCCAAAGCAGGCAGTACTGAGTGGATTTCCTGCGCGTCAGCACACACGTGGAGCGAGAAAGACATTATCCAGTTGCTTCGGCCGCACCCTGATACCTCAATACAGCAGCTGATTAAATACCACACATACACACACTGCCATTAAAGTAACACCTCGAAAAGGCCTAAATACACAGCTGAAGTGAAATCACACACCACTGGGCATGTGTGCGCCAGAACATGTAAAACAAAGCTACTACTGAAATCTGAGCTCTTATTCACCCGGTACATGAATGATGAATGACCCACAAAGACAGACGGGAAAACAAATCACAGTTAGAGCAGAAGGAGAGACGAGGAAAAGAATTCTGTGGCATACAGACAGGTGTCTCAATGGACTGTGCTTATCTGTATTCTTAAAAAAGTCAAGAACATGGTAAAATTTCTCCCCAAAATCAAACACTTATATTCTGTCTGTCTGTAAGACTGAAAAGCCAATTTCAAGACTTTTAATTTTTTTGCCATTATTTATCATCTATCTATCATTATTATCTATCTATCTATCTATCTATCTATCTATCTATCTATCTATCTATCTATCTATCTATCTATCTGTCTGTATGTATGTATGTATGTATGTATGTATGTGTGTATATATATATATATATATATATAACATTTGATATATATATATATATATATAAACTGTAATATATATATATATATAGATAATATATATATATATATAAATTTGAATTATTAGATATAAAACTGTAAAAAATATAATATATAATATGAGGAATATAGTCAATTTTGTAAAATTAATAACTTAAAAAAAAAAATCAATCCCATAGTAAGGAAATGTAATACCATTGACACAATTCAAGCCAGATGTTCAATGATATGAAATACAAGGAACTATAACCGACTTCTATATTTTTTAAATGTCTATCAAGTTTTTGAATCTTCATTTGGGGGCTTTTCTCAGCTAATACTGATATGTGATTATTTGTGAGTAATTTAATCATTAGAATAATCACATAATTTTTTTTTATGTCCCAAACAAATCAGCTTCATTTTTATCAGCAAGTTTTTTTTTTTTTTTCTTGTATTTCTTTGGATTTTAAGGTGAAATATGACCTAGACATGTTCTTGTCAGATTTCGTGAGATTCACCCACACATCAGATGTAATTTATGAGATCACTGTAACCATAGTGACAGTGATGTAACGAATGACATCTCACATGAAGAATGAGCACAAACACACTAGTACTGAAACACTGATAAGTCCCTGATAGAGATGAGCTGACTGACCTTCACTCGGCCGAACTCACAGGCCAGATCCAGAGGAGTCTTCTTAGCCTTATTTAGAATGCACGGGTTCGACTGGTGCTGCAACAACATCTCAGACTGATAAACAGAGAGGGAAAGAATTGAAGAATAATGTTTTTTTGTACCAATTTATTTGTTCACATGTGACATGAGACAGGCAGATTATATCTGACCCATCACTAATACACACAAAAACCCATCTGGGGTCACTTGTTGATGTTGCAACGCAGATATCATATTTCTTTGCATTTCAGAGAGGTGATGTCAGTTGATTCACAGGTGCTGTATCCAGCAACACTGTTTCTCAAACAGGGATGGGCTGGCCAATTTACCCAGTGGGTTTTTAGAACCAAATTTATAAACAGAGCAAATATGGAACAATTTTCAGTAGAAAAATATGGTCAGGCCAGCCTATTTAAGCCATAGTGGTGCTATGGTCGGTGTGACATGATTGTTCACAGCAATCTGTTTTTGAAGTGTGTGGTCTAATGCAGTGGTTCATATTTTGCACATTTTGCATGTCTCCTTTGTCTCTACAATGAGCTTTAGTTGAATCAGGTGTGTTTAATTAAGGAGACATACAAAATGTGCAGTGTTGGGGGGGAAATGCTTGGGAACTATTGGTCTAATGGGTACGCACCACTTCATAATGTCCGTACTGAGCAGCCAGGTGCAGTGGAATCTGCCCGTCATGAGACGCATTGTTAACGGCGGCCCCCGATCTCAACAGCATGAGCACTGAGTCAGCTTTACCCTGCCATGCTGCGTAATGCAGCGGCCGCATTCCTGCAGAGCAAATCATACTGAATTAAATCTCTGACACACAGTTATGCAATCTCTGTACAAGACTGAACAAAATTTAATAATTGGCTCAATTTCAATACATGAGTTAGAATGTAAATTAATGTCATCTAATGTTTGAAGAAATACTCGATATGTTGGGTATTTTAAAATGTTTAAATTGATATTATTCTGCGTCCTGTTTGCAACCTCAATTCCAATGCAGTTAAATTAAGAAAACGATTAGTAATTTATTTCACTTAAATGGATAGTTCATCCAAAAATGTAAAATCTGTCATCATTTACTTACCCTTAAAACCTGTGTGAATTACTTTCAGCTGTTGAACAGAATTGAACGTAACAAAACAGTTGATAGTAGCCACTAACTACGTTGACATGGACATCAGCAATCTAATTATTTACCTCATTCTAAGTAAAGCAATATTATGATTAAGGTGTTTACATGAGTTGCTTTTAGAATATTTATTTCATGTTCCTGTTTTACATATTATAGTTAATAGATTGATTAATGGTACATGTCATTAAGTCCCCACGCGACGCCATCCAACGTCCCCTACAGAATTTCATGTATAAACATAGTTTGTCTTCGTTATGATGCCATATACAGTTTTGAGTGTTTCATTTTTAATTTTACGAAAACTTCAAGTGCAGTTAATTGTCATGCTATATGTGCAAACAGACGACGGCGTTGTTGAAGCCCTTTTGTTTGTCGTCAAACGGTTGACCACAGCCGTGTGTGTATCCTGTCACAAAATGCGGCGAAAAGTCCTACACAACACTAATAGTGTGATTAAGGCATGTACCTGTCTATGCTGCACTTCGATAATGTTACTAAAATAGGAATATTCCATGTCTTAATTTGATTTGAGTTTACTTCGAGTATAACTTTAGCCGGATTAAGGTAATCAAAAATCTCTGTTAACATGGTAGATTCTTAATCAGAGTATTGTCTTAATCATGTTAAAATTTGGAATACCGTTGTCCATGTAAATGTACTGACTGACTTTTATAGTATGGAAAAAATTCTATGGCAGCCAGTGGCTACTGTCAGCTGTTTGGTTACCAACATTCTTCAAAATATCATCTATTGTGTTCAGCAGAAGAAAGAAATGATGACATAATTTACATTTTTGGGTGAACTATCCCTTCAGTTGATTTCTGAATGGCCCTTCTGTGTAAAGGTCAACAGAACGAAAGGCTTAGGTCTTCTATCAGGCTGCAGTTATGAGGTCCTGGATTAATATGCAAGTAAATCACAACCAGTTGATAGTTTTTCTCAATGTAGAGCTGAAGGTAATGAGGAGGCAGTTCTAACCATTGCTATCCTTGATGTCCACAACAGCCTGAGCTTCCAAAAGCAGAGAGAGCAACTCTGTAGTGCCTGTGAGAGCTGCATGATGCAACGCTGAAAACCTGAGAGGAGGAAAAAAACAGAAAACTTTAAAGAGATGGAGAGAATAGTGGAAAGAGCAATTTTTGACATCTTAAGAATGACACTTTTGGAAAAGATGCAGGCTACAGCCAAATAATAAAGAAGCCACTCAGTAACATTTATCAGCTCATTTTGATACCAGAGCACAGTTACGCTTTCATTATTCCCCACTTGAGGCCATGTGTGGTCATAAAGAGAATGGAAAAATAAAAACTCCAGTACATGAGAGATTGCCAACAAACCAATGTCTTGTAAAAGTGCCTTGTATTACTCAAGCTGTGGCACAATTAATGACTAAAGTCTGAAATTTACAAGGCTTCATGAGGCGAATAAAAAAAAAAGAAACAGAGAGTGATAAGGGGGATATATACAGTATTTATTTCAGTACAAGTTCAGGCAACAAAAAACAGTGTCCTCTGGGCACAGACACCCACACTCATATGATCTCATGTTTACAGAAGTGTGACAAATGAAAATACTACTTGTCTGGGGTGGATGTATTTTGTTAGGACATGCCGAAATCAAAGCAAGACCTCTCGCAGGTGAGTAACAGGCCTGTCTTCAAGCACCCCTCTCAAATGCTTCAGACGTCCCAGATGTAAATCTCCTTCCAGAATCTTGCCTCAGTGAAGTCCTCACTGTCAGCCATTAGTGCAAACATATCACTTTAAAAGGGGAAGCTGCCACTCGAGGTGCAAGTGGCCCAATAAAGAATGAGCCAAGTTGCACTGTGGTGCTTTAGGAATAAATCATGCACCAGTGACTGAGTAGCTTACATTTCCCCCCTTAGTATCTTTAAATGTCAAGTCACAGCTTGGCGGCCATTACTTAAAGGGTTACTCCATCCCAAAATGAAAATTTTGTCATTAATCCCTTACCCCCATGTCGTTCCAAACCAATAAAAGCTTTGTTCATCTTTGGAACATAATTTAAGATATTTTGTCCCATAGACTGCCAAATAAATTACACTGTCAAGGTCCAGAAAAGTATGAAAATCATCGTCAGAATACTCCATCTGCCATCAGTGATTCAATTTCAGATGCTGATTTGGAGAGACACAGAGGAGAGGAATTGTTAAATAAATTTGTTATTTTTGTTTTCTTTGTGTATAAAAAGTATTATCGTCGCTTCATAACGTTACGGTTGAACCACTGATGGCAGATGGATTATTCTGACGATGCTTTTCATTCTTTTCTGGACCTTGACACTGTTATTTATTTGGCAGTCTATAGGACAGTCACAAGCCTCCCTGTTTTCATCCAAAATATCTTAAATTGTGTTCCGAAGACAAACAAAGCTTTTACGGGTTTGGAACGACATGGGGGTAAGTGATTAATGACAAAATTTTCATTTTGGGATGGAGTATCCCTTTAAGCAATGTCCATTTCATCAGAGTGCATGAAAGCATCCCGTAAAACTAAGAAAACAACTCTTTGCTCCAATCTATGAGAGAACATTTCTGGTAAATTTATGGAAACTTTCCTAAAAACAAAATCTAAGAGTTTCCAAAATTTCTGGATTTTTCCCCCCCAAAATTACCAGACATTTTCCACATCTTTGCAACCCTACATACACTATACCACTTCTGCCCATATGTTTGGCCTGATTTGCAGTCTGGACAAGTCAATGCTATTTGCCAAAAATCAGAGTATGCAGATTTCAGACAATCAGAGTTGACAGACTTCATTGAAAATTGTATAGTGTATGATAGCCACAGTCTCAGATTTGTTTTTAGCTTCAGACTATGACTCCATCCAGTCGGAGGAACTTGTTTGATATTTTCAGCCAGGATTTCAGCATTCTACCAGAACCTCGTAAAGGACCATTTTGAAATCCTTTAGAAGTCTCAACTTACTGCAGAGTTTGGTTTTGTTTGCCATTGGGGATGGATGTTCCATTCAGTGCATTTTGGTTTTGCCTTCTTTGCGAAGATTATATGCAATGCTGCTTTAGAAATCGGCCAAAAGGCGGCATCTTAAAAGGCAAACAATTCATGCTGCCAGTCCTTGAGAAAATACATTTTGTCCTGAGTAACTACGATGCCTCAAATAGCTGCCTACATTGGCAGCTCACAAGTTTTTGGAAGTCTCGGTCAAGGATCAAATCTTAAATTTCTAGACACTGCAGTGTCAGTCTGGAAGCTTTGCCTATTTGTGGATTTTAACCCACAACAAGCCTGACTCATCTTATCAAGAATCATGGAGGAACATCTTATGTGGTTTGTTTAGCAATGCAGGTATTTTGGCTCAGCATTTTTTTAAACGAAAAGCAGAGATTCTGAGGCTTTTTACTCAATCCATATGGGGTAAGCCAAAGGAGCTGTTCATTTCCTGAACCCATGGCCTCAGACTGTCTTAGAACTGACTGCTGTGTCTATTAGACGTGAAATGGGACAACATAGACAAGTAGAGCGGAAATAGATCAGACAGGATAAATATGATGGCTCAAGTTGATTATTTTCATGAACAGACTGAGACTCCAGTTGAGGGAAAACACTTTGCCGACTGAGCTTTTGAAGAGCTGGAACTTTGCAAGGTCTTCCAACCCTCAGAATCACAAGCTGGTGCCAAACTTTCACATTGTGTTGAATCACACAGGACACAATGTTTGCCATGCTTAGCAGAAACACTCTGATGTAAATCAGCTTGACGTGTAAGTGTCTTCACAGTGGACGTTCTCGACACTCATGAGAAATGGCATGACAGCCGTAAATGTCTGAAAATTAATAATTCATTCCAAGGTTTAAGTGGAGGATGAAAGGGGGTGGTGTGGCATAGTAATTAAATTTTAGGATTAAAAACCAGCATTTGGCCAATTCAATCCCTGCAAGGTCCTTGCTCCAAAGAGACAATATCTTTACAGAGTTCTATATTAGGAATTTGCATTTAAGTTCCAGAAATAAATTCCGCTGGTATAAGCAGTTTGCCAGTAAAAAGATCCTATTAAAGTAGAATTAATTATACTAAATTACTACACAAAAATCTCCAGAGTCGAGAACATTCCATGGCACTACAACAAGAGGGCAGGTTAAGGCAAGAAATGGAGACTGCCAGAGGCTCCATGGCACAAAGCCATAGGCATAACATCACTTTCTTAACTCTCCAGAATCTAGGATGGCAATGTCAGCCTCACAACTGGGGCAACTGTGTTTGAGGAGGGGAAGAGAGTCAGTTCATGCCCTATCTGTGTTATGAGTAGGCCCGCACTGGACCCGTGCCCACACAACTAAATTTTCCGCAGAATTGAAACCCACATCATGGGGGTGATTGGATAACAAGCATTTATTTGATAATGCACTTTTATATCCAGTCTACAGTACAAAGATATCATCCCAATAAGAGTGCATGAGAAGTCTGCATATTCCATGTGGGTCTGGTTTTGAGGTGCGGGGCTCTTGGGTAGGTGGCAAAATCACCGCTCTGTGCTGTCTTTCTTTGTAGCTCTACCTGATCTGCTGATGGCCGGACCTGAGAGCCCTGCGAGGGAATGTAAATGCTGAAAGAAACCTGTGTTGTGAAAGAGATGTGAACAAGATACTATACTATTCTTTTCAACACTTCTACACACGCTATCATCAGCTTTCTAGGAAAAAAACTATGAACTCTATGAAGAGAGACAGGTTGTTGTAATGACAGGTCTTCCTTATCCTTAAACTGGACCTGAAGTGAACCCCAATTTACCAGGGAACTGCTCCCACTACACCATCATATCCAGAAGCAAATGACATTGGGGGCATATACTAGGGCTGTGCAATTGATTGATTTTAGTTTTCTATCCTTTATGTACACACAAAAGTCAAAATGCCTGTTTCAGAAAGTATTCACATAAACACAGTCAGTTACGTCTTAAGTGAACATAAACAGTTTGAGAAATAAATGGGATGTGTGTCAGTATTTTAGATAGGTCTTAAAGTGACAGCAGCCTAATAAACCTTCTACTGTCTGTGTCCTTAATGTGAATCAAACAACAAATGAACGAAAAAAACAAAACAAAAAAAAAACAATCACTGCTCTTGACTGAATAGCTTTAGTAGCTAGTAAGAATTATTGCGTTTAATTCTCAAAATGAGGATTTATTTCCAGTAAAATATCATATTTACAATTTTGGTCACTTCTAATCATGTTAAATAATTGTGATTATGATTTTTAATCATAATCAAGCAGCATACACACAGGATGAAAATTTTGAAAAATCATATTTAAAAAATGGGAAACGTTAAAAATTAATACAAAACCACCAAAAATGTGTATTGCTACTTCTCTCTTAAATGTGCCATGGAGGGTTAGGGGAGATGCTCTCCATGCAGAAGATTTTCAGTAAATAATAATTTACATTTAAGCCCATTCCTCAAACATTAGCATGGCTTTGTACTGAAATGTTATTAAAGTTAAATTCTATTAAATGACATTATATTTAAATCAGTATGATTAGCAATAATTTTGGACATGTGACAGAAAACTAAATGTAATAACAAACAAACAAACATAATATTTTGGGACTAGCAGCACTGGCCCTACAGAACAAGTGTGAGAATCGCCATCTGGCCTTGGGCTATCCTTATTGTTGAGCCTTGCCTACAATAAACATTTTATTGAATATGTTAGTACAGGTAAAACCTGTTTCTAAACACTGTACACATATTCAGTAAAGATTAAATCTCATTAAGCCTTAATTACTGTCCTTAATACTTAGAAATGTTCACACATACAATGATACTTGTTCAGTTAATTGGAATATTATCATGTTCTTCATCAGCTACACGAGTTGGCTGCATTTGGCCATCATACCAGACAAAAACACAGTTTTGCACCCCAGGAAATATCAAGAGTGGGTCAGACCATCCAGTGGCTTCCCGCAGCGATATTGAGCAGTTGTTGATTTACCCACAAACACACAATTCGGAAAAGTTCCCAGAACCCAGCGAGGGTCTTGTGTTACAAGCCCTGTCCACTTTTGCCTTCATTTCTCGGGATGTCAGAACGGATTTGATGTGTCCTGGCAGCGCTGCCCTGGGTGGACAAAGGACAGGGCTCCAAAGAGTCCCTCTCACACCGGCTTTGCCATTCATTCACTCACATTCCAGGACGTTTGCCATGGAAACGCCCCCCATACAAATCCAAACAGTTCCCCAGAAAGTCAAAGGCGGCTCAAATACTAATTTGTCTCACAGACAAGCAAAACCTTTGACGCTACACTACTATTATTTGATGAACACCCCCCCACCCCAGTATATTTTTTTTCCTTTATCAACAGATCTGGGCATGCAAAAGCATTAAAAACTTTCACAATCAAAAGTACAATCTTATGATGCACGCTGAGGTCATCATTAAGTGGCATGCAGAAACAAGGCATCATAATAGTGTCGCAACTCTCATGTCTTTTAGATGGGTGTATCTGATAAAAACAAAATATAATTTTTTTTACTTTATTTTATTTTTTTTATTTTAGAACCTAACAAAGTTTTTAAATATACTTTTATATTGCAATAACTGTACATGCAAATGTAATAAAGTTATAAAACGCTAAATTGTAAATTAAATATAGATGTATCCTTAAAGCTTCAAAAGTTACTGATTTCCTATATTTTTTCTTTCTTTTTTTTTGATTAACAGACATCACAGGAGCAGCGTTAGGTTTTCTGGCTACTATTTCCTTAAGAGCTGCTGCTAAATGTGACACGGATCGTGTTTTCTCATAACCTTTTATATATAATTGCTCTTTAATATGAAATGATATTCAGCACGTTTGTGCATGCAATTGAAGAGTACGTGTTACAAGCACAGTATAACAGCAGACAGGACAGAAAATTTTGTTTTTAGTGACATATGTCCTGAAAATATCTCATATGAGCGAAGTTCACTGTTGTTGTACTGAAGCTCCTCATCACCTGTACCGTTTTCCACGCTCGTTTGACTTGCACCTGGCGCTGAGGCGAAGCGGAGTGTGCGTCTGAAACGTCTCCCATTTGACGTAATCGTAAAGACATTCTGCGCGTCTAAATAAATGCAATTTTTGTCAAGAAAAAAGAGACCGAAGCAATTGTAGTAAGTGGGTTGGCCAACCCCAGGCCTACCCCTGCATTAACAGAGTTAAATATTTTTTAACGCCGTTAAACTAGAAAATTGCGTTAATGCACTAATTTTGACAGCACTTATAAACATATACACACCTAGCCTAATCAGATCAGATTACTGAAAAAAGTAATCACTTTTTCAAGTAACTACTAAAGTAATGCATTACCTATAAATTTACGACAAAATATATGAGTTACTTTTTCAAATCAGTAATGCAAGTTACTTTTTCATATTTATTCACTCACACCTCTCCTATCATTCTGTTTCAGAAATTGAGAGTAAGGTGCTGAGGCACTTCCTTTAGCCTGATGCTTAATAATTTCACTTATGGTGTGAAAGGGCCTTTACAGTTGCCAAAAATATAAATTTTGGGTTTTTAAAAAATAAATACTAAGCGAGCCCAAGTGACAAAAATGTAATGTGAAAGTAATGTAATGCATACCTTTCCATAAAAAGTAACTAAGTAATGCAATTAGTTACTTTTCATGGTGTAACAATGTTGTAATGTAGTAGCTTTCCATATATATATATATATATATATATATATATATATATATATATATATATATATATATATATATATATATATATATATATATATATAGTAGCATTTTCATTTTGACCAAAAAAAATCTCATTATGATAATACCTCTACAGATGTTTTACTTTTTTCTTTTTTTGTAATTCTGTTATTTTCAATTTAGATTCTAATTACTGCAAATTTGACACCATGATTAGAAAAATACCGCAATTGCTACATGTTTAACCAGCATAAATAAAAATATTATTTAATTTAAAAAAATATATTAACAAATTGTTAAAAAATAAAATAAAAAAAAATATTTACTTTTGCATTACAGTCTTGAAAATTGTTTGAGAAAGGTTCTTAATTGTAATGAGATATCCTTGTATAAATATTTTATTTATTTATAACATTATTTATATAAATAATTTTGGTAACACTTTATTTTAAGGTTCCCTTGTTACATTGCAAGTATACATTTAAGTACTAAGTAATATTAATAAACTACTTGTACTTACTATATGGTTAGGGTTAGGATTAGGGTTTGGCTTAGGGTTAATTGTTAATAGTAAGTATATGTACCATGTAACAGGGACACCTTAAAATAAAGTGTTATCAATATTTTGGGGAGTACTGTTTGACCCAAATATGTTGCATATTTTGTAAGATTCAGATTCCAGACAGCCTGAAGCTTCTGCCTACACACAGATGAGTCTAAGTACTTCATTCCCATTTATAAGCAATGCAGGTCTCTGCATGATTGGGTTACATACACTGAATGAGCTCGACTACATCCTTTTGCCCCCTTTCCTGTTTTCCTCTTCTGTCAGTAAATTTCCATTAAATAGAGATGTTATATAACAAAACCCGGTCAGTAGATACCATGACAACTTAACAAAACAAAATAAAACAATGTGACTGATGCATCTTGTTCAAACTAAGAGCGGACCGCATTTGTCAGCCAATCTAACCCCAGTGTTTATCTTGAATATTTTTTCGTTTTCTATTTATAGTGCTTTAATGCCATATAGTGACAGATTTGTCCACATCACCCATATAAGAAAACACAAATCAGCACTCAACAACTCCCATAAATCTTCATCCATCATTGCCTGTTTTCCTCTTGCCTTCCCCATCCGGCCTCAATAATGGCTGTTCTGTGCTTTGTAAACACTCCTATCTAATTCGTTACGGTCCTTATCCACGAATGGTCATCTCTGACCCCTCGACTGGCCCACCCCCCTTTCTTTTCTTTATGACAGAGAGGTGGGGGCGAGGCAAAAACAAGCACCTAAATGTCACCAGAGTCTCAAGTTTAATATATGAGGTCAATGTACCGTTTTACAGCCCTGTGAGAGGCCCATCTTATCACAAAGACACTGTTGACATAGCATGTTTTTAATGGACTGTGTGAATAACGATAGTGGTCAGTTTAAGACGAGACACAGGTAAAGCATCTGGCTCAAAGGATTCAGTGTTAAAAACACTGCTTTTAAGGCTAATAGCTTGTAGCGCACTTAGTGTGTACATGAAGTTGGCTAAACATGATCATTTTAGCAAAGACTGATGAGTTATTTTAGGACATCTGGGAAAAAAATTTGACTAAGAAGGTAGAGGTGTGTGGAGAGGACATTTATAGCTATTTAGCATAAGACAGTGTGCTGACTCAGATGTCTGTGTGATTCAACAACTTGCAAAAGCTTTCCAGTCAATTCCAAAACTAATCAAAGTGGGATGATAAATCACACAGGAAGTCGACATGCTTGCACATGATCATACTGACACCGTGGAGAGAACATGAGCAGCTCATTTGTATTCCCATTAACCATTAAGAACTCATTGCACTATGCACTATCAACCATTAAGAAATAATATAACAATAACATTACATTCAAAATCAAAATTACGTATTTTCAGATTATTTTGAGGAACGTCTCACCCATTGACTACTATCTACCATCCACTATCTGCCATGTTGGCATTGTCTTTTGACCCCAGTGGTCATTAAACTATGATATACAGTACTAGCAATAATACCACTACACTGAGGTGTCATTAAACAAGAAAAGTATAGTTCTCTGGCAGCTTTTCTAGTCATATGACTTCTCAGTTCTTGTGACCTTATGAGAAAGTGTTGACTGGCTGTACACTTCAGAATGTCTGTGTTTTGACCCGATTATTATGCTATTATGTTATTGACCTGATTTCTTATGAGATTCACCAGCAAAACAACAATGACTCACCCGTCTGGATCCTGATAGTTGATGTTCAGCCTCTTTGTGGAGCCCAGTAACTCTACGACACAAGAGAAAGAACACAGAACACAAAGTCAGCTTCACATGAAGACAATCAAGATGCTGGGGCTCATATATATTTATATATATTGTAAGTATATAAAGCCATAGTGGTTTAAATCTAATAGCAAACTGATGACTAGAAACAATGGTGCCCAATACACTGTAAAAAAGACCTTTCATTAATTGGCCTGGCTGATATTTCAACTATCACCATTTACATCACAGAAGCATGGCTGTCAGCCTCAATCGATTCAGTATGAATTCCCTTCCCCCGCTTCTTTCTTGTACTAAAAGCTCATAGCTGACGTGTCAGATGAAGCATATTCGCTCGAATTGCACAACAACCTGTAACTAGAATACTGAATAGTTTAAAGAGAGGTGTCTAAAGTTTATGTAGTCCTTGCTAGGTAGTGTTGGGTGGTTGCTATGGCAAATGCCACCAGCAGTGCAGAAATGACAAACTGCTCACTTTAACTGTTAGGTTAATGTTTTGAGTCGCTGCTAGGCAGTTTACGTTGGTCTTTCCCATGAGAGCCCCACAGGGATTCTGGGATCCAGACTGATGAGAAGGTCTGAGGACCTCTGGAGATTTGGCCTACTAGGAGATACAGGACTAAATAACACTGTCTCTTCCTGTGAACAACAAAGGGTACTTCATTAACCTCTGACCTCTGCCTGACCTCACTTGCCAGCTCAGGAGGCGTTAAACTGGCAGGAGGATGGAAAATAATAGACCACTCAGTAGTGATCTTTGGGTCTTTGATCTTCAGCAACTGTGGCCCTCAAGGGAGACAATTCTGTCACTGCAAAACATGGACAGTGTCTCAAGACCATTAGCCAATACTTCAAAACCCTGATACAATAAACTGTTCACGTCATCCGTCAAAATTAAGACTCTCAGTGTGGCATGTTTCACAGTGCATGTAAATGCTTTTGTAAAATATATTTTTGCAATTTTTTAAAAACTATTAATCTTCAGAGAACATCTAAAAACATCTTTTGAAAGGGATTGTTTTCTTTAAGTTTTGCATAAATTTTTTTGGAATCTACCATGGGGAATTTGTTATAATAATATTCTGAAACAATTTGCAATTTTAGAACAAACACATAAGCATTGAGATATATAAAATGAATACTGTCAGAAAATACAAAAATATGCTAGTACATCGCCCATCTCACTTGTGCCCTAAATTCTTTTCGATGCTAGGCCTACGTGATAATATTATGTTTCATATTCAATCTGCATGTTCTGTTTTCCACAAGCTTCCATTTTATATCTTTCCCAGTAATGACAAAACAATTTAACCAGACCACAGGAACGTCAGAGAAACCCACAGTGTCCGCCTAAAGGTGAATCAGTGTTTGTATGCACAGTTCGGCGAGGTCAGAGGTCAAGAGACTGGGGGCATTGGGGTAGAATGGGACCTAGAACACAGACACTGGATACACCCACTATGTGGAGTCACAGTGACGATCCATCGATCATCCTTATTATGAAGCTGTCACAGTGACCAAAACTCACAAAAAATATATAAAAAAAAACCTTTGAAGTGAAGCTCCATAACCTCAATCCACAGGAGCAGTTAATTGACATGGTCTCAAAAGAACCTAGTTACCTGCCATACATAATGAGAAGCATTGAAGTAAAGCAAGGGCTCTTCCTTAAATATTTTGGTTAAGATTGTGACAATCCATTAACCACTAATTTTGTTCCTTCGAGAGAGCTGATTTGAGTTTTTTGAAGATTTAATTAAAAAGAACCTTCTAAAACTAGTAATTTGTAACGTTCATGCACATGAGTAACGTTCATGTGCAAAATGGTTACTCAAGTTATTTTTAATGCAGTTTATGTGCAAGAAAAAGCATCTCCTCTTTGGTTACCACACTGGTAAGACTGAAAACAATTACTCATTGTTTAATGCCAAAACTGGCAGGCATAAAGCATAACGGGTTTTTCACCACAAGAATGCATTCGGTTAACTCTGCAGAATCAAGGATTTCGTTGAACTGTAAACCTGACTTCAGGTTTGGGTTCATTTCTGTGGAGTGAAGCTTGTAAATTTGAGAGTCTTTAAAAAAAAGAAAAAAGAAAGAAAGAAAACACTAAATTTAGGCAACCACTGCTTATATCAAAAGTACACAATTATATGTTCAACTACAAAAGAGCAGCCAACGCCTTTCACTACTATAACTGACAATGCGTTGGAGCCAAGCTGTAAACATACACACCCAAAGGAAAAGCAAGGCTCTCATGATTTTACCCTGCCTCTGGTGGTGGAGTCACACAGATTGAGCTCCATCTGAAACGACCCATAAGCACTGCCGTATTAAAATATGACACTTCCAAAAAGCTTTGTTGCACAGGTAGTCAAACCAAAACTGCTACGGACTCTCCACGTATAGGACACTTAAAGGGCACCTATTAATGCAAAATCCACTTTTACATTGTGTTTGGACATGTGTGTTGGCAGTGTGTGAACACAGCCACTCTACAGTACAATGATAAAAATCCACCCACTCCTCTTTTTTTAAGGTAATGCGCCTCAAAATCTATCTAAATACATGATTGCTCCAGACTCCTTTGTGAATGTCATGTCATAACAGTGCTTAATGTATGCACACAAATACGGTTAAAACACTAAGTATTTTTTAACTGATCAGTGCCGCTCTTTGTGAGATTAGTTTGCGCCGTTCGTAGTGCCAGATTCGTTCAGTTGCGCGGTCAAGCTGCTCTGTAACATTGCGCTGTTTCATCCCATTTTTAGTGCATTTGGCTTCCCGAATTCAAGATTCAAGATTCAAGATTTTTATTTGTCACATACACAATTATTCAGAGCATATATAACCAGCAGTGAAATGTGAGATGTGATATGTACAGTGATATGTACAGCTAAACACCAGTTCTCTCGTTCTCAGTCATGTTGCTTCTACCAGCTGTTTATTGCTATAGATATGCAATGCAGAAAGACATATATGCAACGCCCTCTTCCGGACACCAAGCGGGAATATGCATTTAAAGCAATACACTCCAAATCAGCTAAGTTGGTAACCCATGGGTCTGTTTTATGTCTATTTTTGGTCCATTTAATTGAAAAAAAAAAGTGGTCTTGGTTTTTCTGCATGTGTTGTCTTATTGGAAGTCATGTGATATAATTGGCATCTTTGCATGGCAGTATTTTTGGAAAATGAGGTGTAGCTTGCTAGCTTTGCACACCTTGCTAAACATAACAATAACTTTTTTGTCAAAGTTGTGCAATATGAAACAAAGTTGTTGGGATCAGAAAAGGTCCTCAAGCCGGGATTCAAACTTCAAACCATAGCGCAATGGCCCAATGGGGCACTGACAACATCTTGTAGTTTAAGGTATGGCTAAAATCTCAACAAAACATTATAGCAGCTGTAGGAAAGGCCATCTCACCTTTCAAGAGCCAATCTTGAAAGGCCCAAAGCTGCTCCTGGAGGGCCACTCTAGCCCCAGTTAAACACACCTGAACCTCTAGGAACTTTGAGGCAGGTGTGTTTGGAAATGTTGGAAATGAACTCTGCAGGACATTGGCCCTCCAGGAGCAGGACTGGAAACCCCTGCCTTAACTGTTGCTGGTGCAATAGCAACAGTGCAATCCTGTGTTTTCCTATTCAAGAAGCTGTTCTTGCATTCACAGCAACCTTATCCTACAGACTGTCATCAAGTGGGGCTTTGATCCTTGAGCTGAATGTTTGATGTTTGATTTCTATACATCGGCTCCTTCCTGCACACCAAACCACCCCGAGGAGTCAAGACCACTGAAACAATGGCTTAATGACTGACAACCTTCCTCTTCGGTAATGACTACTCAAGAAACTACTTGATTAAACAGAAGGAAGGCAGGGTGGACTGCTTAGCATCTGTGGCTGTCTCAAATGTTTGAGGCCTGAAGAATTTCTGCTCAAAGTCAGAAGTGGCAGATTCCAGGAAGTTCACAGCTCCATTCCAGTCCTCTTGACCTGACAATGGAACGCCTGCAGTGTGGGGAGATTACGTGTTTGGAGAAAGAGAAACACACTTCCCCTGGCCCTCTTATCGACTGTGTAAATGAAGCTGGCGACAACTACCACTCTGGATTTTGCACCATATCAGAGCTGAGAAACTGAGAGTCTCGCTCACAAAACTAGGCTCTTTCAGAGACCTGCTGTGCTAACACAATAGATCTCGAAAACCTAGTATACTGCTTGGGTCAAAGTATGTGAACTGTACAATTTTAGCTACAATAGGCAAATTCCTGCAGCCATGTTTCAACATATATTAAATGGAATGCTCAACAAGAACATAAATGTGGGGTTTGGGTGCACATTTGTACACATTTTGGCTGTTTCCTTAGCACTTGCTGGATTATGTCATAGGAAGCATGAGATTATAGGAAGCAGGAATTAGGCTTTCTCTAAAGAGTCCTAGACTGTACTTTAGGTAACATCCATATCCTGTCATCAAGACTTCCTCCAGCACTTCATTGAACATCTGGGCTCTTTTCCACATCTACAGACAGAAATCTTAGACTCCAATCAGAGCAAACGCACCGTCCCTTTCAAACTCTTTCTTTTAACCAGTCTCAGGTTACGCAATGAAACCAAATTCCAACCCATCTTCATCGTTTTTCTCATCTCTGTGGCTCTCCACATGGATTTGTAAAGCGCACATAGTGTCCACAGCGAGAGACAGGGTGGCGCAGCGCACTTCTGCTCCAGCAGGCAAAGACAAACCCATCTCAGTTCACCTACCATGTCTTTGGTGGTCTTCTTTGTTTACACGTTGTTTTCTGCATGGAAGAACGCACTTCCCTTTGTGAGCCACTTTTCCGGTTTGTGCCATCCCAAACCAGAGGCGAGGGGGGTTGGGACTCCACACAGATGGAGGGATTGTTCAAGTGGGGACGGAGGGTGCAAAAGCAAGTGTGATTAGGTGGGGGGTCTGTTGACACAGGCCCCATCAAGAGCAGCCAAGCTTTCAAGGACTAAGGATAGGCCCCTTATTTCACTTCCTTCCTTAAACCATTGTTCCAAAAAGTAGGATCACTTAGACTATTGTGTTCGTTGGGTCCTCCCCAGTAAAACACTTCCAGGTCTCCAAGCAGAGGGTGAGAAGATCTCCTGGTGAGGTCATTCAAAAAACGCTTTTGCTCCTAGTGGTTAGTACATGTGCTGCGGTGCTTTATCGAGGGCGTGGATTGTTCTATGGATGTTCCCTGTGTCACAACTCGTGACACAAAAGAATCACTGTGACATCTCTGGGGACATCCCTGTGACAAACTTGAGAAAGTTTGATCTGATTCTGTAAAACAGCTTGTTTGTCTCATCACTCATCAATGTCTCTGCACTCCATTTTATATGCTTTAAAATGATAATAAGATTCCTCTCATATGTGCCCAAGAAAGAAAGGGAAAATATGAAACACAAAGTTAGAAAATGTACAAATATGTTAAAAAGAACCCTTTAATTTTGCTACACACTAACCCCAGCAGTTCCCATGAGATGATTACTGAAGCAAAACGGGCAAAACTATGCCTGTGAACAGAGATCAAGGTGAACAACTGGCCCAGCTCACAGTGATTGTTGTTTAGGAGAGATGGCAGACCTTTCACACACTTAAAGCTCTCAGCACTGGAATGCAGAGACTCATGTCGGCCTGTTCTCAAGACCCCTGATGAAGCCCTGATAACAGGAACGGCAGGTCCTCCGTGAGAGATAAAGCCGGTCTTCATCTGTGTAATGTGTCTTTCCACTATTGTAGGTCATAAACATTGCATGTTATAATCAAACCTCCAGACTGCAACTAAAATGGTTGCAAATGCGACAAAAAACAAATATATACGACCATAATTTAAAACTTAGTCGCCAATGGTGACAGTCAGGAAAACTTTGTGTCTACACTTTATTTTTCCAGATCTGATAAGGAGCTTTTTGTTTGTTAGTTCCAGAGTTTCCTGTAGCACAAACATAACCCTAAACCCAGTGTTTTGGTCACCCCTAGATGACACTTTTTCTAAACTGCCAACTATTTAGCACTATTCTGTAATGTGCCAACTAAAACAAAAGTAATTTGGACAATAAGATGTTTCATTTTACGAGGCAAGGTTTCATTTTTCTTGAATCTGGAGCCTTGGGAATGTCAACAGTGACGTCTGGGAAGAATCAAGAGGGCTCAGCGTATGATTGAGGGAGTTACGGAAGAAAGATTAGAATTGAGTTTAAAGAGAGGCAGGATACATACAGAGTTCATCTTGCCCCGCTGCTGAGGTTTGGGATGCCCTTGCCTGCTCGGGGTTAAGCATCACAGTGTGTAAATAAATAATCTTTGCAGATGGGCCCAGAGGAGCGTGTGGTCACACGTGTAGCCAACTCAAACACACAACAGAGCACATGCATCCTCTGAAAAGAGTCAAAAAATGCTAAAGTTCTTATTAAAACTAGGACAGAAAGTTCACGCTAGAGGCTACTACTTACCATTGGTTAGTTCAAGGAGTGTTTCCTCTGAGGAGGCAATGGAGGCAGTGCCTTCTCAAAAAATGGATGAGAAAAGAATCCACAGTACAAAAATAAAACAACACAAATATTGCGAAATATGACATTAAAAAACATAAATCACTTGCTTTTTCTAATGTGACACAGTCAAACAGCGGTTAAAGTTACAGTGGGAGGAATTGTTTCTCTTGCCTCCCCGAATAATGTGTATACTTAATATGATGTTTAAGAAAAACTTGAAATAAATTTTGTCCAATTCTGCCCAAAGGGTCTTAAAATAGTTAACCCTTAAATGCATGAATGTTTCACCATTACATATTCAGGTCTTGAGCGATCCGGAACCTATATATCCAATACGGATGGATATGCTGCAATAGCAAAAAATGCTCTTGATATTTTTAGAACAATTGCAAAAGAACAAAATAAAGCATATTTCATACACACCTTGGGTCTCTAGCAACGCTATACACTTTTTACTAAAAAATGTTTTAAAAAAACAGACATTTTATATTTCACATAATTATTTTATATATCACATAAATAATAAATATAATTTTGAATACAAAAAAAATAATTTGTAATACAATCTATTTATTGGTTGGTTTCTACCTTTAAAAAAAAGAAGTGTGAGGGTAGTAAATGATGTCCCGGCTCGCTAAAAACCCAAGGTATGCATTTAAGGGTTAAAAATAACAAAATAATACAGGACGCTGAATGTGGAAAGTTAATCCAACAACAACAAACATTAAAATAGGCTTTCATAAGTCATAAGTATTTTTTGCATGTCACAACTCTTGAAGGATAAGGGTCATTTCATCCACTGCAGAAGAGGAGATCAGTACAGGGGTGTGACATCCCTAAAATGGTCAGTAAATTTAAGATGGAGTTGATCTCAGTGGTCAGAGGGCAAAGGTTAAGCACAAGATTAGATTTAACACCAAAGCTCTAAGCTTAGGAAACAACAACTTCCAATGGCTTTTGTGGAAGAGCGTTCAAACTCAGTCCATGCTGGCAAACCAATGCCAAAACAAACAAATCAAATGACCGTTGGCCTTTTTCAACACAATGTAAAAGTTCAACATCTGATCATTCTCTGAAACTGAACAAGTGAAAAAGCACTGTGTTCCTGCAGCGTTCTCAAAGTCCGGCATAATCATTGACTTCTCAATGAAGCCTCTCACATTATTACAAACTTCTTTAGTGCAAATGCCAAAGTAATTTACGATGATTCAATTTGTTTTCAAGCTCAGGCCGTCCTGTGTTAGATCAAATGCACAGCTGCAGCATCCAATTTCACCAAAAGCCATACTTGAGATCTAGTCTAGATCCAAATACAAGGAGGAAAGTAACAGAATTCCCATTCGGCCACGCCTTCAACTTTAAACTCAAGGCTGCATTTTTGAATGGCAGCAAGTCACAAAACGTTTCAAAGAGCGCTGCCATTCTGTAGAGAGATTGTGGCTGCCTGCTGCTGCCAAGGCCTGGATCTGAGGCCTCTGGAAGCCTATACACATCCAAACCAAACACATTCCACGTTTTTATGTCCTGAAGAAACCAATCCTGGTTTCCCTTTAAAGTCGGATAAAAAATGATCTCTGGAGACGGAGGAAGCCGATTCCGTGCTAATAAATCAGTAATGGAAGTCTGCTGGTGTGCGAACTGTCCGTATGACAGATTTCCCAGCTCCGGGTGTCTGTCGTGTCAGCAGAGTCGTGCCGTCACAGGGCCAGCGGTGCAGTTAATGGACACGTCTGTGACTGGTCTGCGGTCAGGCTGTGTCACAGAGGACAGAGCCGAGCACGAGACATGCTTTCATCTCCGTGCCAAATGACGGGGTCCGGCAGCTGCAGGGCCGGCCGCCGGGGAGAGCAGAGAGGTGGCCCCGAGACTCACAGCAGAGCAAAACTTTTTTTTTTTTTTTGGTTAAACAACCATAAATTCACTGATGGGCAGGTCCTCTGAGAATATGTACATGCTGAAAGCAGATTTTCAAAGAACTAGAATGGCTGTCATTCACAAAGTTCTACACATTCCCCACCCCTTGTTGTGTTTCTATTAAATATATTCTCTAATTTGATTGTGCACCTACCAATAAAGCCTGTTCAGACTCAGAGCACATTCAGGGATGTATTTTTTATTGAGTGTTCACAATATTCTTGAGTATGTGTAGTCAAGAACAGAACAGCATGGAGCACATGCAGACTACAGTATATATTTTCATCAAATAAAGGGATAATTCACCCATAAATGAATATTCTGTCATCAATTACTCGCCCTCCCATCATTCCAAACCCCACTGAATGTGGTCAACAGCAGCTTAACTGTGCTTACTTGACGTGCAAAAAAAAACAAAAACTTATTGGCTCTTGTGGAAACTCAAACATATTTTCTCATATCATGTGAGAACAAACCATATTGGTTCTTGCACGTCAAACAATGCATGTTGAAGCTTATATCTGATGTTCTCTATGTATGTACACTTGTGTTTATGTGAATAAAAGACTTAACTCAATCTGTCCAGTATATGAAGTGATTGTGTCTTTTCAAAAGCCTTGGATTAAACTGTTTAATTTAAATGGATTTCTTTTACAAAGTCTTAATGAACTTTTTGAGGAAAGATCAGGTGGAATGGAGTTTTATGGGTTTGGACCAACATGACAGAATGGAGATTGCTGAATGGAGAATAATATAAGACTGCTGAACTGGAAGGAAACTTAATATAGATCTGTTCCTCAAACAAAACTTGTAGCGCAAAAGTTGCATGAACTACTTCTGTGGTCATTTATGGGCTTTATACTATAGACTAACACAGTTTCAAATCAGTATCACCTGTGACCATACTCAAAGGCATAGTTCACCCAAAAATAAAAATTCTGTCATTAATTACTCACCCTAATGTTGTTCCAAACTCGCAAGACCTTTGTTCATCTTCGGAACACGAAGTAAGATATTTCTGGCCCTGCACAGACAGCAAGGGTACTACCACGTTCAAGACCCAGAAAGGTAGCAAGAAAATCCTTAAAATAGTCCATCAGTTGTTCAACCTTCATTTTATGAAGCCTTGAGAACACTTTGTGTGCGCAAAGAAAACAGAAATAAAGACTTTATTCAATAATTTCTTACTTTCTTATTGTCACATGGAACCACTGATGTCACATGGACTATTTTAACAATGTTCTTACCACTTTTCTGGGTCTTGAACGTGGTAGTACCCTTGCTGTCTATGCAGGGTCAGAAAGCTCTCGGATTTCAACAAAATATCTTAATTTGTGTTCCAAAGATAAACGAAGGTCTTACGGGTTTAGAACGCCATGAGGGTTAGTAATTAATGACAGAATTTTCATTTTTGGGTGAACTATCCCTTTAATCCAGGTATTGGATTGCTTTCTCACTTTTTCAAAAAATTGGCAATTACATTAAAAAAATTAATGACTTAAACCGCTGTCAGTTCATTTAACACAGTGTACCATGGTTAAATCCATTAGGCAGATTTTCCCCAAAAATCAGCATGGAAAATGTGGAAAATAGTCCACAGATTTTGTCTGGGGCTGCTGATGAAGTGTTTCTGCACGTTTCAGAAGAGTAGACCCATTATATTTGATGAAAAAATAACACTGAGTAAAGGAAATTTTCTTGCCATTCCAAATGAGGAAAAACTTCTCAACTGCTTCATGACAAGAGGTCTCTTTGATTATATGTGTGCAAGAGCTCAAAAACTACAATTTGATGAGTAAAGTGCAAACAGGTTATGAAGCTAGTAATAAAAAAAAAACATAGCTTTAAAGTGCAGCATGTCAAGATGGAGAAAATAAGAGGCTGTCATTTTAAAATATGCGAAAGAGTCACAGCTGCTTTTCCAAAAAAACACTTTGGATAAGAATGTTGAATACAGAATTTTAGAAGGGCTGAACTTTGGTTTCATTAATATTTGTAATGGCACAGACCACCATCCAGATCAATGGTGCAAGGTTGCGCCAGTGCCCACAAGGGGAATGCATTTCAACTAGGATTAAAACAAGCGGTAATTTCCTCCTGCCGCTTCCTATTAGGTCTCAAGAACAACAACAGGAGAGGGGGTGATTATTCAACAAGAGGGAAACATCTGCTTCAGCCATGGGTTTTTCCACTACAACCAGCACATAGGGAATATTACGCTGGTGGCATGTGAGAATAACCTGAAGAGAGCAATTAAAAATAAGTAACTGATCTTGAATCTTCAAAATGTATTGCATTTGTATACAGAAAACAGCTGATCTAGAATCAGTTTCTAACTAAAGCACTGAAGTGAAATAATTTATCTTTAATTGGCTGGAGCTTCATTGAGCTTATGTCAAGAACTGTGGTATTTCAGAAGGAGATGTGCAATGCAATCCCTCAAATTTCTGCCAGTAGTTAATGACGCAGTTATCGTTTCGAAACTTCTCTTACAGCCACTCCTTTAGGTTTTGAAACCATATTTAGGGTTAATAAGGTGGAATGCAAAGCAAGAGGATGGCAGAGGCTATGTAACATGCAAATGTTCCGTGCTCTTAATGTGGGTGTGTGTGATACACATGGACAAGGCAAATAGTCAAAGCTCCAGCGTTGAGCATGAGTAAAACTACAGCAGGCCTGTTTGTGTGTGTCTTCTCTCAATCCAGCATTAACAGACTGTTGACTCAGCAGAACATTCATTTTGTCATTTCAGCACAGGTGACCACACTGATGATGATTATGATGTAGGAAGAAGACCAAGAACTGCTGACAGTGTGCTACATGATGATGTGGAGGTGGTTTATAAGCATGCTTTGCCAGTAGTCATTAAGCTTACACTTTTATCCAACTTGACTAACAGTACACTAATTACTGGTTTAGTCCTCCAGGAGTAACCTGGGGTTAAGGTGTCTTCAACAAGGGTGAAATGATGATAGCTTATCATGATTTAAAATCAGAAAACTTCCAGTTATCAGAGTTTTGGCTACTATTGTGACATTTTCATGACAAATACGCACATTTTCAGCAAAGTTAAAAATCCTTGTTTTTATTAACCACAACACAAAAAAGTTATTAAAATTATTATAAAGATACTGTATTTATAATGTACATCTGTACATTTAAACTTCATTTAATGTATTAATTTGTATTATTTTTTAAATAAAAAAAAACTTCGTATTACGGTAACACATGAAATAATTTTTTTTCTTTTTTCTTTTGAGGACTATTGGGTTAAAATACATCTTTAATACTTTCTTGGTCAAAATAAGTCCTTTTTTTAGAATGCATACATCAGCTTAAACTGTTATTCAACACCACACACACAAACACACACAAACACACACACACACACACACACACAGGAACATGCTACACATTTTGTTCTCAGGATGAAAAGGAAATTCACACCCCATGCTTTGTTCAGTAAAGCCTTTTTCCTGCTATCCCAAACTTTCATCGGTTTCCCCAGAATCCACTCCCACTCTATTCCACTGAGATCACGTGCTGCTGGCATGTGATTGACCGTATCGTCTGAGATACGCAGGCGCTGCAGGAGATAAGGTGACAGATTAACAGCACCAGCGATGCCTAGAGCTGTTCTCCTGTTCTATCTGTGCTTTGGCTCAAGTCCGTTCATCACCATTTGAAAAGAGCTGGAGCATCTCCATTTCTCCCGCTAAGACACTTTAAAGAGCTCATAAAAACAAAATTGGTGTTTTGTGGCTTTTAATATATTAGCTTTGAGGTCAGCTCTATGCTAGAGGGATTTTTGAAGTTCAAATAACAAAATTTTAGGAAATCAGGCCAAACATACAGAGCTTGTTTGAAGGGATCTTTTTTTCTGAATAAAAAGATACTATGTTAGAAAGAGAGGGATTAAAAATAGTATTTCAAAATATAATTTTATACTAAGCATCACTAGATAGTTGGAATTTATAATGAGCAGCATTTAATCAAATTTCATATTTTATAAAGTATTGTATAAAGTAAATATTAGAATGTGATTTTGTATATCACTACAAAAAACAATGTTAAATGCTCATTTAAAAAAATAAAATAAAACTAGGCATAAAATCTAATGCAATGAATAATTTCTCAATGCTTCCTGTTACTTTTAAGTAATTGAGTTTATTATTTCAGTTCACTCACCTGTAAAGTTACAAATACAATGTTCCAAAAAGATTTACGTTATATAGTGTCATGCAAGAACACAACTCTCCAGGAAAAGCTTTTGAAAACAGCTACTGTCGCAATAATCAAACAATATCACAAGAGGGATGTTGTTTGACTAATAGCATGGCTTAAACACTGAATGAATAGGTTGAGTAAATGATTCAATGACTCACTCACAGGTGTCATATATCTCACTGCTTGTCACCAACTGTTGTGCAAAGTCTCAGTGCTGTTGGAATGTTACAACAGAACTCTGGGAACTTTCAGTCTCAACCAAATTTGAGGACCGGAACAAACTTTCAGAATTACAACATATATAGCTCAATTACTGATGTTGATTTTTGTAGTTACTCTCCAATCATGAAATTCCCATTGTCGCATCATATTACAGTTAATTATACCGGCATCTGTCAATGATAAAAAATATTGGTCTCTACTAGAACATACTGCACAGTGCAGTGCACTAGTATTGTGTTGTAAAGTTCACAGCCCCATCCTCTACATCTGTCTCAACACAGAACGTCTTGCAGTACCTGTTGAACGCATTCATTCAAACTCCATTAGAGAACACAGAGAGCGCTGTGGGGTGTACATTCCCTCTAACTGACATCATCTCTCCTATTCTTGTGCATTTTTTCCTTCTCATTCAAATTTCGGAGTGTTATGTCGCAGCCTGGACAATGGTTGGCACGCTCAGAGAAGGAGGAATGCCAGAGAAATATCTGTGAAATACTATTAAGCTCCAGCTCAAGGCAGCTGGGGCTCATAAGTCACTGCATACAGTGTTCTGAGGTAATATTGACCCTTTTTCTACAGATTCTGCTCCTTCATTCCTGTGTGGAAAAGAAACGTGGCGTAGTCACACACAGCCATGCTCGTATGCGGCAGGGCTCAGGCATTAATTGACTGCAGTGTTATGGAGCTCTCCTGGGGTCTTATTTAAGAGCTGTGTGCACTTATAGTAACTTCCCATTCCTAAATACAGCCAAAAAAAACAGACAAGCTGTTTGTGCATGTAAGCTAAACTACACCAAAGTAGAGCTTGAGGCACACACTGTTCTCTGGTTTATTCAGCATTATTCTGGTCCCAAGCAAGTCTGCAGTACTCTTTCGAGTATAAGTCATCTGTGTCAGGAAGATAACGTTTGTATACTCATTCAGAGGCAGAAAATAATTGCAGTAATCTCAAAGCTTATCTGTGACACGCCAAAGACTGCATCTGTGTGTCTGACGGACACAACAAATGCAGGATAAGGAGATAAGACCCAACAGAAAATAAACAGTGTGTGGGTCAAATACACACAAACAGAATGATTTCAGCCATGCACATTTCAGTTTGAATGCTGATTTACTATTCTCAGAATGTGATATAATAATGTTTCAGGACACTGAAACGTTTCACGTGGAGGTCACAACAGGGTCACTATTTTTTTAGACCATCATATAGGGATATTTCTCATCTTCTGACCAGCACCTGACATGCTCTCAAGATGTTTCTCTTTAGCGAGGCAATTAAACATTTAACAGGCAAGTGGCAGACTCGACAGACAACTGCCTTACAGAGACAGAATTTCACAGTCTGTCAAAAGAGGTTTTAACACGTCCCCTTCAATATGTGGCCCCCTAACCAAATTGAGAAAATCTCATTAGTTTCCCCTGCTACCATTAGTCATGGTGGGGGATGCTTGATATTAAGGAGCATCCCATAAACATGCAGTTAAACCACTAACTAATGAATGAAAAACCACTACAGTGGCTCTTTCAGAGGATCAAATGAAATCATCTGCGACTCTGATGTACAGCGCTGTCATTACAAACTGAGAAACCACCACCGGCTCTTTGAGACCCATACAAACGTGTGCCCCATCTGGTAGAAATGACCAAAACCACATTCATTGAAATGAGTATTAAACACTGATGGGGAGCCTGATGAATTGTCTGCACCCTGGATGCAAGGTGCTGGAAGTTAGCAGTGGGTGGTATGACCAAAATCTTATTCTGTAATTAAAACTATGAGGAAATTAAAAAGACAATGGATTTATATATTAAATAACCCTGAGGTAATGGCTATTTTTGGATAATCCATTGAACGTTTCAGGACATCACAATGGCACTATATCTCAGTTCATTCTCTGGAACGAGGATAAACATGCTTTGTGTCGGCTACAATGTGTTTTGTGTGGTGAATAACTGAGTGCCAAGAGCAGGAAACCAAAGAAGTTCAAGAGACATTCAGAAATCTAACTCAAAAACTATAAAGACTGTAAAATATACTTGTTGTTTATGCATTTAAACAATTGTTGATTATTGTTATGCATATTGCTGAGCCTGTGTAGTTCATTTCAAAGTTGTATGTATGTCATGATAAACAATTTTAGTTCAATGTTGAATCTTAATCTATTGCAGTGGTTCCCAACCCTGGTCCTGGAGGCACCCCAGCACTGCAAGTTTTGCATGTCTCCTTAAATCAATCACCCCTGATTAACGTAAACATCTCACAACCACACAAAAACTGGTGTGTCAGAGAAAGGAGACAGAATGAGGCCCCATCCACACGGAGACGCGTTTCGCTGTATACACATTAATTTTGTATCGTATAGGCGTTTCGTCCACACAGATCCAGCGTTTTGGGAGAGTGAAACCAATATTTTTTGAAAACGCCTTCTTTGTGTTTTCGTGTGGACAGTGAATCCATATATTTTCTGAAAAAAACACAAAAAAACACCACACAACGCCCCTAGTCAGACACCGATACGTCACGTAACAGCAACAAAAACATGAACAAACACTGCACAATTGTCTTTTTATTAACTAACATTAACACAGATTAATAAATGCATTGTTCCTTGTTCGTTTGTATACCGCGCGCAAGGTTTATGCGCATAGTCCAAGTCTTCTCCATTTTTAGTGTATCTCTGTGGCAGAATTACAGCACCACATGCGGATCTGGCATGTATACTACATCGCTTTGTGTCGGTTTTGTTGTTTCGTGTGGACGCAGATATTTCTTGAGACAAGAAAAAAAAAAAGACTGGACAGGGAAAGCTCTGGCTTTGTGTGGAAGTAGCCTGAGAAAGAATGCAAAATGTGCAGTGTCGGGGTGCCTCCAGGACCAGAGTTGGGAACCACTGATCTATTGCACACACAACTGTTCAAAAGTTTGGGATCTGTAAAACTAACACTTTAGTATCCACCTTATTCCTAAACGTGAAAGTAAGCCTATGGGCGAGGATTTACGGGAAATAGCGAGAAGAATAACAACATGCAGTTAACGGTAAAACTGTTTGCATTACAAACCAGTGTGTTCATAATTAAGATAATATACTAAAATAATATGGTAAGACACACCAATTTGCACTATTTTTGAGCAGCTAAAAATAGCTGGAAGCAAATGAGACCCGAAGCAGAAACCATAAAATTGACAAATGGCCGCATCCATTTTTACGTGAGGAATAAAGTGGATAGGGACAAATTCTCACTATAACTAGTTGCTTATTAGCATGACTTTTATTATCATATTGTCTGTTTATTAATACTTATAAAGCACATATTATTCATGACCATATTCTACATCCCTAATCCTACTCCATACCTAAACTTAAAAACTACTTTACTAACTATTAATAAGCAGCAAATTAGGAGTTTATTGAGGCAAAAGTTATAGTTAATGGTTTGTCAATGGTGAGAATTGGACCTTAAAATAAAGTGTGACTGTAAGATTTTTTTAAATGTTTTTGAAGCTGTATTCGTTTGATTAAAAATACAGTAAATATAGGAATATTTTTTTTTTTAAATTAACTAACTGTTTTCTATGTGAATATATTACAAAATTTAATTTATTTCTGATGCAAAGCTGAATTCTCAGCCTCATTTACTCCATTCTTCAGTGTCACATGATCCTCAGAAATCACTACAAACTACTAATTTACTTTAAAAAAAAAAATCTTACAGAACCCACTTTTGAACAGAAATGTACACTTTGGCCTAACCGGACGTGACTGACAGAGGAACGTTTCTACACTGACAGAGAAAATTCTGCATACAACAGGATTTTTGATGAAATTTCACTCTGGGTGGAGACACTCAGTTAAAGCAGCCTGTCAGTCACAGCAGGCTACGACAATGAAAAAAATGTCTTTTATTGTTTGCCGCTTCATCATGTTGCGTCAAGTTCCCTTGAACAACATGTATGCCAACAAACATCCCAGCACTTAAAACAACAGGACTTAAAGGATCAAACGTCTGGGATAAAATCTGAAATAACAGAGGATTACACCACAGATTTAACACAAAGCATTATCACACACACAAACAAATTACTGTACAATCCCACCCAACCTCAAACCTCCATCTGCCATTGAGACGGTGGGAAGAAAAAAGGTCAGGGAACAAAACAACAAAAAAAATCCATCCAGTAAAATCCAAAGTCAGCAGTAGGCGTATATATCGGATGTGCTCCTGACTCACCATGAGAACTTTCCACGGCCTTTCACTGGATATAAACACAGAGATCAAAAATAGGTCATGATAAGAACAGCACATGATAAGACGCACCCATGTGCCGGGGTCTCTCTATACCCTATAATCTGTATGACCACCATCTGGGTCTTCATCATGATTTATGAGAGTCTGGGGAGAAAGCAAACCTGCGCTGGCAGATGTCAAGGGGAGCAGAGCAACGGATGCTTGGATGCAATAGAGGGTGCTGTTTTTGTTGACAAGCCTTGATGAGCACGTGTACCAAGCACAAGGGGATGAATTAGTAAAGCTGCGAGTGTGAACAAAGGGTCGTGGGTAATCTGACAGGCTGCGGCGCAGCCCCTCAGGGACTGAGACAAAGCGGCAGGGACGTGGGGTGGAGGCATGCTGGGTAGGCTAGTCAGCTGGCCGGGTCTTCTGCAGCCTAAAGGATGAGGGCCACAAAAGCTTGCTGCGTGTTAATGACTGTATGAAAGCATTTATGACCCTTAGCGCACTAAAGATGACATTATTCAGCCTGCGTGCCACTCACACAACACTCAAACAATAGACCATGATCTGAAATACAAAAAAAGACAAAATACAAGATAATAAACCAGACCGAGTCACGACCTCGTCCTCTCTTGATGTGGCTGCGTTATCTGTGCGTGTTTACACACACTTGGGTAAAGAATAGCTGAGGTGGTGCTGGGTTATCAAACTGACCTCTCCGGTCTTGGAAATCAAACCCTGAAGCTTAAACCCGAACAAAAGCCCAAGGGAGAAGTCTTGGTGACCAGGTGTTCAAACGGCAAGCTCGGGATGTGTAGAGAAAACACTATGATGTTCATTCAAGATGCAGGATTGGTTTCGTTACTCTTTCCCATGAGGCACAGGCAAATACACAGCCATCCTGAGATAACTTCAGACACCTGCCCAACAAGAGGACACAAACTTCAAAAGACAAAGTCCCCTGTGTTCTAATGGATAATTACAAGCACCTTCACAAACATGTGAAAAGGTCACCTGCAAGGTGCAAAGTATATTTAGGGGCTAAGGTTGTTCCAGGTGTGAAGGTGTACATTTAGCCTGAGAGTTTTTTCTGCCAACACAACTGTCTCATGATGTACAGGTAGCCTAAAGATAAAAAGGGAAGTGCAGTAAAGAAGTTAATAAAATTTTCAGATTATTATTTATTTATTTAATATTTATTACATTCAGTTTAAATGTTCTATTATTATTAATATTATTACACACGCTACATTGAAAAGTTTGTGGTCGGTATGTTTTTTTTTATATTTAAAGTCTCTTATGCTCACTAAAGATGCATTTATATGATCAAAAACACAGTAAAAACAGTTATGTTGCAAAATCATTACACTTTAAAATAATCATTTTCTATTTGAATATACAGTATTTTCAAATGTAATTTATTCCTGTGATCAAAGCTGAATTTTCAGCATCATTGCAGTGTCATATGATTCTCCAGAAATCATTCTAATATGCTGATTTGATGCTCAAGAAACATTTCTTGTTATCAAGTTGGAAACAGTTGAGCTGCTTAATATTTTTAAAGGAAACCCTGATAGATTTCTTTAGGATTCTTTGATGAATAGATAGTTATAAAAACAGCAATTAATTGAAGTAGACATATTTTGAAACATTATAAACGTTATGTTCTTGCTGAATTAAAGTATTAATTGCTTTCAAAAAAATTAAAAAGGGCAAAAAAACTTGGTGACCCCAAACTTTTTAACGGTAGTAGTGTATATTATTCAATTTAATTTTAACTAGCTGAACTTTTTTTGACATTTTATAAAAACAATAAGCCACTCTGTATAATAACATTGTGCCTAATAACACTTAAAGCCACTGTAATATACAGCTTTTAGAGGCATATTGCTTTTACAACTGTCTTTATATGTTATCACAGCAGACTCTGACAGAGAAAAGACCCCACTTCTCTTCTGACGCCTGGCAGTTTGGGAGGTCTTATTGGGGTGGAGCATCTCTTCGCCTCTACAGACTCCCACCTCACCACATCACAGAAAACATGGGGTCTTCATGCTGGAGTTGCGTGCCTACAGCTCACTCTCAATGTACTGCCATAAAGAGATAAAAGCACAACGCAAACACAGAGTCTGTTTATGTTTTCAGGACCTAGTTTGTAAGGTGCTCCAAAGGCCAAGCATTCTGCTCTTACAAAACAATACACTTCCAGCAAAGACTAACTGGTGGGACTGGGAAAGCAGGCATCAGTGGGGTTCTCCAAGCAGTTCATTCATGTTAGACCATTAGAAAGCTAAAGTGCACAGAGATACGCTTAACCAAAACAACCGTCACCATTGATCACTGTTGACCAGACAAGCGGTCCTGAACTTTGATCTTCTGAAATAAGCTCTTATCATCAACCAATAAAATAAAGAGTAAATTGGCTCTGCGTAAGTAAATAAGGGCAAATGTGGTTGATCTCTGTTTCTAGTGACTTTATTTGTCATGACTATACCTGCATGAATTCTGCAACAATTCTGCAGAAAGTGCCACAGATTTCCACAGAATTCAAAGTTCCTCATATCACCATGCATTGCATGTTTGTTAATTAAATATTGTGGCAAATTTGATCATGCTTTGACCCATCAATTAACAGGCTTACCCATATTTAAAGGGAAAGTTAACCCAAAGGCCTCATTGACTTACCATTATTCCAAACCAGCATGACCTTATTTCTTCCGTGGAACAAAACAGGAGAATTTTAGCACTGTAGTCTAAATATTTAAGTCTGTTCCTCACTTGAAGCTACTGTATGGCTGAAGAAGACTTGGAATATAGTGTACAAGTAATATTGACTACTTTTATATTGCTTTTTTTGGATCTTTAATGCTCCTGAACACCATTCACGGGTTGAAAAAAGAGCAGCATGAACATTCTACTAAATATCTTCTTTTGTGTTTTATGGAAGAAAGAAAGTCATACAGGTTTAGAATGACTTGAAGGTGAATAAATCATGCAAAATTTCAGATTTATGTGTGAACTATTCCTTAAAATCCATCTTAGAGAAATGTCCCTCACAATTCATGGCGAAAATGTGGAAAAATATGCTGAATCTGTATACAGTCTGAGCACCAATGTAGATCATTTATTGAGAATTGTTTTAGAAACATCACCCAGCTCTAGTCATGGGTATATAAATAACAGGATCATCAGTTCTAACTTGTTCACACAGTGGACCCTTTGGCACCCTAGTGGTAGAACAATTGCCAATGATGGTCTGCAAAAGCAAAGATCTTCATGGATACACATGATGCCAAATACAGTGATAGGATAGAAAGGTAATGTACTGTTACTCACTGCTTTTGCTGGCTTTGACCTTGGCCAGCAGTTTCTGTGTAGTAGCTAGATCTCCATTCTTGACCGCTTGCAGAAGATCCTGCTCTTTTCCCATGATCTCCACCAGCCAGTACTTCACCAGCGTCCCACACGAGTCTTGCTCCTCCCTTACACCTCCATACAGCGGCGCAACCACGGCATGAACCTATCCCAGAATCCTCTCTTTCGGTAGTGGTAGGTGACAGCCAGACGTCTGAGGGAACCACAAGCAACCAGATATCCTTGCTTCTCCAACAATCACGTCATCAAATTCAACAGCCTTCAGCTCTCCGTTATGGACACGGAAGGCCAGAGAAATGGAAAATCTATTTCGCCTTATAAACTGCCTTCCGGTTTTTCGCTCTGAAGTTTCCAGAGCCTTTTCAGGGTAACAAAGTCGGTTTTGGTCGCGTGGAGCTCAGTTTCTGGGAACGCAGAGGCCCTGCTGATGCTGTGGTTTAGAAAGCTGAGAAGACCGGAGTGGCACAAGCAGACCAAAACCTGAAAAAGGAGTGGGCAAGAAAAATAGTACTGTTAATACATCAGCCAAGTACAGTGTATGAGCAAAGTAGCAAGAGGGAGAAAGTAACGCTGAGAACAGAAGCCCACTATGAAGCTCTGACAGCAAGCCTCTTGTAATCAAATAAAGACTCTTTTCACCTTTCAAACAATTCCTTCTCAAGGAAAGGTTACAGGTGGATTATTCATGCTTAAAGGGATAGTTCACCCAATGCTGTAAATTCTGTTATCATTTAGCCACCCACCGTATGATTTTCTTCTGTGGAACACACAAAAAAGATATGTAAAAGGTAAAAAACTGTTCAAATGTTTTTTTTTTTTTTTTTTTTTTTTTTTAAAGGAATTAATTATTTTTATTCAGCCTGGAAATATGATAAATAATGTCTTTAAATGTCTTATAGAAGACAAGTCTTATAAAGAAGATATTAAGATTATAAAAAAATCTATTTCAAATAAATTTTATATTCATCTTTATATTTATTTAAACAATCATAAAATGTATCACCGTTTCCAAAATGAAAATAACCATTTTCAATATTGCTAAAAAAAAAAAGTTTCTAGAGCAGCAAAAAAGCAAAGAATGATTTCTGAAGGATCATGTGACACTGAAGACTGGAGAAATTATGCTGAAAACTCAGCTTTGCATCACAGAAATAAATTACTTCTTAAAGAATACTAAAGCAGAATTTACTTTGTGTGTGTGACAAGATGCTTATTCAATTCATTTTGATTTTTGAGAGATGCCCCCGGTAGACCCGCATGCCTGTGTGACAATAAGTCCATAAAAGTCTGTTAAAATAGAAGATATTTTGACCTTTTTAGCCATAAAGCATAGTTAGCTAGATCCGACAGAACAAGGTACGATTTCTGCAAAAACTGTCAGTAACTACATCAGTAAAATGTTGCCTTTAAGTATGCCACTGCACATTTAAAATGTGTTGGCCAAGCATTCATATCTGCGTTTACATGCCTAACCCCAAATATGAGCAGCTGTAGTAGTAGTAGTAGTGATTGCCTTAACATCACTATTTAAAAAACTGCTGACGCTAGTATTCCAAGTCTCAAATAACATTTAAACAAGCCAAAAGAAACATGTTAACTAAAAAAAAGTTTAGATGGCATACCCTATCAAACGTACTTGCTGTCAAAGCAAAAAAACAATAACAAAAAAATATTAAATCACAGGCTTAAGTGTGGTCACTAAATGCAAAGAAAAGAAAAACAACAATAACCATATGCAGCGCAGCACATGGCAACTCCACATTCAGCGGTCAGGCTGCCCGGTGTCTCGGTCACAGCATGAGCATTAAACCAGCACCACACGGTCGTCGCATAATCACTCCTCCATTATATAACGCTGCATGGTCTTGCCTTCTCAACACACCCAAAAGACTCTGAGGGAGTAAGCAAAGCTGTCACTCTCAATAGCTGTAATCACGTCCTCTTTCGTTTCCCTCAGGGCCAATAGTCTTTATGCGACGTGTGATTTTTTGAGCCAGGGTGGAGTGCTGTTATGATGGTTTTATGGCGTATTGATTGAACTTTATGAGTGTGTTTACTGATCCTCTTTATTGTGAGGAAATCCGCAGTTCCAAAAAGAAAAGTGGAGGAACAGGACAGGTGAATGTGAAGGTGGATTGAACTGCTTTGACTGAAGAAAATAACTCACACAGGAATAATGGTTAGACAGTGTTTACAATCCATCAATTTAATTTCAGGGATGCAAAAAATAAGCAATGGGTTAGTCGCTAATCATGGTTTGCTCAAGTACTTCTGGGAAGTTTGGAAGTGGTAATTACGACGTCAGGTGTATTCAAAACACTTTGGTCGAAGCAAGATGACAATGTAGCTACTCTGCAAAAACACAGCTAGATTCTACTACAAAGTGATGATTTAAAAAAATGTACTTTAGGTGTTTTTACTCAGTTTCTAAAGATGCTCTAAACCGAATCATTATTTCTAGTGTGATTGTACAATACTATCATATTTTGTACATGCAACTTTTACTGTAAATAAAAAAACAAATATTAAATATCAACAAATTTACCAGATGTAAAAATTTACCGTGAATGCATAAGCTGCATCCATCCATCCATCCATATTTTCTGGGCTCAAAGAAAATCCAGAATTTTCCATCATAATTGCATTCGTGTGCATTTAACTGATATACGATCTTTTCGACATGACTTGAACACGTTATCAGTCTTTATGAAACTCTGTATTAATCAGACAGGTTTATGATTACCCTGATCCTCTAAGAAGATGCGCTTCCTAGAGGACATATACATTAAACGTGTTATTAAAAAAAAAAAAAAAAAAAAAAACACCTACTCGGAGCTCAAAAAATGGACATGAACTTGACACGTTCTTAAAAACTGGCAGGAAAAAATGCAAGTGTCGAAAACGTCCATCTAAATGTGCACGGCTGCTTTAAAATAGATCGATTTAAAAAGATGCAACTTTGCTCTTCTAGTCAACTAATCAAAAGAATGCTGTCAGCATGCAAATTAAAGCACCAAGGTTGGAAATAAAAAATCTCAACTAATCGCCCTCACTAATTGACTGCTGCTAGACAACTAGCTAACCAACTATCATGACCATCCATAATCCTAACCCAAGGGTTCAAGGTTTGGCTGGTTAGTGTAATCCAGTTAGCCCCTGCTACAAATATCTCATTCTTCTATAAGAAATGTTCTAGCAGTGACTGATTTTTCTGAAGGGCTCCACATGGACATCACAGCTCAGGACAGTCTTTAGTTAGTGCTGACATGATGTTATTGTCTTGCAGCTTCAGAATGACAAATAAAGGTTCTTTACTGATTCCATAAAGAACCTTTAATATCCATGGAACTTTTCAAATTCTCAAATGGTTCTTAAAATGCTCTTCAGATGAGTTCTCCAGACTGTGGCACAAAAATACTTATTCTATGCAACTTCTGCGAAAACTCCTTTTTAGCAGCTTTATTTTTAAGAGTGGGAACCGAGCAAAGATGACGGGTGAGGGTTGCATACTTCTGGGGCAGCGTTTGACAGTGAGTAACCTCTATTGAGATGAATGGGGATGCTAATAGATGGCTTTCTGCAAGTATTACAGACCACCGCGTGCTGAACAGACATTTCTGAACACTTCGGTTCAGTCCTGGAGTAACCTGAGGTTGATCAAGGATGCAGTGGTGATGGATCAACTCTTCTGGGGTTTAGAACTATATTCTTTAGGTCCATAGGTGTCTAAGCACACACATCACGTGTGCCCAAATAAACGAACAATGATATCATATTTCTTCATTACACCATACAACCAGAAACTAAACTATAACTGCACATCTAACAGAACACTTTAAACTGTTCAGTTTGTAGAGTTGATATAATTTTGGTAGCTTTTAATACAATCTGCAGAAATCCTTCCGAAAAAAAAAAAAAAATCACCATGGTAACCAAAGAGTCCGCCAAAATATCAGAGTTTTAGTAACTACAGCTAAACTGAGAGGTAAGTTGTTATTAGCCGCCGGTGTTATAAAAGAGAAATACATAAATAAACAGACAGCTTATTGGATTTATTCCTACTTTACAATATAAACAATACTGTATTATCGCAGAAGAACTTTGTTTGAGCAAACTAGAAACTGAAACCATAATTCGGTTGAATTATCACATCTATTTAAACACAAAGTAACACAAATACAAACTGTTTTCACAATATTGTAATATTATTTAGCATCAGAAATAGTTCTCTATTACTACTTACCATTAATTTAGAGTAAAGTGTTCATTTTCGATGTAGCTCGCTGCCATAACAGCGAGTCCAGGATCAGTCACTGGTTCACTCTCTCCAGTCCGGACACTTCTACAACAACAACGAGCTCAAAGTCACCTCTAGTCAACTTTTAGTCGATAAACACCCTTCGCTGTAAGTGTGAGCACTCTTGACCGCTGCTACTCGCGCTCGAGTCTTTCATAAGCTGTTTTCTCGGCAGTCCGTGTCGAAAAACTCCAAAGCTGAGCGTCGGCTGCGATCTGCACGCGCGTGTTTGGAGAGCTCCAGCAGTGAGTCGAGTCGAGCGGATCGGCAGAGCAGCTCCAGAGCGGCTCGGTCCTCCCAGTGGGAGGGGACAGCTCTGCCGCTCTGCCGCCAGACGACACTCAGCTCCTCCAGCCTCATCTGATCTCATACTGGCTATTGGTGGAGTACAGTATAATAATGATTTAAAATAAAATACATGTTCAATATGTATCTATAGCATTTGTAAATTGCTACAATGTAAAATTACACGTTAATCCACAAAATGGTTATATAGCCTTACAGTGCTGTTCTAAAGTTTGATTTTTTAAATGCTTTTTAAAGTTTCTTATGCTCATCAAGACATGCATTTATTTGCCCAAATATACAGAAAAAAATAGTAATATTGTTGTTATTTAAAATAATAGTTTTCTATTTTAATATACTTTGAAATATAATTTATTCCTGTAAAGCAGAGCTGAATTTTCAGCATCATTAGGCTTCAGTGTCACACGATCCTTTCGAAATAATTATATTATGCTGATTTATATTCAGTGTTGGAAACAGTTGTGGTGCTTAATATTTTTTTGGGACCTGTGATTTTATTTATTTATTTATTTATTTATTTATTTAGGATTTTTGGATAAATAAATATTAAAAACATAATTTTTGTGTTACAATGTACAGTACAATTTAAAAGTTTGGGGTCAGTAAATAATTTATTTCTTCTTTAAAATAAATTAATACATTTTTTCGGCAAGGATGTGTAATAAATGGTTAAAAAGTGATAGTAAAGACATTGTTAGTAGTAAATACATTGTTAGAAAATATTTATATTTTGAATAAATGTTGTTCTTTTTAACTTTTTATTCATCAAAGAAAAAAGTATCACAGGTTCCAAAGAAATATTAAGCAGCACAACAGTTTCAACACTGATTATAAATCAGCATATTACAGTGATTTCTGAAGGATCATGTGACACTGAAGACGAGTAATGGCTGGTGAAAATTCAGCGCTGTGTCACAGAAATAAATTATGTTTTAAAGTATATTAAAATAGGAAACTAATATTAGAAATAGCAATAATATTTCACAAAATCGCTGTTTTTTCTGTATTTTTGATCAAATAAATACAGCCTTGATAAGCATAAGAGAATCCATTAAAAAAACATTAAAAATCTTACTGATCCTAAACTTTTGAATGGTGCTGTATGTATGTGTGTGATATAAAATGATAAATGAAAAATATTTTAAGAATATGAATATAACAACATGAAGCCTAAAAGACAACACAAATAAGGTAAATATTGACATGCTACATCAATAGTGGCATAAAAGTGCTGCAATTGTTAGCACTATTGATTTAACCTGCTAAAATAATTTTCATTTAGTTAATTCTGTGATGTTAAATAATTTATTTAATGTTAGTTTAGATTTCAGTTTGGTTAAGTTAATTGAGTTACTTTAAATTTTTTCCATCTTTAGGTTACTTTTTTTTTTTTTTTTTTTTTGCATTGAGCAATAAAATAAGTTGTGGAGAGCATCGGATAATTTGGTTTAAATAATTGAGACCACATTAGCATACATATGTTTACATCCATCTATTTTTAAGTTTTGATATATTTATGGTAGGAAATTTACAAAATATCTTCATGGAACATGATCTTTACTGAATATCAATTCAATTCAATTCAATTCAAGTTTATTTGTATAGCGCTTTTTACGATACAAATCACTGTAAAGCAACTTTACAGAAAATTAAGTTTCTACAATATTTAGTAGTAGCTTATCAGTGATGACTGTCAGTTTATGTGTATACAGCAGAAATGTTCAGAAAAATCAATAAAAGACGTAAACAAACAGACGATTAACACTATTAACAGCAATTATGCAATCAGACTTAGAGCAAAATGTGGTAGTTCTGTATGTTGTCTCTGGGTTAGCATCATCTGAGGTCCTCTGAGGGGCTGCATCATCTCTTCTCAGGTGTTCTGGATCCAGACTGGAGCTTGTGTAAATCCTAGTTACCATGGGATGTAAATCCCGTGGCAAAACAGAAACAAATAGAGACATAATTAGCGTAGCTGCTGTTCCAGCCAAGTAAAATTAATTAGTTTAACCCAAGTTAAAGAAATAATAATGCGCATTTGATCAGATATAACTGCAGTCCAAAATTATGAGATGCATTATTTGAATGCTTGGCCAAATAAGTGTGTTTTTAATCTAGATTTAAACAGAGGAAGTGTGTCTGGACCCTGAACATTATCAGGAAGGCTATTCCAGAGTTTTGGGAGCCAAATGCGAAAAAAGCTCTACCTCCTTTAGTGGACTTTGCTATCATAGGTACAATCAAAAGTCCATCGTTTTGTGACCTTAGGGAGCGTGATGGGTTGTAGCGTGGTAGAAGACTAGTTAGGTATGCAGGAGCTAAGCCATTAAGGGCCTTATAAGTAAGTAATAATATTTTGTAACTGATACGGAAATTAATAGGTAGCCAGTGCAGAGACTGTAAAATTGGGGTTAATATGATCATATTTTCTTGACCTGGTAAGGACTCTAGCCGCTGCATTTTGGACTACCTGTAGCTTGTTTATTGAAGATGCAGGACAACCACCTAGCATTGCATTGCAATATTCCAGTCTAGAGGTCATGAATGCATGAACTAGCTTTTCTGCATCAGAAACAGGTTAACATGTTTCGTAGCTTGGCAATGTTTCTAAGATGGAAGAATGCTGTTTTTGTAACATGGGAAATATGATTTTCAAAAGACAAGTTACTGTCTAATATAACACCCAGATTTTTGACAGTAGAGGAAGTAACAGTACATCCGTCCAGTGTTGGGGAAAGTTACTTTTAAAAGTAATGCCTTACAATATTGCGTTACTCCCTAAAAAAGTAACTAAATACGTTACTTAGTTACTTTTTATGGAAAGTAATGTGTTACATTACTTTTGCGTTACTTTCACATTACTTTTTAAATATGAGCAGGGCTTGATTGTTTTCAATATAAGAAGTTCTATTTATAGCAAATGTAAAAGCCCTTTCAGACCAAAAAGTGTAATGAATAAACCTCAGGCTGAAGGAAAAGTAAATTCACGTCTGTACAGTAGAACACAGGAGAAGAAGGTTCAACACTCTTCAGCAATAAAAAAAAAAACAATGACGCACAATTGTTAGTTTATCTAAAGTCATTTTTGATTATTAGTATGGTTGAACTGGATCATTAAAGGTCAGCAGCAAAGACACTGTTAATAAAATGGGAATAGATACAATTGTTTTAATTAATATATTTAATTATTGCAGGTTTGCCTCATATTCTGAGTTGCATTTAATGGTTTTTCTTTATTTTGATGATACTAAATCTGTTTTGTTTTTTGTTTTTTTTGTGAGTGGGATGAATTAATGCACATTCACATTTAGTCTAGAACTACAGTAACATCATGTTCACACAGCGCACACAACGCCTCCATACTTCTGATTTCTCCCAGTATGGGAACAGGAGGCTTGTCAGTCAAAAAATGGGAATACAAAGTAACTGGCATTACTTTTTTGAAAAAGTAACTCAGATATTTTCTTTTAAATTAAAAAGTAATGCATTACTTTACTAGTTACTTGAAAAAAGTAATCTGATTACGTAACTCGCGTTACTTGTAATGCATTACCCCCAACCCTGCATCCGTCTAATTGCAAATTGTAATCTACGAGATTCTGTGTAATGTTTTCTGGTCCAATAAGTAATATCTCTGTCTTATCTGAATTTAATAAGAGAAAATTATTGGTCATCCAACCTTTTACATTATTTAACACACTCTGTTAGCTTAGATAGTTTTGAAGTTTCACCTGGTCTTGTTGAGATATATAGTTGAGTATCATCAGCATAACAGTGGAAACTAATCCCGTATTTTCTAATGATATTACCAAGGGGCAACATGTATATTGAAAATAGCAGAGGACCTAGGACAGATCCTTGTGGCACTCCATATTTTGCTGGTGATAAATGAGATGACTCCCCATTTAGATAAACAAAGTGGTAGTGATCGGACAGGTAGGATCTAAACCATCTTAAAGCCTGCCCTTGGATACCTGTATAGTTTTGTAATCTATCTATGAGTATGTCGTGATCTATGGTGTCGAACGCAGCACTAAGATGAATATCATAATGGTCATAATGGTTTTTGGCATAAAAGAAAAAAATATAGTTTTGACCCACACAATGTATTTTTGGCTATTGCTACAAAATATACCCGTGCTACTTATAACTGGTTCTGTGCTCCAGGGTCACATATGACTTCAAAAATATGTGCATAAAAACTTGTACGCTCAATGGAGTCTGATCATCTTTTATTTGATAAGAAAACATGCATATAAACTATAATGGAAGCCCGTTTACTGAAGAAATTCTTCGATATGCATCAAAATATCATGTGACTTTGCCTCAGTAGATCATGTAATTGGATAAGTGAACTAACCAGTTCACCGATCTCATCACGCATAATTATTATAAAAATGCCTGAGTTTGCAAAAGTTTGTCATTAAAGTGATTTGCTATAATCACCTCCCATAACTGTCTGACAGAAATGTATTCCAGAATGCAAAATAATCTGTCAGCTTTTGTTATTACGCAAGTCGTTTATTTTGTAGGAAAAAAGAGCCACAGGCTTCCCCGGTTGCAGCAACTGTCATTCCCTTTCAGTCAGTCACAATCAACGTTACGTCAGCTGACGTTAGGGGTCTCACTCGGGAGCCACAATCACCTCTGAGCTTTAGAAGAAAAGGCCAATGAGAATTCGCGTGTGGAATTTGCATGCCAAGCCACTCCCCCGTACATACAGGTATATAAGATGGCGGTGTGCATCCACTCATTCAGATTTTTTGCTTTGGAGCCAATCGCCCTGTTAGAGCACAGATAAGTGCTGTGGTCCTCCCCTGGGCACACAGACTAAAAGAGCAATTAGCATTTGCAAATATTTACTGTACCTAGATCAACCTTGAGGTTGCTTTTTTGTTGTGATGCTTGCTTCTGCACAATGGTGCCACATTGTTGTGTCCAATGTTTCTACATTTTTTATGTACATGTTATAATGGGATTCTTTCATTTTAGAAAAAAATTATAAAATTACAAATAACATATATTAATTCATATTGTAGAAATTGAAATAAAAATTGATATACAAACCACAAAAATTACAAAAAAATTAACACCCAAAAATTAAACCAACAAATCGTTGAGAGATGAGTCAGAAATATAAATTATTCTATTATTTAAAATGGATTTATGTGGGTGAATTTTCGCATTGGTCTGAACAAAAACTGCAGACTGGATTATTGAAAATGCACATTCATTCTCTGCCAGTAGGAGTTGCTTTTGGAACGTCAGAAATATAGTGGTTTCCCTGGTAATGGCTGTAAATAAAGCAGCGGCTTAGCTCATAAAAGATACTTTATCAGGTAAAATGAAAATGTGATCAAAACTTTTCTGAAGACAATCGGTTCCCTTCAGAGGTTCATTCATATAAAAACTTGAATTAGTGAGAATGAAAAAAGTGTGAAAGAATATAGCCTATTGACGAGGAAAGTCCACTGATGAGTTACCAGCGTAAGCCTACATTTAATTTTAGTAATTTTAACTTAGGGCTATCACTCGATTAAAATATTTAATCACGATTACTCGCATGATTGTTTTGAGTTAACTCATGAATAATCACACATTTTTATCTTTTCTAAATGTACCTTAAATTAATACTTTTTACTTTTAATAATCTTGCTCTGACATATCTTAAAATATTTCATTGTCATTGTTCTGTCTCAAGATGCATACCTGTAACCAGTACCGTCGCAAGGGCTGTGCAAAGTGTGTGACCGCACAGGGCCTCGCGCCTCTAGAGGGCCTCGCTCCTGGCCTGCATTTTATCTCCTGTCTTTTTTATTACTGTTTTTCCACCCATTTTGTCCTTTGAAAGACTAAAATAGCAATATCATATACACAATATTATAAAAGCACAACGTTTTGTTGATATTGTGAGTGCACACAAATTGACAAAAAAGTTTTGAAAGTTTAACTTTTAGGCTGGTCTAGAGCCCTGCATTTCACCCCGACTTTTTTACGCCCCTCGGGTTGGGCGTAATTTTCATGTCATAGTTCAGACACAGGCCAGGCCTTGGGCCTGCTTTAGGCTTCTCGTTATTTTTATATTTTAGACATCCATTATTTAGTGCCGGAAAAATTGCAACAGAAAAAATTGGACAGTCTCCAAGTGCAACGACTGTCAAGAGCGGCTCGACGGTGTTTATTGAAGCTTGCTGCAAAGCACTGGCAAAAGCAACTAAAAAAAACTATATACAAATAAACACAAAAGACTCAAGCTTGCTGCAAAGCATCGGCAAAAGTAATTACCATAAATGAGTCAGGGGGAAATAGGAAGGAGATATTTAAATTATTTACTAATAAATAGTGTTTTCTGAGTTGGTGTCGCAAGGATGAAGTTGCCGATCCTGACTCGCCACCTCTTCATTAGAAGCGCCTTTCGAGAAAAGTGCATCTTTACGGATTATGATTAATGAAATAGTTTTTGTTTTTGATTTGTTTTATTTCTTTAAGTAGTCATTTAAAGCTTTCTATAAATTATATATGTGTCATGTCTGTGAGGCATGTATTCGCTGAGTTTTGGTTTATTTTTATGAAGTGCTCCTGTTCAAGACGAGACAGCAGAAAGCGTATCAAAGTAGACCCTTTACATATTTTGTAAAAGCACAAAGTTTTGTTGATATTGTGAGTGCGCACAAATAAAAGTAGACCCTTTACAGTTATGAATGATGCATTACGCTTACCTTTATGAGCAAAAATGATGGCGTAACCACTGAAAAAAATGCAAGTGATTAAGCTGGCGTCTCCATGTCCTGCAGAGCGCGCTTTAGCTTAGCTCTCCGCACAAACTGTTGGATATAGCGCACATTTATCTAGGTTTAATGTTTAAACATGCTTGAACTGTTTTATATCTATAGATTTTATTTTAGGCAAGTAATGATGATTTGAGAATTGGTCATTAAAAAAACAAAAACTTTTATTTAATGAACAAAAAATTTTTTTTTCTAAATTAAATTAATAAAAAAAAACAGAAGCCCCACAGAAGTCCGGCCCCTCTCAGTGTAGCCCTTTGAGCTCCCGGAAGATGGCACTGGTTTGTCCCGCGGCAGACCCAGTGTCTCTTTCGGGGCTCCGGAAGAGGATAAGATGTCTATCGCTGCATCAGAGGAGGGGCTATCATCTTTGGAAGCTAAAGATTCTACTGAGCATCCCCCCGCCGCGGCGGCTTCTCAGTCATAGTCCGAGGCTGAGTTGATGGCCATGCTACTCTGGGCGGCCAAGAGCATCGGGCTGGAGGTGAACTCTCCACCTTCCCACAAGCATTAGAGGCTCTATGATTGGTATCTGAGCTCCAGACATGGCTCCCAGCCATGCTCCGCCCCAGTGCCTTTCTTCCCGGAGGTTCATGAAGAGCTCACCAAAATGTGGAAAGCCCCGTACACCATCCAGTCACGTTTGAGTTCTTTCCTCCTCACTACCCTCGATGGTGGGGCAGCCAGGGGGTACGTTGACGTTCCCCAGGTGGAGTGTGCAGTTGCGGTGCACTTTTTCACCAGCCCTGGCTGCCAAGGCTTACAGGACTGCGGGCCAGGCCGCCTCCGCCCTAAGCTTTCACCAGCCCTGGCTGCCAAGGCTTACAGGACTGCGGGCCAGGCCGCCTCCGCCCTGCATGCCAGTTACCATCATTGCTGTTACCAGCAATGATGGTAACGGCACCTGCACGAGGGTAGTCCCGACTTTGCTGTTACCAGCAATGAAGGTAACAGCGTGGTCCCTGGGTCAGGTGATATTCACTATGGTGGTCCAGGAGCGCCATCTCTGGCTGAACCTGGCGCAGATGTGTGACGTTGACTGCGTGATTCTTCGAACACCAAGCCCCCGGGAGCCAGGTCTTCATCTGCCTGTCACAGAGGGTGCCCCCCTGCAGCCTCAACACCTGTTCCGCCCCAGGAAACACCTAAGGAGGTCAACAGGAACTGTTCTTCGGGGGATACCGACATCTGCACCCCTACCCTCGGGGTTCTCGGAAGACCACGAAGTGTCCCTGAAATGGGCGACCCAGAGATGACAGGAACTGTTCTTCGGGGGATACCGACATCTGCACCCCTACCTTCGGGGGCTTTTTTCATCACTGCCCGATGTAAACCCACCTTCTCAATAAAAGAGCAATTTCCTTCATCTCTGGGTCTATCATGCTGTGATCTGATTGTGATCAATGCCCAATTTCATCACGCTCAGACTCTGGGCATGAATTTGCCTCTCAACACCTTTGAGTTGCAGGACGCGCTGCTTCCTCGCACTCCTCTGACTTCTCCGTGGGATCAGGTAAGTGCTGCTTCCAGCAGCTCATCTCTACTTCGGGATGCTACGCTTCCCGGGTTGAGCCACCTTTCTTCCCACAGCTGCCCCACTGCCGGGAGATCTGTTGTGCGAGCACAGGGATCTGGTGTTTCAGCACCTCAGTCATCTAGGGCTTCGGGTCAACTCGGAGAAGAGCAAGCTCTCCCCTGTGTAGAGCATGTCTTTTCTCGGTATGGAGCTGGATTCGGTCAACATGACAGCATGTCTCACGAAAATGACCTATTCATCATAAATCCAACTTGATCAGGGTTTCAGGGACAAGACAGCGGTCCCTCTAAAACTATTTCAAAAGCTCCTGGGTCATATGGCAGCCGCAGTTATGCCGCTCAGCCTGTTACATATGAAAGCATTGGTTGCATGGCCGAATAATGAGATGGGCATGGCGCCATGGCACTCTTTGGGTTGGCGTTTGCAACGGGCATGCAGCTTTGGGTTCCTGGACAGGACCTCGACTGCAGTGGCACATCAATTGCCTCGAGTTGCTAGCAGTGCTGCTTGCTCTTCACCAGTTTTGACCATTGCTGCATGGCAAGCATGTACTTGTCCGGACAGACAACACAGTGACAGTGGTGTATATCAACCACCAGGGCAGTGCATGTCGCAACTTGCCCGCCATCTCCTCCTCTGGAGTCAGACGTAGCTCAAATTGCTGTGCGCCGTTCATGTTCCAGGAGAGCTCAATCAGGCAGCCTACACACTCTCACAACAGTTTACCCTCCCAGGAGAATGGAGACTCCATGCTCAGGTGGTTCAGCTGATTTGGAGTCAATTCGGGGAAGCCCAGGTGGACCTGTTTACTTCCCGAGAATCCTCCCACTGCCGGCTGTTTTATTCCCTGACCAAGGCCCTGCTCGGCATGGATGCGCTGGCACACAGCTGGCCCCGGGGTTTACGCAAGTATGCCTTCCCCCCAGTGAGCCTCATTGCACAGACCCTATGCAAAATCAGGGAGGTAGGAAGTCCAAGATATGGTTTCCGTCTGTGTTCTTGATTTTTGTGGAAACACAATTTCTAATTTGATACCTCTCTTGAGTGCTTCATGATAGGATTTGTGGTTGTGTCTAAACATTGAGACAAGTGCTCAATAGGGCGGAATGGACATGATAAGGTCTTCTCAATAGTAACCCAATCTAACTGAGTATTATTATTCCAATGCTTGGCCAATTTGGCCATTTCAAAGGATATCTGATAGAGCCGAGGATCTGGTAATCCCAACCCTCCCTTATCCCGAGATGCACATTATTTATTAAGCTTTATCCTGGGCCTTTTTTTCCCATTCCATAGGAAACATTTAACCATTATATCATATTGATTAAAGATCAACTGTGGTACTGTAAGGGGTAGCATCATAAGCACATAGTTAAGCTGAGACGAGACCACCATCTTAATTATATTCACCTTCCCCCATAAAGTTAACTGATTTTTTTCCCCATTTGTCCAAATTATTTCTTATGTTTTGTAGCAGCTGTGCCAGATTGAGCATAGGAATCTCTTCTAATTCCCTGATTATCTTGATACCCAAATATTTTATCCCTCTTGCGAGCCAGCTAAAGCCAAATTTAGTTACCATACAGTACTTGCATTACATATTCCGGATATAGGCGTAGCTTTCGACTTTTTCCAGTTTAATTTTATATCCAGATACTTTAGAATATGATTGAACTGTCTCCATTAAGTGGGGTAATGACTTATCAGGCCAGAATGTCATTGGCATATAAAAACAATTTGTGCTCTTTATTGCCTCCCTGAGCACCGTGGATGTTTGTATTAGCCCTAATAGCAATGGCCAGTGGTTCCAGTGTGATATTAAACAATAATGGTGACAGCGGGCACCCCTGTCGTGTCCCCCTAGTGAGGTCAAAAGATGGGGAAACTTTACCATTAGTAATCACGCATGCCTTGGGTGTCTTATATAATGTTTGAACCCACTTGATGAAACAGGGCCCAAACCCAAAAATTTAACAGTGTTGTGAATAGAAATTCCCAGTGAACCCGATCAAACGCTTTCTCTGCGTCAAGTGAGAGGGCAACAGTTGGGTTGGTTTTTCTCTGTTTAGTCAAATTAGATGAAGTAATCTTCTCATGTTATCTGTTGAAGACCTATTCATCATAAATCCAACTTGATCAGGGTTTATAATGTTGATTAACACCTTCTCTAACCATAATGCAAGAATTTTACTAAGGATCATACAGTCTACATTGATCAAACTTATTGGACGATAATTTGAGGGTTCAGTGGGGTCCCTATCTTTCTTAGGAATCACCGATATTAGTGTATCGTTAAAAGAAGAGGGGAGAGTTCCACTAGCATATGCCTCATTATATACTTCTGTTAAAGTGGGTGCAAGTAAATCTATATACTGCTTATAATATTCAACCGGGAGCCCATCTAACCCTGCTGACTTTCCATTCCACATAATAGATACAGATTTTCTGACTTCAAGTTCTGTTATTGGGCCTTCTAACATATTCATCTCCTCTGGGGACAACTTAGGCATTTTGAGCTTGGAGAAAAAACTAAGCAATTCTTCTTGTTTAGGACTAATATCAGCAGTATATAAATCTTTGTAAAACTTCTGTAATACATCATTTATCTCCTTTGTTGATGTTACTAGTGTGTTTCCTCTCTTAATAGCTGTTATTAATTACATGTATTCTTTTGCTGCAACTGTCTGGCAAGCAGTATACCAGTTTTCTCCCCTTCCTCATAGAAAGTAGTTCCCAATCTGAATAAGGCATATTCCACCTTTTTATTATAAATTTCCTGGAGTTCAAATTTAAGTTTACAAATATTTTGATACAATTGGTTTGAAAAACATTGGGATAGTTCTTTTCATAATTCTTAATTTTGTTATCTAATTCCTGTATTCTGTCCCGGTCCTCCCTTTTCCTTTTAGATGCATAACCTATTATCTTCCCTCTAACATATGCCTTAGATGCCTCCCATTCAGTTGATCTTCTATCAGTACTACCAGTATTAATTTTGAAGAAAGACTGTAAATCTTCCTTCAACGATGCACCAAAGGCCTCATGAGACAGCAGTGAGGTGTTTAATCTCCATCTGCCTTTTCTCTCTTTGTCGCAGTTAATATCAACACCTAACTTCCTGGCTGCATGATTGGATAAAGCAATAGCATTTATTTTGCAGTGTGAAACATGCTTTGTCATCATGTTCGAGATCAGAAACATATCGATTCTGGAATGGGATTTATGACAATGTGAATAGAAGTTGTATTCCCTCTCGCGAGGATTCACCAGACGCCAAATATCCACTCATCACGTGAATTGCCGCTCTGTCTTTAGGATAAGTTTGGTCTCTAGATTTACTTTTATCTATAAAAGCATCCCAAACTTGATTAAAATCTCCGGCTAGTATTATTTGGGCATCCATATCCCCCAAAGTCTTATTTAATTCATAGAAAAAATTAGGATCCCCTATATTTGGAGCATAGATGTTACATAGCACCACCGTGGTACCATTTATCGTGGCCTGTACACAGACCATTCTCCCCTCATCATCTTTGACCTCACCAGTCGGAATAAAATTTTGATTCTTGTTCACTTATATAGCGACGCCATTCCGTTTGCTGGAAAAGGAGCTATGACCCATCCATATGACCCATCCATACTTCCCCTTTAATGTGTGTTTCCTGAATAAATGCTATATCCACTTTATGATGTTTCAAATAAGTCATAACTTTGCCTCTTTTTATAAGAACAAGTTTTATATTTAAAAATCAACAAACAACATATATGAATTGTTTAAATGTGTAGAATCCACATTAGCTTGTTTTTCATCAACCAGTCAAAATTTACAGCAGGGCATGCACATTCGGCCAGTTTTTGGCCAGACAGAAGCTGCACACAGACTGAATGTAAATATAAGTCTTGGTAAATCCACTCTCTGACAACAGGTGGCGCTTATGGAAAAACTGAATTACAGCTGTTTCCCATAACCTCCACTGACAAAACAACATTGCAATTAAGAACCCTTCCTTTAGGTCAGCGGTTCTTAATTCCAGTCCTCGTGCCCCCCCCCCACCCCCCTGTTAACACACCTGATTCCGATAATTTTTTATGCCTCTCTTTGTTAACACACCTTATTCAGATAAACAGCTTGTTAGAAGTGAGCTCCGTGCATGAACTGTGTTCCCACTGACATGGTCCTTACACAGTGTTCATTGCTCCCTACTCCCTGAGCAGGGGAAATCTGTTGAAGTTAACTTCACTTCGGAAGATTCATTCACAGATTTGCGCTGTGCAATGGCTTCACACACGGACAAGTGTGACATCATATACTTTGGTAAATAAATACAATTTAAATTCACATCTCGCACACTTTAATGCACTTTGAATGGAACATATATGTTCAGCATGCGGCACCATTCCTTGTTCCCCGTCGGTGAACTCTGTGTCCTCCATTGCCCCGCAGTTGCAGACGTCTGTTACTGCGTCTGGTAGAGACTTGCCTTTTTCTCTCCAGACCTTGCATTGATGTCTCAGCTATTACCACAGTTGGATTCCACCGTGTTCCCCTTGATTCCTTTATTTCCAAATTTTTCACATGACCTTACATTTTTTCATTGTGTTCCCCTCTCCCCAACGGTTGCCGATGAACACTCTGGCTCCCATGGTGGGGCCAGCTTATCTGGCTTACAGGGCGTTGGGAAGGTTATGATTTGAGATACTTTTGTTCTGACACGTCTGTCAGCATTTGCATCCTCAAATTACATAACACAGTTCAGTTTGTGGCGTTTTCCATAGGGACCCCTAACGTCAGTTGACATAACATCGAACATGACTGACTGAAAGGGAATGTCTCGGTTATGTATGTAATCCTTTTTCCCTGAAGGAGAGAAAGGACAACCTCGAACTGTGCTGAATGCCGGGATGCGTCTCGGCTCCTCAGCAAAAACCTGAATAAGTGGATGCACGCCTCTATCTTATAGACCTGTATGTACTGGGGAGTGACTTGGCAAAGGTCTCCATTTGCTCTTTATTTTATCTCATTGCTGTCTAGGAGAAAGAACTGATCTTATTTGTGATTTGACCTTCCTTTGGGTTTATGGCTCCATTGCTCATCCCCAAAAACATGCATTCACTTGTTGTATGTTGTGCAGTAATTAAAAACTAATGGAACTCAAAGTTTGTTTTGTACAATTTACTGAGTATATGCTAACATGAAACTGAAGAAGTTTAACCATCCATGTGCTCATTTATATGCTTAAACTTGCATGTGCACACAAACACTGTGATCTAGAAGTCTCTTTCTTCAGCCGAAGATCAAAGTGCTTCCTGTCTCCTCTCAAATGAAGTCATTTGGAACAGGATAGTGAATATGGCTCTGACAAGTGCCTGAATGAGACTGTGTGCTGTGGAGAACCAGGTGAAAACTTGAGAAAAAGGCTTGTGGTTCTGCATCCCTTCACCTGCTCCCACAAAGATAAGAGCGTGCCGTGATCAAAGGATCAGGGACTGCCAACACCTTCCGGATATCCCACAAACAGATGTTGCACACCTGATTTACTGCACAAAGCAAAGTATATTTTGAAAACAAAATTAAGTGCCATCAAGTCCATCATTGTGACATATTTGGAAATATTTCCCTCAAAACAAGTTATTCTAACCCTGTACTATTTTCTCTTTTTTCTGTCAAAACAAATGGCAATCCTAGGCAAACTATCCAAGATTCAGTTTTTTATCAAAGGGAAGTAGATTTAAGATGTTTTAAGATCTTTTAACCTCTTTGAAAGAAGTCTCTTATGCTCACCAAGGCTGCATTTATTTGATCAAAAATACAATAAACAGTTACAATAATACAATAAAAAATCATTTGTCTATTAGAATATATTTTAAAACATAATTAATTCCTGTGATGAAAAAAAACACATAAATTATATATATATATATATATATACAGTGGGTACGGAAAGTATTCAGACCCCCTTAAATTTTACACTCTTTGTTATATTGCAACCATTTGCTAAAACATTCATTTAAAAAGTTTTTTTTTTCCCCCTCATTAATGTACACACAGCACCCCATACTGACAGAAAAACACAGAATTGTTGACATTTTTGCAGATTAATTAAAAAAGAAAAACTGAAATATCACATGGTCCTAAGTATTCAGACCCTTTGCTGGGACACTCATATATTTAACTCAGGTGCTGTCCATTTCTTCTGATCATCCTTGAGATGGTTCTACACCTTCATTTGAGACCAGCTGTGTTTGATTATACTGATTGGACTTGATTAGGAAAGCCACACACCTGTCTATATAAGACCTTACAGCTCACAGTGCATGTCAGAGCAAATGAGAATCATGAGGTCAAAGGAACTGCCTGAAGAGCTCAGAGACAGAGTTGTGGCAAGGCACAGATCTGGCCAAGGTTACAAAAAAAAATTCTGCTGCACTTAAGGTTCCTAAGAGCACAGTGGCCTCCCATAATCCTTAAATGGAAGACATTTGGGACGACCAGAACCCTTCCTAGAGCTGGCAGTCCGGCCAAACTGAGCTATCTGGGGAGAAGAGCCTTGGTGAGAGAGATAAAGAAAAACCCAAAGACCACTGTGGCTGAGCTCCAGAGATGCAGTCGGGAGATGGGAGGAAGTTGTAGAAAGTCAACCATCACTGCAGCCCTCCACCAGTCGGGGCTTTATGGCAGAGTGGCCCGACGGAAGCCACTCCTCAGTGCAAGACACTAAAAAACACCTGAAGGACTCCAAGATGGTGAGAAATAAGATTCTCTGGTCTGATGAGACCAAGATAGAACTTTTTGGCCTTAATTCTAAGCGGTATGTGTGGAGAAAACCAGACACTGTTCATCACCTGTCCAATCATGCATCATGCTGTGGGGGTGTTTTTCAGCTGCAGGGACAGGACGGACTGTTTTGCAGTCGAGGAAAAGATGTACAGATGCCACGTACAACCCTGTCTTGGTCTCCCAACAGTGACAGTGACCAAGATAGAACCCCCCCCCCCCCCCCATTTGGCCTGTGGTGTTTTTAAGCTGCATGGTGGACAAAACCAGGCACTGCTCATCACCTGTCCAATACAGTCCCAACAGTGAAGCATGGTGGTGGCAGCATCATGCTGTGGGGGGTGTTTTTCAGCTGCAGGGACAGGAGGACTGGTTGCAGTCGAGGGAAAGATGAATGCGGCCACGTACAGGGATATCCTTCCTCTCAGAGTGCTCAGGACCTCAGACTGGGCCGAAGATTCACCTTCCAACAAGACAATGACCCTAAGCACACAGCTAAAATAATGACGGAGTGGCTTCACAACAACTCCATGACTGTTCTTGAATGGCCCAGCCAGAGCCCTGACTTAAACCCAATTGAGCATCTCTGGAGAGACCTGAAAATGGCTGTCCACCAACGTTTACCATCCAACCTGACAGAACTGGAGAAGATCTGCAAGGAGGAATGGCAGAGTATCCCCAAATCCAGGTGTGAAAAACTTGTTGCATCTTTCCCAAAAAGACTCATGGCTGTATTAGATCAAAAGGGTGCTTCTACTAAATACTGAGCAAAGGGTCTGAATACTTAGGACCATGTGATATTTCAGTTTTTCTTTTTTTAATAAATCTGCAAAAATGTCAACAATTATGTGTTTTTTTCTGTCAGTATGGGGTGCTGTGTGTACATTAATGAGGAAAAAAAATGAACTTAAATGATTTTAGCAAATGGCTGCAATATAACAAAGAGTGAAAAATTTAAGGGGGTCTTAATACTATCCGTTCCCACTGTGTGTATATGTATATATATATATATACACACATTTATATATATATATATATATATATATTTTTTTTTTTTTTTGCATCATTACTCCAGTCTTCAGTGTCACACTTTCTTTCTCTTTCTCTGTCTTTCTTTCTTCTTTCTTTTCTCTTTCTTTTTCTAATCTTTCTTTCTTTCTTTCTTTCTGTTATAATCTTACCCCAAACATTTGAAGGGTTGTGTATCATGGTTTCCACAAAACTATGAAGCAACACAACAGTTTTCAACCGTGATTATAAAAATAAATGTCAGTGTCAGTGACACTGAAGACTGGAGTAATGATGAAGAAAATTTAAATAATCTAAATACATTACTTTTTAAAATTCAAATAGAAAACAGTCAGTTTAAATTATAATTTCACAGTATTACTGTGTTTATTGTATTTTTGATCAAATAAATGCAGCCTTGGTGAGCATAAGAGACTTTCAAAAACATTATATATATATATATTGCCACACTCCAATCATAAGGCTAGTGTCATGAATCCAGCCTCTGTAGATCCTCTTGCTCACCACCAGAGGGATCCCTCAGCTAAGTACTGACTTTTATCTCCCATAAACCCCATACCTGGAACTGATTCCCTTGACTATTTAACCAGCTCATCTCCAAATTCCTATGGTTCATCCGTTGATGGACTCCAAGGGATGAAGTTTTGACTGAAATGTCAGGTTTACTTCCATAGTTGAGGTAGACAGTGTGAAATCACCCTGTGTTCTGAATTCATTCAAAATCATTTGCCTTTATTCATTTGGCAGATGCTTTTATCCAAAATAATATACAGTATATCAGTTCATGCATTCTATGATAAGCACATCCATGTTCTTGCTGTTGCCAGCACCAAGTTCTGTTTGAGCTACAAGAAAGCTAAACTATACCAGTGATACATTTGTATATTAAATATTTGGCATGACAATGCACATTATTTTTGAATGTGATGGTGCTGGTCATGGGGAATAAATTACGTGCAATAATTAAGGTCAGGTACAGGACATATTTGACAGATTTTTGACCGAGATTTGTTTTTTCTTTTTGTACAAAATAAAAGCTTTCCCAAACAAGTTTCTTGGTTAAACATTAGAGCATGCTAGTGTTATAAACAGTGCAATTCTTTTCATATTTTATTTAATATTGACAAAATTATCCACAGATAATATTTTTTTTCACTCAAAAACTGAGGAATGTAAGCTCAGACCAACAAGGCCTACGATAAATCAGTTCCAAAAATAAACACAAAACCAGTCCTTATTAAAAGAAAACAAGCTAACAAGCTATATTAGGTGAAAATATTGCATATAGGCTGGTCATTTTTGACTGGGAAAGAGAGAAAGAAAATTCTCTCCGGGTCAAAATGACCCGAACACAACCTGAGGGATAAATAATTCATTTAACTTATTAAAAATAACATTTTCAATGATGTCGCCTATAAAGGTTGCAGGAGAATCACAGCACACCAGGACAAAATACTGCTTTGGCAATTTCATTATGCAGTTACTTGTCAGTAAGATGTCCCAAGATTCACTGACTTGACATTATGTCATTTTTTTTGTCCCTGATATAGCCACAAGACTTTCTGAGAGTGCAGCTGCTTCCACAGACGTTGCTCCATCTCCATGTCATGGTTAGCATATAAGACCAGAGGCTTCATCACCTTGTCATAGTAATGGTCTGAGAAGTCTTTATAATTTTCTGTCATAAAGCCATATGCAGAGACCTGAGGAAAGAACCAGCAAGCACAACATCTATTTAACAACAGCTGGACCAGTAGGTTTCAGGGCCATTCTAACAATTAATAAAAAGGTTTTATTAATAAGAATTTCAAATACCCATAAAAAAAACATTGGAGGTTTGTTGACCTGGTCACAAGTGTGTAAAGCAACCAAAAGCATCAGTGCACCCGTGGTGGGCATGTACAAATCCCTATATTGCTCCAGCCGTGGAGATTTAAGGAACCTGTAAATCAATAATACCATGGCATTACATTAAGAGAGAAGAAAAATGATATGTAGACTAATGTGTAGGAAAATGTTCTCACCTTTGAGTCACATACTGAATGAAGGATGGATGGATCATCTTGAACTGATGTGTTTCAGGATTATATCCGAAAAGTTCTGAGGCCCTGTTTTAATAATCAAATAAACTCAGCAGTTAGTTAGTATACAAAGAACATAAGTTAATGTTGAAATAAAAACATAAAATAAAAAAAACAAACTGGTAGAAAGCCTTTTAGAATTCCAATGTAATGCAAATGAATTCAGGTAGCAAACATAATTGAATGCAAGTAAAAAATATGATTGTTCAAATTTATCCCCTTAACTGTCACCCCCCATTTTTTAAAATAGGCATTAAAGTGCACTATCCAAACTAAAATTGTTGTATTTTATGAACACTTTGGAATATAGACCTATGGTCTCTTTTTAAAGAAGAAAAATTAGCAAGAAGTTTAAATGTACTGTAAATATTTTAAAAAATTAAAAGTATCAAAAAGTTATAGAAGTTTAAATGGTACTGTAAATAAAATGCGCTATATTATTTTTATTTTATTTTATTTATTATAAATATTTTACATAACAGGTTTTACCCTAAAATTGGCATAAAATTAAAGCCTTGTGTCTAAATAAGTTATGTTCCAAATTTGAAGTTGATATGAAAAAAATTGAGGTTCCTGTGAGATTTTATTTAGGGCGTCATACCACAAACAACCACCGGGAGCCATCAAAACTCCTTTGAATTTTTTTTAAAGAATTTTTCCCTAGATTTCTCTGTCAATTTTACTTCAATACTCAAAATAACCACCAAATATGGAATCCTGAGACTCAGACCTTTCCAATGATATGTTTGTTGCCAAGATTATAAAAAGTTTTGATTCTAAAAGGCTGTAATGCATTTTGTAATATGACACTTGACACTGCCCACTAAGGGGGAGGAGACCGCCATAAGATTTTAAAGTACCATTTCCATGGTAACGCCATGTTCCGATTTCAAAATGGTTTTCACAGGATGAATCTTGGGCTTCTAAGCTTTCAAATTATATATAATTTGATTACTAAAACTTATGATGATTACTAAAAGACTGTATAGAGAAAAAGGACAAAAAAAAGAGCGCCAAGCGTCCCACAGGTGGGATGAAGCAAAATAAAAATAGTATAAAATGTAAAGAAATTCATAACACATTTCATTGTGTTCATATAGGCAATTTTCAAGAAACATAAATCATTATTATTTTAATTGAAGTGTATGGCTCCCAATTATACAGAGTGAATTCAGGTACATTTGGTCATTTATTAACTTTAATTTCAACATCGACAATGAATTCAGCATAGTGATTATGTTAGTTCTATATTTTTAATCACTTTGGATCATGAGCTTGTATAATCATTTCTCACATATTTTACACAACAATGAATGGCCTATGTTCTGATATTTCTGGTTGTTCTGAAAGCTTATGATTAGTAGGCTACATTTGTGTTATACACATTTATTAGTAGTATATATGGTTAGCTCAAAATATTAAGTAGGCTAATAATCAGTAATCAGTTTTGGTAAATGTTAATTGTTTATAGGAGACCTGGCCAATTCAACTCAAATTCATGAACTGTAAAGGAGGAAATGATTACAATAATAAGAAGAATTTATTGTAACCTATTATGTGACTCGAATAACAACGTGTAGGAATCTTATTGTTAAACCTACCTGTCACCTTTATCAGGTCCCGAGGGTACAGACACACCCTGGATAGCAGCTGCCAGCATCACATAGTCTCGAGTCTCAGCAGGGATAAAAATATATCCAATGCCCTGTGACGTCAAAGACTTCACTAAAGTTCATCGGCAGGACAGCACATGGCAGCAAATGGCAACTGAGAATAATAATTCCTAAATTGTGAATGAGAGGGTTAATTACCGGATCACGTGGCACTTTGTCGAAGCCGTCTTGGTTATAACCAATTAATGAGTTCTTGAGAGAGTTGGTGGTGAAGCCGTAGAAAGACGTCTTTGTCCCAACATCATCCTCAAACCCTTGGATTATTGCCCCATTTACCCTAAAAATAATGATAATTATTATTAGCATTATGATTGTTCTGTTGGGTCAGAAATTTACTAGGGCTCAGGGGACAATGCGTCTGAATGATATTTAGATTTAGTTAGTCCATGCAGTGAATGTTTTTTTTTTTTGTGTGTGTGTGTTTTAGTGTATGTTAGATTATACAACAGAAAAAGCAATAATCTAACAATCATTCACAATGCATACTTGCTAGAAAACAATCAATATTGACTGGGATTTATAAGTAAGAAAATTCTCTTTAAATTAATTTAAAGGAATAGTTCAACCAAAAAAGAAAAATAGCTGAAAACTCAACCTCAGGCTTTCCAAATAGTTGAGTTTGTGTCTTCATCAGAACAGTTCCTTCATTGAAAGTTTATTATGGATTATGGACTGATATGTTGGCCAGAAGTGACAGTTTTAAGTTAAAAAGACCTAAACTAGACTTAAAAAGACTTTTCACTTCACTAGATGTTAATTGATGGACTGGAGTGGTGTGGATTATTGTGATGTTTTTATCATCTGTTTGGACTCTCATTCTGACGGCACCCATTCACTGCAGAGAATCCATTGGTCAGGAAATGATTTAATGCTAAATTTCTCTAATCTGTTCCCATGAAGAAACTCATCTACATCTTAGATGTCCGAAGGGTGAATACATTTTCAGCGTTTTTTATTTTATTTTATTTTATTTTGGGGTGAACTATTCCTAAAAGTAAATAATAAACTGTAATGTAACTACTATTTGGTGTTGATGGCTTTTGGGGCAGTTGTGGCCTGATGGTTAGAGTCGGGCTTGTAACCCAAAGGTCACCGGTTTGAGTCTCAGTACCAGCAGGAATTGTAGGTGAGGGAAGTGAATAAACAGTGCTATCCTTCAATAACCTCAACTGAAGTTTGAGCAAGGTACTGAACAAGTCGTAGCTCTCAGGAAATTCCCAGTTCAGTTCAGTTGTAATAACGAGTTCTACTTGAATTGTGAAAGCTTTTTGGAAGCTGGTAATTCCAGTAATTGCAACATGGCTTGAATACACTTTTATTCCAAGAGCAGGGGGTTACAGGGATGATGTGGTTGGTCATGTGATTCCAACATGTCTGAACCCATCAGGGCGACACGCTCCATGTAAAATTAAACTGGTTTTAGTGGGCTACTTATATGACACGAATGGTTTTGAAATATTTTCCCTAAAGTACTATTTATCTTATTTTTACTGAAAACATTTCTGAGTGCACCTTTAAACTGGGGCGGTAGAGACTTTGATTACTTCAGCTTAAAGGGATAGTTCACCCAAAAATGAAAATCAAGCATTTTTTGATTTAGTATATTGGATTTTTCTTATAGAATTCACAAACCTGAAAACATAATCGTGACTGTCTATGTTTTTCCCCTGCCTGGATCCATTCAGAATCCCTCCGTTACCCACCACAGCGCAACGCACACAGGTCTCTGATGTTTTCCGCTCAAACAGGTGACTGTTGGCAGGATGTGAAAGCAGAGAAAGTGTCTTGCCTATTTCTGTGTTAAAAGAAGGAAATAAAAAATGTTTTTATAAGATTAATGGCTTTGTTTCCATGTTTGTAGTGCTGTTGTATACAGTAAGTTTACCATAGAAAGGCTGGTCCTTCCAGCCATACGGCAATGGTTCATTCTGGAGCTTTTGCCAATGTGAATTAATAAAAGAATCACGCCACTGCAGAACAGGAACTAAGAAGCTAAACTTTCTCTTCAGAGTGTCTTCTTTCTTTATGGTATTTCTCAAGGAGCAGGCTGGCACTGCCTAATGAAAGAGTTGATATAGATTGTCTGACTTTAGTCATTGTTATGCTCTTTGCTAGCTTTAGGCCATGTCTTATTACACATATTCGGCTCACCTCCTCTTCAGCTGCATCATTTACAATCCAGTTTACTTCAGTCTCTAATGTAGCCCTGTAGGGCAAAGAAGATCAAAACATAAGTGAATTCAATTCTTAAGCAAGTGCAGAAGAGGGCGTGAAGGAGTATATAGGAAACAAGGGTAAGCGATATAGAGGACATACTGAAACTTACAAAAACTAAAAAACGCTTGTTTTAGTCTTCCTCTTCAGGCCACTCAAAATAAAAGTGTATGGAAATATAATAATACAGTAGCACATTAAAATTCATTTCACTTTAGTAGATACCATATCATACATTAATTTTACATACCCCATTACCCCATATAAAATTACCCATTAAGCCTTACATATTATCCCACACCCCTTTAACCCTTACTTACATTCCCATACTCCATTAACCCTTACATACTGTACCATAACCATTTGAATTAACCCTTACATACTATACCATACTCCATTAACCCTTACATACTGTACCATAACAATTTGAATTAACCCTTACATACTATACCATACTCCATTAACCCTTACATACTGTACCATAACCATTTGAATTAACCCTTACATACTATACCTTACCCCATTAACCCTTACATACTATATCGTACCACATAACCCATTTGAATATAACCCTTACATACTATACCATACCCCATTAACCCTTACATGATGTACCATAACATCCCCAATTAACCCTTACATACTATACCATACCCCATTAACCGTTACATACTGTACCATAACCATTTGAATTAACCCTTACATACTATACCATACTCCATTAACCCTTACATACTGTACCATAACATTTGAATTAACCCTTACATACTATACCATACTCCATTAACCCTTACATACTGTACCATAACCATTTGAATTAACCCTTACATACTATACCATACCCCATTAACCGTTACATACTGTACCATAACCATTTGAATTAACCCTTACATACTATACCATACTCCATTAACCCTTACATACTGTACCATAAAAATTTGAATTAACCCTTACATATGATACCTTCCCCAATTAACCCTTACATACCGTACCATAACCAATTAACCCTCACATATGATACCATACCCCATTAACCCTTACATACTATATCATAACTCATTGACCCATACATTTTGTTCTATGTGCCATTAGCATATTATATAATACCCCATTAACCCTTACATACTATACCTTACCCCATTAACCCTTACATACTGTACCATAACCATTTGAATTAACCCTTACATACTATACCATACTCCATTAACCCTTACATACTGTAAATTTGACCATTTGAATTAACCCTTACATACTATACCATACTCCATTAACCCTTACATACTGTACCATAACAATTTGAATTAACCCTTACATATGATACCTTCCCCAATTAACCCTTACATACTGTACCACACCCCATTAACCCTTACATACTATATCGTACCACATTAACCCATCCATATTGTTCTATGTTCCATTAGCATATTATATAATACCCCATTAACCCTTACATACGATACCTTACCCAATTAACCCTTACATACTGTACCATAACCATTTGAATTAACCCTTACATATGATACCTTACCCAATTAACCCTTACATACTGTACCACACCTTATTAAACCTTTAATACTATATCGTACCCCATTAACCCGTACATATTGTACCCATTAGCATATTATATAATACCCCATTAACCCTTACATATGATACCATACCCCATTAACCCTTATATACTATATCATAACCCATTAACCCATACATTTTGTTCTATGTCCCATTAGCATATTACCCATACATTTTGTTCTATGTGCCATTAGCATATTATATAATACCCCATTAACTCTTACATATGTAAAGTTCCCTATTAATCCTTATATATTATACCATACCCCATTAACCTCTTGCCTACAATACCCTCCAATTTCCAAATAAAGTGTTAATGTCATATGATACAAGGTTCAATTGCATTTCAACATATTTAGTAGAAAAGTGAAAATTAAATTCATGGTTCAAATCCACATTGTCGATTACTGAAATTTGCTTATTATCTGAAAATTGTCTTAAAAAATCAACCTTCCCAAAATTTTTATAAAAATGCATCTGAACTCTGGTTAAAGTCACACTAGATTTAGTATGCTAAATTATTTAGGACCTGCAATGATGTTTAACAGGATATGATGTGACGACATAGCATTTCTGTCCTAACAAAATAACAAATACATTCAAAACATTAAAATATACTACCAACTCCACTTTGCATCAGTGCAAATCATGCAAATTTGAGGCTTGGTTCTGAGGCTATGCGGAAACAGTATATGGTAGGAGCTGATATGCAGTTAAAAATAAAAATCTGCATGTGATGTGTTTCTGTGTGTCAACACCTTAGCCTTGTGGTGAAAATAGATAGATAGATAGATAGATAGATAGATAGATAGACAGACAGACAGACAGATAGATACTTTAAACATGACACATTAAACATGACACATATAGATAGATAGATAGATAGATAGATAGATAGATAGATAGATAGACAGACAGACAGACAGATAGATACTTTAAACATGACACATCTGTGTCTCAAAGAATTAAGAATCACAAAGATATGAATGAGCCTTTTGTTTATTGTTGTGCAAAGGATACACAGAACCAAAACTGCATTCAAGTCAGTAAAAGACTGGTCATAGTGTTGTGCTGGTCAAAATTTGTTTAAACTCAGCAAAACAGTGCAAACATGTGAAACATACAATGGATAATAACTGCAGAAATGTATAATATAGCAAAGTAAAGACTGCTCTGCCATTGTGTTTTATTCTGGCTCAGTCCTATACTGTTATCAGACAAAACTGGGTCACTGGTATCGTAAGGTACAAACGCTAAAAGGCAAATGTACCCCTAAATATTACATATTAGTATTTTTTAATCTTTGTACCTTTTAGCTTTTGTACCGGTGTTCTGAGGGTGCCACAACGGACCTGTAAGTGACAGCTCTGTACCTTTTAAAAAAAAAAAAATGCTGCCATCTTGACAACAGGTGTCTTCTCAAGATGTGACAGTCTTTTTTTTTTGTTGTTGTTTTGCTTTGTTTCAGTCTTGTAGTTAACGTGCATGAACATTTTTCAAAGCTTTCAAATCACTTGTTTTAATCTTGTAGATTTAGTGTATGAGAATAACGCTAGTCTTGGATGAAAGTCTGTCTGAACCTACCTGAAAAATGTTGTGCTCCAGTCTTCTGATGACATCAAACCCAGCACATTCCAGTAGACGAAGCAAACACATACCGCCACAATAGATCCACAACGCCATAGTTTTGTGTTTCGACTGCGCTGTACGCAGTAAATGCGTGGTGAATAATCAGTTGACTTCATAATAATAACCAAACACAGACCTTTGACTGAAATCACGGAAAAGTCGGCACAGGTTGTGTTTATAAACCCACCACCGACATCTGAACAGTTGCACAACTAGTTTTACAACACACATGGAGGAGGAAATCTGTGGTCAACAAACAGGTAACTTCACATCATAGTTCATCTTTAAATAAACTGACTTGACAGTTCAGTGTCATTCAGTGAATGAAAGGAATCTGTAACTGGAACTGAATGAAAAGAGGAGGTTAAAGGAACTATATGTATGAATTTTAATAAAACAAAGCCTCACACCACATTAACATCATGCTGGAAGCAAAATCGGATAGGTAGCACAAATCGTCACCAGATTACCGAATTTAAAATTTGAGGTGAACCAAGGGGGTGGGGGGCCTATAAAATGAGAAATTAAATTTAAATGCATATTGAGCAGTAAAATTAACTGATATTAGCAACAGTTACTGTAAAAAGGTATCTATAAAAAAGTGAACATTTATAGGCTTAAATCAAAGTATTCTGACTAGTGTTGGTGTAACGCATTACAAATAACATAAGTTATGTAATCAGAATTACTTTTTTAAGTAACTAGTACCTGTTACTTTTTAGATTTTCAACTAAATATCTGAATTATTGTTTTTTTTTGTTTTTTTTTAAATAAGTAACACAAGTTACTTTGTTTTGCCATTTATCCACTGCCACCTCTCCTCTTCCTGTGTTGAGACAAAAAAGTCTGTGAGACTTATTAATTACACTTTTGGTTTTAAAGGCCTTTACAGTTGTCAAAAATATAATCCAACTGACAGGGTCACTATAGTGTTCACTGCTCCCTAAAGACTGGATATCCGTAGAAGTGCACTTTTCTGGCAATAATCGCTCATTTGGAATGCCCTGAAACATCATCAAAGAAAGGCAGCAATGTGTTAACATAAATATTGTAATTTACTTGTTATTCTGTAGATGTTCTATAAACAAAGCCATACGTAATTAAAGTCTTAAAGAAAAATCTAGAAAAACTCAAAGCTGGCCACTTAAACACTGTATGCCAAAATGTATGACAAATACACCCTTCTGATTTAAGGTTTTGGCTATTTCAGTTAACTGCAATGAAAACAAATCTTAACGCAACTCCCTAAAAACACATTCCATGGTTTTGATGACTTGATTCTATTATTATAGTAGTACATACAGCACATACTTCTGAAGTGTGCTAAAGAGTAGCGATAAGAATCAGGCATGTTAAAACGTTGTGCTACTGTGAACCCATACAAAATCCACGTTGTATGTCAATAAAATGAAAGAAGAATTTTAAACTTGGCTTTATGTAATATCCATATTTCAGAAATGAAAGTAAATTTGTTTATAATTAATTAGATGATGTGTCATTTGCATATTTAAGAAGCATATTTCCGAAAAAACTTGTACTAAAAACAATTGTCTAAATGTACATTGATAAATCAAGTGGGGGATTAATGGTGATTAATTAATCAATCAGATGTGAAAAACAAGCACACTTGTTATTTTACCCTTGTGAATTGCAAACTAATAAGCACACACATAAGTGCAAATTAAATATGTTATTTTCGCCGCTTAAGTAGATTGTATTTGAAATTAATTTAGTGGGACTTATGTGGGACTTTTTAGTACAACTTTATATGTACAATTATATGTTCATAATTGCTTCTAGTGTCTTTAAAATATGGTTAAAGTGTACTACTAATGTACTGACAAGCAAATAATGTCCACTAAAATACACTTTAATGTCAGTTAACAAATACACTTAAGTGTGAATTACATGTAATGTTTTCGACCACATAAATGCATATTATTTGTACTTAATTTCAAATATATTACAGTTTAATATTACATTGATTGTAATTAGTTGAAGTTTTGAGGGATATTTTTGAACCACTTAAGTGGGACTTCAGTATATTTTATATGTGCTTTGAAAAACAGTAAATATACACTTCTAAAAAATCAAGTAATGTGAACTAAAATATACTTCAATGTTATATATCTCTGGCAATGAAGTTGAAATTTAGTATATTTAAATAAATAAAAAAATCTCTTAATTTCCTAGTTAAAATCAATGCAAACACAAAATGGAAAACCCTCTACATTTATTGACAAAACAATCTCTAAAACAAATACACACAAATGCTTTTTGCTGATGCACAAGAAAAACGCAACACACACAGTTACAACACTTCAACTCACTTATTAGTTGAAGTGCCTGGGGGTAAGCAGATAAACATCAAATTTTCCTTTTTGGGTGAACTATCCCTTTAATACAAAAATAAAAAATAAAAAATAAATCAAGAAAATTATCATTCCATGTACAACAAATTAGACCTTATTGTAAAATATTAGCAAACTGTGTTACTGGTACCCCCTGGTTTCACAGAGAAGGCTTAAGACCAGCCCCAGATGAAAGTTTTCTTCTAAAATCTTACTCCAGGGCAACATCGTAGTAGAATGCTGGGAGATGTTCCTTCACACTTCCCATAAACAGCAGAATTATTCTTTTTAATTATATTTTTAATCAATCTATGTGCCAACAGAAGGTCCCTGACTTATGGAAACAGTCAATTCCTGTTGCAAAGAATAGCTACCCTAAGACTTTAAACGATTACAGACCCATAGCCCTTACGTCACTTGTGATAAAGTGTTCTGAAAAGATGATCAAAAGAGAACTGTCATTTATGACAAATTGCCTCCTTGACCACTACAGTTTGCATATAGACTAAACAGAGGGGTCCAGGATGCAACTGTAACAGTACTCAACTTCATTCTTAATCACCTTGTGGGCGATAGAAATCATGCCAGACTGTTTGTCTTACTTTACTGTTTGTGGATTTCTCATCAGCATTTAACACCATTCAGCCCCACCTGCTGGTTGAGAAGCTCTTGCATCTGTTCAAACTGGAGGCCAACCTTGTGGGCTGGATCTTAGATTTCCTCACAAACAGATCCCAGCGAGCAAATGGCCATCTCTCTGACTTGGCCCTTACATCAACTGGCTCACCGCAGGGGTGTGTTCTTTCCCCCCTTTTCTATATTCTGTACACTAACGACTGTCGCTCTGTGATTGAAGACCGATACTTTGTGAAGTTTGCTGATGATACAGTTATTGTACAATGAGGAAACTTTACACGGTTCGGTCATTGATCACTTTGTAACATGGTGTCAGGATGCCTTTCTTGAACTGAATGTCTCTAAGACCAAGGACATGTGTATCGATTTTAGGCGCAATGTTTGTTATACTATCTGCTGCACAACGAATTGTCAGGAAATAGAGTTTGTTACAGAGTATAAGTACTTAGGATCCATTATTGATGATAAGTTGTGTTTTGACTAAAATACCACTTTGCTTTGCAAGAAAGGCCAGCAGCACCTGTATTGCCTGAGGAAGCTGGCAAATATTAATTATAATAAAAACAATCAGACCCTACCAACCTGGTCTTTTGTTGAGGGTCGGGGTTTGTTACCTTCTCCTTAATCTGCTGGTATGGGTCCATCACTGTAAAACAAAAAACTCCCTTTCGAGGTTAATAAAGGTGAGCAGCTGCATCACAGGTTCTGTGCAGAAAGGTCTGGAGGAACTTTATCAGAAGCAGATGTTAAGAAGGGTTGAATCTATCCTGTTAGATAATTCTCATCCCTCACAGGCTTAATTTCAGATGTTGCCATCGGGATTACGCTTTAAACTCCCAAAATTCAGAACCAACAGATATAAACACTTGTTTGTGCCTGCAGCCATTCTGCTTCTCAATTCTATAAAGAACCACAGATAACTTAGTGATTTACTATTTATTGATTGTTTATTGTTTTTATTATTTTTAGCCATGCCTGCAAGGTAGGCAATCTTTGTATTGGTATTGTGTGTGTGATTTGTACTATACTATCTGTTGCACAACGAATTGCCCCATTGGGGACAAATAAAGAATTTAAAGAACTTGAACTTTGAACTTTGAATTTCTGACCACACCATCTTCACTGACACTGGGCTTTAAAAATAGATAACATTTTTACAAACATTTATTATTCCTACTTTACAGGGGATAAATCATACCTTTATAAATTACCAAAAAATAGTTAAATATCCCAAAATTTATTTTAAATTTAATATATATTATATATATATGATATTATTGATATATATAGATATTCTATATATATATATATCGAATATATATATATATATATATATCTATACGTATATATATATATATATATTATGAGATAATAATATATATATATATATATCTAATATAATATATATATATATATCTAATGTAGTACTATTATATATATGATGTATAATATATATATAGATATTCTTATATCTTCTCTCGCACATCTTCATGAAGGATGTGTATTTTACCACGGCTGCACAGAAAATTGCTGTCCGTTCATCCTACCTGTAAAAACTACTCCGCATGTATTAGAGGGGGGTCTGTAATATATTACTTTTTTTAACTGTGAGCTGAGGGCTTCGAAGCCTCCGGCTCAAGGGTCAATATGTAGCTTATTGTATTAAACTGCCTTTCTTTCAAAGACGAGCTCGTTTTCAGAATCAGTGTCATCTGACTCGATTTCTTGCTCATAGACTGGCACCGTCAGCGATCACTGTGCGCTTCCCTATGGAAGCCCCACGGTCCATTGACTTTTCAATGGTGGCTGTGCTTTGAAAACGGTTTTTTTATTTTCAGCGCTTCGAATAAAACCGCTGCGATTATGTCCCGCCACAGCGTTCTCCGTGGGGTGAATGGGGAGTGGGCTGGCCCGTAGCTTCGCACATAATAATTCTGTTACTATTAAAGGAATCACTTGAAGCTATTCGCGCTCAGTTCCATCGCGGATTTCTCAAGTTCAGGCGCTGCTGTGATTGCTTGGCACTGAAGGATCAGGGTTGAGGCATTGTGATCGAAATCAAGTGGCTAGGGAAATAGACTTCCTAAAAACGCCTTCTTGATGTGACAGAGCTGTTCAGTTCGGGGAAAAATGACGTGACAAGAGGAAACAGAAAAACATTAGCTAAATGACTGACACAATAAGCACTGTGTTTTCTGGTATCACTTTCAAAAATGATTTGATCTCTGCTCTTGCAGCCACCGTATCCACTGAAATTCAGGATGCCTTTTTGGATGGCAGGTGGAGCAGAAAACAAATGATATGTGCCTCTCTGTCATTGTTTACTATGTGGGAAATAGTGCAGGTAGGAGACGCTTATTGGATTTTGATTGGTTTTTTGGATGTTTTCCGGGGGTGAGCGAGATGCCCAGCTCCGTTTTTGAAATATTATGTGTACACTTTTAAGGGGACAAGCTTGTGGCACAGAACGGAACCTGATGGGGCTGGCTGTTCAGGCTTCAGATCTCAAGACTGCAGGGGGCATGAAAGGCAATAGCCCCAGTGCCACTCCACATTTTTTTCCAAAAAATCAAAAATTTTCACATCACGGGATAGTGAGCCACCTTAGATACAATGGATCAGGAATAGGAGAGTTGTGTTCAGTTGTACCATAATGATGAACAAATCTTCTTCTCTGGGCACGATGTTGTCTTTGATATTGTCCAGCAGCAGAGGGCGAGGATCTTTACTGCAAGAACAGAATTGAATTCTCTTCTTGCATTGTGGAGAAGAGGTCAGAGGGGGCTTTCCAAGCCCATTATAAAACAGCAGATCTTATGAGCCCATGAGAAAAGCGCTGCCGTCTGACCCCAATTGCAGGATCCCCAAGTGCGATACAGAAATCTGTACAAATATCTTGGACAGATTTCTCAACGTTTTTCAAATTTGGAAAAGCATGCTCTTCTTAGACAACAGGTGGGAAAAGGCATTCAGATCAGGACTTGGCAAACTTGGTGTTCCGTAAAGACATGAAGTTGGACAGTGCAATGGCCTCAGCTTTACATGTTATCATTAGCCTGAGGTTGTGAAACGGAGCTTCTCCTGTTTAAAAGCGCTCAAAGTCCTACCACCCGAAAACAACCAATGGGCCAAGGGTCCGTTAAGAGGATGGTTTCAAGTCAATTGAAAAGGACTAACGGGGACAGGGTCCAAGACCATTTTTTAAAAGGAACTAGGGAAGAATTTTATTTTGGAAAAATAGACCAAATTTTATGAGGTAGGGCCGAAAATGGCTTCCCCTCTCTGACCAGACCAGTAGCCGCCACTGGCTCTTCATACTGTTCTGTGATCCACACTGTAACTTATCTCCAGTAACAAAAATATTATATACAAACACAAGCAGTAATGGAACTTCTCTTTTTCCAAATGCAGAAAAAAATGATTATTTCTAGAGGTGGCTGATATATTGAATATTACTGGTGGTTATAATATTATGGTACATTAAGTATTACAAAGAATCAGATCTTTGAATTTTTTCAGTTGACTGTTAATCTTAAATTGTTTTTAGTTAAATTAAAACTTTGTAATTTTAAGCAGCAAATTTTTTATTTTTATTTTTATTATTTTTGGTCCCACAACAACGCGATCACATTCCGATATCAAACGCAGTCAGAAGATAATATTACGAACATCCGAGTTCATGTAGCAAGAACTGCGCCCGTATGGTTTAAAGCCGGAGGAATGGCAATACTAATTAAGAATAAAGAAAAACTTTAAAAGGATACTTGATTTTATTTAAACATCCAAACGTGGCGGCTCCGACAAACTAAAAAAAAAACCCGGGGATAATTAAAAATAACCACCAGGGAAACAATCTAAAAAGTAATCTGGGGCATCATTAAAGTCACCACCCATTATCAAAAGGGCGCCCTGATATTTCTTCATTAACACTAATATAGAATGGGTGACCTCCATGGACATAGTCTTGGCTTGGACAGAAGAATTATATCCATAAACATTACCATAAAATATAATACAGTGTACGAGAAATTCATTATAATATTATATTTGGTCTCAAAATCTTAAGTATCTGGGTGACCTCGGACATTTCTTTGGCTTGGAGTATCGGTATATATATATATATAATATATATATATATATATATATATATATATATATATCAATCCAAGTACACAATACATATATGACCACAAGAACTTCATATCCTTTTTATTTTTGTTTGTTTAGATAAATCGTTCAGAGAGGTTTGTTAAATTAGGTTATTTCCAAATCATCCAAGCACCCGACTGACATAAATAAACAATAATGGTTTCAGGAGCTAGGGTTGTAACACTAGGCTAACCATCTGATGAGAAATAATTGACTATACATACACATAACCTAAAACAGATTATACAAGTACTTTATATAATGACTGTGCACGATATTGAGCAAAAAAGGTATTTAAGGTTAAGAAGCAAGCTGGTGAGATGCATTATGATTGGTGGGTGCACTCACAAGTAAAACGTTTTGTTATCTTTTTAAGGTCCTTGTAACATGAAGTGTTTATAAGAAGGGTGTCTGTTGCATGAGGGAAAAAGTGTTTTTCTACAGGTGGGGCTCACCTGTGGTTTTCAACAGTTTTCATGTGGTGCATGTGGTGTGGTTGAGGGGGATGGGGTCTCACAGGTTTCAGGAGCTAGGGTTGTGGGATGGGGGTGAAGACTGGAATTTAGGGCTCTCACAGCCTGGGGGAAAAAGCTGTTGAGCAGTCTTGCAGAGCGGGCTCTGATGCTCTGGTACCGTCTTCCTGATGGCCTTTCAGAGCTGCCCTGGTCCCACAGATTCATGGGGTCCTTCACGATACTGGTAGTTTTACTGGAGCATCGTGCAAGGAAAATGTCCAGAATGGAGGAGAGAGGGGCACCGATGATCTTTGCAGCTGTGTTCACTGTCCGCTGGAGGGTCTTGCTGTCAGCAGCACTGCTGTTCCCGTACCAGACATTGATGCAGCTGGCCAGCACGCTCTAAATGGTTCCCCTGTAGAATGTGGTGAGTATGGGTGGAGGGAGACTTGCTCTTTTAAGTCGGCGCAGGAAGTGGAACTGCTGTTGCGCCTTCTTGGAGAGTGATGTAGTGTTGGTGGTCCAGGTGAGGTCTTCTGTTATGTGCACCCCGAGGAATTTAGTGCTGCTGACTCTCTCCACAGTGGAGCTGTCGATGGTCAGTGGGGGGTGGTCAACAGTAGGGCTGAACGATTTTGAAAATAAATCTAATTGTGATTTATTATTCAGTTAGGTGGTTAGCACTGTTGTCTCTCAGTATTGTCCACCCCAGACCCCGACTTGTGTAAGGATTAACTGGTTATTGCCATGTAGGCCTATATAGCCATAGATGTTGGAATGGCATTAAGTAGAAAATAAACAAACTCCAATCATAAGGCTAGTGTCCTCCTGCTCACCACCAGAGGGCTCCCTAATCTGAGTGCTGACTATTATCTCCCTGAACTCCATTGCCCTCAAGCCCCATACATGGAACTGATTCCCTTAACCAGCTCACCTCCAACAGTCCATCCATTGATTGATTCCAAGGGATGAAGTTGAAATGCCAGGTTTACTTCCATAGTTGAGGCAGACAGCGTGAAATCACCCTGTAGTCTGAATTCATTCTTAATCATTTGCTTTTATTCATTTGGCAGATGCTTTTATCCAAAGTAATATACGTTATCAGTTCATGCATTCCATATTAAGTGCACCCATGTTCTTGCTGTTGCCAGCACCCTGTTCCGTTTGAGCTACAAGAATGCTAAACATTACAGTGATGAATTTGTATATTAAATATTTTGCACAACAATACACATTATTTTCGTATGCGATGGTGCTTGGTCATGGAAAAGAAATTAAGTGCCATCACTAAGGTCAGGTACAGGACATACAGTGGGTACGGAAAGTATTCAGACCCCCTTAAATTTTTCACTCTTTGTTATATTGCAGCCATTTGCTAAAATCATTTAAGTTCACTTTTGTTCCTCATTAATGTACACACAGCACCCCATATTGACAGAAAAACACAGAATTGTTGAAATTTTTTGCACATTTATTAAAAAGAAAAAACTGAAATATCACATGGTCCTAAGTATTCAGACCCTTTGCTGTGACACTCATATATTTAACTCGGGTGCTGTCCATTTCTTCTGATCATCCTTTTTTTGCTGTCCATTTCTTCTGGTTTTTCTGTCAGAATCAGACTTTATTAGTGTGGCAAGGGCCCAAAGTCCTGTAGTGGGACCTGTGCTCACAGCTCAGCACCATGCAGCTCATATGGCATTTGAACTGGTAGGTTCGTCACTGGTGACCTGTTCTCTTCACTGATGAGAGCAGGTTCACACTGAGAACACATGGCAGATGTGAAAGAGTCTGGAGATGCCGTGGGGGACATTATGTTGCATCCAGCATGACCCAGCATGACCGGTTTGGCAGTGGGTCAGTAATGGTCTGGGGAGGCATATCCATGGAGCATTGCACAGACCTCCACATGTTAGCCAATGGTACCCTTACTGCTGTAAGAAATCCTCAGAGCCGCTGTTAGACCTTACGCTGGTGCAGTTGGCACTGGTTCCTCCTGGTGCATGGTAATGCCTGGCCTCAGTGGCTAGAGTATGCAGTTTTTAGATGACACTGGCATTGATGCCACTGACTGGCCCTCACATTTTCCAGACTCTAATTGAATCTAATTGAGAACCTCTTGGATATTATGTATTGGAGCATTCAATGTTACTGCGATGAACTTCATGCTAGTTGGATCAGCCTGTAACTTTAGTGTTTTTTTACATAGATTTTTGGTGTGACTTTTAATCCAGCCTTCAGTGTGTTGACGATTTTGGTTTCTATTGACTGTCATCACATATAAAATGTATATAAATACAAATTTTTAAATGAAATATTTCATTCATTGAGATCCAGTGTGTGATTTAAGTGTTCCCTTAATTTTTTGAGCAGTGTATTTGCAGGCACAAATATACGTGAATATGAACATGATCAACTTGATTCTGAACACTAAATATTTCTCAGATTTCCAATCTCCCCCATTTATCATTAATGGATGAAAAAAAAAAAACTAAATCCCATTTTTGGTGATCCTAATTAAAGGAATAACTAGCACAACAAGAGATTTTGTGCTATTATAAGATATTTTTGGTAGGCCGGTCATTTTTGAATGTGAACACCACAAGTGTTCTTTTGTGCTATTTTTTTTTTTTTTTTTAAACAAGATATAAACATTTCAAATTAAATTTCTTGGTTAAATATTAGAGCATGCTAGTGTGATAAACAGTGCAATTTGTTTCAGATTTTATTCAATATTGACAAAATTATCCACAAATAATATATTTTTCACTCAACAACTGAGGTACCTAAGCTCAGACCAACAAGGCCTACGATAAATCAGTTCCAAAAATAAACACAAAACAAGTCCTAATTAAAAGAAAACAAGCTAGCAAAAAGATTGACACCAATATTAGGTGATAATATTGTATAACAAGAAACTTATAGGCTATTTTTTGTAGGCTGGTCATTTTTGACCGGGAACACCTCAACTGTAACAATCTTGAAAAAAATGTTTAACGAAAATTAACAATTTTTGCAGTGGAAGTAGTTATACCCTGTGTAAACAAAGTCAGTAAATCTTAGTCCAATGCGATAACATTAAGCAACATTTTCGGGAGTAAGAAAATTCTCTCTGGGTCAAAATGACCCGAACACAACCTGAGGGTTAAATAATTCATTTAACTTATTAAAAATAACATTTTCAATGATGTTTCCTATAAAGGTTGCACGAGAATCACAGCACACCAGAACAAAATACTGCTTTGACAATTTCATTATGCAGTTACTTGTCAGTAAGATGTCCCAAGATTCACTGACTTGACATTATGTCATTTTTTTTGTCTCTGATATAGCCACAAGACTTTCTGAGAGTGCAGCTGCTTCCACAGACGTCCCTCCATCTCCATGTCATGGTTAGTATAGGAGACCAGAGGCTTCTTCACCTTGTCATAGTAATGGCATGAGAAGTCTTTGTAATTTTCTGTCATAAAGCCATATGCAGAGACCTGAGGAAAGAACCAGCAAGCACAACATCTATTTAACAACAGCTGGACCAGTAGGTTTCAGGGCCATTCTAACAATTAATAAAAAGGTTTTATTAATAAGAATTTCAAATGCTGTTTTATTGATTAAAAAACATTGGAGGTTTGTTGACCTGGTCACAAGTGTGTAAAGCAACCAAAAGCATCAGTGCACCTGAGCTGGGTATGTACAAATTTCTATATTGCTCCAGCTGTGGAGATTTTAGGAACCTGTAAATCAATAATACCATGGCATTACATTAAGAGAGAAGAAAAATGATATGTAGACTAATGTGTAAGAAAAAAAATGTTCTCACCTTTGAGTCACATACTGAATGAAGGATGGATGGATCATCTTGAACTGATGTGTTTCAGGATTATATCCGAAAAGTTCTGAGGCCCTGTTTTAATAATCAAATAAACTCAGCAGTTAGTTGGTATGCAAAGAACATAAGTTAAGGTTGAAATAAAAACATAAAATAAAAACATAAACTGGTAGAAAGCCTTTTAGAATTCCAATCTAATGCAAATGAATTCAGGTGGCAAACATAATTGAATTCAGGTAACAAAAATGATTGTTTAAATTTAAGGAAGCAAAATAAAAATGGAATCAAATGTAAAGAAATTCATAACACATTTCATTGTTCAACATTATTTACGTTTAAACAAATGATCATTAAAAAAAAAAAAAAAACTTATATAGCCAATTTTCCAGAAACATAAATCATTAATATTTGAATTGAAGTGTATGGCTCACAATTATACAGAGTGAATTCAGGTACATTTGGCCATTTATTGCCTTTATTTTCAACATCGACAATGAATTCAGCATAGTGATTATGTTAGTTCTATATTTTTAATCACTTTGGATCATGAGCTTGTATAATCATTTCTCACATATTTTACACAACAATGAATGGCCTATGTTCTGATATTTCTGGATGTTCTGAAAGCTTATGATTAGTAGGCTACCTATGTGTTACATACATTTATTAGTAGTATATATGGTTAGCTCAATATATTAAGTAATAATCACTTATGGTCAATGTTAATTGCTTTAGGAGACCTGGCCAATTCAAAATTCATGAACTGAAAAGGAGAAAATGATTACAATAATAAATATAGCTGCAAGCAGCAATTACGGGACCAAGCACTCCAGCAGCAAAATTAGGAGTTAAAGCATGGCATGGAGCATCAGACCAGATACAACAATGAGTAATAAAAGCAATTTTAGGATGATTGTAATTGAAATGGCTGAAAAATCATTAATTCAACCTCTAGTAATATGATTAAATGGCTTATCACTTTTGACCGACAGGTGGTGCTGTAATCAAATCATCTTGGTGTGTTCTGTGTGAGGTGACAATGGCAGACACAAAGTTTGTTGTTATTATGTCAACGCTTCGCAAAGATATAGCGTCAGACTCATTTTGGCACCATGTCTAAAATTTGTAACGGTGCTGTACGAAAACGGTTTCGTCAATCGACACGAAATGCATAACTTTTTGTCAGCACAGTCTGAAGATGATCTGACTCGATTTTGGTGAAAACAGTTGAGGAGGAGTTAGAAAAAGTAGGTTTTTAACATAAATCAAAATGGCGGACAGGGAGTTCAGTTTTCCTCAGTGAAAATTGCTATGTCTGTTGTCGGCATGACCAAAGGAATATTTTGAGACCAGTTTCATTACAATAGCCTAATGCAATCAAAAGTTATTAGCATTTTTGGAAATTTCATAATTAAAGGTTAATGAATGGTTTATTACTCCAATTAGGCCAATAGGTGGCGCTGTTACCAAATTGATGTGGCGTGATCAGTTTGAGGTGATAATGGCACATACAAAGTTTGGTGTAAATATGTAAAACCTTTGCAGAGATACAGCCCTCAGATGCAGTTTGGCATCTTTCCAGCAAATTTGTTCATGCGCTAAACGAAAACTGTTTTGTGCATTGACACAAAATCCATAACTTTTTGCCAGTCTGGTCTGAAGATGATCCGAGCCAAATTTGGTGAAAATCGGACCAATGATCTAGGAGGAGTTCGAAAAAGTAGGTTGTCGACATGAATCAAAATGGTGGACAGGAAGTTCAGCCAATATTGGTAAAATTGATATCATGTTCTCATCATAATCCAAGGAATCTATCAACATCAGTCCGATTACAATAGGTTAATGTAAGCAAAAGTTATTAGCATTTTTCTAAATTTTATTGTTACTTTTGAGCTGCCTCCAAACTTTTTGAGTACCATGAGGGTATGGACCCGAAGAGTTTTGTAATTCATTTCGTAATGATACGCTGCTGCGTTCGTAAAATATAGCATTTTAGAACATAATTCAAAATGGACGACGCCCAAAATGTCTGACATGGGAAAACTGGGTATCATTCGATTCGGCATTATGCACCGATTAAAGAAACCATTTTTGCATGCTTTTCGTAGAATTCGTTCACGTGCTATTCGGAAACGGTATGAGTAATCAACTTGAATTCCATAACTTTTGTCAGTGTGGTCTGAAGATGATCTGGTTCAATTTTCGTGACAATCGGTTCAACGGCCTAGGATGAGTTCGAAGAAGTAGTTTTTACGAACAATTGAAAATATCGAAAAAACTAAACCTAACGATTTTTGAATTTTGGTGTCCTTTGGTGTCAACTTGGCATGAGCCAAGGAATCAGAGAAAAAAAAGTCATTTTAATTTTGTTTTTGAAAGTTTAGACAAGTGGTGGCGCAAGAGAGTTTCAGTTAGACTCCAAATTTGCTATGGTAACTTTTCTTACTGTCCTCTATCAGTGTGCCAAATTTCACAACTTTCCCGCAAGCAGTTCTATGGGCTGCCATAGACTTGCGGCAGAAGAAAAAAATCACGCTAACGGATACAATAGGTGCCTAAGCACTTTCAGTGCTTGGCCCCTAATAATAAGAATTTATTGTAACCTATTATGTGAATTAAAAAACAACGTGTAGGAATCTTATTGTTAAACCTACCTGTCACCTTTATCAGGTCCTGAGGGTACAGACACACCCTGGATGGCAGCTGCCAGCATCAAATAGGCACGAATTTCGGCAGGGATAAAAATATATCCAATGCCCTGTGACGTCAAAGACTTCACTATAGTTCATCGGCAGGACAGCACATGGCAACAAATGACAACTGAGAACTTATAATAATTCCTAAATTGTGAATGAGAGGGTCAATTACCGGATCACGTGGCACTTTGTCGAAGCCGTCTTGGTGATAATCAATTAATGAGTTCTTGAGAGAGTCGGTGGTGAAGCCGTAGAAAGACGTCTTTGTCCCAACATCATCCTCAAACCCTTGGATTACTGCCCCGTTTACCCTATAAATAATGATAATCATTATTAGCATCATGGTTGTGCTGTCATAGGCTACTAATGTAAAACTAGGGCTCAAGGGGAAATGCTTCTGAATTAGATTTTTAGCCCATGCAGTTAATCAGTTTTCTAACATTTGATATATTTAATGATATTTTGTTCTAGTTACTGGTTTAGTGTATGTTAGATTATACAACAGAAAATAGAATAATCTAATAATTTATTTACCGTGAATTCTAGCTAGAAAACAGACAATATTGGCTGGGATTTTTAATTAAGAAAATTATCTTAAAATTAATCTTTCTTTCTTTCTTTCTTTCTTTCTTTCTTTCTTTCTTTCTTACTTTCTTTCTTTCTTTATCTTTAACACACACACACACACACTAAAATTAGGCCTATATTTGCTGAAAATTCACCCTCAAGCTATCCAAGTAGTTGAGTTTGTTTCTTCATCTCAACACTTCCTTCATTGGAAGTGTAATTATGGGCTGATAGTTTGGCCAGAAGTGACAGTTTAAAGTTAAAACATCTTGATGGATTTGTTTCTTATGAATATGCAGATCTTCACTTCACAAGACATTAACTGATGAACTGGAGTGGTGTGGATTACTTGTGAATTATTGTGATCTGACGGCACCCATTCACTGCAGAGGATCCATTGGTAAGCAAGTGATTTAATGCTAAATTTCTCCCAATCTGTTCCCATTAAGAAACAAACTCATCTACATCTTAGATGTCTGGAGGGTGAATACATTTTTCTAGCATTTTTTATTTTTATTTTGGGGTGAACTATTCCTTAAAGTAAATAATAAACTGTAATGTAACTACTATTCGGTGTTGATGCATCAGTCACTGATGGCTTTTGGGGCAGTTGTGGCCTGATGGTTAGAGTCGGGCTTGTAACCCAAAGGTCACCGGTTTGAGTCTCAGTACCAGCAGGAATTGTAGGTGAGGGAAGTGAATAAACAGTGCTCTCCTTCAATAACCTCAACTGAAGTGCCCTTGAGCAAGGTACTGAACAAGTCGTAGCTCTCAGGAAATTCTCAGTTTAATTAATTTCTACGGTAATGTGAATGCTTTTTGGAATCTGGTAATTCCAGTAATTGCAACGTGACTTGAATGCACTTTTATTCCAAGAGCAGGGGGTTACAGGGATGATGTGGTTGGTCATGTGATTCCAACATGTCTGAACCCATCAGGGCGACATGCTCCATGTAAAATTAAACTGGTTTTAGTGGGCTACTTATATGACACGAATGGTTTTGAAATATTTTCCCTAAAGTACTATTTATCTTATTTTGCTGGAAAACATTTCTGAGTGCACCTTTAAACTGGGGCGGTCGAGACTTTGATTACTTCAGCTTAAGTGTCTTGTTTATTTCTGTGTTAAAAGAAGGAAATAAAAAAAAATGTTTTTAGAAGTTTTATGGCTTTGTTTCCATGTTTGTAGTGCTGTTGTTTACAGTAAGTTTACCATAGAAAGGCTGCCTTCCAGCCATCCGGCAATGGTCATTCTGGAGCTTTTGCCAATGTGAATTAATAAAAGAATCACGCCACTGCAGAACAGGAACTAAGAACTAACTTTCCTCTCCAGAGTGGGGTCTTCTTTCTTTATGGTATTTCTCAAGGAGCAGGCTGGCACTGCCAAGAGTGATTGTTGATATAGATTGTCTGACTTTAGTCATTGTTATGCTCTTTGCTAGCTTTAGGCCATGTCTTAGTACACATATTCGGCTCACCTCCTCTTCAGCTGCATCATTTACAATCCAGTTTACTTCAGTCTCTAATGTAGCCCTGCAGAGCAAAGAATAAAGTGTTAATGTCATATGATACAAGGTTCCATTGCATTTCAACTTATTTAGTAGAAGAGTGAAAATTAAATTCATGGTTCAAATCCACATTGTCTATTATCTAAATATCCTAAAAATCTCAAAAAAATCAAACAAATCAAAAATCCTAAAAAAAATAAAAAAAAACCATCTTAAAAACCACACAAAAACTAAACAAGAATCAACAACTACAACATTATTTAGAATAAGATGACGATGACATCACATTTATATTTCTGTCCTAACAAAATAATAAATATTCAAAACATTAAAATATACTACCAACTCCACTTTGCATCAGTGCAAATCATGCAAATTTGAGGCTTGAGCTGATATGCAGAAAGTCTGCATGTATGTATTTCTGTGTGTCAGCACCTTTGCCTTGAGCTAAAGACCAAATGTTCTGAGAAGTCACATGATGATGATGATAGAAGATGATAGATAGATACTTTAAACATGACACATCTGTGTCTCAAAGAATTGACAATCACAAAGATATGAATGAGCCTTTTGTTTATTGTTGTGCAAACGATACACAGAACCAAAACTGCATTTAAGTCAGTAAAAGACTTGGTCATGGTGCTCAAAAAATTAGCAATATACAATGGATCAAATAACTGCAGAAAATTAAATCAATAAGCTTCTCAAATGAAAGATAATATCATACCCTACAGATAAAACAAAACTTAGACAAAACACACGTCAATAAAATAAAATTGCGTCCAATAAGACTTTAAATTAAAATGTCTTTCATCTTCCTCTGGCAGTGTTTCTATTAATTCATATCAACTTTAATTAAGCCACTATATTAGCACTAAAACGGTAAATCACAACACTGTACACAAAACTAAATAGGCTTTAAATCTGTTCACAAAATAAAAACTAAACTAAAATTAACAAAATTATTCATGAAACCAATAACTGGAAAATTGAAAGCGATATTAAAATAAAAACGAATTTAAAATTTGATCTTTGGATTTTAGCGCTTAAGAGCGTTTTCTACGAGTAACTTTACGAACGTTCGTTATTGTTTCACGTGCGTTTCCCAAAAATGCACTTACCCGCTAGCGTTGACTTAACACAGTCGCACGTAGCCGTGCTTTCACAGTGCTACTGATAGTCGCTATCTCGTTTGTCACAGTGCTGAAATGTCCCTTATAGAATGGCTGTATAGCCTAGGCTCACGCTCGTTTATTGAAGATTTAAACCTATATGTGCGTTTCCCTACAGCGTCGATATAATAATTAATCTGGATGAAAGTCTGTCTGAACCTACCTGTAAAATGTTGTGCTCCAGTCTTCTGATGACATCAAACCCAGCACATTTCAGTAGACAAGAAGCAAACACATGCCGCCATTGAATAGATCCACAAAGCCATAGTTTTGTGTTTCGACAGTAAATGCGTGGTGTTGAATAATCAGTTGACTTTATTAACAACAAACCCGTTACAGATCTTTATCTGAAAATCATGGAACAATCGGCACAGGTTGTGTTTATAAAACCCTACCACCGACATCTTAAACAGTTGTAATAACTAGTTTTACAACACACAAAGGACTATTTATCTTATTTTGCTGAAACATTTCTGAAGTGCACTTTAAACTGGGGCGGGGTGGTAGAGACTTTGATTACCTTCAGCTTAAAGGGATAGTTCACCCAAAAATGAAAATCAAGCATTTTTTGATTTAGTATATTGGATTTTTCTTATAGAATGCACAAACCTGACAACATTAATCGTGACGTCTATGTTTTTCCCCTGCCTGGATCCATTCAGAATCCTCTCCCGTTACCCACTACAGCGACAACGCGCACACAGGTGATGTTTTCCGCTCAAACAGATGACTGTTGGCATAATCAGAAAGTGAAAACAAAGAAACTTTCTTATTTATTTCTTAAAAAAAGGAAATAAAAAAAAATGTTTTTAGAAGTTTTATGGCTTTGTTTCCATGTTTGTAGTGCTGTTGTTTACAGTAAGTTTACCATAGAAAGGCTGGTCCTTCCAGCCATACGGCAATGGTTCATTCCCTGGAGCTTTTGGCCAATGTGAATTATATAAAGAATCAATGCTTCACTGCAGAACAGGAACTAAGAAGGCTAAAACTTTCTCTTCAGAGTGTCTTCTTTCTTTATGGGGTTATTTCTCAAGGAGCAGGCGCTGGCACTGCTAATGAAAAGGTGATCTAGATTGTCTGACTTTAGTTTGTTATGCTCTTTGCTAGCTTTAGGGCCATGCTTAGTACGACACATATTCGGCTCCACTCATCTTTCCATCTGCATCATTTAACAATCCCGTTTTACTTTTACCTTTCCAGTCTTCTTAGATGTAGCCCTGCAGAGCAAAAAGAATAAAGTGTTAATGGTCCATAAGTGATAAAAGGTTCCATTGCATTTCCAATCTTAATTTAGTAGAAGAGATGAATAAAGTTTTAAATTCATGGCTTCCAAACATCCAACATCTGTCCCCTATTACTGAAATTTTGGCCTTTATTATCTTAAAATTTTCTTACAAATCAACCTTCCCAAAATTTTAATAAAAATGCATCTGAACTCTGGTTAAAGTCACACTAGACTTAACATGCACAATTATTTAGAATAAGATGACGATGACATCACATTTATATTTCTGTCCTAACAAAATAATAAATATTCAAAACATTTAAAATATACTACTACCCCCTTCCCACTTTTTGCATCAGTGCAAATCATGCAAATGTTTTGAGCTGTGAGCTGATATGCAGGAAAGTCTGTCATGTATGTATTTTTCGGGTGTGTCAAGCACCTTTGCCTGACTAAAGACCAATGTTTGGAGAAGTCAACATGATGATGGATGATAAAGAATGATAGTAGATACTTTAAAACAGGAACACAGTCCTGTGTCTCAAAAGACTTGACAATTCACAAAGATATGAATGAGCCTTTTTTGTTTTATTGTGTGGTGCAACGATACACAGACACCCTTGCCATCTGACTTGTCTCAAAGAATGACAATCAAAAATACTGTGCAAAAAGATATGAAAGTAAAAGACTGCCTCTGCCTTTTGTTTATTGTTGTGCAAACGATACACAGAACCTAAAAGCAAATTACCCCAAACGCATTAGTAAAGTCAGTAAAGTATTTGACTGTTGGTCATGGTGCGCCCCGTCAAAAAATTAGCAAGATACAATGGATCAAATTTGCACTCATGCAGAAAAATTAAAATTTCACCTAGCAAGTAAAATGCCCGACACGCGGCTTTTATCACATGAAACCACCAACCACTTCCGCATGTAAGATTACAAATGAAATTTGTACCTTCTATTAATTCTACAAAACTTTAATTAATTATAGCCTACTGTGAGAGAAAACTTGGGGGAGACACAGGTTTGCGTCAATAAGCTTAAATTAAAATGTCTTTCATCTGCGCTCTGGAAGTGTTCTATTCATTCTACAAAACTTTAATTAAGCCACTTTAATTAAAACTAAAACGGTATAAAAACTAAATAGGCTATAAATCTGTTCACAAAATAAAAACTAAACTAAAATTGACAAAATTATTCATGAAACCAATAATTGGAAAATTGAAAGCGATATTAAAATAAAAACGAATTTAAAATTTGATCTTTGGATCTTAGCGCTTAAGAGGGTTGTCTACGAGTAATTTTACGAACGTTCGTTATTGTTTCACGTGCGTTTCCCAAAAATGCACTTAACCAGCTAGCGTTGACTTAACACAGTCGCACGTAGCCGTGCTTTAAGTGCTACTGAGGAGTCGCTATCCGTTTGTCAAGTGCTGAAATGTCTCCTTATAGAATGGCGCGTAGTAGCCTAGGCTTCACGCTCGTTTATTGAAATGTAAACCTATATGCTGCGTTCCAGACAGCTCGAATATAATATAATATAATCTTGGATGAAAGTCTGTCTGAACCTACCTGTAAAATGTTGTGCTCCAGTCTTCTGATGACATCAAACCCAGCACATTCCAGTAGACGAAGCAAACACATGCCGCCACAATAGATCCACAAAGCCATAGTTTTGTGTTTCGACAGTAAATGCGTGGTGAATAATCAGTTGACTTCATAATAATAACCAAAGACAGATCTTTGACTGAAATCATGGAACAATCGGCACAGGTTGTGTTTATAAACCCACCACCGACATCTGAACAGTTGTACAAATAGATTAAGAAATGTGTGTTCAACGAACAGGTAAAGAGTTCATCTTTAAATAACTTGACAGTTCAGTGTGATTTAATGAAAAAAAAAAACAATATATATATATATATAAAAAAAAAAAAAAAAAAAAATATATAAATCTATATATTATATATTTATATATATTTATTTTTTTTTTTTTAATAAAAAATTTGAGTTGAACCAAAGAGGTGGGAGCCTATAAAATGAGAAATTAAATTGAAATTCACATTGAGCAGTAAAATTAACTGATATGACCAACAGTAACTATAAAAAGGTATCTGTAAAAAAGGTAACATTTTATAGGCTTAATCAAAGTATTCTGACCAGTGTTGATGTAATAACACATTTTCTATATGGGTTACGTAATCAGATTACTTTTTTCAAGTAACTAGTAAAGTAACCCATTACTTTTAAATTTAGTAACTGTGTTTTCCCATTTATTCACTGGCACCTCTCCTCTCTGTGTTGAGACAAATCAGGATCAAGGAGCAAGGCTTCAGCCTGATGCCTATTAATTTCACTTTTGGTGTTAAAGGCCTTTACAGTGGTCAAAAATATAATTTTGGGTTTTTTGTTATTTAGAGCAAATAAGCAAGCACAGCCCAGGTGACAAAAAGTAACCCCCCCAGGGCCCGAGCAAGGAGGGGGCCCGTGATTGGCTGTGGAGTAGATTGACCGGAGCGGCGATCGCCAAAGCTTAGTTATATTTTACTAATAATTATGGTCAAATGTGTGACCATTTAGGTTTACTAGCCTATATTTAATGCACCATTTATGTTTTAAGTTTTAGAAATTTCAGTACAACCCAAGTTCAGGAATAAAGGGGCCATTTTGAAACTGTTTATTTAAAACCTACTAAAACAACACAGGAAAGTGATACAATAAACAAGAAATAATAATAAAAAAAAACACTCGTCAATACAAGTATATCAAAAAAGGAAAAGCTGGGTAGCAAAAGTAGGCTTGAACGCAAATCAGCATGCTAAAATAAACAGACCCCTCATTTCCTAGAAGTCACCACTCGATGCAAGTCCAACGCCAACCTTTGAATGACGCTCATTCTTTCATTCATAAGAGAGATTGTGTCTAACACCAGTCTTCCATCCGCTCGCATTTTACGGACTTCATTAGCCAACTCTCTGGTATTCCTTTGCATTGCATTAAGTGAACTTATCACCTCAGCGAAATCAGCTCTGCCCCCATACACAAACAAACCAACCATCATATAGAAAAAAAAAAAACAACCACCCAAATCAATACGAAACATAAAAAAAATCTCTCTACAGAACTACTATTGCCGTGTTGGCGAATAGCACGTTGGCGTTGGGTGTTGCTGCTGGACTTTGAGAACTCATAAGCCTCACAAGCAGCCGTTTCACCATCGATCCACAGCTCGGCACATCTCGCGTCGTAGTCTGGTAGAACTGTGAAATGGAAAATTCAGTTGTATTAGCAGCATGCAATAATTGAAATACACGCATATTACACACATTCTTTCCTGCTACCTTCCGATGTTCTCAAACGCCGTTTCACAGGAGCATCAGAGGGGTCTTCTGAATCTCTCGGCCGCTTTTCCCCACATCTCAAGGTGGCTGCTTTACATTCGTCAGACTTGTGCCCAAGACCCTGGGCTTCTGCTACACCTCGGTCACAGGGCTCTGACCCACTGTTACTGGCACTCAAAGGTACCGATGCCTCCGTTACGAAGTTATCCGGGGCTGCTGTTTTATCAGCTGCATATGATGAAGAGACACCTGATGGTGTAACAAGCTGACCTTGAGTTGTATTCTCTTCGCCATTTGTTAGAAGACGAGCCTCGTCCACTGAAAAACAGAAAAAAGCCTCTTGTTTAGCCTACTAAAAACAGCTTAACTCTCTTAACGCAGTCAGAATCTGTATACGATTTTCACATTCTGGGTCGTTATTTTACAAAACAGTCATAACTTAATTTTTTCAACTAAAACCATATTGTATCTGATCAGCAATGTCTCATTTATAAGTGTGAGTGTTACCATATTACAACTGCAGTTACCCCTTTTTGATTAATTAAAAAAAGACATTTAAAATTACACAAGAACCAGACCAAAAAACTATGAGAGATCTTATTTAAAAATCAGTTACACTGTATTTTAAGGTGTTCTTGTTACAGTGTAATTATACATTTATACCAAGTTATATTAATTAACTACATATACTTATTATATGGTTAGGCTTACTTGCATGTAATTATGCATAATTAATTTTTATTATAATATTAAGTACATGTAATGTGTAACAAGGACGCTTTAAAATGAAGTGTTACTGAAATTTATAAGAGCATATAATCTGAGAAATATCAGTATTAAGCCCCAATGGAAAGATTGTAATTGAATTACATTATAAATTATAGTAAATTCTAACTTACGGCTGTTCAAAATTTCATGAAACCTACGTTTTTACTTCTAACAAAACAACATAAATATGAAAAGATGAAAAATATGAAAAGTTTTCAAACAACATTCTACTTGCATAAACATTCACTTTCAGATGAAAACAAGCTAAAATATTTCATGCTGCAATGGTTCGTCAATAGTTTGTACAAATTCATGTTAATCAAAAAAATATTTTGAGGGTCTTAAAGCACTTGCAAAAGTTTAGTTCCCTTACTAAAACTATACAGTTTTTAGAAGTATTAATGTGTCTCTTTTGGGTCAAAATGGACTCAATTTGATATGAGGGTTAAACACAACCAAAAGAACACAATTCCTGCAATATTGAATTCTAATTGGATTTCAAACACAGACGTTGATCTGCTTGTGAAGATTGTGACAATCATACTCCTTTTATTAATCAATACGTCTAAAATATATACAAACAAATGATATATAATATTAAAGTTGGCAGCTCTTTTAGTAACGGTCATGGTAGTATGACAAGCTAATATTTGGAATACAAAACAGTTTGAACAAAAACCCTGAAGCCATTAAAATCAGCAGTATGATGAAAAATTGTGCATTTTACATCATATAGCAGATCATTTTGCTGATAAACTGGGTGGAGGAAACATGGAGAAAGAGACACTTGATACAAAGCTTGATAAAAAACTGCAAACATATCCTTTAAATCTCTGCCAGCAATTTGAGTGATTCAAGGCATGTGACGTGAAAAGTGATTAACGTGTTGGAGGAAGCATAGAGGGGAGCGTCCCACCAAAAGACTTGAAACACTAAATTAACCTCGGATTAAATTTTTTTTTAATTCGGCAATCTGGTGTAACTTTTTACATTTTCATTTCTGACATTGATTGCAGTTCTACATTTAAGGTTACTATAGTCTTGTTGTAACCCATCTTAAAGAAGATAAATATTTTATGCATTTCTTTCTGGTTACCTCAAAATTGTCTTTGTGTTATCTAAAATGAGCCTCACACTATACCATCTAATGAACTGTTCTTATCTGAATCATGATGATCATTATTAAAAATGCAACCTGAACCTGTGATTTTTTGTAACTTTCTGAAGTTTTAACTTCAGCCAGTCATTACCATATTCTAATAAAGACAAAAATACATTTGATGTATTCACTTTTAGATACTACATGCATTTGCACATAGATGCATTCTTCTATACACCCTAGTAAAACAACATAAACAGAGTTATTTTTAATAAATGAAACCCTTTAATGAGAAATAAAATGGTTAACATCATTTGACTTTTTTCACCGATCTTTGTTTTGTCCCCCACCAGGCGAACCAAATTCCAGGAATGGGGCATAAATTCTCCAGGTGTGAAGGGCCGTAGAGTTGAAAGAGCCAGACACCCCCATCTCGTTTTCTAGCACAGCAGGAAATCTCCTGTGTCCCGTGTGTCATAAACAATGCTGTGTGTGTGTCTGGCGTCAGAGAGCACCCCCGTTTGACTATTGCTCATCTGTGTTTTAGAGCCATGTGGTTTTAGGCCTGAAATACTGAAGACTCTTACAGTTTTTACTTGCTTTGGCACTATTTTCATAAGAAAAGTGTACGTTTTTAAAATTCTTAGTACAAAAACCCAACTGCTAGTCATTCTTACAAACCCGGACCTTTCATTCTAAAGCTTTCATTGCAGTTTACATGCATCCGTTCCATATAACCATTGTTTCGCAACAAGATCACTGTAACATGCAATGAGAACATTTGAACAGATCAGTTGAAAGGGGGGCAGGACGATCAGAGATCCCAAATACCTCAAATGTTATTATTAAACTTCAAAAGGCATTGATTTCTTTAAAAATGTAAACATTTCAAAGTCAAAACACATTGCTGCTGTCCGTTTTACAGGCTTGCGGTTTCAGAGCAGTTTGCAATCAATGAATACCACACATCTATGCCCAGCGATTACTTTATAGTGTTTACACTGTAATATAATGTAGATGGTTGTAAGAGTGCATATTTTATTCCCTTTGTCTGTTTGAATGACCAGCCAGAAAGAGTATTGACATTTCAAAATAAAAGACTCTGTACAGGCTATTTTAGACCTGTTTGTAACTAAAAGTCCTGCAATATGCATAAAGTTCTGGTTAATATTGGTACTTTGGTTTCACAAAATGTTTCTGGCATTTAATTCGACATAAACTTTTGTGGCTTGTGTTTGGGCTGTACCTTCACAGGATGGAAAATCTGACAACATTATTTAACACTGTATATATATATAATATATATATATATATATATATATATATATATATATATATATATATATATATATATATATACACACACACACACAGAGATGATAAATATGATAGTCTCTAGATAATCTGTTAAACGGTCTGCATGTATATAAACACAATAGTTTTAAGGAGAAATATTTAAAAACCTTGTATATTTTTTGAAATCTTATAAATTACATTTTACAATTATCTTTTTTTTTTTTTTTTTTTTTTAATGTGCGCCTACATTTTTCATCTTAAGAGGATGGTCTATGGGGGGAGGTTTAAAAAACGCACGTACAGTAAGAGAGTTAGCTAAGCCTACTTTCCAAAAGCCGTGAGAAAATGTGTGAATAACTTACCAGGAGCAGTGTTTTCTTCACCGTTTCGAGCCTCGTCAACTGCGAACAGAAAACCCTCGTTTAGCACGAAAAGAACACAATTCTTGCGATATTTTTTTCCAGACCGAGGCAGAAGATGTAGGCTATTCTTACAATGACTAAAATATGTATGAAGAAATGATACACACCGGTAAGTTTGGCAGCCATTTAAGCGCTGGTAATTTACAGGCAGCGGTGTTACCACGAGTCGGTCTTCAGGTGATGTAACAATGGGTCGCGATCCCGCAACAAACGTTTAAATCATCCGCGAACAGTTTGGGCGGTACACAGTGACGCGAGAAGAGGGGCGTGTTCCCATAAAATACAGTACAGGTCAAAAGTTTGCAAACATTACTATTTTTAATGTTTTTGAAAGAAGTTTCTTCTGCTCATCAAGCCTGCATTTATTTGATCAAAAATACAGAAAAAACAGTAATATTGTGAAATATTATTACAACTTAAAATAATAGTTTTCTATTTGAATATACTTTAAAAAAAAATATTTATTCCTGTGATGCAAAAGCTGAATTTTTCAGCATCATTACTCCAGCCTTCAGTGTCACATGTAACATCCAGTCTATCACATGATCATTTAGAAATCATTCTAATATTCTGATTTATTATGAGTGTTGGAAACAGTTCTGCTGTCTAATATATTTGATGAATAAAAGGTTAAAAAGAACTGCATTTATTCAAAATAATAAAAAAAAAATTCTATTCTAATAATATATATTTTAATAATATATTTTCTTTACTATAACTTTTTATCAATTTAACACAATCCTTGCTGAATAAAAGTATTGATTTTATTAAAAAAAAAAAGAAAAAAAATTACTGATCCCAAATTACTGACCAGTAGTGTATATTGTTATTAACAAAATATTTATATTTTAAAAACATAGCTTCTTCTTTTTTTTTTTTTTTTTTTTACTTTTTATTCATCAAAGTATCCTTAAAAAAGTATCACGTGTTCTGAAAAAATATTAAAGCAGCAGAACTGTTTCCAACTTTGATAATGAATCATCATATTAGAATGATTTCTAAAGGATCATGTGATAATGATCCTAAAAATTCAGCTTTGCATCACAGAAATAAATGATAATTTTAAAGTATAATAAATTTAAAAACAATTATTTTAAATTGTAATAATATATCACAATATTACATTTTTTTCTGTATTTTTGATGTGTCTGCCAAAATAAATTATATTTATTATATGTAACTTGAACTATTTAATATTTTTTAAACAGTTCTCACTCAGAAATATTTGGTATGACAAATAATTACAATATATATATATATATATATATATATATATATATGTATATATATACATACATATTTTTTTCCTGCATGCCTTTCTGGCACCACTAACTTTAAAGGTTTAAGGTTCTCACTGCCTCCTCTGAATGTGAAACTTTTCTTAACCATATGCAGTTTTCTCTTCTCTTTTAAAAAAAACAAGCAAACAAAAATCCATTGTCTGCATTTAGCCTAGTTTCACACATTTTCTTTAACAATGTAAAAATTTAGCACATCGTTAATGAACAATTTCACAACACTGTCTGAAACAAAGTAATCACCTCCTGAAATGTCTCATCTGTTCCACATTTAACCTGGTCTTTGTCTGAGCCTGTTTCGGTCTAAGTGAGAAACTCTCTCTCTCTCGAACCGCATATATGAAAAAAGTTTGTGGTATTTAATGCGTTTATGTCAGTAGAGTGTCAGTTTCAAAAACAGAAGAAAATGTAACAGGAAATACAAATCCTATTTTAATATATATTTTTTCTTCAAGTAGACAGAAACAAACAAGAAGACTAGGCTAACAACAATCTCGGCTACATAGAAATTGCAGCAGTAAAATATTTTGAATTTGCAATGTGAATTCTATATAGTAGATTAGAATTAGTTTATGAAACATTAATCCATATCAACACCAAAAGAAATGCAAGAACACTTACTATTTACATTTCCCATTCACGCACTAAAAAACTAGAAAACAGTAAAAAGTTCAGCTGATATGGTCATGAGGACACTGCAGTATCTGTAGTTTCACACAGTGATCATGCAGAGATCAAGCTGAGCTTTTCACACTAACATTTTAGGGTTGAACGTGAACCTCTTTCCAAATTACAAGCATTAAATCCTGCTCAACCCTTAATCCAACAATTACTTTATAGAGCGCTGGAGTGTCTGTGACAGTAGGTACAGTATAGTAAATTTAAACAGTGCTACAGATGTTAACTGGGGTCAAGTGCAGTGTGAGAAGCCCATGTTCTGTCCTAAATATAACGGTGTGTGTGTGTGTGGTCAGACTAAAGTGAGTAAAGTTTGAGTTGTTCCTCCACTTCTCCCTCTGTCATCTCTCCAAACGTGTCCTGATTCTCTCGGAGCAGTTTGAAGATGGCAGCCAGCTGCTCCTGCTGTACCCTACAACACAAACACAACAGCATAAAAGACAAATCACCAAGGCTTCAGTTCAAAAAGTACTTAAAGGGATAGTTCATCCCAAACTTCTGTAGTATTAAAAATACTATGGCTACCACCCAAAGCCAGCAACTGTTTGGGAAAATTTTGCAAAATATCTTCTTTTGGGTTTAACAGATAAAAAAAATAAAAATAAACTCATCCAGGGTTGGAACAACATGAAGAAACATAAATGACAAATTTTTTATTCATGCCCATTTAACTGAAGGAAATTGAGTTGAAAATGATACGTCTGTTTCTTTGTGTTAAGTATGGTGTATCAGAAGAAATAAAGCCACAACGGTCATTCATCAAATCCGGCTCTTTATTAATATTACAAAAGCCATTAGGGTGAATCTCACAAAACCCTATCAAAGTCGAATTCCACTGCAAAATCAAAATTATATTCTCTTTACAATAGTGCAGAAAAAAAAGCATGTACACGTGGTAGCATTTGTTGTATTACCAATAATTAAATGTATCACCGTATTTATTACAGTAAAATGTTACTTTTTTAGAATGCAAACAAATCATAATAGTATTAAAATTGTTTTTATTTTTCTTTATGCAAATGATAAGTTCTTATGCATTATCTTCTGATTCTGTAATGAAATGTCCCTCTTTGTATTTGATGAGATTCACCTCATTTTTTAACATAACATCCAAAAACAACAACAAAAATCCACATGGTTTCTACATTTCATCTGCAGTGCAAGTCCACGAGAGGGTGCAGTGGTATTTCAGAAGAGCAGGGTGGGCAGGATGTGAGACTGAATGCTGATTGGCTGACTCAAGAACACATGATGCTCAGAGGCACAAGATTATTTCATGTCATGAGAAATCCCAATTTTCTGAATTTCATATTCAAATCTAAGAAAGAGGTTCCCTCCCTTTCCTTTGCAAAAGAGTTTACGAATCGTACACTAAATTAACTGTACGTAAACTATAACATCACAGTGTTTTAATGGGATTTTCATAGTCTAAGGGGCATAGATGTATATAGTTGTGCCTAAGTGTAAAAAAAAGGATAATCTTATGTTCTTTAGAATTTATCCTCAAGAAGAAAAACAAACAGCAAAAAACAAACAGAAGAAAAAAAAAAAAGAATAAAAGCACAAAGTCATTCCTCGAAGGTCCTCAAGGTTCATTATAGGGAGCTTTTTTTTTCCACACGCTCTGACTTCTGCTTACTCAGCATCTCTGAAAAATAAAAACAAGATTATTCAGTATCATAAAGCCACAAAAATCACTTTCACTTTACTTTCACCAGGTAAATTATCACACTACATAAGACAGTTGTTTTGTATAACAAGTTTTCTGAAATTCTATGTTTATATATATATTGTTTTTAAATGTTAAATATATAATCAAGTGAATGATATATGAACAAATCCATCTGTAAAAACCTTCAGAATATAGACGGAAATACAACTGTTATGTCCGGTTTAAGTGATGCTGAAGCGGAAATTTCTGGACCATTGCAGGAGATTTTTTTTTTTTTTTTTTTAGTTTCTCTTTTTTAAGAAAATGGCCTTTAAAGATATGGGTTCTAATATAAATATACAGAAGCAAATAAATCATGTTTTAAAACAGATTTGGAGAAATTGAGCACTACATCACTTGCTCACCACTGGATCCTCTGCAGTGAATGGGTGCCGTCAGAATGAGAGTCCAAACAGCTGATTAAAACATCACAATAATCCACAAGTAATCCACACAATTTGTCTTGTGAAGCGAAAAGCTGTGTGTTTGTAAGAAACAAATCCATCAATAAGGGATTTTAACTTTAAATTGACGCTTCTGGCCAAAATCTCACTCCATAATCCATAACAACACTGAACTGTCTTTGCTTGTAAATGTTGCTTGATTTGTGCATATTTCTCTCTTCATTCAGATGAGACGACTTTTTCATTGGAGGATTACTTGTGGACCATTGTGATGCTTTTATCAGCTGTCTGGACTCTCATTCTGACGGCACCCATTCACTGCAGAGGAGCTATTGGTGAGCAAGTGATGTAATGATACAATTTTCCAAATCTGTTCTGATGAAGAAACAAACTCATCTACTTCTTAGACCGATTGGGGGCGAGTAAATTAAGCATTTTTAATTATTAACTGCAAGAAGAATATATTGATTAGTGGAACAGATGAAGGAGCATGTCACTCACCGTTAGCATTAGCAGCTCTGCTGTTTTGCCGTTACTTGTTAAGGCTTGGCAGAGTGTGTTAGTCATGCAACACTTAAACCGAAGCTCATCAGTCATGGAAACATTCAGGAAAGATGCTTGTAGTCATGTTAGTAAACTGCCCTACCAAACACATTCTTACAAATGCAATCAAATAATCAGAATCACTCACTACTTACAAATAAATAAAAATTACAATCAAACATCATCCACATCTAATTACATCATGCGGATTTCATTTTCTTTGATCTTTTGAGATAAAGGAGCATGGTGTACAATAGAAAACCAAATGGACTGCATGTGCATCAACACATGACTGTCCACATTTACACATCAATGATGCATACTTTATTTCAAAGGATCAGAGAGAGGGTGGAAAAATAGTCATGAAATACTATTATATGATCTAATTGTCTTGGAACCATATTTTTATCATTTAATATTTTTGGAATGTGCTAAAACCTTTGCAGTAGTCAATATAGGGGGCAAACATAAATATAATTATCTATAGATTAAAAAAAAACAATAGGAGCCTGTGAAGTGTCCCCATTTAGATAGCTAAGCAAACGTGTGTGTGCGTGTGTGCATTGTGATATGCTTTGGTGTCTTAAAATGGTTTAGGCCTATTCTTTTACTTATTCTGATATTGTTCATCATTACATCCTTCTTTTTCTCACATCCGAGAAAAACATACATAAAAAATACAAAAACATTCCTCAGGACTTCATAGAGAGAGATGTGGACCACAGATGGGGCCCCTGGATGTGGGGGTTTCAAAACATGCATTAAAAGTTCAAAAACATTCCTCAGGACTTCATTTATGGCTTGTCACTGGTAGGAATTTTACAAACATAATATTTCTCTCCCGGAGGTCACAGGTCGACGTCGGAATTACAAGTATGCCGATATCCACATCTGGACATTATTATGAAGTCAGAGGTCACATTTGGATATTATTGTGAGGTCATAGGTCACATCTGGATATTATTGAGGTCAGAGGTCACATCTGGATATTATCATGTGGTCAGAGGTCACATCTGGATATTATTATGTGGTCAGAGGTCACATCTGGATATTATTGAGGTCAGAGGTCACATCTGGATATTATTATGAGGTCAAAAGGTCAGTCATCAATCATATTGATGTTTGCCCCCTTTATATGGACTACTCTTTGTTTCCAATGCAGAGCACAGCAATGACACAAAGAGGCATACAGGAAGTCTTAAAGCAGAAAACATGACTGGAGGTATCCTCCCAATGATATTTAATGCTACTTCACTATAATTTAACTTCAGTAACATTTCGGTGATACTGTTTGGCAAATTAAAGTTTTGATGGATGTTTATAGTTTTGACAGTATTGTGCTCAGAGGATCTTTCCTGTAGCTCAGACAGTAGAGTGTGGCGCAAGCAACGCCAAGATTGTTGGTCCGATTCCGAGGGAAAGCATAGCCTGATAAAATGTTTACTTTGAATGAAGTGCATTCAAGTCTTTTTAGATAGAAGTATCTGCCAAATGCATAACTGCAAATTAACTCGTATTATATTGTACATATCAGGGAATAAATAGGCATAAAAAGTCAAATTATCAATTGTGTTTTATGCAGAAATGTTGCATTTCCAGTTTGTGTCCTGTGCAGAGTGTGTCTAATTCAACAGATTCACTCAATAACTAAAAGTGATCAATTCTTAAAATATGAATTTTGTCTCACCCTGATACGTACAATTCACTGCATGACATTTAACTGACAGTATCATTTTACAATTTTTTTTTTTTTTTTTAAATGGATGTAAATGCAAAGTAAAGCAAAAAGTATTTGGACAACAAACCACATCCAAAAAATGTCTGAAAGTCATTGCATCTTGATTAAAAACAAAAAACATATGGTCAAATACCATGGGAGCATTTGTTTTTCTCCTTCACTTCATTCTTTTCACATTTCTTCATTGACAATCAACATAAGCTAACATTTTACAGCCATAAACTGTCACAATACTAATAAACAGACACTTGCACTAGTAATTCAACAGTGACATTCAGACATTTTTTAATTGGCTTAGATGTCCAAATGCATGATTATTAATGCATTCCTTTAATATAGTTATATAAAATAAAAGCTCTCCATTATTTTCATATTACTTTGCTTAGTATTAAAAGCAGCATCATGTGTTCTCCATCGAAAGTCTTCTGACTTGCAAATGTAATTATACATCAGAATGGCTATATTAATAATATTCTATATAATAAACCTGTAATGCTTTGGAATGCACATAGCACACACACACTCCTTTATATGTGTTCAGTGACCTGTATTTGTGAGCTTTTCCCTAGTTTTCTTCTGCAATGTGTCACAATAATGAATCCCTTGAGCTCTGGGGCCTTTTAGACAGATGCAGAACACATGTGGCCACTCGGCTTTACACAACCCATAATAAGGAGATCAAGAGTTTAAGTTGAGACTACTGGACTGTCCACTGGTCCATGATATTTAACCCATAATGTGCAGAAGACACAGTGATCTAAAACACTATGAAACACATTTATAACACAAATAATCATGCATATCACCCAAAAATAAACTTATAACAAAAATATACACACTCTCACGTCACATTTGACACAAAAACAGATGTTTGGTAGAATGTACAAGCTTCTCTTTTCCACATAAGGCACGTGGATAGTCATTTATACAGCTAAGCTAAAAAATAAAAAAAAAAAAAAACAAAAAAAAAATATACAAATAAAAAAAAAAAAAAATAAATAGTAACTTTACAAATAAATAAATTCTGACTATAAATAGTGAATTTTTAAATAAAGAAAATCAACAACTACAAAAAAAAAAAAAAAATAAATAAATACAAATAAAAAAATAAATAAGATACAAAAAAAAATAGTGACTTAACTGTTAAAAAAAAAACAAACAAAAAAAAAACTATAAAAAAATAATAAATAAATACATAAATATTGTCTAATAAATAAAACAAAGTGACTATAAAGAGTGACTAAATAATTATTGACTTTACAATAAGTAAATAAATTGTGATTTAAAAAATAATTAAGTTACATTACAAAAATAAATAAATACATAATGACTTAAATCAATAAATTAATAAATTGCGTCTTAAAAATAAACACATTACAGTTCAGATGGGTTTGAAACAATGGTGAGTACATGACAGAATTTTATTTCTGGGTGAACTGTTACTGTAACTCAGCATGTTGGGACAAGAATTTTCGCTGAATAAGGGAAGTGAGTGGAAGGGAAGATATCCACGTTACACCCTGTGTGTCAGCACATGGTGATGATGGGGGAGGCCGAGGGGTGAGACTGTGGGGGGTGTCGGGGTCAAACTGAAGTAAATAATACCTTACCAGTGGTCTGACACAGGCATACTGCCTGGTGTTGTTAAAGAGCTGTAAAGTCATTTGTGAACTCTATCCTGCAAAGATAAAGGGCAGGAGCAGAGGACATTATGTACAGACCATTACTGTAGGGTTCTGACTATTGAGTCAACTTGCTAATCTATAGCTACACACAGTGACTTCTGCAAATGGGAACTGTAGAAATCATCTCAAATCACTGACTGAATTTACATGCACAGTTATGATGAAGCAGACCGTGTACTCCGTTCTTGTTGAGAATCCACCTATGATGCCTTAAATTCTGCTTTCATAAACAGCAGCCATGTATCTGACCATTATTTTGGTTTTCATGTAAATGCCTTTTTTTAACTTCAAAAATGGAGTAAAACTTGCTATACTATAATTTGTTGTCAGGCATGTATTACAAAAAGTTTTTTCAGTTTTTATTTCAATTTATGCGTTTATTTGTTTTTTATAATTTTTTGTTGCACATGTAAACGCACTAACACTCCACAGGGAAAAATGACAAATGCAGAAAAATACACTGCCGTTCAAAAGTTTGAGGTCAGTTTTTGAAAGTCTCTTACATTAACCAAGGTTGCGTTAAATTCATCAAAAAATAAAAAAATAACAGGAATATTGTGAAATATTATTACAATTTAAAAAAGCTGAATATAATTTAAAATATTGAAATGCATGGATCCAGAAATCTTTCTAATATTCTGATTTGCTGCTTAAGAAACATTAAAGGGATAGTTTACCCAAAAATAAAAAAAAATCTGTCATTATTTACTCACCCTCATGTCGTTCCAAATCCGTTCATCTTCAGAACACAAATTGAGATATTTGATGAAGTCCGAGAGCTCTGTGAAACTTCATAGACAGCAAGGGTCCTACCACAATCAAGGCTCAGAAAGGTAGTAAAGACATTGTTAAAGTAGTCCATGTTACATTAGTGGTTCAACCGTAATTTTACAAATCTACGAGAATTCTTTTTGTGCGCAAAGAAAACAAAAATAACAACTTTAACAATAACAAATAAATAAATTTTAAAAATTTGTCTTCTCCGCATCACACTACTGCGCCATTTTGGAGAGTATCATGACGCATGGTGCGCTTTGATCTGAACAAACAACGTAAGCGCGTGATGCTGCTGATATAATATGCATGCGCTGCACCTTGTTTACATTCACATCAATGCATGTGCATACGTCATTGTACTCTCCAAAATGGCACCAGGGTGACACGGAGGAGACAATTTTTTGAATAAAGTCGTTATTTTTGTTTACTTTTTGCACAAAAAGTATTCTCGTAGCTTTGTAAAATTACGGTTTATCCACTGATGTCACATGGACTATTTTAACGATGCTCTTACTACCTTTCTGAGACTTGATTGACAAGTCAAGTCAAGTCACCTTTATTTATATAGCGCTTTAAACACAACAGATTGTGTCAAAGCAACTAAACAACATTAATTAGGGAAACAGTGTGTCAATAATGCAAAATGACAGTTAAAGGCAGTTCATCATTGAATTCAATGATTTTATCAGCTCAGTTCAGTTTAAATAGTATCTGTGCAATCATTTGCAATCAAGTCAACGATATCGCTGTAAAAGAAGTGTCCCCAACTAAGCAAGCCAGAGGCGACAGCGGCAAGGAACCAAAACTCCATCAGTGACAGAATGGAGAAAAAATCTTGGGAGAAACCAGGCTCAGTCAGAGGGCCAGTTCTCCTCTGACCAGACGAAACCAGCAGTTCAATTCCAGGCTGCAGCAATGTCACACTGTGATTGTGATAGTTGTGTTGCTGTCTATGGAGGTTCACAGAGCTCTCGGATTTCATCAAAAATATCTTAATTTGTGTTCTGAAGATGAATGGGTTTGGAACGACATGAGGGTGAGTAATGAATGATAGAATTTTCATTTTTAGGTGAACTATCCTTTTAATATTATCATTGAAAACAGTTGAGCTGATTATTATTTTTGTGCAAACTATGACACTTTTTGTCAGGATTCTTTGATAAATGGAAAGTTGAAAATAATTTATTTGGAATAGAAATCTTTTGTATCAATTTAAGTGTCTTTACTGTCAAATTTTGTTTATTTAAATCAATACAAATATTTTTAATATACCCCCCACAAAAATTAATACCCCCCCCCCCTCCCAAGGTTTTAAATTTTAGTGTACAGTAAAGGATGAAACCAGGTTACACGTGATTTTCAAAAAAAACAAATCTTAAGTAAAGGGTTTTTTTTTAAGCTTGTGGACTCAAGCAAACCCTGGAATAGTGTATGAGAAATGACTAACCAATGTTGACATTATTTTATTTATGGATTTAAATGGTTTATTTAGATTTATGTTTGAGTCATTTCGATAAAAGGAATGAATGAAATTCAGAAGAAAAAAAAACAGTCTTCTCTTGAGCTCTTAATCTCTTTAGAGTATTAGTAGTCTGTCTGCTTAATATCTGCTAACATTTTATTTTGATGTTCATACCGACTATAAAGTACATATCTATTTATAAATATTAAACTATTTTACTCTAACGTCTATTCTAGTCTACTAATACTATAATGAGAGTTGGTTGACAAAGTAATGTAGTAATGTAGTTACAAAGTAACATGATGTTTACACGACAACAAAAGTTTTCCCTTTGCATTTTTTAAAAGTTTTGCATACAGACAACAATGTTATCAAAACCTTCCCCATTCACACGGATCTTTGTAAAATGACTAAAAACGCTGTATTATTCTTGTCAGGCCAGTAGTTGTGATGTGCCTTTGTAAAGAAACACTACGCGTCTGCGCACATATGCTTTCCTATAGACTGAATATGTAATACGCATGACATCACAGTTTTCACAGATTTGCGTTTTTGTAGTTTAGACGATAACAGAAGTTTTCAAAAACGTTTTTTAGTTGGAAAAACACAGCTGTCATGTAAATGCCCCCATAGTCAGTTGAATTTTTAAAGTGGGCTATACAAATAAAGTGTAACCTATCCCCCACTGCTCAATCTACACATTTTATCTAGCAAACAAACCACACCCACCCCCAGCAAAGTGTGCCTGAACCTCCAGTCAAACCTTGAGCCCCCGCGAGCACACCCTACAACATACAACAGTGCTGTTGTGCTCATCTCACCCTCCTTATCCAAACACCCACAGCCAACACTGAATTCTGTAGAGGTTGGATGTGCATCACACCATCAAAAGGCTACAAATGGCCCAAAGTTATGAGGAGGAATAACTAGAATTTTCCTCTGACAACAAATATACTGGACATTCCCCAAACTACAGCATACACCACAGACAACTTTTTATGTAACTAAGCAATTCCCCATCAAAAACTTTAGCAACGCTGAGTCACTAAAAAGCATTGTTCTGCATACTTCAGAGGGGAGGCTTCAAAAAGATCAAATACACACTTCACCTGCTTGAAATGCTGTTCAATTCAAGCATTTCTAGATTTATATGAAATACAAAACTGTGAAATGTAGATTCCACTGCTGTGTTTATTTCAGAGATGCTATTGCTTCAGTGGATGGATTGAAGGAGAAGGAAAATACTGACCTCTGCTCCTCTTCCATCTCCTCCTTGGTCATCCTCTTATTACCGGGCACGACTGCGGGGGTCTCGACCTCATCCATCAGTAAAGCAGCTGCTACATCTGAAAGACACGGTATCAGATTTAACATTTACCTGATGAAAAGTGATTAAGTGGACTTTACACTGCTATAAAAAGATTTTGGTTTCAAATAAATGCTGTTTTCTTATTTTTGTTCAAAGAATCCTTTAAAAAAAAGTGTTTGACAGTTTCCACAAAAATGTCACCAAAACTGATAACAGCAAAAAAAATAAAAATAAACAAATCATAATAAAAAAATATTAGAATCACTTTAAATGTCGGGCAAAAACTTCTGTCTCCTGTCTAAGTGAGCTATAGAGGACCTCACTTGATCTGGATACAAAAAGCAGGCGTTCGATCAGTATGAAGGTGTCTGTATTGTACTGACGGATCAGACAGCAACACAGGAAGGGCAGAAAATCTTCTGTGACACTGCGCCCTGTTCCTAACCCAGATTATCATCCTACCAGGTCTAATCCACTTGCAGGCCTGTCAAGTCATTGGCACCGGCAGCTAGGAAGTCTTTATATTAAATCAAGGATAAAGGCTGTTCTGCACATGCTGTTGGCGGCTGAAACCTATTTCACACACACTTAATATCTGTGGCACCTGCTGCTGAAACTAGCTCTTTTGCCGTTATAATTCATTAACTGACATGTCACTGGTCTTTTGCAAGTGAGGGTTATATCTGAGCACACCAACTGATGTCTGGATGTAAACACAGCAGAACCTGTAACCTAGAGGCCAGTGTACCGCTGGGAGGACAAAGGAAGTGTGTGACCGGGACCCAGTTACACATTGGCATCAGTTTACAGCCGCAGAGCACAAAGCTCCAGTGTGCTTGAGTGGGTCGTCCTATGAGTGTTTATCTTCGCAAGCACTCACAGCCCTGCTCTCAAAACACTCGCTCATATGGAGCATAATGAAACCTGCACCTCAGAGAGCCACAGGCAGATATGAACCAGAAGAAAATAAAAATTGAAGCAAGCCAGGATCCAAACAAACTACCTCAGTGCATGAGAAAAGTATAAATATAAATGTATTACCCGCCAGAATGTGATTTTTTTTCTTTTTCTAATGGCTCATAATTCCATTTTTTTTTTTTCATTTTACATATTATATTAATACTACTATTTTCATTTTTGTTATAATTTTTACTTTTGAAACCCACCAATAATGTAACTATAATGTAATTATACATTTAAGTGCTGAGTAATATAAATTAACTACACATACTTACTAGAGCTTTTTGGATTAGGGATTGGTTTACCATTTACTATTGCTAATTACTGGTTTACTAATTTACTATTACTACTATAGTAAGTATATTTAACATGCGTAACAAGGACACAAAGTGAAACAAAATGTTACCCAGCATTCTTCACAGGGTTACTTGTACTTGCAATGGCAGGACTGTACCCAAAAATAGTACTACACACTTTTAAACTTCCTGCGGAGTGCTGATGCATCCCTACCATTATTCTCTAGGATGTCTGAAAGAGATTCGGCTGCTGGTGCGGACGCTGGCTCTGTGATGGATGCAGGCGCTGGTTCAGAGGTTGGAACAGAAACTGGTTCTGGGGTGGGTTCAGATGCTGGTTCAGGCTGTGGTTCTGGTTCTGGGACAGACTCCTTCACTGGTTCTTCTACTGGTTCTGGTGACGAGGCGGGTACTTGCTCAGGCTCTAGCACAGGGACGGGCTCTTCCACAGGTGCAGGTGCTGTGACTTCTTTGTGTACAGGCTCTGGAGCTGCCTGTAGAGAAAACGAAGGCGGAGACAAAGAAAAACAGTCATTTAAGCTAATTTAAATGCAGCTGATAATGCTGTAAATATAAGGTGTGTTGAATTCAGGTTAATAAGGACATTGAGGTGGCTGGGGTTGGAGGGGGGAGGGGGTGACAATTATCTTGAATTTATCCAATGTTTATTCATTACTTATTTGTATTCAGATTAAGTTTTTTTTTTATGACAAGATAATGCTTGGATTTCTTTATGTAGAAAAACGTATGTTTATAATGTCGGACATCATAAATAATATTTAAACACAACAAAACCCAGAAAAAAAAAAAAATCAAATCCAGAACAAAACAAAACCCAGGACAAAAACAAAACCCAGAACAAAAAACCTATAACAAAACAAAACCCAGTATAAAATCCAGAACAGCCCAAAACAAAACCCAGGACAAAACAAATACCAGAACACAACACAAAACAAACCTAAAACAATACCAATCAAAATTGAGAACAAACCAAGAACCAACCCCAAAACCCAGAACAAACTCAAACCCTGAACAAAACCCGAAACAAATCCCAGGACAAACCCCAGAACAATCCAAGGCCCAGAATGAAAAACAAAATAAAAATATAGAACAAAAATCAAAATCCAGAACAACCCAATGGGTAGAACAAACCCAAAAACCCAGAACAAAACAAACCCCAAAACAAAACCCAGAATAATTCAAGGCCCAGAACAAAACCCAAAACAAAAGCCCAAACCCTGAACAAAACTAAAAACAAATCCCAGGAAAAAGCAAAACCCAGAACACAACACAAAACAAAACCTAAAACAAAACAAAACAAAATCCAGAACAAACAGGACCAAAATAAAAACCTAAAACAAACCAATGCCCAGAACAAAACCCCAAACAAAAACCAAACAAAGCTCAAAAGGAACCAAACTGAAAATCCCATTCATACACAATGAACCACTAAATTCAAACATTCATCTCAGCAGCCAGCAGCACATTCTGCAGAGCTTCATTCCCCATGTGCCTGCGTGACAGCTGTCATCTGCAGTCTGTCGTCCTTCCTCTTCTGCCTAAACACACACCTGTCCATGGCAAGAGGACAAAGCTTCTGCTTCTTCTGACTTACCCTCATCCAAACCCACTTCACTGCTTCTGCCGGCCATGAAGGCTCTTAACTTAACCGCTAACATGAAGCCTGCGAAAAAACAGGTGCACAAGCCTTCCAACCGCCAAGTGACTTCCTGACCATTCATGGTGGTTAGGGATTGAGGCTAGTGGGCAAAGAGATCAACGTCATAGATTTCAGATACAATCCATGTGAGTGCTGGAAATATCAGTTCATTAATCCTTTTGGTAGCCAGACCAAATATGCAGCCTCACTTTTTACAGGGTGGAAATCAGCAGAATAGATTTGAATTTGAAACCAATACTAATTCCTCATACTATCATACTCCGGACATGGCCTCAATCGTACTGCAGCCCCACCTTAAACCATACAAGAGCAAGGTGGAGACTGGATTGAATTGGAGTCTGTAGGGATTAAGGTTATCCAGAGAGGTTAAATTTAGGATTAACTGTAGATTTGTTCCATTATTAGATTAGGTGACACAGAATGCCAACAACAAGCTGGTGAAAGAGAATGACAATAACAATGACAGCAATACTAACAGAAAACCACCATTTCTAAGCAGTTTCTAAGACTGGAGATATGGCTTGGGTCCAGAGCATTTTTGTGCATTTTATTATCCACGTGTCAAGACAGCTGCTACCAGAATAGCAACTCTATTCCTTCTCTGAAACCAAACTTTATCGCTTCAAGAATGCTGGCATCCACTGACCACCAGCAGATGGTGCATTCCATCTCACACAAACACACAATTCATGTGTATGAGAGTGACTATGAAGTAACCCTTAAATCCCAATGACAAACTGCTGAAAGAGTTTCTGCTACTGAATTCCAGAGTTGAATCAAATGCAAAAAGGTCAATAACTGAACTTCATCAGTGGTACTTACATATATACACACATTTTTAGTGTTGCTTACAGTGAGACAATAGAACTATAATCCATCAAAGCCTGGGCATTAGTGATTTTTTTGGCCATAGAAAAAGACAATAATAATACCTATAAAAAAAATTCTTCCACCATATTATATTGTTCATTAGACAAGCAATGTAGAAACTTGGCAAATTAAAAGGAACATTCCAGTTTTAAGTTTTTACCATGCTTTACCACAATAAACAATTTAACTCAGACTTCAGTTTAAACAAGCAATCAGAATGAGAGTCTTCGAGGCACTGCAATGTACACTATATGGACAAAAGTATTGGGACAACTGACCATTGCACCAACAGTGACTGTTGCAAAGGGCTATGTATTCAGACACTCTTAGGTAATAGAGTTATATTAGTATGGTTTTTCTTGCTAAGTGTTGGACTATTCAATGACTGCGAACTGTTACTGCCCCCTTGAGGAAATACAGAGTATGCTAGAATGTGCTGGAAAGTGCGTCATAAGAATCATCATTTGTTGGTATGAATCCCTAGAGTGTGGAGTGCATGAGAGTATTCATAAAAAAAAACCACACAAACAAACACATTCAAAAGCATCTAAAAAAAAAAAAAAACCCTTAAACACCCATGTTTGCATATGCTAATGGGAATAAATCTTCTCTAAAGCAAGAAGCATCTTCGTTGCGTTTTGACCCAGTAGCCCCTCACTGCAGAACACAAGATCCAGGGGGCATGGTTGGATCCACTTCTTAGGGGGTGGAGATGGGTAGGTTTAGGGGTGGAGATGGGTTGGGTTTAGGGATCAGGGGGTGGAGAAGGGTAGGTTTAGGTATATGTAAGTTTGGAAGAGTTGGATCTGGATCCAGCAACGCCCCCTGGATCTTGTGTTCAGAAGTGAGGACTCTCTTTTGACCAGAAGTACCACATTGATTAATTCAACCTGAACCACATTAGTAACTACAGTATAGTGACTTTAATGAAAACTAGGGTTGCAAAGGCGGAAACTTTTCAGAAAAGTTTCTGGAAGTTTTTCACCCCTTTGTAACCCTCATGACAACACATTGGTTTCCCTAAATACACTGGTCCTCCTTTGCAGCTAAAACATCTTCTGTGGCTTTCCACAAAATTTTGGAGTGTTTCGGTGGGAAATTTTGCCCATTCATTCAGTAGAGCATTTGTGAGGTCAGTCACTGATGTTGGACGAGAAGGCCTGGCTCCATTCCAGTTCACCCCAAAGGTGTTTGATGTGGTTGAGGTCAGGGCTTTGTGTGGGACAGTCGAGTTCTTCCACACCAAATTCATCAAACCATGTCTTTATGGACCTTGCTTTGTGCACTGGGCCACAATCGTGCTGGAATAGAAAAGGCCAGGGTCTTCCACAAACTGTTCCCTCTAAGTTGGAAGCATACAGTAGCATTGTCCAAAATGTCTTGATATGCTAAAGCAGTAAGATTTCCCTTCACTGGAAGTAGAGGGTTGAGCCCAACCCCTGAAATACAGCTCCTTATCATCATCCCTCCTCAACCAATCTTTACAGTTAGCACAATGCAGCCAGGCAGGTAACGTTCTCCAGACTCACTCTTTAGACTGGCAAACAGAGAAGTGTGATTCGTCACACAACAGGTTTCTACTGCTACAGAGTCCAGTGACGAGTTGCTTTACATTGGACTGCACGATTAATCGAATGCGACTGTCAAGTGTATCTTTTAGTGAAGCACAGTTCTGTGATCAGTAGGCTGGAAACTAACAATGAAGCAGTAGTTCACTCACAAACTACGCAAAACCGCGTTCATAATCGCAGACCGATTTAATCGCACGATTATGAAATCGACAAAATTGTTCTGCACTTATGAAAGCAGTTTGCGTAGCTTGTCAATGAACTACAGCTCTGTGTAGTAAATTCTGCTCCATCTGAGCCCGCTTCTGTAAACCATCAAGCCTTTACCCAGTGAGTTTGAGGTTTATAACATGCATTTGAAAAAGCAACATGCGTCAAACATCTTTCCAAACATGAGACGCATGTATGAACCTCTTGTCCCACAAAACACCACATTTAATAACATGTTTTTATTTCAAACTCACTTAGCATTGCATTATAAATATACTTTATTATAATGAAATTTATAAGAAGAAGAACTCAGATAAACCATATATTGTCGTAGTCCTGTTTATTAGTCACGCTGAATCAAGGAAAGCAGTTCTATCTTCTGTTTCCTGGAACGATGTGCATTACCTTTCTTCTGTGGGGCATATTTGTTGTTCCATTCTTCAGATGGAGACTAACTACTGATCACAAAACTGTGCTTTATTGAAAGATATGCATGACAATCGCAGCTTTTGCCTAGCCACGATTGCGATTTAATTTTGATTAATCGCGCAGCCCTACTTTACATCATTCTATCCGATGCTTGGCATTACATTTGGTGATGTGAGGCTTGTAAGCAGCTGCTCGGCCACAGAAACCCATTTCATGATGCTCTTGCTGCACAGTTTTGCGCTGATATTAATTTCAGTGGAAGTTTGTAACTCTTCAGCTATGGACTTTACATCATTGGTCTCAAACTCAATTCCTGGAGGGCCACGGCTCTGTACAGTTTAGCTCCAACCAGCTCCAAATCACAACTGCTTGGAAGTTTATAGTGATCCGTGCAGAGCTGTGGCCCTCCAGGAACTGAATTTGAGACCATTGCTTTAAATGGTCTTTAGTGGATTGAGTTGCTGATGTTCTGAAACACTTCCACTTTCCAATACAACTTACAATTGACACACTATTGATGGACAGTACTTTTCTCAATATAGTGCATATTGCAATAAACTATTTTTCACTTTTGCTATTGTTGTTTTTCTTTTATAGATGAAGGGAAACTATTATGTTGTAATTCAGAGCATAAATTCTGACACTATAGATATCAGAATTAGGTTTCACAATTGTGCCATTTTATAACACAATTAAAGCTAGAATTATTTATTTGACTACATGAAATCAACATTTCAATGTTTTTTTAATCCAAAAACATCACCTAATGTCACGCAGCTCTCTGTCCCCAGACATAAACACATCAAAGGCGGTGAGGGAATTAGGGCAGCTTGAGACGGATTCTTCCTTGTGGTGATGACTGCCAACAGTCCATTAGCCCCTGATGCTCTTAGAGAGCATGGACAACCTGTGAGGATGTCCGGCGGCATATGATGCCATCTCAGGCTTAACTGTCATCTAAGATCCTCTCTCAGTGGATGATGGGAAATCTATATTTGATGCCACCATGTATGAAGGTCAGGGTGAGGATACATGTGATGCAAAATTTGACATATCACCTAAGACAAACAGATCCTAAGAGGATTTACAGAAGCTTTATGCTTTTTACTTGTCCCTGGAGTCGCATATATATAGTAAACTTTTTAAGTAAACTATTAAAAATATATTAAATGTATAGTTCTGACAGACACAGCAACATAAATTGTGCCTTCTTTGATTTGATGTGCAGGATACTTTTCAAAAATATATATTTTGTCCCCTGTAAATATCAGTTATTCATGTAAAGACCTTATTTACATGTTCCTCACTTCCTTATTTCCAGATTTCCAGTAAGAAAATAAAGAAGTAGGCCTATTATAATAATTTTGAATGGTTTGACATCTTATTTGAGGGAGTGGGCCAAGGCATTTTGACTGGAATAAGCTCTCATTGTTTCATTCATTTACAGAAAGCTTTTACACTGAATGGATTCAGCACAAACCCTTCAGCTCTGCTTTAAATTCTTACAAAAAGGCCATTGTGTCATAAGGCCAAAGTCGTCATGCACAGTCAGTGTCTACCTACTAGCATATCTATACTGCACTATTGTTTAGTTAAGAGACATCACCACTTGTGACTGAAAGGGCTTGTGACTGTAGATGTGTTTCTAAATCTTAATGTCTACTGCCTTCGAAAGGCTGTGACACCAAACCAACATCAAAGAACTAGCAACGACAAAAGCGACTGCATTGTAGCCTCACATTCCCTGCGTCTGGGCAAAAAGTAGCCTTGAACCAAGTGGCAACTTCCCGCTCTCTCTCGTGACTCAAGGACGTGATTTAAACTGTAATTTGTTAATTGGCCACTAGAGGCTGGCTGCAAAAGGGAGTCAATCCCATATGTTAAAATGCCCAACTTTACAGCAGAAAAAAAACATGTTTACAGCCTGGTTCAAAAAATTATTTTGGTCTATATATATATAGTTATATAGTTAATTTTGCCCTTCATGACAACTGTGAGGAGGGTGAATTTTTTATAACTCATCCGTTTACATTATATTAAGCCTTAAAGTTCTGCATAATTAAGGGGCGTGGTCACTTGATTGACAGGTGGATTGCCATTGCTGACACTGCCATCACACTAGGTGGGCGTGGCTTCAGCAACCAGCTCCCGCCTTTTTGCCCATTTCCGATTACCCAGGAGTGACGCGCGGCCAAGATGGCGACGGCCCACTCCGTCCGTTTATTCATGTTTGGGTTGATTTCATATTGTATTTACCCAGCATCGGCCAGTGTGTGGTATTTTAAGTGCTTCAAAACTGAATCATTTTTGCAGAACAGTTGGTTCAGTTGATTCAGAGATTCCAAAAGTTTTGTATCTACTATCACTTATCTATTTGGTTCTCTTTGAAATGAAGGAAAAAAAAAAAACTATTTAGGAAGGCAGCTCATTGATTTGGAACAAATTTTGAACTGGAATTGACCACTTTTAGCTTTAGATTTTGCTTCCTCTCACTTGGAAGGTTATATGGAAACTTATTGAATGTGAATAGAGCCAAATATAACACTCAATGCCTACTCTAGACTGTACACCTCAAACTAAATTGCCAATGAAAAAAAATAATAATAAAAATTTAAAACGTGTGCTAATAAAACCTTAAAAATGCCCTTCATTCTTCAAGAAAATGTTCATGTATACTGTTCATTGAGGATATAAAACATTGATGTTTCAATACAACCGGTCACAGTCTTAGGTTGTGAGTTTAACTGAAATTAGTATTCTAGAGGAAATCAATCATGCCCATGTTTGCACAGATCACTGAAAAAGGAAGTTAACAGTAACAGGCCAAAATTCCAAACCAGCAAAGTCAGAGGAAGGCCTGACCAATCAGCAGGCAGACGGACGGATTCCACAGCAGACTGCTGTTAGGAGCCTGACTGGCGTGGAGACAGAAACAAAGTGCTGCGGAATGTTCTTGAGCGCTCGCCCTGTTTCAGACGCTCATGGTCCGCATATTCAACGCTGACGTTTTCGGTTTTAAATTAACCCTGCAGTTCAGCCACTCATTCACATGTTATGTTTGAAAGACATTTTTTATATTATTTTATTGCTGGTGTTATATTCTTGTTGGTGGCACCTCAGAGCAGATTGGTGCAGCTTTCCTCTTTGAGGTTTTCCCTCTGAATACACATTGCCATGTAAGGAAGTTAAAACACACTCCAAACAAAGGAAACATGAGGAGCTGGGAGTTGGAATGGTGGAAGAAAGAGACCGAACAGGAACTGGGACGAAAGATAAACCGAAAATTGACGCAATTTACTAGCCCCTAAAGCAAGTGTGATTGAGGTCATAGGCTACGCTTCACTTTGGATACCGTTCCGTTGTATTCAAAGTTATTGTCATTTTAAGACAAATTCCTTTTTAATTTCTTTAACTGGTCCAGAGACTAGAACACACTGCACACTCTGTGGCATTGGTTTACCACAATTTAAGATATTTTAGATGAAAACCGGGAGGCCTGTGACTGTCCCATAGACTGCCAAGTAAATAACAGTGTCAAGGTCCATAAAAGGTATGAAAGTCATCGTCAGAATACTCCATCTGCCATCAGACGTGCAATCTGGGTTTTATGAAGCGACGGGAAAACTTTTTTGTAAGCGAAGAAAAAAAAAAATTACGACTTTATTCAATAATTGCTTTGTCAATGGTCTCCTCTGTGTCTCTCCATATCACTGTATGCTGCGTATGCTCTTCTGTGCCATCCGCCACAAGGATGCGCTGTTTTCTTTCAAATCAAAGCTAAATACATGTAGAAACAGCGCGTCCTTGTGGCGCGGATGACACAGAAGAGCACACACAGCATCCAGTGGATATGGGAGACACAGAGGAGACTGTTGACAAAGGAATTGTTGAATAAAGTCATTATTTTTGTTTTCTTCGCTTACAAAAAGTGTTCTCGTCACGTCATATAACCCAGATTGCACGTCTGAAGACAGATGGAGCATTCTGGTGACGACTTTCATACCTTTTCTGGACCTTGACACTGTTATTTATTTGGCAGTCTATGGGACAGTCACAGGCCTCCCGGTTTTCATCCAAAATATCTCATATAAGTCATATAAATGATTAATGACAAAATTTTCATTTTGGGGTGGAGTATCCCTTTAACACTCTCTAAACCTGCAGTCGATCCATAAGGCTCAGCGCAAATAATGGTGAAATTCAAGCCCTTCTTTCTAGATATTATCTCATGTCTTTAGGGAGACAGAGGGAGGTCTAAAAGTGCCAAAGAAGGAATCATACCATGTCAACATGTCTAAAGGTCAAAGAGCCAAATATCATGGGGACCACGGGGGTTACGGGGTTTAAAGTCAACATGAAATGGCATTCTCAAACCATTTTACTTCCAAATGTAACAAATGTCCAAATAAAACAAGAGAAACAATTAAATGAGAAACAAACTTTTGACTATCAACAAAGTCTGGTACAATTAACAGGTTATTGTGTACATAAATAGTCAATTTTGACAAGGAAGACACTGTCTGGCTGACATTAAAAGTGACCAAACACAGCTTGCTGTGTTTTTACATGTTGGTTAAAGGGGAGTTTATCCAAAATTGATGATATACTGTATATATATATACTATCTATATATATATATATATATATATATATATATATATATATAATATTATATATAGATATATATATTATATATATATATATATAATATGGTGCCCTTTGTGAAAATTAGTACACTTTAGGATATAGATTGGGACGTTTTTTCCTTTTCCTCTCACTGGCAAAAATAGTCCCAATTTACCTGAATCCACCCTACTCTAAAATAATATACTTAAACGTGAACTAATGCATGTAATTTGTAATTAAATGAAAATATAGTTATTATATGCAACTTCATTTATTTCATAACTTCTGTTGTCTTTGAAATACATTTAAAGTTGCTGTTGAATGTACTGACAAGCATTTATAGTGAACTAAAATACACTTTCATGTCATTTCTATTAAAAGTATGTCATTTAAATCTATAATTACACATTTATAATCATACATTACAGTTAAGTAGTCTGCTGGAGATGATCCATCTTCCAGCTCTCATCCAAAGTCACACATCTATTGGAGAACTGCCCCATGAGTAACAAACACAGTCCAAGGTTTATTTCTTCCCTAGAAACCAATCAAACACATAAATCTCAACCTTGCCCCTTGAGATCTTCTTTCCTGCAGAGTTAACCAAACATATCCGAATCAGTTAATCTAAGGCCTTAGTCCCAATCTGTGCATAATATATAGTGCTTTAAATATTACTACATCCAGTGCCAGTGGTGCTCATCCATTTCAAAGTACTTATTTTACATCAAGTATTTACTTTTAATGTGCAGTAAAAGTATGCAAATTGGGTCTCCATCAAGCTCTTGGGGTACATTCCAAATTTATGGCCTGGTGTGTTTGATTAGAGCTAAAATAAAACTCAGCAGGAACCAAGAACCAGGTTATGTAAATATGCTTTATAGCCTCAATAAATGAGTAATATCCCATCAATATTAGAGGTGGGAATCTTAAGGCACTTAACGATTCGATCCGATTCCGATTCTGGGAGGAACGATCCGATTCCCAAAACGATTCTTAGTTAATTTATTACATTTGTGACTTTCGCTCATAGCACGCGTTTGCAGAACACAAGCTGCAAGCTTCCACTCATCTGTAATGTAGTGTGCCGTAATAGTGACATACGATTCTGTTGTAATTGAGTCCATGCATCGCATGTTATTGCCACTCTGTCCGTATTACTTAGGGAATTCTAAGATGTGATCTTTACACTCACTGTAGAGTGCGGGGACAGCCGGTCTCACTAAATACGACGCGAGGGCAAAGTGTATCGTGGCTCAAGTACCTGTAACACGTGCGAAATCCTTGGTTTCCCACAACGGAGTACGGGCGCAGATCTTTGGCAATAAAAACCCGCCACTGATCGGGTAATTCGTTTGCCTTTTCAGAATTCGGTGGAAGCTTTGCTACTTGATCCAGGGTCCTTTGAATGTAACCGGGAGTGTTCGTGATGGGAAGAGAATGCTGTTTCTCCAGCTCTGAGTGGAACACGCGTAATATGTCTTCATGTTAGTCGTGTTGCCGAAATATTTGAATTTGGCGCTACAGACTTTGCACACAGTATGGCTTGACACCTTCGGTGTCTTCAGAAAATCCAAAATGTTGCCACACATCCGATTTTAAATGAGATGGTGCAGGTCGTAGTTTGTCCATTTATTTAACGAAGCTAATTCACCAGCATATGAACGGTCATCCATCAACGTCTTTTTTGAGTCTTGACAGCGCTCGCATTTGAATTGAACACAGAATCGATTCAGAATTTTTGAGAATCGATTCTGGATCGTTAGATAACGAATCGCGATGCATCGATGCATCGAGCTTTTCTCCCACCACTAATCAATATATTCCAAGCTTCTGCATGGAAGACATTCACTGATAAATACGCCATGCAGTGGAATCAAACCATTCACTGTGACTGCCTTACCATTATTTGAGTTGATTTATTCCCCATGCTGGTCTACTTTTCTGCCCCTAAAATGTAAAGAACCGTAATTGTTCGCAAAAAAAAAACACCCCGTCATCTTTGCGGGTGGTTCTCAGCCAGAATAATCAGCAACAAAGAACACAATACACCAAGCAACTACTAAGAATTCCTACAATAGATTAGACAAAAACAAAACACTGACTTGCGGTATATAAGAAAAATTATCAGACTCTCATGGTTATTTAGTCAGGCCAGTGGAGGCAGAAAAAGCAATGTTACATAACACTGTGTAATGGATAGCAGAGGGCCTCCTGCAGTACTGAATGGACAGGGATTGAAGAAGAAGGTGTGACGCCAGTTCTAATATTTCCCGTGTGTGGAACTTCACAGCTATCGAAAGGAATTGACACTCTTAAAAATAGGTTCTCTTCAAAGGGGGGGCACACCATTGAGGAACTGAGTTCTACAAAACCCCATCAAGCCACTCAAAGCCATCATGACTCTAAAATTATCCAATAAATATAAAAATAATAATAACAGAAAACGTAACACAGAACATCCTAATGTAACGAAAACAAAAATAGAAGAAAAAAAACACAAAACAAAAGAATTTATGTAAAATACATATAAATTTCACCTTTACACTCAAGTACATCATATCACGGATCTTACCCGGACAGGTGTTTCTTGAAGGGGGACGATCTCAGGTTCAACTGCAGGCTGTTCCTCTACTAAACCAACTTCCTCAATTACAGGCGCGACTGCAGCAGACTCTTCCTTTTTTGGCTCAACAGCGATCTCCTCCTCAGCCTTTACCACTGCCTCTTTGAGCAAAGAGAATGAAGCTCAGGAAAAAGCAAGGATACACAGTGTGATAAAATAAGAAAACCTAATTTTATGTGTAATACAAGTTCATAAAATGAAATAGAAATGAAAAAAAAAACAATAACAAAACATAGTTCCATATTATGAAATGAATAGATAATTAATAATAATAGTTATAATTATTATTAGTAGTATTAAAATAAACTGTAAAGTGAAAGTAAAGAGATTTTTCTGATACAAGAATATTCCGATATCAATCAGAATTTGGTCATATTCTGGTTATGTAAATGTATGAATGAGCCAAAACCAGATAAAGCAAATATTACAGTTTTTAAAATTCTGTCACTTGCCAGAATTCTGGGGCCATAAGCAAACATTAATTTAGACATACGCATGGCTAAACAAAAGGTGAATGTGGGTGATATTAGAAACAAAAAAGTAGGGGAAGTCAAGTTACTGATAAAATACATTATTGGAGCAAGGAGAACATGTATCTGTGGATTATGTGAAAGTTTGCTTTCCAAAATAAAGCCATAACCAGAATATGGACTTTAATCAGAAAGTGATCTTGTAAAATTGGTTATTGTATTAAACTTAAAACGTATTGAAGATCATCAAGTAGTCCACCGGAGAGAGAAATAATGGTGTCACAATAATGGTGTGTTCTGTCAGTTTTTGTAAGACTGGAACTCTGAAGCTCCTTGTAGCACCTCCGTTGTTTGTAAATGTCAGTTCCTCAGGAGGATTCATTTAAGATCATGTGCTCACTAGTGTCACACACACCTGTGCTCAAGATCCTTGAGCTCTCAACAGCAACATGCTATACAATATACACTTTTAAATATAGTGGATATAAGTTTAAAGCCATATATAGAAGGACCCTGGAGTTTGTCACGTCCAAAGCTCTGGGTTCTGCTGTGGTGAGCACATTCTAAGACAAGACCAAACGCGTTCTCATCTGAAAGGTCAAAAATGCTGCTGAACTCTCACTAGGATGATGTTTGAAAAAGGCTGAGCAAAGAAACATTCTGTACTCTACTCCAAGATGGCCGTCTCCACAGTGTTTTGAAAAGATCTTCAGTTGTGTAGGGGGGGTTTTCCAAACAAGAATTGAAAATATACTAGCAAATTAACATACAATCTCATAACAGTAATGAAAACTCTTGAGACTGTCTTGTATTCCTGGAAACCGTTTGGCAATCAGCCGTGACATTAAACCCCCTGCAAGCGCTCAAGTGCTAAATCACGTTTTTGGCGTACATCTGCCCTTTTTACAACATGCAAGAACGCTTATGGACACAGGAGAACCCTTCTGAAAAAAAAAAAAAACGTTTTTTATCTGCCCTTTTAAAACATGGTTATGCCCACTTCTGACAAAAAATGGTTTTAACAAGCCACCAAAACCATCAACTTTTAACTATTAAAACCATTAAAAATGGTTTTCTGTAGTGTGTTTTGGGACATACTCCATTAGGATTTAGTGGTTTTAACAAGCCACCAATATAGAAGGCGACCAGTAAACCCACAGACTCCATTAAAACCTGTTTCCATTAAAACCAACACAAGTCCCATTAAAACCAATAAAACCATTAACAAATTGTAATGGTGTCTATTGTTTTTTTTTTTTTTTTTTTTTCAGCTGGGACACCACTTGGACATCAACAACTGAAAAAATATCAAGGAACGACTCGATAAACGCTTGAGAAAAAGGAACTGAACGGATCTGGATTGGAGAAACTTGACGCTGCACTCATGACGCGAGGCCGAAGACGCCAGTGTGATGCGCACATACACATAGTCAAAAACAGTGTAGAGGGAACGCCAGGGATGGCCAGGACGCATCTCACCTGTACAGGAGTTTGTTGCGCGGGGATGACTTCAGCTTCTGCGACAGGAGCGACAGGAACGGGTTGTTCCCTTTTCTTTTCAATAATCACCTCCTGTGCTGGAGCTGGAGCTGGTTGTTCTGTTATGGGCTGGTGATACTCAGTAACCCGCTCTGATTTCTCCTCATGCTGTTTCTGTTTCTGTTCTTTCTTTTGCGCAGGTTTCTTCGCCAGGAACGCTGATGCGACTATAATGGCAATAATCGTAAAGAAAAGTGCGGACAAAATAACGGACGCGTCTATAGTCATGATTGCCTGCTGCTGCTGCTGTTGTTGTTGATGGTTACTGTGGCATGCACGAGCTGACGCCTGTAAGACGAGGATTAGTCCCGTTAGAATGCTTCTGAGCGAGCGAGCGATCTCATAAAGCCCATGTGCCAGAGACGCTTTCTGAAATGGCTGTGTCTTAAATCCTAGTTAGCTGCCTACATAGACAGCAATTCAGGGACGCACCTCTGAGTTCCAAAAAACGAGCGATCCAGCGTTCTGAACGCTTACAATAAATAAAATGTTTTTTTGTTTTTTTTAACCAGTCATACCATATTTCAACAGAATGATATTGTTTAATAAACAAGACAGCTACATTATGAATAGCTCCAGTGCATGAATAATAGATAAAATAAACGGGCTTCAAACGTACGTTCCAAACGCAACTACTGAGGATTCTAAAACCGCTGCTTTGCTGATACCCATAAATGCTAGTTAGGCAGGTTATTATTAGGTTTTGAGACACAACCAATGACTTTCAGAGCAGCGTCACTCCCTACAGGACAGCCCACCTTATTAAAGGAGCAACACTGACACGCGCAGAAGGTTTCTTTTTTTTTTTTTTGTACGTTTTGAAAAAGAACATATTTTATTATAATGGCATAATAATGCTTATAGACTATAGAAACATTTTAAATATAAATTGCTACCTAAAACCAAATAAAATATATTTCGCATTCTCTCTAAAACTAACTTTAACTTTCTGATGCATGACTTAAAAACGTTTTTTCTTATAAATAGGAACGCTATTCCCAATAAATGTCATTGGTCTTTAAACAAAGGTGTACTTTACAAGTTTTAAAATGGTGTAAAACTAGGCTAGTTAAAATATCCTTACTAAGTCTTATTGTATTAAAATATACAGAATTTTACCTCTAGACAAAATCTGGGATAAGAGATGTTCTGCTGGTATTTGGTGCGTGACCCCTTTGAATTGATCTCATCATAAATAACCACAATGACCTATAAAGAGGAAATATGGCATGCAATGGTCAATAAAAATCAGTCATGGTGGTTTGAATGTACAGTCACACCTTGAACGGTTAAATATATGCCCAGTGGACAACACGCAATATCTGGACAAAAACACTGATAACACCAAGATAAATACATAGAAACCTTTATTAAACAATTCTCATTATTCAGTTTGTTTTGATCTGAGTAACATCAAAGTGTCACATGACCGAGCCAGTGCTGAACATGGAACATGAGGAGCTGAAGAACATGCCCTGGAGAAAACGCTGAAGATCTGGAGCGACAAGAGTGGAAGGCTTCATCTAAGAGCACAGGCCATTCATTAAAACACTAGTATTTTTAATTCAAAACCACAGCTCTGAGATATGACATGAAATATGAGCAACCTGAATGACCAATATCAGGTAAAATAGGCACTTTGTAACCACATCGTTCTCCTTGACTCGTACACAAAGAAAGCACTGACACAACCCCCTCAACAACACTCACTTCGATCATTAATCACCTCACACCATCCCAACAGAGTACTGTAGCCCTGAAACATCTAGGTCATGACAGGTCACCATTTTTGGAGTTACGCTATTTCCTTCCGTTAAAAAAGAATTGAAAACATACAAAAACATTTTAAGACATTATAGGCTAGTCACGTTTTCCACTGTGAACAGGAAATTCAAAGGATTTTCATGAATTATGATTGCAAGATTTCCCCCCTCTTTTGCGTGGCTCATAGCGCACTGTATAATAAATAAGCGCCTCCTAGTGTTTCACTTACGCAGAGGGGTTATAAAAGAAAAACACCTCGTATTTCAATTAGTTGAGCTAAATTAACCATTGAATTCACTGCTAATAGACGAAAGAAGAAAATAAAAGTCGAGTTCAATCGGTTTGCACATTTCGCGCATTCACAGTAGTTCCAACTTAAGAAAAGGTGCGTTCAAACTTTTGCCTCCACTACAATGTTATTTAGTTAGAAAGCTTCGCACATGAGATACCGACTAAATATTTACCGTTTACACAAATTTTTAATTTGTTCCCTAATTTTAGTAATTTCAAGCCCGTTTTTTTTGTTCAAAATTGAAACAAGGGAACAAATTAATACGACGTCAGCCACAATTTACTAAAATGAGGGAACGAATCAGACAAGGCAAACAAGGGAAATATTAAATTCTTAATTCGCGCAAATGATAGATATATATATGAAGAGTTTATTTGCAAAAACATCCCATTTTTTAAATTGACAAAAATCATGTTTTTTATTACGTTATCATATTTCTATTGTGTTAGTTAGCTGTATTCTTTTTTTTACCTAATCAAAATAACCCAACTGTAGTTTGATTGAGATTAACTGGAATGCACAATGGAAAAACGTGATTTTCTGAATTTTTAAAAAAAAGAGTTCTGTTTTCACAAATGAACTCTATTTACATATATCACGCTTCATAAAGGGCTTCTAATCGAAAGTTTGAGACATTTTGAATCAAAATTCTTATCTAGAAGAGTGAGAAAAGGGACCACAAATCACTGCGGTTTAACAGTTTTAAGTACTATGGGCTAGTTTAACCAAAAGACAAGAAACCCATGTTTAAGTGCAGCTCAAGAATGAAGTAGAATCAGTAATAAAATAATCTATTTTCTAGAATCAAAGAGCTAAAGGCAGCATTACACATCAGGTCAACCATATTACCCTAAGATGGGTCATAATACAGCTCTCACAAATCTGCACATAACCCCTGTGAAATACAAAAACGGCATCTGTTCTGAATCAAAACGCAGATCAACCACGTTGGCACTGGGACAGAAGGAGACATCAAGCTTCCTGTCCAGAGCCGGACATCAGCAAAGGCAACACAAGAAGGGTGTCCCCTCTCTTCCCACACACAGCTGTTGACTCATTCATGCAATGCTCCTCCAGCAAGCACATATTTGGGTATTTTGTTCGTGTTTATCTCTAAAAGCACACTAGGGCTGAGTTTGTTATCTTGTGCCCAGAAGTGACGCAGAGGCAACCTCTTATCTACTGGACAGGAGTCTCCTGAGGGCGACAGACAGAGAGAGCGCGACGTTTCATGGTCTAGGAGACGATTATGGCTGCAGCCCCTCTGTTGTCGAGCGGGACATCACCGAGACGAACTGCGCTCTTTGCTCACGCAGTCGTCCTGGCTTGTGATGTCACCGTTCCCCATCATGCCACAGGTTCTCCTCTTCTTTCTGCGATGGGTCATGGCGTCGCCCTCAGAGCCCGAGTCAGCCCAGGATAAAGGACAAATGTGAGAACGCAAGCATCTCATGTGCACATGAAAGTATCCCCAGTGGGATTTAATGAGTACAAATGAAAACGGTGACAATCTTTGATATTTCGTGAATTAAAACAAATTTATGTGAATTTTGAAAAGCTAGTTTTGATTGAAATGAAGGTTCCTCTGATTTGCGGTAAATTGTTTGTATAAAAATAAACATAAGATGCACATTACTGCAGGACAGAAAGGGATCAGGAATATTCATAATAATCTCTAATACTCACCAATGCTGCATTATTTAACCAAAAGGTGCAATATTGTGAAACAATCACAATTTAAAAAGCTGTTTTCTATTTGAATGCATTTTAAAATGTAATTTATTCCTGTGATGCAAAGCTCCAGTCTTCAGTGTCACATGATCCTTCAGAAATCACTCTAATATGCTGGTTTGCAGATCAAGAAATTTATGATTATTATCAATGCTGAAAACATTTTTTAACGCATTCTTGAAGAACCAAACAATCAAAAAATAAATGAAATTTTAATGACTCCTGTTTACATTCAGGCTGTTAAATATGCATTTATTATTTTTTATCTATCTATCTATCTATCTACATAACTACATATATAAATACTAATTTAATTATTTTTTAATAGGAAATATCCAAAAACAAATAAAAAACTAATAATTAAATATATGTATGTGTATGTGTGTGTGTAAATAGACAGACATACAGACACACACACACACATATAAAATTGTAATAATTAAATGCATATTTAACAGCCTGAATGTAAACAGGAGTCGTTAAAATTTCATTTATTTTTTCATTGTTTGGTTTAGATAGATAGAGGTGTTATATAAATATGTATAGAAAATACAGATATGACTACTGCACTAAAAGTTTTCTTTAAGGATTGTTAATCATTTCTGACATTTGAATATTAATTTAAATTAAACAGTAACCGTGGATAATACACTGTACTGTTCAATGTGAATTTATTGCGCCCTCTAGCTTGTGTTAACTGTACTGCCCCTGTTTTCACCATCTGTGTTGAAAAGAAAAAGCTTAATTAAATTATCAGGCCTGTTGTCTAGGCCTAGTTCCATGTAGAGCTTGGTCACATGGTGGGTCAGTGAGTGAGCAGGTGAATCAGAAGCTCATGTCAGGACTCTAGTGCAGGGGGTTGTGTGTGGGGTTCTGCAGGAACAAGCTGTACCTCTGAACCAGAGTCGGAGGAGCTGGAGGAGGAAGAGGATGACGAGTCACTGGAGCTGTCCGAGGCAATGCCTGTTGATTCCTGCAGGTCCACTTTATCTGCCAGAGCAGCAATATCAGGCCTCTCCTGTTTCAGGATCCTGAGACACACGTGAGAAACGTCATCACAGACCCACAAATATTCCCACTTACAGCTTGATTGGACAGGAGCACAATACTATTGTTTTTTTTTTATATACACCTTCACGTCTCATTTCTTCCTAATGTTCACATTTTAAATACACTTACTTTTGATACACTTTGTTAGGGGTAAAATTGTTTGTTGTGAAACCAATGAACAAGGCCCATTTGAAGAGCAGCAAAAATATAAACATCTTTATTAAAAAGTAACTGAAGTGAATGAAGGAACCAGTGTACAGAGCAGGGTCTTACCGGTACCACTTTCTGGAGAGTTTGGGGCGACCTCGCACAGTCTTGTGCCACACGATGGGGAAGTTAGTGGTGCTCGCAAAATTCTGGGTCACAGCAATCGCAGTGTCCAGATTGAGGACAACATGCCACCATCCACCTACATGAAACATGGGTTTCAACCTCAATTACAATCACGGCTGCATGATCTGTTGCACGAGAATCTATTATTTTGACAAAACTGTGGATTTGAACTGCATTATCATCATTTTGCATCTCTACCGCGGCTTACATACAATCAACATAAGCATTATAATTATATCCTTTCTGACATAATCTGCACTTAAAAAAAGTCTTAGATAAAATAATTCCTCAAAAACATTTACTGTGAACAATAAAGTCAGGTCTGTATCTGTCAGATGGTTTTTTCAGATGGGATGATGGGTGTGACTGACCTAAGTGTGTTTTTTGTTAGGAGTATAGGTCTTAATGAGTAGAAGGCTTCTACACTTCACCTGCTTTCATACGAATACTTTCTGTTCTCACTGAACTGAGCAGATGGTTTCTTTGTAATGCCAACATCTATTTAAAGTTGATAAGCAAGACTAACAAAGCCTTGGATTCCTTTCCAGCCTCATAAACACCACGTGGCATGAAGCTTGAAAGCCATGTGGTTTAAAGTTATGTTGAGGGAAGCATTACTCAGCACTCATAATACACTCAACATATTATTATAATTATATACGGGCTAAATATTAGAACTGAGAATCCACTTCAGCACATAATAGTGGAACAAGACTGACCTGTCAGTAAAACATTTTGAAACTAGTCCAACAAAACAGATATGAAAGGGCGTGTAAGTGTTGAATGGAATAACATTGTTCCTATTTATGACTTCAGAAGTTGTGGAACGGAAAGTCAAATCAGTCTACTGCATTGTGGGATGCATACACATTTTCACTGAATGTGCAGTAACTGACCGGGCACAAACACAGTCCCTCCGATGGACAATGAATGTGCAGTAACTGACCGGGCACAAACACAGTCTCTCCGGGATGCTGAAGGATCTCCAGCGGTCTGAACTCGGCTGGCCAGGCGGGCTGCTGTGTGCGGGGGTAGATGACGCTGAACCAGGTGATGGCCTCGTCCTGCTGGTTCCCCCCGTCCTCTCGCGTCACCTTGATGAGCTCACGGGGCGTGTGGGTGGGGAACAGGCACCAGCGTTTGTGGCCCTGCACCAGAGCGTTCCACGCACTCGTACCGAGAGGGTCAATGTGGATGCCTGTTCCAGAGCGGGCAGGACCCATCACAAACCACCTACATGAACGGGAACAAAAAACAGCCTTAATAAACTAAAAACATACATGAACTAGAATTAGTGTCTGAAATTTTTATAAAGACATTACAAACACTATAAAATCATTATAAAACATTATAAAAAATATATATATTATACTTAATTTCAATGAAGTTTATTTGTTTGTTTGTTTATGATTTAACGCCATGTGAGCCAAGTTTATAAAACTTTTACATATTTTTCTCCTTTTCAATCAATATAAAATGTCATTTCTTAAATGAAATTGTAACAAATGAATTTTTTTTTTTCTATTTTTCATCAAAAGTAATAGTAACTAATATCCAGTGTTGGGCAGTAACTAGTTACAGTAATAATATTACTGTAACTAGTAGTGTAACTAATTACTGTTGCCAGAAAGTAATAAGTAATAATATTACTTTTGAAAGGAGTAACTTGTAATGAGTAATATATTACATTTTTTGAGTAACTAGCCCAACACTGATTATAACAAAAAATAAATCAATCACATTCATATATAAATCACGCTAATAAATACATTCATAACAAATAACACTAAAAAAAAAAAAAAAAAGTACCTCTAATGTTTTTTTTTTAGAAACCAAGGCTTGTTAAGCACCAAGTGTTTATTAAAATCAGCACGGCTGAAACAGAGAAGTGATGGAAAGAAAGGAAGCGTTACCTGTACGGAGGACGCCTCTTCTCCCCCGCGAACTGAAAGAGGTCGTCCCTAAAGAAAACCGGCACCTGGTAGTCCTCCAGAAGCTTGCGGCGCTTGGCATGTTCGCCGAAACTGCTATCAAAAATGTAGAGCGGGCTGTCGTCATGCGTCGACTCCAAATACTCCATGTAGTACTTCATTTTCATCTTGACAGAGAAGCCATCATTGTCCTCGCCGCATTTGAACTTCTGGTTGCGGTATTTGCGCTTGAGTCGCTCCAGGGTCCACTTTTCCCGGGCGGGCCACGGGTCTTGACAGTTCAGTAGAACCACGGGTTTATACGGTTTCTCAAAACGCTGAATGAACTCCTCGGGACTGAGACGCTGGGTGTCCACTCGCTCCACGTTGTCCTGGACAAAGACAGGCAAGCCGCTTTTATTTTCTATGAAGCTTTTTACAATCATTTCACAGCAGCTTTAAAGAAAGTCATACATAAACACCAGAGCACTTGAAACCAAATCAAAATTCAGATTTAAAACTATATATAACACAACTAGAGACCTTCAGATTTAAAACTTGATTCATTTACAGTAGATAAAGCCAAAAACTTTAGGAGACCATCAAAAGCATATGACCATGAAACCCCAACATCTCTGTGTTGATAGGCTTTTTAATATATCACTACTTGAGTCAGTTTCTCAAAGCTACACAATACTTTGGAATATAGTCCATAAGTGGAACTTAATTCATGGTGTTTTTGTCTATTTTAGAGGTAGTTTTACTGTTGCATGAAAACATGTTCTGGGTTTCTGAGCCACAATTTACTGACAGTACAATGAAGTCTAATGCCTCTAAGAAAGATCCAGATCCATTTTGGTTTAAGCACCCCATGACACTAAAAGAGCAACAGCGCACCGTTCGCCTTAGACAGGGTCTCTAAAATGGCTCGGGTCTCGCCGGTCAGATTATATTTAGCCACTCCATGAAGATTGAGCTCTTCACAGACACACAGGAACCTCACATGCAATGATTCAATTGCAAACGAACTTCAGTTACATTTGACAACATCTATCAGAGCCGATGGGACCTTAATCTGGTTTCAGAGGGGACACGCTCTAATGCTTTTTTAGCAGAGAGGTCATCAGCTGCAACAGCAAGTCACAGAGACATCTTGCAAGCTTCAAAAAGGACAAAAATCATGATAGTAGGCAATAAGACAGGCTATTATTTATATATATATATTTATATTTATATTTATATAGACACATATACATATATTAAAAAAAAATTCAAAGTTATTGTATGACTTATAGTACATATATGAGAATGTCCCTGATAACCATTGTTATGATCAAATATATCATGGTACTTTGTGGTACTGTATACATTTTAGAAACCTCTAAATTGTTCTGAAAACACCTCAATATGACGTAAAAAAAAGCACAGGTTATCCTAAACATAAAAAAAAAATAAAAAAAATAATATTCAACAACACTCGAAACAACTAGCAACAATGAGCTTTTAAAGTGCGTCTTCGTGCACGAGGAAGCGCGTACGTGCGCTGATGAACGTAGCCACCTGCTCCCGCCACCAAGCCGCGATCCGACCACATGTGCGTGCGACTTCGACAACAACAAACTACAAGATGCCAGCGTGTAGCGTCCAGCGTTCCCGGTAACGCCTAGGCTACGCGCTACGCGGCGTAAACATCGTTACCTTCACTGTGCGGTGCGACAGATCAAAGCTCTCGCAGTAGTTGTGTTTGGACACAGAAGCTCCAAGTCACTAGCTGGAGCATAGAGACACGCGTAGCCACTTTGATCCGTTCAGAGCTTTAGGCAATCAATATACCAATCAGCTTTTTATTAACAGTGCTCTACGCAATACAGGAATCAAGTTATATTTATGTGAGAGTAGGAGGCGGTTGATATACTGAAGGGCTCGATAATAAACTAAAGTTAGATAACCTGGTGGAAGCAAGCTTCTTTCACGCCTTATGGCGCAATCTAACTGCTAGTTATTTCCCGCCCCCTTAGGGAGAATCTAAGAAGCTGATTGGCTGACTTTATGCTTTGCTCTGTCAGTTTGGAATCCGATTGGCTGTCCAACGAACGTCACAAGAGAAAGAGCCCGTGTGTGATTGGTTGAATGGATTTAATGGCCGGAATTGTTCTGGAAAGCTGAAAATAAATGTGGTCCAAGTCAAGTACTGTGAGGTAAAACATCAGCAAGGGACCATGGATGAATCTTCTCAAACCCTAGTAGAGAAATCATTCACGTTTGAGGACTGTGGAGGCTCTCAGTCCCTAACTGTGTCTATTCCTGAGGTACAGCAAAGTTTTTAATACTTTATGTAATTGATTTGTTAACAATCTTACAATAAGCATTCTTATAATTCAGGTTCTTGATCCACAATATGGGATGTATGTTTGGCCCTGTGCGGTGGTACTGTCCCAGTATGTGTGGAGGGCAAGAAGAGAACTACAACACAAGACCGTTCTTGAGGTGACTGCATCCCACTCACTAGACAATCAATCAATAAACACCAGTAACCCAGTGAAGCCATGCATGCTCCTGCCATCACACTGCTCCATGTTTCAACGATGATTTGGATAATTTAGCTAATGTGATGCACCTTAACATCTAGTCACCAAAATTTGTCCAGCCTTTCCAAAACACACATTTGTCAAAAGTTCCCATGCACAATCCTGATCCTAAGTGAGGAGAGTCCAAGAAGAAATAGTTGTTAGCCAGTGTTTCAAGCTAATTGAATTCGGGTCAAATTGACCCGCCACACAACAGGAGGGTAACGAAGAGTGTCTGTCTGTTGCAGCTCGGTGCTGGAGTGAGTTTGCCTGGTGTGGTGGCTGCCAAGTGTGGAGCTCGTGTGATTTTGTCAGACAGTGCGGAGCTCCCCCTCTGCCTGAGGAACTGCAGGCGCTCCTGTGACGTCAACCAGCTCCCCAACGTGCCTGTGATCGGACTCACCTGGGGACAGGTATCTCCAGAGCTCCTCTCGCTGCCACCTGTGGATGTTATCTTGGGATCAGACGTATTCTATGAACCTGAAGGTGAGAAACCTGTTTTATCTTCTTTATCTTACTTAGGTTTCTAAGCATTTAACAAAACACTGCTTTGAACAGATTTTGAAGATGTGCTTGTGACAGTCTCCTTTATTGTGAGGAGAAACCCTCACGCTCAGCTCTGGACTACCTACCAGGAGAGAAGGTGACCTTCCATAAACACTTTCTGACCAACAAAATTCTATGACTTTTCTAGTTGTGTGTGATTCTTGGATAGGATTTTAAAATAACGTTTAAGATTACACTCACAAGAACAGTTTGTAGCTTGTGAAATATGGCTTAATATTTTTTTTGCCATCAGCCATAATGCCTATTTAAAAACCTATTTTTCCATCTTTTCTTGCAGTGCGGACTGGTCCATAGATGCCTTGTTACTTAAATGGGATCTGAAGTGCATTAATGTTCCGTTAGAAACGTTTGATGCAAACAAAAACCATCTCGCTGGATCAACGCTTCCAGGGAATCATACTGTACAAATGATGATTATAACAAGACAAGTGCTTTAATACATGTGTTTGAATTTCATAAACTTTTATATAATGTGAAAATCTTTTTCAAATAGTGTCCAACTCCATCCAGAACATTACACATGACCTGATAAAGATCTGCCCTGCATTTTCCTCCTCCACTTCAAAATGCCAGATTATTACCAAAATGTTTATTTGAAATTATGCTAATATGTATACACAATAAATTAAGCACATTTTGCGATGACATTAAGATGTAAGGATTTAATATTCCATTTATTGAAGATCCAAAAATAAAGCCACAGAACAAAGTTCCTTGTATAGTTTAAGAGACTCCCAATTTTCCAAATTGCGGAGCAAAGTAAACAAACTTTGTAAGACGACAGCATTTATGCCACCAAAAATGTATGTGCAGATGCTGCTTGACTTCGGCAACAGCTGCAATCTGGAGAAAACCGGAAACAGCCAAGCACTCAGCACTGCAACACCGCATCTTAACAGCTAGACAACTGCACCTAGTGCACAAAACACTGGGTTAGAACCCAAATATCACACATGAAAGGCTGAATAAACTAAAAAAAATGGTTTAACATCAGGACTGTAATATACAGTAAAAAGAACACAAGCTATTCATACTATTTCCAAATCATTTCAAAATGAAGCACAACAATAGTTTAAAGCATTTGCAAATTTGAACACAAATGCCAAATCTAAATCAATTTCTATACAGCGTCTTGCAAAAGCGACACAATCGAGGTGCAGCTAGCACACACTGAACCATCCCTCAAACAGCTTTACCTTAAACGGCCAATAGAATTGTGATGCTCGTCCTACGCAACAAATTAAAAAGGACACACACATTTAAAAAAAACCTCACTGAAAATAGGAAAAATATATACAAAGGGCTGAATAGCTATCAAACAGTTTGAATATGCAAATCAGTCATAATGACCTTTATGCCCATGTAGCCGTTGTGTAGATTTCAGGGTTTTCAATCTGAGGTTCCTCAGGCTCCTCCAGAGGTCACACGATGAGACAGACCTGAGAACACAAAACTGTGGTCAGACATGTGACGAAACATGAAAACATGGAAATGAAAGAAGGGAACGATTACAAAAAGCACACAGCCTCTGGGGAAACCAGATGTTATGGACAGTTAACCGTAACACAAAAATTACACATTTTATACAAAATGCATTACATTTACAAAAAAAAAATAATTTTAAAAAAGACTTCACAAGCCAGTTTCCAGAGATTTCGGACAGTATAATGATCACAAACGTGCTCATGATGATTTACAATGGCTTCATGTGTTTCTCATTGAATCAGAACTATAATACTGCTCTTATAAAGTTGCTTGGTCTTTATAATGTGAATATTTGTTTAATACTTTTTTGTTTTTAACTAGTGTTGCAACAGTTTAACATTATGTATCCAATGAGTGTATAATTATAGATTATTATAAATTATTTTTACATTTATTTCTTATATAATTTGATATATGTTTTACATATTTATATTTATATACAAATACACACTGCCGTTCAAAAGTTTGGGATCAGTAAGATTTGTAAGTTTTTGTTGTTGTTGTTTTTAAGAAGATTCTTATGCTCATCAAGGCTGCATTGGATCAAAAATACAGGGGGAAAAAAAACAGTAAAATTGTAAAATAACCATTTTCTATTTTAGTATACTTTAAAATATAATTTACTCCTGTGAATCAAAGCTTAATTTTCAGCATCATTCCTCCAGTCTTCAGTGTCACGTTCTTCAGAAATCACTCTAGTATGCTGATTCATTATCGATGTTGAAAACTGTTTCTGCTGCTTCAGTCTTTCGTAACAATGTACACTACTGTTTAAAAGTTTGGAGTCAGTAAATTTTTTTCTCTCTATTTTTGAAAGAAACTAACACTTTTATTCAGCAAAGATGTGTTAAAATGATAAAAAGTGACAAAGACTTTTTTGTAAGAATATCTGTTTTTAATAAATGCTGTTCTTTTGTAACTTAATATTTGTAAAATAATATTTCCTAATAATGTGAAGATCAGAAAAAAAATGAACAATGGGGCATAAAATATCAAATATCAACAGTCAACAAAATAAACTGTAAAAGTTGCATTTGTGAATGTGACAATTGGTCAAAATATATAATTAAACTAATGAAATAAAAGCATTTTAATCCTCTCTAGAATATTCAGTGAACCCAAAAAAAGAGAGCCTCAAGTACTCACCTACAGAAAAACAACACTACCCACAAATCCGTTCGTGGAGGAGAAGGATGACGCCACCTTCAGCTGACAGATGTCACATGACAGACATTTTTGATTTCAGAGACGGGCAAAGAGAAGTCGAAAACAAATAAATGTATATTTACGTTTACGAGCTATACAAAATGTTTGTTTTTTTTCCCATATCGAAATCGCCTTGATCAACAGGTGTTTACATCAGCGCACCCAAGTAACTAGTCGGTAAGTTTACTGAGCACAATTACTACTGAAGTGGCTCTCCATTCAAAAGCCTAAATAATACGACTGATCATTTATTAAAGATGCATTATTTAAACATGATTTATTCCCATCACACATGTAGCACAATAGCTGTTTCGGTACAAATGAACGTCCTTCAGAGCTGTTTGATCTCATGAGGAAGCAGTGTTCAGATATCAGAGATATGAAAAATAGCGTGGTCACGTTTTTAACCAGTTGTGTCAGGTGTCACTTGACTTTGATGCGTCTGTGTGTTCGCTAGTCTCAGGTTGTCATCGAGCTAAAGACTGGAAGCCAACATGAGTCCAGAAGGAAAGACCCTGCTCAACGTCATTGTCCTGGGCTTGGGGTTTATGGTTACGTTTACTGCCTTTGGCACCTGCGGGAATATTGAAGTAGGTTTTGAGCTTTTTCAGACTTTGAAATGCATGATCTGATGAATGCTATCATATCAGCGTGTGTGCAAACCAACATTTCACTTTTTTCAGCAAACCGTAATAAAGAGTTTCAACAGTACAGAGTTTCATGGAAGTGGCTACACAAGGTATTGGTTTTCTTCATTTATTCCTTCTGTCTTTAGAAAGACATTCTTTATAGAGCTCAATGGTGGCCACCCACTTCTTCAGTGGCCTTGGTGCCAGAAGGAACTTTCTCGTTCACTTTTTTCACTGGGTATTAAAAAAATGTAAAGTATGTAAAGTTGTGCATAAGCATTGCAGATGACATAAAAAATGGAAGTTACATAAAACCGTTAACATAGGAATTTATAAAAAATGATACAAAAAAATGTAATTGAAGTGTATTGCAAAATATCCACTAACATGTGGATAAAACAGGATTTTTACTTTTGGAATCCCACAGTTGTGCTCTGTTTCTGCTCAGGTCATGTGACATGTTTTGGCCTTTTTGAATGAGATTTGTGATGGCTGAGTTATAGATGAAACTCCGGTCATCTGATGTTGTGCTGTAATCTAATGAATCTCTCTTTGACCTGAGTAATCACTTTGACTGTGGTTATGTAACAAAGAAGTACTGTCTGCTCTCAAAAAAAAAAGAGAGAGAGAGAAAGGAATGAGGTTAGCATGTGACAGTTATGACACTTATCCGGCACAGACTCTATTTTTTTCGCTGAGAAATTTTATAATTTTGCCAAAATGTTTGATGTTACTTTGATGTTAGGGTAGTTGTAACACTGGTTATGAAATATACAGTATATATACAGTACAGACCTAAAGTTTGGAAACATTACTATTTTTAATGTTTTTGAAAGAAGTCTCTTCTGCTCATCAAGCCTGCATTTATTTGATCAAAAATACAGAAAAAACAGTAATAATGTGAAATATTATTACAACTTAAAATAATAGTTTTCTATTTGAATATACTTAAAAAAAAAATATATTCCTGTGATGCAAAGCTGAATTTTCAGCATCATTACTCCAGCCTTCAGTGTCACATGTAACATCCAGTCTATCACATGATCATTTAGAAATCATTCTAATATTCTGATTTATTATGAGTGTTGGAAACAGTTCTGCTGTCTAATATATTTGATGAATAAAAAGGTTAAAAAAGAACTGCATTTATTAAAAAAAAAAAAAATCTAATAATATATATTCTAATAATATATTTTCTTTACTCAATTTAACACATCCTTTCTGAATAAAAGTATTGATTTTATTTAAAAAAAGAAAGAAAAAAAAAATTACTGACCCCAAATTACTGACCAGTAGTGTATATTGTTATTACAAAATATTTATATTTTAAAAACATAGCTTCTTTTTTTTTTTTTTTTTTTTTTTTACTTTTTATTCATCAAAGTATCCTAAAAAAGTATCACATGTTCTGAAAAAAATATTAAGCAGCAAAACTGTTTCCAACTTTGATAATGAATCATCATATTAGAATGATTTCTAAAGGATCATGTGATAATGATCCTAAAAATTCAGCTTTGCATCACAGAAATAAATGATAATTTAAAGTATAATAAATTTAAAAACAATTATTTTAAATTGTAATAATATATCACAATATTACATTTTTTTTCTTTATTTTTGATCAAATAAATGCAGGCTTGATGAGCAGAAGAAACTTCTTTCAAAAACCATTAAAAAATAGTAATGTTTCCAAACTTTTGGTCTGTACTGTATATATATATATATATATATATATATATATATATATATATATATATATATGTCTTCTTGGAATTGCTTTGTTTATTAATATTTAAATTGTTTAATGAACAGTATTAATCTTTAAAAAAAGAAACAGAGTCATCATTTTTGTATTATGAATGCATATTAATCTTGATTCTTTTGAGACGTGTACATATGTGAGTTAATATTTTTCTATAAAACGCAATGAAATAGTACTATTGTATTTATTTTGATGATCACTATTAATTAAAATCCCACCCTTAACACATGCGTCTCATACTTCTCTTCTAGCATGGCTATTATCTACGCCGTATTCTCCGCGTCTAACCTTATAGCGCCTTCAGTGATAGCTGTCATTGGACCTCAGTTGTCTTTGTTTTTTAGTGGACTTGTTTACAGGTAAGTGCCTGAAGGACTTAATTTAGTAATAGTAGTAGTAGTAATTTAGTAATAAATGAGTAATTTATGATTAAAAAGCCTTAATCTGTGCTCTCTTTTAGTGGTTATATTGCTGTTTTCATTCATCCGTACACCTCATCATTCTACACTTTATCTGTGTTGCTTGGAATCGCCGCTGCAGGTGCGTTATCATTATCGGCTCAGTTATGAAATCATATTTTGTAGTCATACACTCTCTAAAGCTTTCCTGTAACTTTGTGTCTTGCAGTGCTCTGGACAGCCCAAGGGAATCTGCTCACCATCAACTCCAAAGATTCCACCATTGGGAGAAACAGTGGAATATTTTGGGCATTGATGCAGTTTAGGTACATCTTGCTTGTTGTCATTAAGTATGCATGGAAGGAAAAAGAGAACATGAGGAACAATGATTCATTGATTATCTTTTATTCACAGCTTATTCTTTGGTAATCTCTACATATTTTTTGCGTGGCATGGCAAGAGTCACATAACAGGTGAGTATGTTTTATGTAATAAACTACGGCAGCCAAATCACTCCACAACTAACATTGCTTTTTTATTATTGTGACTAATTATTGGTTGAAATGAATTGTTTGCTTATTTTGTATAACAAAAACATACTGTAAAAGAAACAACAATACAAACAAAATCATTTCTGAATGGTTGACAGAATTATAATTTAGCTCTCTGGCCAAAAAAAGCTGAAAAACGTTGTCTTGGTGTCAGATAAGGACCGTCAGACGGTTTTCATCACACTCACTGTCATCAGCCTGGTAGGCAACTTCCTTTTTTTCCTGATCCAGCGACCAGACCCAGAACTGGCACCTTCTGATGCTTCTGAGTCACCTCTACCAGCAGACATCTCTGATAGTAGCTCTGTGGTGTGAGTGTATATTTTTATGCACTTCTGCAAGTCAAGACATTTTTCTGGAACAGTTTAATCATATTTTATTGTGTCATTTTTTCTTTGTCTTGTTTCCTGTTCTTGTTATTCTTTTAAGTCCATCCCAGAGTCTTTGCTCTCAAGCTTTAGATGCATTCAGTAAGTGGTACTAAATTATATAAAATATATTAAAATTGTGTTTTAAAGCATATTATTAACTTACCTCTTTCAAACATAAAAACAAATACATCTATCCAACACAAAAAACAATACATCAATCAACAAACAAATAGATTACTCTGGTAAGTTCAGTCTCAAAAAGGGAAAACAGTTTGACTGAGCATACCCTTTGCGTACTCTGGTAAGTTCAGTCTCAAAAAGGGAAAACAGTTTGGTAGCAGTGGTAATTCACACCATAATGGCAGATAAAGAAAGCCGATTATGAAAAGAAGAGGGCCCAAAACAGAACCCTGGGGGACCCCTTTAGAATAAGGGGGATTTGTGCTTCTAGATAATAATAATGTATTTAATAATAATAATATACACTATATAATCTGTCTGGTAGCAATGGAAATTCACACCATGATGACAGATAAATATAAAGCGGATTATGAAAAAAACGAGGTCCCAAAACAGAACCCTGGGGGATCCCTTTAGTAGCAGGGAGATTTTTTTCTTCTAGATACTAATAAGAATAAGAATATATTATTATATGCTATATAATAATATATGCATTATAAGTTTTACTGTTTTTAGTCTTTTTTTTAACAAGAATTGTTATAAATATTAACAAAAAGCGTCTTTTCCTTTGGTTTGTGTCCAAGTTACATAAAAGTTGAAAAATAAGCACCATTTTTGTTCACTGGATTATCCAAACATAGGTATTACTACAGTACATGGATAAAAATAACTATATTGCCATATGTACCATTATAGTGATGTAGAAGACTACCTGAACTGTAGTGTTGAGACAATGTGGTTGCCTATCTGTCCAGGTCTCGAGCTCACCTTTTACAGTGGGGTGTATGGGACATGTTTAGGGGCCATGACTCAATTTGGAGAGGATGCCAAGGGTCTTATCGGCCTCTCTGGAATTTTGATAGGTGTTGGTGAAATACTTGGTAAGTCAGTGCATTACAATTATTGTGCTTCAGTTCTCTGTGGACAGAATGTAATAAACTGTTTTCTCTGCTTAACCAGGTGGGGGAGTATTTGGGATCCTGGATAAGTGTAATCGTTTCGGCAGAAACCCGGTGGTGTTTTTGGGCATATTCACACATATTGTGGCATTCTACCTCATCTTCCTCAACATAGCCAGTGATGCTCCAGTGGCCCCCGAGGAAGGCACACAAATGCAAGCTTTTATCCAGCCCAGGTAAGAGACAAATTTACAGAACAGGACTTTCCAACAAGGACGAGCAGTGAGATTAGAATAAGACATAAAGATGCACTAGCTGTTTATTAACACTTTTCTGGCTTGTTTTGTCAGTGTGACTGTGGCGCTGATATGCAGTTTCCTGCTGGGTCTGGGTGATAGTTGTTTCAACACTCAGCTCATCAGCATCGTGGGCTTCTTGTTCCGGGAAGACAGTGCTTCAGCATTCGCAGTCTTCAAATTTGTTCAGGTTTGAACCTTCCTTTTATTAAAGTGTTGTTAGCATCAGAAGTATTTAAATTATTTGATGTAAAAATCCTATGGTAAAATGGTTGGGTCATATTTCATTCAAATATCAAAAAAACGTAGTTTCTATTCTTAATGTATTTGTCCGAATAAATGAATTCATTTAGACAAATGTATGTTTATGTGTAGTATGTGTTTATGGCCCATGATGTTATATTTCTTCCTCCTGTCTCTGCAGTCCATCACAGCTGCGGTGGCCTTCTTCTACAGCAACTATCTTCTCCTGCACTGGCAGCTGCTCATTATGGTGCTGACGGGCTTCCTGGGCACCATTACTTTCTTTGTGGTGGAGTGGGGCGTTATCAACAGTCGACGGGACTCGGATTATGACAGTATCTGATAGGAAGAGTTAGAAGGACTGAAGTGCCAGAACTACATCTCATCTCCAGCCATCAGCCTCAGTGAGCAGATCTACAAGCCATCTTCAGTGGCCATTTTCCTCTATGGTTTAACGCTTTGGTTTAGACCATGCATTCTCATTTTCAAGCGAATCGGCTGTGTAGAGTCTCTTCTTTACTTGCACTTAAAATATGTTTACTCCTCAGATGGGATCTGGGATGAAGTGCTGTAATGCAATAAAAGTTTTGTTCAAATTTTGAAGTTTTCACACGGCATTATACTGTGCAATGCTAGAGTCTGGATTATCTTTCCAACAATGCTTATTTTCTATACATATAATTCACCCAAAAATTAAACATCTGTCATGATTTCCTCACCCTCAGGTTCATAGGGTGTTGTTTTGTACATGAACATGAGGGGAGTTTTCTGAAGAATTTTCATGCATCTTCAATCTTCATAGTGACCACAGATGTCAAGCGCTGAAACAAACATGAACATGCCATTAAAGTGGTCCATACTACTTGTACACTATATTACAAGTTTTCTGAAGCCCTACAGTTGTTTTGTCTCAGGAACATATTGAAATGTAAGCTGATAAACTTCCCTCCCGTCAAAGCTCTAAAATAGAATTCACATTCAAACATGCCACTTAAACACTTTGCATGAGGTTCAGCCAAACTCTATTGGTCTTTGTATGTGTCGTAAACGAATGCAACTTACCCGTTTGAATACGAGGAATGAGCTTTGCGAGCTGGGGCCTTAATTGACCTCAATTTCAGTCTGATCCTCAAAGAAAACTTTTATATGACATCAGATGTAGTGCATTAGACATATTTATTGGTCCATTTAGTTATTGTACTACTTAAACTCAGTTATTGTGAAGAAGTCTTAGTGCAAATGCAATAAATCACTTAAATGTACACTACGCTGTGAGACTATAGATTAGAAATATGATTTAAGACTATTTTATTGGTTCACAACTACAAAATCAGTATCAGCATGAAACACTCAATGCACAGTCAGTAGTTAAATTAGAATGTCTTGTTTATTTTAATTATTTTGCCTTTCTTTTTTTTTTTTTAAAGAAACCAATTTTGCCAAAGATTGAACCACTCTTTGTAGAAATTTGCTTTATTGTTTTTTTTTTTAGGTTTGTCCTTATTTGTGTGAAGTGAGCAAATATGTCAATGAAACCGATTGCTGGTGTAATCAATAGAAAACAGAGAAAGAATGACTTGGGAATCATTTTTTTGTAATTGCAATTATACTAATATCAAGCTGGGCTTAAGTGCATTGAGAAAGGGTTCAGAAAGACTCTCTCTTAATACATTCACAATACGTATGTTACGAGCTGGGAGCTACATGTACGTGATTACGGTGTAAACGGTTCGGCTTTACTGGTTCAGAGCAATCTATAGGATGATGAGGGAAAATGTGACAAGGATATCTGATCGTATACTTGAATGTATCGTACTGTAAAAATGGAAATTGCACCTGGATATTCTGTTTTCTTTTATAAATATGTGTATACATGGGATTAAAGTCCTTTTTGAGCCTTTGACTATGTCTTTTTGCAAGCTATATGATACCGTTGTTTTACAGTAACAAGTGTTTTGTTGTGGGACAATGACAAGTAAGGATGTCCAAGGAGATGAAAGCTCTTAAAAATATAATATTTGTATTCACAATGGTTTTATATATTAAAAAAAAAAACTAAAAAAACTAAATGAAAACTAGCATTTTTCAGATGAACTAATAAATGGTGTAAGAATCATGTTTATTATTACTTTATTATTTTGAATTGAAAGAAAAACCATTAAAACACAAAATATTTGAAGTATAAATTATACCAAACTACTTCAGAGTTTGGCATATTAATAATTAAAGCACTTCTTTGGGTCTTTACAACACCTTGATGTTTGACACTTAACACCCACAAAATAACTTAATACATTTTAATTAAAAAAAATATCTGTAACATCTACATTTATTATATTTAATGTATGTTTTTTATTAGATATATCTTTTAATAAACATCTGATCTGACATTTATAGAAATACATGTTGCTGGCTTTAATGTAATAAATATGCATAACCTCAAGAAACCTTGTAACTTGTAGAAGTCATTATTTTCTAATAATAAGTATATTATTAATAAGAACAATCTCGATGAGGTTAAACAGCAGCTCATCAAGATCTATTATGGACAAATGTGCTTGTAAATATAAACTGCAGCAAAAAGCATTTGTGACAATAATGTGACATACCTTTTATATAAAAATGGAAGAAACATAAAAAACTGTACATTACGATTTGGTGCCTGACATGGAAAATTTGAATATGAAGGATTTTCTTTCTTTTTTTTTTTTAGGTTGGATGATTTATGTCAATAATGACAAAGATAGAATTATTTTTATACAGTTTATTATTATTATTATTATTATTATTATTATTATTATTATTATTATTATTATTATTATTATTATTATTATTTTGGCACAAAGAAGCGTTCATAGAAAGAAATGATCAAGTTCCAGGTCAAATTTCCAACAGTTCCTCCAAGAAACAACCAACCAAACAAACAAATAAATAACTCATCGCCTGCTTAGAAAACGGCATTATTTTGTTTTGTTTCGTTTTTTCGTGAATATGTAATATTTTATTTATGAATGCATGTTTTGTACACTATGGCTGTTTGTAGAGGCCAATGTTGTCCTATTATATTATGTAATGAAAATAAAACGGAGAAAATCCGTTTGTTTGTTACTTTTATCATTACGCTATATATTTTCCATTAGAAATATAAATAATGTAAATCTGTGTACAGCTGTTCATCGCTCTCACGTGCACTACCGATGCTGCCACTGGATCAGTTGCTGGGCAACCAAGACGCCGCGGCTCACAACAGAAAGTAATTTCTGTTGATCGACAGAGACGTTATCCATTGAGGATAGAGAATACAAGTGACGCGAGGCATTTTAACCAATCAGCATCGTCGGTAGGCGGGGAGAGCGTAAAGAGAAAAGCAATCTTCTTGATAACAATTTCGCAAAGCTGCCGGTAATGTGCGAATTAAACGATGAACAAACGCCGACAGATTTTAGACGCCACTCCTAAAGAACTTAGTATAATTCTACGAAGCTCACAGAAATGAGAAAACAGCGTAGAGCGTTAAAACTAGGTGATTATGTTTGAAAACAGACGGAATCGGAACTCTCACAGCCTAACGAGATGTAACTCAGAAAGACGGATCTGTGATTGACAGCACCTTACTCTTCGTCTTTTAAACCGCACTAAACAGTGGACGAGCATGTCGACCGATATAAGCCTGCACGAGCTGCTGGACCTCTCCATAGGGACCCCAGACGTCGGATCTGTCAATTTCAGCGCACTGCACACTTTACTGCACGCCCTCTTGGGACACCTGAAGATTGAGAGGGTCACAACTACCTGGAAGGAGGTGGACCACGAGCATGACAGCCCAGCCCAGACCAAAGCCTTGCTGCTGGACACTTCGAGCCCCTACAGGGCGCTGGAGGAGAAGCTGCAGCGGATGGAGGAGCAGATGTGCGCGCTGGAGGCTCTGCCCAGCGCCTCGGAGCTCATGAGGTCCGACACCGCGCTCAGCGACATGTGGACGCTCATGCAGCTCCGCAGAAAGACGCAGGCCAACGAGGACGGGGTGTCCAAGGTAAGAGTCACAACTAGAAGAGAAACAACAAGAAGTACTACTCTGTACTCGGGTTTGCTTGAAAGTACCACAGTATATTTAAATAAAAACCATGGTAACGCCACTGTACCACACTATAACACACTACTGTCATGCTTATCATGGTATATTGTTACGGTTAACATGGTAACACCACGTTTTCTGGACATTTACTGTGATTACACCATGTTTTAAAGGTTGTATTACATGGACGCTTTATGTTTTTGGACATGAAGCAAGGTACTGTATGTGAATGATAATCATATGGGACCCTGGACCACAAAACCATAGGGTCGATTTTTGGAAATTGTGATTTATGCATAAAATGAAAGCTGAATAAATAAGCTTTCCATTGATGTATGGATGTATTGTTAGGATAGGACAATACTGAGTACTACTTGAAAATCTGGAATCTGAGGGTGCAAAAAAATCCAAATATGAACTGAAACATTATGTTTGTGGACATGAAGCAAGGTACTGTAAACTGTACAGTGTGTCCAAAGTTATTAGAACGCTAGTTTTTTCAGCAGCTAGAAATGGTTTCAAGTCAGTTATTTCTATCTTTTGCTGTAGTGTGTCAGTAGGAAATATCAGTTTACATTTCCAAACATTCATTTAGCCATTAATTGTAATAATCCAGTGAGATTTTTGTCCGACAACAGCCAGTGCTCCACACAGAGATCTGATCTCATCATCATCATCATCATCATCATCAGTCTGTGTGGAATGACATGAAGACAGAACAAACTGAGACAGATTTAATCCAGAAGAACTGTGGAGACGTCTCCAAGACGCTTCAAGAAACCTACCTGCAAAACTATGCACAAGTACACCGAGGGCAAAAGCTGCTTTGAATGCAAAGGATGGTCACACCAAATGTTGATTTCATTTAGTTAATAGAAGTTAATTGATAAAGAAAATCTATTTATGACATTATTTTTAACAGCATCCTCATTTTACATAATTTTTACACAAGTGCCTAAAACTTTTAACAGTACTGTACTAGCTTAGTAGGTAGGTTTCTTGAAGCGTCTTGGAGACGTCTCCACAGTTCTTCTGGATTTAGTCTGTCTCAGTTTGTTCTGTGTCTTCATGTAATACCAGACGGACTGATGATGATGATGATGATGATGAGATCAGATCTCTGTGTAGAGCACTGGCTGTGTTCAAACTCTTTGTGCAAATAAAAATCTCACTGGATTATTACAATTAATGGCAAAATGAATGTTTGAAAATGTAAACTGATATTTCCTACTGACACACTACAGCAAAAGACACAAATAACTGACTTAAAACCATTTTTTAGCTGGTGAAATAGTAAATTTGGCTACCACTGTTTGTGAATGATAATCCTATAAGTAGCAAACTTTACTGATAACATGGTATTTCCTACTTTTTGACAACCGAAAAAACAAATAACGGTAAGAAGGTTGTGAATTTATCCTCTTTCCTTATTCTTTTTTTTTTTTTTTTAACAAACACTTGTTAATCAGGATTGAGCATAATTCAAGTATTGTAAGTATTGGTAATTAAACTAGTAACTTAGATCATCTCAAATTAAATTGGTTCATTTGAAATGTCCACACCCAAGAGATGTCAGTTTGGATTTGAACTGAATGACAGGAAGAGAAGGAATTTCATCAGTGACAAAACATGAATAATTTAACTTTAATTGTGAATAATTATGCTAGTGTGTTCCCTGATATGTAAAGTAGCCTACACTTTTCTCAAATTACAATGATAAAATGAAACAAATATTAACCTGTAAATCTGAATATGTGAATTATGTAATTATATTTTGTAATTATCTGGAAAAAGTTCTTTCAATACGGTCTATAAAATAACCATTTCTGTTAACCCAAAACACAGCAAAATTGCAAATAAAGATGAAACACTTGTTTAAGAAAAATATGGGGGGGAAAAAACAAACACAATAAAATTCACCTATTTTATGTATTTTTCTTTATACACACACACGTATATACACACACATTTTTATTTTACAGACATTTCCGAAAACACTAAAATCCAGCAATTTATCCTACAAACATACACACAAACCCTAAAACCCAAAAACAAAGCAATGAAATGAAAAATTCTAAAAAGTCTTAAAACACCCTTTAAAAAATTTATATGTAAAAATATTTAATTTTATTACAGTACACTGTGCCCTGTTTTTACAGATATATTTAAGTATTTAAAATTAAAAGCATTTAAATACCCCTTTTAAAGTCAAAAAAAAAAAAAAAAAAAAAAAAAAAAAAAAACGTTATTAAAGGTATTGTCAGTTGAGTTGTCATGTCCGGTGAGCTGCTCCTCTGTTGGGGGTCTGCAGGACACTGAATGTTTCATCACGTGTCTCAGCTGTAGATGACTGATGACAGACCACAGAACAATGAGCGACAGACACTGAGCTCCATTCTCAAATAACACCATCTGTGTCTCGTGTTCTACACGTTTGTCACACTCCCTGAACCCCTGAGATACTTAAATATCAGTGATGGACGTCAAATAACAGTCCCTGTTCACCACATGGACACATTTCTGAAGTGCTGCATGTTTATTTCAGCTTGTTAGCATATGTGGAGTATATGGCGTATGATGAGGCATCATTAAGAAGTCTGGAGAGTAAAGGCATTTGTTGTGCACACAAGACACTCTCTGCTGTATGCTTGATGAATGTTGAGATGCAAACTTGTGGTTTGCAAATGAGATATCAGGTATCAGTCAAAAGTTTGGACACGCCTACTCATCCGCTTAATATATTCCATGTTTAGTCATGCACTAAATGAAACCCCCCCCCCCCCATTATAAAACATTGTTACAGTTAGGCCTTCTCAAAAAGTTCATCTTTGTACCTTATTTACTCCTAAAGGTTGTATATTAATACCTTAAAGGTGCATATTAGTACCTTATGGGGCATTTACATGACCATTTACAACTAAAAATAGATTTTTTTTAAATGCATTTTAGCCATTCATTTACATGACAATGGTGCTTTGAGGACCTGAAATCGTAACTTTAATAGGAAGTCAACTACAGAACTATTGTAGCACTAATAGCGAGTATGACACGTCGTCTCACATGACATTCAGTCCGTCCTGAGCTGTGATCACCTCCCCTCCACGTCTTTCTCCATTCTCTGATAAGCCGACAGTAATTAACCTCCCGCAGAGCCGCCGTTTGTTTCACAAACAGTCCGGTGACGCGAGTGCACGGGGAGGTCCTGCTCATCTTCTTAATCATTAATGTGTCGTTTGGACATGTTTGGAGTCATCCATGGTTATCCGCCAGCGCCCTCGGATGACCCCTGTGGCCCAGCTGCCAGCTGAATCTGGGGAGGCCGAAGAGGAATGAGAAGCAGGGGTGACTGCGTGGCCCTCTGTTCATGGAGTTTAGCCAGCGGGGGACTCGGCTTACTCATTGTGCAGGTTGTCCACGGCAATGCTGGAGTCAAAGTTGAGACATTGTGTGTCACGGTGACCACACAGGAAACTCCTGCTTGTTAGAATGAAACGCTCAGTGTGGGACGTCGAGGGGGGTCCGGAGGGGAATGATTGACCAGGTGTTTGCATACCATGATGGATCCGGTGAATCAGTTTCACGCTCTTTCCCAGGTCTGATGAAGATTGGGTGTTCCCTACTATATTCACTTCTGTTGTTTTGACCATCAGTTACTCGTAGCAACCGATCGGAGGGTGTGGGGTAGAGACGGGCACTGTGCCCTGATACCGTGGCACCGTTACAAAGTGACACATGGGACACAGGACTGTTTTGCTGTGTGGTGATAAGCTGTACCAAGGCAAATATCTGAAGAGAAATGACTCATGTCGTTAAAGAACAAATGATGTCCGACTTGTTAAACAGCTTGTGTGTATTGTTTGTGTTTGCGGTGAGCGGCTGGACTAGATTCTTTTCATTCCTAATTACCATAAACAAATGGGCTGTCAGGTTCATCATGAAAAACTGTCCTTTACAAAAAGGACTGTGGCGAGAACACTGTACCTGATGTGTTTTCTGATACACTATTGTTCAAAAGTTTGCGGTCGGTAAGATGTTTTTGAAAGAAAGAATTATCTTGTCCTCACCAAGGCTGCATTTATTTGCTCAAATGCAGTAAAAACAGCAATGTTGTGAATTATTGTTACAATTTAAAATAACTTTTATATTTGAATATATTTTAAAATGAAATTTATAGCAAATTTTTTGCATCATTATTCGAGTGTCACATGATCTTTCAGAAATCATTCTAATGTGCTGATTTCAATCTTAAAGTAATTCCCAATCCAAAAAACATTATTTTTTCATTAATCACTTGCCCCCATGCCGTTCCAAACCCGTAAAAGCTTTCTTTGTCTTCAGAACAAAATTTAAGATATTTTGGATGAAAACCGGGAGGCTTGTGACTGTCCCATTCACTGCCAAGTAAAAAACACAGTCAAGGTCCAGAAAAGTATGAAAAGCATCGCCAGAATACTCCATCTGCCATCAGTGATTCAACCGTAACATTATGAAGCAATGAGAATACTTTTTATATGCAAAAAAAAAACCAAGGATATTACCATATACATGTCCAAATAATCATGGTATGTGTCCAAAAACACTGTATTAAAATGGTACTTTGTCTAAAACACATTAACAGCAGGCAATACTATAGGTACTTTTTTGCTAGTGTTGTATATTCATTAACAAGGAAGACATTTTTTATGGATGTATCCACAGGTATCCACAACACTGTCTTGATAGGCAGTGTAATCATCTATTTCATATGCTTGTCATTTCACCTCTCTTTCCGTACACTAGTCGTCCCTTCAGACTAATAAGCGAAACCCAAGACAAATTGATTCATCTAACAGAGCCTCACATGGAGACAAACAGCACTATGAGTAACAGAGGTTAGACATCAGGGGTCATGCAAACATAGCAGAAAGTGGGTGGACAGCGATGCCACATCCTGTTTGATTCAGGACTGATTCCCAGGCCTTGTCATGGTAACCTCTGTTGGGGTTAAAGGTCAGAAGTTCTCTATGCTCTCACAAAGAGTATATTACATACCTTTCAAAGAAAGAGACACAGAGGATGTGCTTAACTGATTCAGCTGTGCTCTTTTAGAGATTTAGCCTCCTCAAAGTCCAGGCAAAAGGGATTATGGGCTTTTTTTTCTCTCTTAGGAGTGTGTTGATTTCCCAGTTACTGTTGCCCAGTAGGAGGGGTATGAAATGAAACCCTCTAAATCTTCAAAGACTGAAGTTATTTCAAATCCTGTTTTCTTCCTCAGTGTATGGCTTTAATCCAAGACCTGCTGAAGGAAATCCAGGAACTCAAAGAGTCCAGAGACGATCTGAGACTGAAAGTTGATGCTCTGAATGATCAGCTCAGCCAGGTGACCGCACATGCACACCAGTATCATAAATCAATCAATTTGCTAATAAATAATTAGCGCTTGTGTGACTTGATAACATGTTGTCATCTTCAGCTGAACTTGAATGAGTTGGCAGACCGTATCTTGGCTATGGAGCAGTATTGCCACCAAGTGGAAGATTTGGACAACACTACGGTGAGTATTGCTGTTAAAGTACAACCAAAAAAACTTTTTCTCACCCTCATATCGATCCAAACCAATATAAATCTTTTTTTTTTTCATGGAACAGAAAAGTAGATGTTTAGCAGAATGTCTGAGCAGATGTTTTCCATACAATGTAAGCATATAGTAACTGGTGACTGTCAAGTACCAAAAACGTTGCAAAAAAACATGGTCCATATGACTCAATTGCTATATTCCAAGTTCTCTGAAGTCATGTGCTTTGTGTGGGGAGCAGACTGAAATGTACATCGTTATTCATTTAAAATCTTAGCTTGTGAAGACATGTTAAAGCACAGATACATAAGCAACATTTGATCAAAATTTCACTGGCAAGAAGGTCCATTGTCTAAAGTTTAGCCATGTATGAAGCATCTCTTACTATTGCAGCTTCTCATTGTCCAGTGTGAATTCAAACTAAATGTGCACTTCAGTTGAACTCCAGATTAGTCAGAGTTCATATAAATAAAATAACCCGTAGCAGATCTATACAGGTGGAGCTGGGGAGGTGGAGGGTTTTAGAAAAACTCTAAAAAGCGCGCAATGTTTTTATTAATTTCTTTAATAAAAAATGTCACCAACCCAAACCTTTGAATGGTAGAATTAAAACATTCCATATATTTATTTAAACATGTCTATATCTGTTTAAATAATGTTTTGATATATGGATTTTGCCTTTTCTAGTGAACTGAAAGGTTATTTTTGTCTCAAAAAAACGAAAAAACTAAAAATAAACCCTGCCCCAGTCCCTATTCCCTATTGAAAAATAGCAGCTTCAACATTCTGCTGATTTTTTCTTTTCATGTTCCACAGAAAAAATAGTCAAACTGATCTGAATGAAATGTTGATGAGTAAAACATGACAATATGTCCCATATAAGGTGAACTATCCCTTTAAAATGTTCAAGATTTGCGCTCAAACAATAACATGTTCTTTCAGTGGATGGAGAGACTTTGCTGCCTTTACCTGACATCAGAAAATAGTTATGTGGTGTTTATTTAGAAAACACACAAACACATTATATTTTTCCTCTCTCTCTCAGAAAGAGCTGAAGGACAAGATGGCCCAGTACCCTGTTCCAGAAGAGCTCACGCAGTGTGTCACATGGGAAGTGATGCAGGCTGCGCTCATCAGCGAGAGGCAGAAGATTCAGGAGGCACGTCCAGCTGTAATCACTCCATACACAGCATAAAGTCAATTTAGTGTGTCCTGCAGCTTTCAGAAGCCAATAACCTTTCACAGCCACACTAAATCTCACAGGTTCTTATCACAGTCATTGTTTGGTTAGAGCAGGCGGCAGCTGCAGCTGAGGGAAACATTGACCAGAATGAATGATTTGCTAAATGTAAATGCATAACCAACATCTACAAACACAAACCGAGGCCAAAACCAAAGACATTTGTCTCAGTGTTTCATGCAGAGCGCAATATACGCTGAAGGACAAGCTGATTCTTATTCATGAGATGCTCTTTGTAAATGACATTCCCTCTTGTATTCCCAGGGGTTGCAGGACACCCTCTCCGCCGCTAAAAACATTGCACCCGTTCACCCTTTGAACCTGGGTATCCCGTTCAAAGACGACAGAGCGGGTGCAGGTGGCACAGCTGGTGTAGATCTCTCTCGGCGGGTTTCTCCTCCCCAGCAGTCCCTGTCTGACGGGGCTCTGTGCACTGTGACGGGCCGCCGACTGTCCCGGGTCAGCATTGGGGCTGAGCGCTACCCGGAGACCGTAGAGGCTCTGATGGAGGTGGGCGGACTGAGAGACAGGCACGAGAGTCTGGAGGCCCGCGTGGGGCAGCTGGAGTCGAACAAGGCTGATCAGACCCAGCTTCAACATCTGCGTGATCTTCTTAATGCCATGGGTACGACACAGACAGCAACATGCTTTATATGCATTATGTCTCTGTTACTCCATAATGACTCTAAACACAGTCTTGATACTTGATACTCTTGATACTGATTATGATACTTACATATTCATGTTTATATTAATGGTGAGCACAGAAAGAAGAATAGCCTCAAGTGGCTTGAAAAAGATGCCAATGTTACAAATTACATTTGTTATAAGGATAGTTCTGCCATCATTTGCTCATGTCATTCCAAACCTATTTGACTTTTTTCATCTGTGGAACACGAGATATTTTGAAGAACGTATCAGCTGTTTTTTTTCTCTTCCATACAATAAAAGACAATGGGGTCCAAAACAAAAATGAAACACTGTAATTGTATGGACAAAAAAACACTGAGACATTTCTCAAAATATATTCTTTTGTGCAGATGAACATAAGTCATACAGGTTTGAAAAAAAAAGATAATGTATTAATGAAATTAGAGCCCACTTAAGTATATTTAAAGAAAGTACACTTTCATGACACTTTTCTACATTGTAATAATTTCAGATTAAAAAAAAGCACATGTAAAGTATTTGATTATTATGTAACTTTAGTGTGTTATTCAATATTACATTTACAAGTTAATTTTATTAATTTAGTATATTTTTATATGTACTAAATTGCAGCTTCTATTTGTAATTAGAAATATATTTAAAAACATGAAATACATGTTTTAATAGAAATGACATATTTATGAAAGTATATTTTAGTTTACCATAAATGCGTGTCAGTACATTCATCAGTACACTTTACCCATATTTCAGTAGACAAGCGAAGTAATTATGAAATTACCTTTAAAAAGCACTCTAAAGTTCAGTTTATTGCATTTAATATGAATTTAAACAATATTAAATTTTCATTTAATTGCAATTTCATTCAGTTCACACATAAGTGCATTATTTTAATGCATATTATTTCCATAATAAGTACTCGTTTTTTAACAATATGTTAAAGTGTACTAATTTTCACAAGGGATCCCTCTAATGTTAACATTGGAATAAACAATTTCCCATATTATGTCCTAAGATAAACTGTAGTTTATAGTTACCAAGAAACATATTTACTTAATGTTTTTGTTTGCATTTTGTATCTGCAAACTCATCCAATCAAATATCCCTCTCTTAAAGGGATAGTTCACCCAAAAATTAAATTTTGATGTTTATCTGCTTACCCCCAGAGCAACAAGATGTAGGTGACTTTGTTTCTTCAGTAGAACACAAACAAAGATTTTTTAACTCAAACCGTTGCAGTCTGTTAGTCATATAATGGAAGTGGATTGGAATCACAGCTTTGAGAATCATAAAACATACACAAACTAAACCAAATTAAACCTTGCGGCTCGTGACGATACATTGATGTGTAAAGACACAAAACGATCAGTCTGTGTAAGAAACTGAACAGTATTTATATTGTTTTTTTGCCTCTGATTTTCACCGCAATGTCAGAACTGTCCTGAGCGCGTTCTCGACAGCTGGCGTGTGACGCGTCTTCTTCTTCTTGCTTGCTTTACTGCAGATCGCAGATTTATAAGTGCATTTTCCCCCCTATAACTCAAATGGACCATTGACACTCCTAATTAAGATTGTAGATATAATCCTGTGATCCGCCATAAAGCAAGAAGAAGAAGACGCCTCATGCGCCTGCTGAGGGCATTTACTGGTCTTTTTACTATCGGATGCGTCAGGCGCCGCCTGCTGAGAATGCACTCAGGACAGTTCGGACATTGCGGCAAAAAACTATATAAATACTGTTCAGTTTCTTGCACAGACCAATCGTTTCAGTGAGCCACAGGGTTTAATTTGGTTTTGTTTGTGTATGTTTTTTTGACTCTCAAAGCCATAATTCCCATCCACTACCATTATATGACTGACAGACTACAACGGTTTGAGTTAAAAATCTTTGTTTGTTTTCTACTGAAGAAACAAAGTCACCTACATCTTGGATGCCCTGAGGGTAAGCAGATTAACATCAAAATTAAATTTTTGGGTGAAGTATCCCTTTAAAATGTGTTAAGAATACTTTTATAATGCAATTTTTATTCACAGTACTTACTATTAAGCTTGTGTGTGTTTAAGTGTGTTTCTGACATTTTGCTTGATATGTTTTGCGATTTCTGTAGAAGAGAGGCAGGTTCCTGACCAAGTGCCAGAGCAACTGAATCATCTGAGGACTCTTGTGGACAGTCTGCTAGCAGATAAAGAGAAGGTATGACAGAAACACTCACACTGATGATTTTAAAATCAAAGTAATAACTACTACACCCTAAACTGTCCTTTAAACGGGTCTTTCCATTTAGTTATTGTATCAGATTTTACAATCCCTTAAGAAGCTGGTTTGATCTTTACAATATCTGTAATTATCTAATCAGAGCCTCACCTAGACTTATATTGTTCTTATAAGTGAAGTGTGTCATTTGTGTCAGTCAAACAGACTCATGCCCGTGACTAAGCAACCAGTGCCGGGTTTTATATATATATCTATATGTTTAAATTCCATTTCCCTTCCGGAACACAGCTATTGCACTCTATTACATTTACACTATTAAAACAAAAAGCATTATGAATTTCTTTGATTTTTCTTTTAAATGTTTAATTCTGCTTCAAGTTCAGTTTCCAACTGTTGTTTTCTACCTCAATTAAAATGAATTTAGTTCTCAGTTCAATTCTGAATGGCACACAGCCCATGCATAAAACACTTTTTTCCTTAATGATGTCCCCAAAATTAGGTTTTGAATCAGATTTAGTTTACTTCCGGGGAAGTTTTATGTAGGTCCAACACACAGACACACACATACGCAGGAGCATAAGCGGCCCGTTACAGTCTAGATGACTTCTGTAGGTGTCAGATGTGGAGAGTGTGTTGATGGACATGAGGACTGTACAGGTGTGTGAGAGTTCAGACTCTGCAGGACAGGGCACAGGTTCAGCCAGCGGTCAGCACACACACTCCTCAGAGATAGAGCAGCTGAACCTGCAGACGGCTCACATCAGGTACTACTCATCTCAAGTCTACCAGTCACTTATTAGAGACATGGGACAAAATGTATCCCAAAATTTTAAAACAGCAACATTTACATTTAGTGGTCAAAATTGGTCGTTGTGTTCTAAAACCATTGTGTTACCTAAATGTTGCATTAGTTACAGTAATGAGAATGCAGCATCAGAAGATGTACAAATACATCTATAAGATTTTAAACTGACACTATGTCAGAATCAAATTGCTCCTCAGTATTCTGGAGGAAGTCATCCCACTTATTATTTTATAAGCAGTTATTAAATTAGAAAAGAAAGCACAGTAGAAGTGTTTTTACTGTATGTCACACACACTCATGCAGGATTGCTGTACTGAAGCTGGATGAGAAAGTGCAGGAGCTGATAAGAGAGAAGATGCGTGACAGAGCAGAAGAGAGATACAGTGAAGACAGACACATACAAGAGCAGGTCAGACAGACAGAACTCGTCTGGGTCATATGTCAAACACTCTTGATAAATTAGTTATATATATATATATATATATATATATATATATTACAAAAGATTTATACTTCAAAAATATGGCCTTTTGAACTTTTTATTCATCAAATAATCCTGATTTAATCTGTTTTCAACATTGGTAATATTAAGAAATGTTTCTTGAGCAGCAAATCAGTATAAATTAGCAATTTTTTGTATTAAAGGGGTACTCCTCCCCAAAATGAAAATTGTGTCATTAATCACTTACCCCCATGTCGTTCCAAACCCGTAAAAGCTCCGTTCGTCTACAGAACTTGATTTAAGATATTTTGGATGAAATCCGGGAGGCCTGTGACTGTCCCATAGACTGCCAAGTAAATAACAGTGACTGTTGACAAAGGATTTTTTATTTATTTTTGTTTTCTTCACTTACAAAAAGTGTTCCCGTCACTTCATATAACCCAGATTGCACGTCTTATGGCAGATGGAGTATTCTGATGACGAATTTCATACCTTTTATGGACCTTACCACTGTTATTTACTTGGCAGTCTATGGGACAGTCACAAGCCTCCCGGATTTCATCCAAAATATCTTAAATCAAGTTCTGTAGACGAACAGAGCTTTTACGGGTTTGGAAAGACATGGGGGTAAGTGATTAATGACAAAATTTTCATTTTGAGGTGGAGTACCCCTGGAGTATAAACTAATATCTTGTAATAATCTATACAGTATATCACCCATCGTATATCGGCCTGATATCCGACCACTGTCTTATTATTTTTCCTGACCATTCTGTAGTTGAACAGCCTCAGGGCTATGATGGAGGATGTGAGGTCCTCCTCATCCTCTCTACTCTCACAAAGTGGACAGCAGGAGGCAGTAAGCTTCAGCAAAGCAGACGGACAGGATCAGGGTCAGAGTTCAGGTCAGGGTCAGGGTCAACAGCAGACAGAAGGTCAGGGTCTGGATCAGGAGGTCAGTCAGTTGTCCCAGTCTCACAACAAACCTGAGGACAAGACCACTCTCCTCATGAACCAGGGACATGAGGACAGGAACAAGGTACATGACGCAGAGACAGAGACTTATTTATTCTTCTTAAGTCATTTTAGGAAACATCCGGAGGAAACACTTAAATGAGATGTTGAGGTCTCCTGATTTCCAGAAGATCACTGAAATGTTCTTGTATGAGTGTGTGATGTTGTTTTGCTGTAGAACACTGATCTGGTGAGAGATTTAGAGGGAGCCATACTGCAGCTGCAGTCCAAGTGTGAGAAACTCCACAGAACATCCAACCACCTGATGGAGGAACACAGCAAGAAACAAACACACATCGACGTGAGTAAACACAGAGCCTCATAAGACTTCATTTACTTTCATCCCTTACTTAGCTTGTGGTTTTTCCAGCATCTGTTCAAGATAGTGGAAGAACTGGATGAAAAGAAAGCTGACAAGCAAGTGGTGGAAATGGAGATTGAAATCGTGAGTTGTTTCTGTATACAATTCATAAACAATCCAAGTTCATGAACTCTTTGTGGTCCCCACTGGACCATCACAGTCACTCTCAGTCAGTGGATGTCATCTCGTTGCTCCTCAGAAAGCAGACAAGCGGGCTCTGGAGAGCAAGGTTAGCCGCATGCAGTTCGACAGCATGTCAGAGCAGCTCAATAACATGTTACAGGATCTGCTGAGTAAGATCAGCGGTCAGGAGCAGGACTGGAACAAGGTGATCGAGAAGATCTCCACCGAGATGGACTGCAAGGTGAGACACGGACGCACAGAAGCAGTGCTTCTTTGAAGGCATTGAAAATCTCCATGATGTAAAAATATTTTCAAACCTCTATGAACTCGTATAACTTAAACGTCTCACTGTTTGATCTTTTTCAGAAATATAGTGACTCTTTTTGTATAAGTTTGGAGCTAAGCATTATGATCACATAAAATGAAATGAAAATTTAAAAATAAAAACATTTATTTTATTTTATTTTAAAAAAATAAAAAAAATAAAACAAAACAAAACAAAACAAAAAAAAAAAACAAAACAAAACAAAATTAAATTAAATAAAAAAATCAAACCAAATTAAATTAAATTAAATTAAATTAAATTTTAAAATAATGACATTTTGTTTATTTATTTATTTTATTTTATTTTATTTTATTTTATTTTATTTTATTTTGCTGTTTGTTACAATCTCATAACCCCCCTGCACTTTCATCATTACTATGATTTTGTATGTCATGTACTGTAGTTGAACCGGATTGAGCTGGATCCTCTGAAGAAACAGCTTGATGATCGCTGGAGGACCATTCATAAGCATCTGCAGACACCTCCGATCCCCGAGCAGGACGACGCCGCTGGATTTAGGAAGTGAGGCACCAGATTCACTTTTTCTAATTAGTATATTATATATAATTATTTAATTTATTTTTATATTATATTGTGCTGTCAAACTATTAATCTCGATTAATCGCATCCAAAAGAAAAGCTTTTGTTTACAATATATATGTGTGTATACTGTGTGTATGTATTATGTATATATAAATACAAACACATGCATGTATATATTTAAGAAAAATTTTATGTTTATATATTAAATATAGTTATATATAATATAAAATGTAAGAATATAAATGTAAATACATGTAAAAAATTTCTAAATATAAACTGTAAGTGTGTGTATTTATATATACAAAATAAATATACACAGTATATATACAAATATTATGTAAACAAAAACTATTATTTTGGATGCGATTAATCGCAGTTAATCGTTTGACAGCACTAATATTATATAATACTGACAATCAGGACTAAAACTTTTAATGTATTTAATTTTATTTTTAATTTTTTTATTGTAATTTTATTTGTGTCTATAATGAAATATTGTCTAAATATTTTATATCAGTAATACCTGCATATTCCACTGGTGCAATATCAAATTTGCGAAATTTATGAAAAATTATTTTGCCTGCAACACTAAATGTTTCCACACCTTCAGAGCGGTCAACACACTCATGGCATTTTATAAGTAGGCCTATTGTGCATTTTGGTGAATCTCACTGCATCTCATTTCTGCAGTGTGGATCTGACTTAATGCTGATAGTCACTAAGCTTGACCTTAAACCTAAAGTCAAACATACACTGAACCCTAATGCCTGAACTTCTCTACACAAGTGTCAAAAAGTATGTTCAGAGCTGAATTCATGGTACAAAGCATGCTGGGAATGCGTCTGCCAAGCATTTGCATCATTGTGTATGTTTCTGTAATGTTGCATTATCACTATCTGAATAGCCTCTGTTTGACAAACATGATGGTGGTTGTATGGAAACAAGCCTCACTGTCTTTGTGTCTTTCTTACTCTGTGTCAAAGACAACTATTGGCCCATTTTCACTGCATCTCCTGTGATCGTCCCGTGGATATGATGACACCAGGACAGTACGTAAACTTTATAAAGGACACCTGACATGACACTTTTTGGTAACACTTTACAGTAAGGTTTCATTTGTTGACACTGGTTAACTACATTAGTTAACATGACAACTAAGAAAAATACTTGTATGTAGTTAATGTTAATTTCAACATTTACTAATACATAATTCAGATCAAATTGTATTTAATGAACCTGAGCTAACATAAACTAACAATGAACAGTTTTAACATCAGCTAATGTGAACTTTATTGTACATATTTTGTCAAAATGTCGTGACAATGACATGAATACACACATCTTCCATAATGTATAAGTCAGTTTATTAAAATTAATTGTAATATTTTCTGTGGGACTTTAGTTGAGATACTATTACAGTTTTTATCAGTATTTTGAATTTAGTAGTTTTATTGTTATTTTTTTTTATTCATTTTTATTTCACTTTTAATTATTTTTTAGTTATCTTTTTAAGTAAAAAGAAAGAAAAATGAAAAATATTGCCTAGACAACTAGCTAAAACAAATAAGTTTAAGTTACCTTATTTGAGTTAACATTTAGTTTAATTTGTTTTATATATAATTTTTTTTCTTTTCATGGATGGTTATAATTAGTTTAATAACCCTGCGTTCATTTGAAAGATGTCTAAAGATAAAAGCAGTAAAGCAAAGTTTGGTTGAGATATAAGTCAGTGTGGTGTGACCATGTGACAGCTTAAAATGTTATCTGATCTAATGAAAGAGTATACAAGACAAATATACATTTTGTCAATAAATTAAAATTATTAACGTTTTCAAATAAGACAATGGCGTTTTTAAAGTTTAACAATCCACCCATTGCAACCATGCTTTGGACGGCCCACATAAATGAGGCAAAATGCTTTTCATTTCTTGAAATAACTTCTGAAAATGAAACATTGACTGTCAGTCTTTATTCACTTTCTCGTGGTTTCTCATTAAAGTAAAATTTGCATGGCTAATGCCATAGAATAGCATAGTTTAATAAAAGCGGGGCACATTGTAACACAGTGTTCCCCATCAGCGCAACTGGAATTTAAAACGGGTTAGTGTCTTCTTCTAGTTAGCGACTATTTAAACTGATAAATGACAGATTGGTGTTCAAACTAATATCAGATTTGTCTCATTTTAAATGAATGCTAAAATTTGAGGTGAAAAATTTACTTAAGCCAGAAATGTACTTTTACTAAGGTAAAAAAAAATGTTCAGCGATATCTTCAAAAGATTTTTGAATTTTGACACACTTTTTTCATTATATAATGTTGATATGGCAACTAGTAAATACCATCAATTTTGTTTTGCTAGCATGTGTGGAAATATTACAACCACGTGTGTTAACTACATTGTGCCCCGCGCTCACCTGTCACTTGTCAAGTGTACTCATTAGACATCCTTACACTGTTGTTGTAAACACTATAGTAAGGCTTTTTTCACAGGAGCTTGGTGACCCTGCCCTCTGCCCCAGGAATGCCCTCTCACAAGTCCAGCCGGCCGTACACTGTGTATGAGCTGGAGCAGGTGCGACAGCACTGCAGGAGGTGAGACACATCCCACTGCAGCTTTTACTGTGCTTGTCCAGCAGGGGGAATCAAAAACCAAACTTGCTCTACTGTGTTCTGCAGATACCGCGCAGACATGAACCTCGCTGTTCTGTACTTACAAAAAGTTTTTTTATTATTATTATTTTACTCAACCCAAAATATCAAGTCCAATTACAGAAAGAGCAAGTGTCTTTATTTAATACATAAATCTTTGACATAAATCCACTGCTAGTGTACATAGGAGTTGAAGCACTTAAAGTACATAAAAAGGTTTCTTTCAAGTATAAAAAATAACACCTAAAAAGAAACCTATTAGTATGCTTAAATTGCAATTGTTAAACTAAAAGTATGATGATAAAAAAAAAAAAAAAAAAAAAAAAAAAAGAGTATACTTGCAGTGTTCAATTAAACTATTAAAAACCGGTAGTTCACTGAGAGTATACTTCAAAGTGAACTTATGATACCATACTTGGACATTTCCAATCTGGCAACACTGGTCCCCATGACCAATGGCAATTAGTTATGAGGTCTTAATAAACTGATTATTGAGATCATTGAGAGTTTATTAGTCTCAGCCTAGAACCAGGTGCTAACCAGAATAACTTTAAGACGGTTTGTTTTGACAGAGGCTTGGCGCAGGATGAGCATAGCCATGTTTTAATATGCAGGCATATAGATCAAGAGCCCAGTCAGTGTCCCAAATCAAGGACCCCAAAGCTCCCAAACAGCCAGGGTCTGCCAGAAATTTCACGGACCCACTACCGGCCCAACCTGGGTCCAGCAAAGTGGAGCAGCAGTCGGTCCATGAGCAAGCAGTGAGTTAGCCTCATGACACACAGAGCAAAGCTTTCCCAGGTAGACGCCAGTTTTACAGACCAGCCACAGATATCTAGAAACTCCAGATAATGTATGTTTTAAAACTCTCTGTTCATGTACTCTTAAGAATAAAGGTTCTTTATCGGCTTTGTTGGTTGCACGAAGAACCTTCAACATCCATGGAAACATTCCATTGCACTAAAGGTTCTTTATAGTGAAGAAATGTTCTTCACACTAAGAAAAAATGGTTCTTTTAAAAACTGATCACTGAAAGGTTCTCTCGGAAAACAGAAAACCTCTTTTTGGAATCTTTTTAAAGGGATAGTTTACCCAAAATGAAAACTGTCATTAGTTTCTCACCCTCATGTTATTCCAAACCCGTAAGACCTTCGCTCATCTTCAGAACACAAATTAAGATATTTTTGATGAAATCCGAGAGCTTTCCGACCCTGCATAGACAGCAATGCAACCGACACGATCAAGGGCCACAAAGGTAGTAAGGACAACAGGTGCATCCCAAACCGCATACGTATGCTCTATTTTATGCGGTTTTGTAGTATAAATAGTGCTATGAGGTTTTTAAATAGTATAAAAATAGTGCCAGTACTGTCACAGTTTTAATTATGTAGCGAAGGGGGAGGGGGCTGTCAGACTCTGATTATGAATCACAAAATAACCTTATATAATTCATACACTATACGGATGAGTACATAGTGCCTAAGTACATAGTGTATATGTGCATAGTGTAAAGTGCGTCATTTGGGATGCAGATGTTAAAATAGTCCATGTTTCAAATGTATTGTTATGAAGCTACAAGAATACGTTTTGTGCATTTATTCAACAATTTCTTGTCTTCAGTGTCAGTCTCTGAACCACTGATGTCACATGGACTATTTTAACGATGTCCTTACTACCTTTCTGGAACTTTATCGTGGTAGTTCCCTTGCTGTCTATGGAGGGTCAGAGAGCTCTCGGAATTCATCAAAATTATCTTAATTTGTGTTCTAAAGATGAACAAAGGTCTTATGGGTGAGGGTGAGCAATTATTGACAGAATTTTCTTTTTTGGGTGAACTATCCCTTCAAGAGTGCTGAGTGATGTTTTCTTGTGCAGTGAGAGGATCCCAGAAATGGCCGATTACAGTTACCTATCCCGTAACTGTGGGGGCAGCCACACCCTCACCTACCCCAGCCGCCGCTACACCCGCCTTCAGCACATCACCCATCTGATCCAGAGCGAAGAGGAGGGTCCACCCGTGTCCTCTGGTCCGCCCACACAGGTCTGCCACAGAATCAGTTGAAAATGTCATAAACAGTGAGTATGTATGAACCGAGAGCTGTGTTTCTTCAGGCAGCAGAAGTGGACATCTTAGGTTTGGATGGACAGGTCTACAAGGGCCGAATGAGCAGCAGAACAGTGAGGCTCTCCGAGACGAGATTTCCAACCATCTCTCCTCGAGAAGGTCAGATCACACGTCACACTCGCATCCAGCCTCCACACATAGTAAAAGCCGGAGGGAATATTTGCACAGTAATGACCCCTTGAGTTTGATTAAACCATCACAATATGAGGAGTATGTTATATTGGGATTATGAAATATGGGTTTTGTTTAACTATTCAAATGCTTATAAAAACAAGTAACTCACAGAAAATAAAGCATACTTTGACTACAGTATAGTCAGTTATTAATATTTCATTGGTTCACTATTGTTTCTGATCCTCCTAGGCATTACTCAATAAGCTTTGTGCATGTATCATGCTTAATTTCTTGCAAAGCCTCCTTAAATTCCTCCCAAAGTTGAGATTCATTCATCAGCTATGAATTTCCCAAAGGTTTTCAATAGGATTAAATAACACTCTCACTGCTCGCCTGCATTACGTATGTGTTGTGTTTGGGATTATTGTGTTAGAAATGACACATTCAGTTTGGCAAACACCTGCCGTAGTGATTGATTCAATTATAGACTGGGAATAATGAGAGCAAGCTTTGTATGTTAGCTTTGGCCAAAAATGATGTCTGCACGATTCGGCATGTTTGATAATCACGATTGAAATCACAAAATTGGAAAAATGTCTGTTTTACATCAGTTTTGGCCATTGACACAGTATCCATTCCCATCACTTCTAAACATTTATAAAGCCTCAATTTACTGTAATGAAAGCTTTAAAAGTTCATTTAAATATGAGAGTTCTGTCATTATTTACTCACCCTCGTAATGATTCAAACCTGCATACTTTTTATTGACCATGACTGTCAATTTCCAAAAATGACAACCAAACTATAAAAACACCATTTATTAATTATACACGTAGTCCATATGATTTCTGTGCAATATCTTAAGCATTCTGAAATCATATGAACAGGCCTTCTTCTCCACTGTAGCTCTCAAATATGCAAATTTTTCAGAAGACTTGGAATAAAGCACGAGTTACATCTTTCATGGTGCTTTATGGTGTAGCACCTTCATTGATTTCTCATTAACATTATTGTTTTTGGTGTTTCAGCACCTAGAAATAGAAATATCATGAATTTGAGAGAACTGGTTGTGGACGTCTATGGAGCCCCTTAGGCGTATTTCATATTGTATTTCAATGCTTTTCACTGCGACTTTTGTGCTCTCTTGCAAAAGTATCGCATTCCCTCAAGAACCTTTACATTCTCTTTCAAAAAACGTTGTTTGCTTGCCAATCTTTTGCATTCTCTCACAAAAGTAGTGCGTTCCCCTAAGAAACATTGTGTTTGCTTGCTCCAGGTCTGGAACAGCGTTGACATGAGAACAGTTGAGCACATGAATGACTGATTCTTGAGCTGTAAGCTGTTCATTGATGGTAGGAACTTCTGTTGTGTTCCTGACAATGTCCAGACTGAAGTCTATACAGGGGCCTCACGGCCCTGATCATGCTTCCCCTCACGACTCGTTACGCAACGCAATGCATGTTAACATGATAGCATCATAATATCCATCTGCACGCTTGACCCTGTTTTTGCTCATCTCGCAGTGGACGAATGGGTCTGGACTGAAGAAGAGCTCCCTGGTAGTAGACAGATAAGATTACTGAAACTTTGATTTAGAGTTATGTAGAGTGGTTGGTTGTGTTGTAGTTTAATTCAGGACTGAGGAAAATAGGACCGAAGGAAGAACAGTAGGGCTTTAGATTTGACTTGGTAGGGGGCCTAGATTAATGTTGCTTGCTGGAAAGAACCGAACATTTCTGTGTTACATAATAGCAGAGCAGCAATGAGAAACCATCTGGAAGTGACAACAGACATGGAGGAAAATTGGTCTCAGACCTTGCCCTTCGTTGTATCACCGAATCAAAGGAAGACGGTTGAAAGTCAAACAAAAGACACTTGCTTGGCAGATGAGCCGTGTCATGCTTGACCGAGCAAACGTTTGGCAGCTTATCCATGTCATGAGATGATTTATAAGAAAATGAGTCTAGTGTTGAAGGTCAGAAGTTGTTGTTTCCACACAAAGCACAACAGTCACATTCTTGAAGAAATTATCTCCACAGAGAAACAATGATGTCAGAACTATTCCAGACAGACCTACCATGAAACCATTATACTGTTGTCTCGGATTCAGTTACATTTTTGCCAATGCTTCATGTGATGAGCAATCCATTGCCTCATAAAAAATGTCCTCACAGTCTCTTAATTCTCTTCAGGAACACAAATGTGGGTCAATGACGATAAAGAAACTGATAAATTGGCTGCAGAATCAGCAATCAAGTTATGCAATGAATTGCTTTTTATTTTAAAATATGATAGTATTATCACGCTTTACTATTTTGTTTATCATCTAAGTGCAATAATACTACTATTACTATTTTTAATTATTTATAGTGCTGTCAAAATTAGCACATTACTGCAGGCGATTAATTTGGCAGTTTTCCAGACCATATGTCAGTAAAAACTCATTTTCCTGTCCTGTCAGCTGTTATACTGTGCTCGTAGCGTGTGCTCTTCAATTGCACGCACAAATACAGAGGCGTGCGCTGTATCCTGTATCATTTCATATTTAAGCGCGAATGAAACTACGAGCATGCGTGTCAGATCCGTGATACGTTCAGTAGCAGCAGCTCTTAAAGTAATAGCAGCCAAATAACCTAATAACTGAACTGCTGTCATGACTGTTAAACAAAGAACAAAAGAGAAAAGAGGAAATCAATAACTTTTGGAGCTTTAAGGATTCATCTACAGGTAAATAAGACATTTATTACAATGGGTTTATGTGAAGATCGTTTTAAGTTTACTTAAATTAGAAGTTATGTTTTAAAGTCTAATAAATGTTAAAAATTGATAGCTCTCAATTATACAGTAATGTTAGTATAGTCAACATTTCATTTAGTCAGTGTTTTTTACATTCATTTGAAGATTGAATGTGCAATTATTGCAATATTAAAGTATATTTAAAAACTTTAATATTAGGTGGGATTAATCTCTATTAATCGCGATTAGTTTTTAGTTTCATTAGTTTAATTCATTAGTTTTAATCAGTTGACAGCACTAATTAGTAATTCGCTATATTTAATAGGTCACACTACGTGCAAAATCACCAGGTGCTCTCAGACTAAAAAACTCATGTTCACCACTGCATATATAAATCCTGTGGCAGATTTAGACAGGTGGTGCTGGGGGAGGTGGAGGGTTTCAGAGGAACTCTATAGCTTGCTGCAGGGCCAGCTTACACCGAACTCTGAACCAGACTATTTAAATGTTGAGCAAGCAGCTCACTGACTGCAGAATCAGCAGAGGCCAATCAGCTTGTGCCATGTAATGAATGAATTGCTGTCAATGTTCTCATGTCTGCCATTTGAATTGTTGATGCTCTTGCAGGCAACTGGAAGAGCAAAGACAAGGTCATCCGTTCACAGTCCCAGAGGTCCAGTGGAGTGGACGCTGGCCGTGGAAGTCCTGCCCGGCCACAGAGTGCCAAGACTCACCGCAGCCGATCGGGTGGGTTATGAGGAGCTGACCTTAAACACACTCACAGCAGATGAGAATAAAGCCATTAAAGTCGGCTGTAAATAAACACTGGCTTTTTACAACACAACCTATTTTAGTTACAAGGCTAACAGTGTGCAAGAGCTGCTAACACTGAGGTGCTGTTCTTGACCTTTGAACTTTAAATACCCTGGCTATGTCTAAGTTGAGGCTCAGCAGGTTACGACCTGTGTGTATATCTTAGCCATGCCTGAGCTAATAGAGAAGTCAAAATATTCAGTGGTAAACAAAGTCAGGCTGTTTTTCTGGGCGGCTCCCCGAGTTAGCATGTGTGAAATGATCAGTGGTGTTTGCTAAAGTTGCTAAACTGTCTCTTGTTTTTAGGGTTAGTGCTTTGGCCAAACCCTTAACAAGGAGAAGTCAACTTCATTGTGACTTAAGCAAATTGAAAAACAGCCATGAAAGTGTCTCTCTTTAAGTACACTTAGGTGGTCTTTTATTTCAATTATTTGATATACAGTAATCTGCAAATACAGTTTTTTAAGAGATATAAGGTTTTTAAGTTGCATTTTAAGATAAAATAAGATTGTATCTGCACTACAATACAATTAAGTACTCTTCTTTTTCACAAGGCCTTTTAAAGGAGATGTTTTTAAGTCATTTTGTAAGCGTCTGACAGATGCCTCACATGTTTGTCCGTTCACGAGTTGTACGTGATGCAGTTGTGATTGTAACTTACACTTGAATGCTCTTTAACCTTTAAACTCTGACCCCCCGCCCCCCACAGCGTCCAGCACCTCAATGAAAGATCGGCCCCTGTCCTCTATGGGCTGTCTGTCCCAGAACGTCCCGCTCCAGACCTCATTCCATGACACCACCACAGAGCTGAAAGAAGCACTGGAGCTCCACAAAGAGCTCAACCAATCAGAAGATGAGCCGTTGACATCACTCTAGAGATCCTCCAATAGGAGCCGCTCCATTGTCTGAATAAAATGTTTACAGCAGTGCGCGACACAAGCTATATATGTGAAACAGAAGGTTCCTCTGTCACATTGAGAATATCTATCTAAGACTTAATATATGTTTTTTGCATAAGCGTCAGTCATATTAAATATGCACAACATTGTTTGTCATCCAATGTGATTATTAATTTGCTTTTACATTCTAAACTCTCTCGCAGGGTTGATCTGATGAATTTGACCCAGTACTTGTTGTTCAGTTCAGTTCAAACCAGTGCAAAGTATCTGGAATAGATTCATGTCTCTTTCACCTCAAATCTACCTCTTACAACATACAGCGATTATATCTGTCAGCTGTATTATTCAGTTGAAGTATTAGTGGTGATAACCTGTCCCACTGATCAAGCAGTGTTAGGAAATCCACTATGTTGCAAAAAGTGTATTTCCTTTTTGAACCTTGCCTTCACACACAGAGGCATTGTCATGTTAGAATAGAAAAGGGTCCTGTCCAAACTGTTGCTATAAAATTAGAAGCACACAATTCATTATATGCTTAAACATTGAGTTGTACTAAAAATGACTAAAGTAGTCAAACCTGTTCATTAGAAGGGGGTGTCCCAGTACTTTTAGCAATATAGTGTATGTTTCTAAAACGGCACTGTGATAACACTATGGTCATCATTACAGTAAGCTATCGCACTGAATCTTACACATGTATAACATGTCAGTTTACGAACACTCATCGTAAGCATAATTGAGGTCTAGCGTTAAAGTGATGTAAATGCTGATGTTTTAAGTTTTGTTTGGAGTGACTAATGACTCATTTCATGACCTTGTGCATTAAGCTTCATTGTCACCCCATTTCCAATTTGGATTTTGTCTTTAGAACAATCTGAGGTCACAGATACAAAGGTACTCGGTGTACAATTTTACCATGTGCAGACCACACACATCCTGTAGAGCATCACAGACGTCATTTCCAAATTACTGACACAGGTTTCATAACAAAAAAAAAAAAAAAAAAAAAAAAAAAAAATCACATTATGGTTGAAAAGGTAATTTAAAAAAATATTGTAATTAATGAGCAATGGTATTATTCTGATGTAAAATGTAAATGTATGGTACAAATCAAATAATGGTGATATTATATACACCACGTTACTGTACACCTTGACACTATTTTGTAAAGGACTGTAATGTATGTAAATGCAAAAATTGATAGGTTTATGCAGAAATGACAATCTTGCTATTATTTCTCCCAATGTAATTCCAATCCAAAATCTCTTTTTAATGGAAAATAAATAATATATTTAATTTAGCAAAGATACTAAGTGTTATACAAAGTGATTGTGGGGCAGATACTGGGCACTGTCAACCACAATAAATAATATAAAATAACCATCATAAAAGTCATTTTATAAGTCAAAAGTTGTCCACAGCATATCTCTCAAATCTCACTTACTTTTGTATAATTGTGCAGAATAAATTTGGATAAATTGTTTATTAAACCAAACTTGTTCTTTTTTTGTTTAAGTTCAATGGTACAGTTCAACAGAATGGATTTACAAACCATATAAAAAACTCTGTTCCGCTTGTGTTGAATTACACATATATGACAATTTAACCAAGAATGTGTATACAACTTAAATGTGCGCAAATTTACTCAAAATCAATTCAGTGTGACAAATTACAAAATGATGGATTTATGAATGTTTGTTAGAAATGTGTACATCATTCATGGATCCAAACGGTCACACTGATTTAAAAACTTACATTTTACGCAACATTATTTTACGAATGAAATCTCCCTTTTCAGAGCTCCAGTCTGGAAAAGAGCAGCATGAACATTCTTCTAAAACACCTGTTTTTGTGTTCTTCAGAAGAAAGTCGTTAGTGTTCGTAACGGTGTCATGTTTGGCTGACATTATGCTTGCATCAACACTTGCTAGCATGTGAAGTTGTGTATTGATGTCCCAGTTTCAGTCACATAATCGAGCGATTGTTGAGCGAGCAGCTTGAGTGTGTTGACATACCTAGACAGTTACAAAACAAAATTGTTATTATCGGAAATGGGTTGCTGTTGCATGCAAGAAATCCACACTTAGCTGTTACACGTTAAACACAAATAACACAAACCACACTTGTCATTAAATCATTTATTATGACCTTAATAAAAACACAATGACCTCCAAAATGGTTTCAGATCTTAGCTTTTTGTCAGACATATAAATACAAATCTCAACAAGGGAAAAGAACAAACAGTACAGAAGGGAAATCGATACAAAAGGTTGTTCGCTAATGAACTTGTTTTCTTGATGAAGGAACTGGTCAGTCTTCCTGCCTCTCGATGACTCAGTGTATGTTGATCATCACAGCCACAGTCTAAACAAACACGTCCCCGAAGAACTGAATCACGGCAGTCTGAGATCTGAGGCAGCGCAACTGTTCAAACAATCAATGCTTGTGCCTTTAGCGCTCCAGAGAATGACATTTGAGAGTATTGGCCCTGTTGCTATGGGAATCCAACCGAGCGACAGCTGATTAAAATGGAGACACTTCAAAAATCACAAGGCACTGGTCAGACAGACTCCAGACACTGACATCAGAGACACCGCCGTTTGACTTCAGACTCCCGTCTCTTGCACCACTTCAACAGAAATCGTCTAGGCAGGAATGACCTACTGCCCAGATGGCTACAAAACACTTATCGTCAACCTTTGGAGACCAACATGCTAAGTTTCTTTCTACACAGCAAACAACAGCCACCAGATGTGGCGGAAGACCAAACAATTATCTGCCATTATCGTTCTAGTGGCGTTTTCCCAAAACCAAGAGTACTTTTCGCATTTCGCATGCATTTTCTGGCCCAAAACACAGAAGCTGATCTATTACCTAGCCATCTATGATTAAATCAAAATGGCTAATGCTTAAAATGGACCCGAGTTAGAATTAGACACCATATTTAGGTTGGTACAACTGAAGGAAGCTTTGAATTTATTCAGCAGACAACAACAGGCAGTACAAATGGATGTATTTTGTCACAAAAATTTAAAAAAGTTTGGTTTTATAAACATTCGCAAATGCAACAAAAAGTTCGCAAATCCAGTCACGATTAAATTAATTTGGGTAAATAGTTCGCAAAACAAAATAGTACAATTTAACACAGTGGATTTACATACTATGTACACAAATTTGTTCTGCTTGTGCGCAACAATGTATTTGAGAATGAACAAACAGTTTGTAAATTCAGTCACGTTTAAATCATAACAGTGAACTTAAACGCAAGCAGGATGAATTTGGGTAAATAGTTCATAGAATGGACAGTTTAAATAGTAAAAAGTTCGCAGTTGTTTTCTTTGCATTTAAGTTCATCAATACAATTTAATCAACCCGATCTCATGCCAATTCGTACACTAGTTTACTAGGTGGCTAATTTGTACGAATGCATGCAATCTCACTCGTATGAATCTGTACGTTTTGTGAAAAATCTTACATATTTTACAAGGTGGCAAATTTGTAGGATTTTGTATGCATGACCACCCCTACCGCTTACAGAAATCATACAAAATCTTACGAATGAGGTCGTACAAATTCATACGAATAAGCCACCTTGTAAAATACATACGAATTGGTCGTGAGAAAAGTGTTGATTTAACAGAGAATGGATTTCTGCACACAAATTTGTTTTGCTTGTTAACTAAGAATGTGTAAATAGTTAACAAATCAATTCCTGGCTAAATTTGGGACTATTTAATTCAACGCAATAAATGACAAAATAATTGATCTTTTTGCCTTCTTTATGAAACAAGTGATTTACATCATTCATAAATTTGTTCTCGCATAAATTGCCCCATCAAATTAATGTTGAAATACAAAAGACTGCTTTTATGAATAATTTACTTCGCGTGAAACAAGCTCCTTTTGTAGGTCATTCATAAATCCATTCTCACATAAACTGACACTGAATTAAGCATTCACGCAGTGATTATTTTTTTTTTCTAAAATCTACAATATGAAAAAGCAGTACAAACACCTGTGTGCATCATTCATTAATCCATTCTTAAACTGAAATGTAAATTTATGAAATATTGCTTAATTGCTATGAATAATTCACAGTTATTTTGACCAACAAAAAAAAATATTTTAGGGCATATTTCATGTTAAGTCAACTAAACGACCAATGTAACAGAACGATGTTGAAAAAAACTGTACATTTATCTCCTCACAGCCTCGTTTTCAGTCGCTTCACATTAAATATGGCGTCCAGCCTGACTGAGGTCCATACTAAACCACGAATTCAAACCTCAAGATGGCAAAAGTGATTGTCTAAGATGAACGAATGAAGGGAAGGTGACATCATGCGAAACTAAAGAAACACGTCATCTCAGAAAACCACTGCCAATCAATGTCCTGATCTAGGGTCAGCCTTCCCGCTCGATTACATTACAATCAGTACAACACATACGCCAATGTGTGACACCAGATCAGTCCTCGTCCACGGAGACATCTCATCGCTTTCACACAGCGCGTTCGGCAGGGAGCGTGAGGTATTTGAGCCCTCGGTCGCAGCAGCTCACACAGGGAGCCCATTCAGCCGCCGGAGGTAGGATCAGGCCACGGCTGGAGCTGAGGTAGGTGGAGCTGTGCTGGACCTCCCTCTAAACATCAGACCGCTCAGGTCTTTACAAGAGTCTGCTAGCATTTTTAGCTCTTGGGGGGGTGAAAAAAAAAAAAAAAAAAAAAAAAAAAAAACTCTTTTGAACTCGAGTCTGTATTCCTCCATGACGATTTTAGTTTAAACACAACAAGCTTTCCTGATTTAACCGCATACATGCAAAAGTTGCGAATTTACCAAACAAGAATGAACTTTCTGACCAGGATTATTGCAAACTCTTCCTGATTTTTCCATTTATACCTGGGGCAATAGTTTTTGTTGATTCTGAATAAATTCAACTCAACGCACTTGAAATTGTGCATTTCGAACAAATAAAAGGTGATTAATCATCTCATAACAGCCTCTGTTAAGAACTCAATAGACACTGGTTATACAGAAATGTCCTCCTGATGCTTCCTGGGATGCAGAACGGCACGACCACCATGATATGTGATTCAGTCTTATAGTTTGTCAGCCGTTTTATTGCAAGTGCTTGTTGTGGGCACAGCGCTACAGAGGAGGAGAGAGTCCAAATACGGCAAACGAACGAAGATTTACACACAAACATTCGTCCTGATCGTCCACTGCTGACGACTCCGTGGCGTTCTTTCGCTGTCGTTGGATAGAGAAACAAAAGAGGCTTTTTTTTTTTTCTCTTAATAACTTGCATCGTTTTTTTTTTCTTCTCATAGTGGTTCTTCCCAGGTTTGGACAGAAATGAAATCGACAATAGGTAAAAGATCAAAACGAGATCTCTGAAAGAAGAGAGATTGTTCATCTTTAGAAAACTGAAAGAAAGAGTACCATGTCTTTCCCCCTTGGCCATCCAAAGTCTCAGTGAGTATATTCCCGCCCCGTTAAACCGTGCATCTTCACCCCAATTTACATCTCCGGCCCTCCCCGCATCTCCCCCGCCGCAGAGTCTCATCTCTGGCCATGCAGGGCTGAAATGAAGGGCTTCTGCTGGCCGTTGGCGGGCTGGGAGACGGGAGGCCACGTGGGCGGCTGGTGCATGTGATGGTGGTGGTGATGGAGTGCGTGGTGGCCTGTGGGAGAGGACGGCGGCAGCCAGACGGGCTGGTGGTTGGGGGGCGAGGAGGCCCAAAAGGAGCCGAATCCCTGTGCGGAGGCGTGGGGAGGAGGAGAACATGCCATAGACACCTGGGCCGAAGCGCCAGCTCCACTGCCGCCCGTGCATTCAGACGTCCGCAGCTTGGAGAACATAGTGATGGCGTCGGGGAAGTTGGGCGGCGTGGCGGGAGTGTTGCGTGGAGTGCACATCTGAACACAAACAACACAAAAAAACAGCTCAGTTTATCTGATCCCATGTTGGTTAGATAACAATAGATAAAAAACACAAAAGCACAGGACAAAAAAAAAAATATTTCTATCAGTTTCATTACTTTTACACCATTTTCAAGTAATGTTTTAATTTAATAACTAAAAATGACATAAGATAATCAACAAATAAAAAGTTTGTTGATTATGTTTTTAATGCATGCCGGTAACACCACATGACTTTGACTTGGTGGATAAACAGCTGTCCAAATATTAATAAGCATAATATTTGGACAGCTGTTTATCCACCAAGTCTAAGTCATGTGTATATATATATATATATATTCTCTGTTATGTCAGAACAGCAGAATCATTATCAATTTGAACTGAAACGTCAAAATGAATTTTAATAGAGAAATTAACGCATACACACTGTACAAAAGGTGTATTCGAGGTGATCACATGTATGAATTATATTTGAATAAAATTAACAGATAAGTAACATTATTGACCCATGTAAGGACAGAGCATGGCTTCCTGCTGACTGGACTGGACTGGACAACCTCTACATAATGAAAATGAAGTTTTCCACAAGTGGTCTGAAAAGGGCAGTTTGTGTTACATTACAATATGTGAACCGCATACTATAATAGTAGCCTCATAGCATATGTCCGATGTGAGATTTATAATTATAATCACACACAGATGCATATGTCAGCTACAGATGAGGCATTATGGGACTCTGAGACTCTTAAACAAAAGGATGTGCTCGCTGCACAACAGACTGAACAGCACTGTGCTGAGCATCAGTCCCATGATTCCCATAAAGCATGAGATTTGTTTGCTCAGGAGCTCTCAGGCCCCTCTCTGCCATCCGTGTGTTATGAAGGAAAAGTAGGCCACATAATTGACAACAGTTTCAGCTCCTGATAACGGCTCCTTTAATAACCACCACACACACAGATCAGGTGACTGATATAAGAGCAGCAAGGGTTTGTCAGCAGTTTTATTTTGGTGGAGCAGCTCTGATGCCGGTCAAAGGTACAAACACACATCCGTCTATTAAGTAGGTCATCCAGACAGCAGCTTCAGTGTGGATATAAACACTCAAAGGTCACGTCTTCACCCTCCTCAGTGTTTACATCAACACTGCTAATCAAACCCCGTGTCTGGAAAAACACAGCTGAACTACACTCCTCTACAGATCTTAAGCGACATAGTTTTGTATTTAGCCATTTTCACAATCACTCAATGTATACCTCATTACGTGTTAAAAGGTAATAACACTGCTAAGTAAATTAGCATATTAGCCATTTTCAAGCCAGAGTAGTTCTTTCCTGTAATGAGCCATTTTCCCCACAAATAGTGGTGTTGAACGAAAATACAAGAATTTATTACAATTACAAAAACAGTTGAGTAATCGATAGATGAAAACACAATTCAGCAAATTACAGTTGTTAAGCAAATGCCTTCCAAATAAAGTTTGTTTAGCTTTCTTTAGCAGGATATCTAACTCCGTGTTAAGCCACGGCCGTTCACACCAAAAATGATAACTATAAAGATAACGATATTAGCGTCCACATTAGCAAACGATATTTTAACTCTAAGCGCTAGCACGTCTGCCACTTTAAATTCTCAAGCTCATTATAGCAAGATGGATTCTGATTGGATGGCAATGTTTGTAATGTTCATCAGCTGGAAAAAAATTGTTTGGAAAGTGATTCCAACGATATCGTTTCTCTGTGCCTTCATCATTATATTGCGGTGTGGTAATATTAAGAACGATTTTTAGAACTATATCTTTATCGTTATCTTTATAGTTATCGTCCTTGGTGTGAACGGGCGTTTAGCCATTGTTTTAATATTATTTGGAATTAGCTTTTTTTTATATTTTCCAAGTTTCATTTTGGTTGAAGGTTTAGTAATTTTGTTGTATGTTTTTGTTATTTTTACAAGTTGTCGGTACAGTTTTAATTTTTATTTCAGTTTTAGTTTGTTATCTTAGTATTAAGAAATGTTATCTTGGCAACTAGATGAAATAAAATATATTTTTATTTTATTTGAACATTTGTAACTAACATTACAATAAAATACGTTACTAAATATTATAACATACTCATTTTAATGTACTATTTAACTTTTATTAAAATCCATTTTATATTATGACCTACTATATTTTACTTCTGAAAACATTTGGAATGTTTCTTCAAATCTGAGCTCTAAGGAAATTCAGAGTTTTTAAGCTGTAATTACGGCTTATATGAAGACGTGAATGCTTTTTACAAGTTGGAATCTGATAAAACCAACATAAAAACACACCTTTTATCATTCGTTTATATACTCTGAGAAGAGTACCCAAGCACCTCAAGCAATCTGTAATAAGTTATGTTTAAAATAGTCTTGACAGAGATCGCAGATAATAAAGGAATGTTCCAGATTCAATACAAGTTAAGCAATAATGTCACAAATGAAAGTTAACCAGGCCAGTTCTCAGTAAAAGCAGTAACGTGCAGCTTGTATTTTTGTTACAGTGCAGTAAATATATAATTTGAGCTGACGAACAGCTTGAATGTTTACAGGCTTCAGTGAGTGGTTTAAACTGCTCAGGCCGGCGGAGGGTGGAGTGTTTTGCTACGAGACTCTCTTTTCAAGGACAGTCAAAACAGTGTGTGCTGGGCCCAGCCAGGAGCTCAGAGGACCGGTTTGAAGCCCGCAGGACTTTCTGTGGCTCCCTGCACCTCCTCGAGATAGAGAGAGAGAGAGAGAGAGAGAGAGAGAGAGAGAGTCAAAGCAGACGTGTGCCAATAGCAGGTTCCTCTACAGGAAGACAGGTCCAGACTCGTGACTTCGAGCCCTACTGCCACAGCTGATCTGACTACAGACCTCTAACACTTGAAAAAAGTGGTGTGGGATTTACTTTAAAACAATTTTCACTCAGAAATTGCTATCGAATTCCATGAAAAATACAAAGAAACGGCAAGTAACGATAAATATATCATCTCTGTTCTATTTAGAACTTTTTAAACCTTCTTTTTAGAACATTGCGACTGGACTAGACCAAACAAATCCATTAGCATCAATTCAATATTTACATAATTCTAAAGTCAGACTTCAACGTTCAAGTTGTTAGCTAGTTTGTATCCAACTACCATTTCGAAAGTTTTGCATTCACACCATGTTGTAATTTGACAAGAAACAGTCATTATGTAAATGCCTTATTAATAAATCTTTATAAAACTATTAAACTGTATTGTATGTCTTATGTTGTATGTTCAGATTCATTTAACATTAAAACATTAACAAGTCATTTACTGGAATTATTCACCAGAAATACTAGGAAAAACTACATTTTACACCGAGGACAGTTCTTCTTAATGAAAATTCAGATAAACATTAATAACTGGCCTTTATCAAATAACTAACTCACCCAATTTACCAGATATAAATGTTTTGGAAACTGTATTATAAATTATATTTGTATTTTTATGACTTAATATGAAAACAATATTCAAATGATTCCTTCAGAGGGAACTGAAATCATTAAAGCAAACAGTCTCCTCAAGATAAAAATAAGTGTATATTATTGATTTATTTTGTGCGGAGAACAAAACGGAAGTGACTCATAAGCATGTACATCTGCGGCCCTCAGGAAACGGGTCCCGTGTGTTTATAAATGACTGCATCTGTATTGTGTACACACACACTCACAGACCAACACACATACACACACGCTTCTGATCCAATCAGATCCTGCTCTTGTCTTTGCTCCGCCCATTTGCCCATACATGGTCCCCAGCTGCATGATGTAATGGCTGCTCTCAAAATGAAAACAAACACAGATAGACTTCCTGCCCCTGCCTTTCTCAAACACACTCCCTTCACATACAGCCAGAGAGAAAAAAGAAAACACACACACAGATTCAGGCACGCACATGTTGTGGGTGGAGGCTGAAGTAAATCTTTTAAAACGCAGCACGTCTGCAAGAATCATATCGCGGCTTGTCCAAAGGGACTGGTTTTGTGAGAAGAAAAACGGATTGCATAACCCTCAGCAGACTGAAGAACTGCGGTTGCACGTCTGTTTTTTCAAAGAGGAAACAGCACGGCTCGTGTTTTAGCCGTCTGATGAAGTTCAAAAACAGCTGCGTGTCTGTGTGTAGCGTACAGACCCAAAAATCACTTCATCAAGCCCCAGAGCACATGACTGATCCAAAGGTCAAGGGCTAGGTCAGATCTGCTCCTATCACTGAGGGATTTGTCCAGCATATCTTCAAACTGCTTATTTATGAGGCTACATATCCAGGAAGACAGGATGTGGACACATGAGTGGGAGTCAGTAGACTGTAGAAGAATCTCTGATACTTGACTCGTCTATTCTTCCCAGATATTTTTTTTCAGACTGCTTAAAAGCGGGTGAAACTGTCAGCATGTTAAAACCTTGAGTTCTTAAATTCAGCCCCTTTAAAGCATCGGTGCTACAGTCATCTAAATTCTTAGGTCATTGCGTCATATCTAGCCCTCCCCCCCCCAGACTCTGGCATCATAAGTGTTCATAAAGACAGCATGGCAAGTTAAAAATAGCAAAAAGCATATCTCTTTGTGATCCATCTAGCTGTTTTCGAACAATAAAAAAGTGAAATGACAGATTCAAAACACTCTACATAAGCTCGTAGGGCTGCACGATTATGACAAAAATCATAATTGTCGATTATTTCCTTGAAATTGTAATTGCGATTATTAATTACGATTATCACAATTTACATTGAATGATGTTTATACCACTGTTTGATGCAACCGCATGCCGTATTTTTATAAGAAAATAAACGAGCTGAAAACACTAACTGAAAAACTTTTAGTCCTTTTCTATAGTATTAAGCCTCAAATGTCAACTATACACTGAATTGGTTTCTAATTTAAATTATAAAAACATAAAAATATGAATGGTATTATGTTATAATAAAACTAAAAGTTAAATAATGGGAAAAACCCTTAAGATAACATGTAGAAAAAAAACGCATCTTAGGCACACAGAGTAACATAAGTGGACTTTGAACGATTATTTGCCGCTTTGAACGATTACGTAATCGCGATTAGAAATTCGATTAATTGTGCAGCCCTAATAGGCTACAACATCACAAGACACACAAACAGTGCTAATGTATCAAACACATTTGAGCCTTTTTCAGTGTTTTGGTGTCATTATGTTGCTAAAGCTAATACTGTGATATTTTAACAAAACAGTGCACATAAACATTATAATTTATTTGCATTGAACGAATTACAATGATAATCAGCTTTCTTGGTCTTGTATTTTAACAATATGTTCGTCGAAATCAGTGTTACAGTGATTTGTTTACATACTATTATAATTTTTATTAATATTTGGAGGAACTTTATTTTTATTTTCCAGGTCTAATTTAAAATTGAAAGTTAATTTTAGGTAGGATTTTTTAATAATTTTGTCGCGTTTTGTCATTTATAAATAGAAATAAAAAAAAACATATACGTGTGTGTGTGTGTTTACATATTCAAAATATGCATTTCTGAAAAGTTTTTCTTTTTTTTTTTTTTCTTTTTCCAAGGAAACATTAATCAACTTTTATATCAGTTAGTAGCTTTAGTAACATGCATCAGTTACTTGCCAGTTGCCAAGGCAACGTTCATCATTTTTGTAGACGTTTTGCAAATTTTATTTCAATTAACAAAAATGTTTTTAATAGTTTTAGTTAACAACACCATTTGCAGTGCATTCTGGGATTGCCTCAGCCTGAAAGTATACATGCAATGCTTAGAATTGGGCTAAAATAACTCGCCTCAAAAGGCAGTATAATATTCTCCCTATTGCATCTGCTTTAATATTATTTATTCATAAAAGAAAGCAAGCAAGAAAGAAAGAACCAGTGCAAATACAAACAATTCAAAACTTCCTTCCTAGTCGACTAAGACCATTTACTGAAACTGTGTTGTGAAAACAAGTCATCCAGAAATTGTCCTGGATGTGACGTTAAATTTCTTCTGAGAATCAGAGAGATGCTGGAAACTGGGCATGAAAAACAATTCGGACTGTTTCTAAGAAGCCCTGACTAGCAGGATAAGTGTATTTCAGGCTCTTTAATAATATCTTTGGCCTTCAGGAAGTCCAGCCCCTCATTATTCTCTCAGATGCTATGCTGCCTGATGACAATGACAGGATGCTGATGCTCTTTTCGAACTAAACGCACTTACCATCTGGTGATGACTGGGGATGTTGGCCTCCTGGAAAAAGGAGCTCAGAGCCGTCTGCAGAGAGAGAGAGAGAGAAAGAGATTGGGGTGAGCTGGAGGCATCTGTGTTACAACATGAATGAGCAGAACCACTCTGGTTTGGAAACGGCCGCTCTCTGCTCCCTCCTCCCTGACTGTGACGGGCGCGGGTCAACCGGTCCAAGCACTCTGCCATCTAAATGAGGGTTTCTAAACTGTCACGCAATCTGTGCAGGATTCTAGGAACTAATACACTATGCAGGCTCAGAGATACAGAAATATGTGAGACTGGAAAATACCCACAAACCAACATGTAGGCACCCCAGTTCTCCTTTCTAAGACAAGCATCGCTACTAGTACTACTGCTTAGACTTTTGAACATCTGAAATTAATGATGCCGCGTATTGTGCAGCTTTTGAGGAGATCTGAGTCTAGCGGATGATAAATGGAGCACCATATATTTACAGTGAAGGAGGGTCCTGGGACATTTGAGTAAAGGTCTTTGCACGAAATTCTCATCCGAAATTTTTGCATGTTAAAATATAAATACGACCTCATGTTGTGTCAATCACGTTTAGATACTGTCTCTGAAACTTTTGTCCATCATAAAAAAAATAAAAATAAAAATAATAATAATAATAATAATAATAATAATAATAATAACGGAAAAAAAATTGGACCAGGTTCGATTTTCTGCGTTTTCGCATCCATAGCAAGCATTTTGATAGGAAAGGATGACAAACACGAAAAAATTAAATAAATAAAAACTACAAACTAAAATCTACAACATACTAAACAACACATTGCTATATTTTGCACAGGCAAGCCTTTATGACTCTAAAAATGACATTTCCCTTGCACCTTAAATACATGCGAGTGTATATACATAATCAGTATTTCCAATAAGTAATATATTTCTCGTGATAAAAAGTTTTTTAACAAATAAAATGACTTAATCTCTAAATAACATCAAATTTTTGGGGGAGTCGCACCAGATGACATTTTACCTCAACTAACCATGACTTAATCATCTGATATTTTATTATTATTATTATTATTATCATCATCTCACACTGCAAATCTTATAGACATAAAATCTTATAGACAATCATTTGTTGTTGTTTCCACTTACTAATATTGAAGTTCACACCTTGATGACTTCCAATTGAATGCACGTGAAAAAGGTCCATGCATTAATTACCAATCTATCTCAAATAAACGCTTCGATTTGGGGTGAAAAAATATTCACCCCAAATGTAAATGGACTATTTATGAGTAGACTGAATGACCGTTTCAGAATATGATTTGACGATGATTCACATGCTCAGTGCTTCTCTAAACTCAAAATACAGTCAAAATATGGCCCATCATGTGTGTGTCTGGCCTTCTCTCGCTCAACCCCGCGTCTGGTAACACTTCCCCTCAGTGCGCTCTCTTCCCCCTCTCCTGTCTTTCTCCTGCTCTCTCGTTGTGTTTAACAACAGCCACGGCGAGTGCAGGAATGTCTGCGGCTTGACGTGACACACATATCAAGATGAACTCGCCAGTCCGCCATTGTTTCCGCTGCTACAGAACCACAGAGTTCTTTGTCATCAGATCTTCTCCGTCCCTCCCCCAAACACCGTCATGTGTACAGAGCCTGTTCCCATTCAAGTGCTTGACTATTGCTCATTTCCTACTGCACACACACTGTTATGGCTCTAAACAACGCTCGCTTGTACCTCAGAGCATCTGTATTGTGTTAATGCTGACACTGACTGCTAAAGGAGGATTCCTCAACCTGGCATCCGCACTAACAATGATCCTGAGGTGAACAGCTAAACAATGCACACAGTCCAACTGGTGATCCTGGTGAGCTACGCATCCAAGAAATTGTAATATTGGATCGTTCACTCACTACCTGATGCATACGGCACACAAATCTGGAAAACAGTAGGGGTCGACCGATTATCGGCACTGTTATTAAGCATTTTTATGGTTATCGGTATAGGTCATTTTCAAAACCGTTTTGCCGATAAAATAATTTAAGAGCATTTAAAGAGAGATTTTGTCAGAGACCTTATTATTCTTAATTTTGATGTTAATTTTCATTATACACAAGGTTAAAAATAACGGTCTACTTTATCTGTAATACTCCATATCGGTTGACCCATAGCCAGCAGCTCACGGAAAATTTGAAAGCTATACTCTGATTGGCTAGGATTTCTAGGAATCATGTGTTGAAAGGTTTACATTGGTCTGAAACAAAATTCCCAGGTTGTAACAATGTGCCTCCCAGCGGAAATTCTAGTTGCTGAATCTGGAAGTTCAGAAGATTGAATCTTTTAAAGTCATTCTGATATGAAGTAAATTCTTGTGCACGTGCAGATTATCTCTTTGCAGAAGTCAAACAGTGTCTTCCTGTCAACATGGGTGGATCTGAACCAGAATAATGCAATGTGGACTATGCAGAAAGGTTTGGCTTTATGAGACAAATGTCTCAACGTGATGGCCAAAACTGATGCCTGGTTATGTAGCAAAAATTGAGATTAAATTTAGAGTTGGCACAACAAAAACTAATCGAGAAGTGGGGTGCTTCCAGCTTTAAAGAGCAGTCAAATTTACCATTATTTGGCCAATTTCCACAGGCCAAATTCATAAGTAATCCATGCAGCTGGGAAATGTGAGCATGAAAGTTTTCCCCACACAGATTTCGCAAAGGACCCAAGCTGAAGGCATATTTTTTCCTTCAAAATTTTGCTGAAACATTTGTTACCGCAACTATACCCTGGAGCACAAAACTAGTCATAAGTAGCACAGGTATATTTGTATCAAAATCCAAAAATACATTGTATAGATCAAATATATCAATTTACTTTTATGTCAAAAATCATTAGGATATTAAGTAAAGATCATGTTCCATGATGATATTTTGTATATTTCCTACCGTAAATATATCTAATTTTTTATTAGTAATAGCCATTGCTAAGAACTTCATTTGGAAAACTTTAAAGGCGATATATAAATATATATTATATATATGGGGTTTTTTTTTTTTTGCACCCTCAGATTCCAGATATTCAAATAGTTGTATATCGGTCAAATACTGTCCTAACAAATACATCAATGGAAAGTTTATTTATACATACAAAACACAATGTACAAAAACCAACACCCAAAAATTGTACCCTTACTACATGTCCAAAGGTCAAGGGTCACATATTTAGATTTATTCCCATTGCTCCAAAGTTTTGTATGTAGGCTACATCATGTTTTTCCACTGTAACCAATCGCAGACATTTCTGTTGAACAATGCAACAGCAGTCTGATTGACAGAAATTCTATTCACTCATTCACCATTCAAAAAGCTTTAAAACCAAAGGGAAAAGAATCCGGGATAATTTGGAATCATTTTGAATTTGTTACATGTCACATGTAGGCTACACCGTTAAAACACTGGAAGCAATGTAGAAAAAAATCTAGAACAATCCTATTGTAATCAAAGACTAGACGAGGTGTAAATCATTCATGAGAGTCTGAACTGTGTGCAGAGCTCATATTGAGTAAAGATATGGCCACATTTTTAAAATTACATCAATATTCAACAGCAGAGTGATGCATGATGCAACTTTTGAACCAAGCAGCTTTCTGTTGGTCAATGCGGTGAAATCCCATTGAACCGATATGAAATACGCATTGAGAAATGTTCAACTTTCAATTACACAAAATTTCGGCAAGCAACTGTAAATGCGACCCTATTTTGGACCTGCAGTCAGTGATTATAATACTGCTACACTGTCAATTTCCAAATACAAATTCTTACTTGTTTAATAACACTTTCGTTAATCAAGCTAGCAGGACCAATGTGAAGTTGTTAAGTCGCCATCTTCGTTTAATAACGCATAAAACTGCAACACACCCATTTAAATACGTTTCAGCTTGTTTTTGATGTGAAGGCTACATAAATAATACAGCATTCAGTTGCCCCACAAAGGTATTGTCATGTAAATTACAAGCATGATTACAATAACAACGATAACAATTGACAATTGTGATTATTGTCCGTTTCTAGCAGGTTGCCTGCTAGGTTTTGACACACAGCCAGAGTGTCATATCCAGCCTCTCTGCGAATGATTTCTGCCGCTCCAGTGGGAATAAGCGGGAGCAGATTCTGCAGAACCATACAAGGCACGCTCACAATAAAACCAGGTCAGCGATGAACAGAAAGGGACAGAGACAAATGGAGAATCCACACGGAAGCTGCTAGAGCGAATTACACTCACTTTGCTCCACGCAGCCCTCTAATGTGGAGAGACCGCTCTGAGAATAGCAGCAAACACTTGAAAATGTCACCGGTGCCATTTTCACACTTGCTTTGATAGCTTTCATCTCTAGAGTTTTTGGTTTTGACTTGCAATAGGTTTGCATGGTGAGAAACACTGTGGGTACTAGCAACAGATGTTTACCACTGTAACTAGGTAACAGCTTCACTGTTTTATTTATGTTTTTGTCCCTTTGGTTTTACTATCACAACAGCACGCCACTTGTGTCTGTTACTAATGCATGAGATGCAACGAATGCAAGATGTTCAGGCCATGGAAATAAGCTACCAAAATATGGAAAATCTATCAAATGTCTAGCTTCATGAGACTAAAGCACAGCCGACGGCTGGTCAATATGTGGATATTTTCGCAGCATGTAAGCTTTAGCCATCCCTGGCTGCTCTCCGTCCTGATGTTATCACAGAACGAGATCAGAAGGTTAAGAGCAGACCTCTCTGACTCCTTCATCTGTCACTGAAGCTATACATCGTATAAGACATCCAAAGGGGACATTTGTCCTAGACATGCACTTGGTACAATCAATCACACTACTACCAACTCCAGAGAGAGAGAGAGAGAGACCCTGTTAGACCACCTGTTCAAACTACAGCAGCCACAACAGATCGCTCTGAAGGAGATACATCGGAGAAACCATCTGGACGCTGCAGATACTTCAGGATAAACACAGCTGAATTGAGAACGTGAGTGCTGGGAATGTAAACACAAGCATATCTGTTAGTGAAGGTGTGGTTGACTTCCTCTTTTTTCACAATAGGGAAAAAAAAAAAAAAACGGCAAAAGTTGCCAAACACTAACCACAGTGAAGTGTACAAGGCAACAGTTATGACAACACTGAAACTAGTGCACTATATACCATATGTACAGGAGACAAATATTTAGGCTGTATCTGAATATTCCTTACTATATAGTAGGCAATAAAATGTGCAAAGAGCAGTATGTCTAAATTCATAGTAGTCCAAAAAAAACCACTAACGCCATTTTCGGCCGCCGAAAACTCAGCGCATCCCTAGACATGACGAATGTAGCATGTTTAATGTATTTCTCAAAAAAAAAAAAAAAAAAAAAATTGAGCCAAAAATGACCTTTTTAATTTTTTGTTCCAATCTTCCACAGTACTATACAACAAAGCACGCTGCACAGAAGTCCCACAATGCAGTGCACACAACATAACTGGCCTAACTTCAGCCATCTTTTTTTTTTTCATGACTCATTATTTGATTCGTCTGCCCAACAAAACAATATTTTGCAAGATAACTGGATGCCACTAGCTATATTAAATATGTACGTAATAAGGTCACGTGACAACAACATAGCGTACTACTGTTTGAAATGTTTACCGTTATCAATAAAAGCTGATTCACATACTATTCTCTTCAAAAACAGGCAGTATTCCAGTCCAAACATAGCCTGTTGTGAGTAGAGTAAACTTTACCCTACTTACTAGGGTTGAGCTAAAGGGAATCGACTCACTCTTTGGCTTACTACACGTGGGTGTAAACAATACACACATTAACTAGACAAACCAGTGTGTGTGTGTGTGTGTGTACTGTACTCAACTACTGGACCATTTCAAACAATCACCTCAATCTGCCTACTAACACATACCACAGTAAGAACAAAACACAAACACTCGTGAGCCGATGTGAATGATTAAAGGGTACTTGGGTTCATTTAGCTGGATTTTCAGCAGGGAATGTAAATAAAAAACGAGTGTGAGTGTGTTGCAACAGTGCTGATGAGATCGTTTCTGAGGCATGTCCGTTTGTGGCAAACACTTCCTCCTTACAGGAAACACTCAAAACAACCACTTCAAATGTGTGCTGCCATAAAACAGGCTTACGCTAATTAATAAACCATCAAATACAAACTGATTTGAAATGTAATGTTTTACTATCAGTCACTATTGAGTGTTTGTAATAACTTCTGACAGCGATCCAATGTGGATTTTGGTCAAATTATGAGGCAGAAATATGTTGTTAGTAACATTCTAGAATAATTTTATGTGGGGCGTGAAGAAAAAGTAATGTAACTAGTAGTGTAATGAGTTACTGTTGCCAGAAATTAATAAGTAACAATATTACTTTTGAAAGGAGTAACTAGTAATGAGTAATATATTACCTTCTTTGAGTAACTAGCCCAACACTGACAATCAGTATGGCGCTGGCAACACCAAGGTTATGGGTTCAATTCCCAATATATGTATGAGCTGATAAAATGTATACCCTGAATTTAATGCAAGTCACCCGAGATAAAAGCATCTGCCAAATGCGTTAATGTATGAATATTTGTAAATATATTAGTGCTGTCAAATGATTAATCACAATTAATCGCATCCAAAATAAAACATTTTGTTTACAAAATATGTGTCCCAGGACCACAAAACCAGTCTTAAGTCGCTGGGGTATATTTGTAGCAATAGCCAACAATACATTGCATGGGTCAAAATTATAGATTTTTCTTTTATGCCAAAAATCATTAGGATATTAATTAAAGATTATGTTCCATTCGGATATTGTGTAAATTTCCTACCGTAAATATATCAAGTCTTAATTTTTGATTAGTAATATGCATTGCTAAGAACTTCAATTGGACAACTTTAAAGGTGATTTTCGCAATATTTAGATTTTTTTTTGCATCATCAGATTCCAGATTTTCAAAAAACGTTAGTTGTATCTCGGCCAAAGCTTTGAAAAGCTGTATAGATCTCAATTTTTAAAAATGTACCCTTATGACAGGTTTTGTGGTCCATGGTCACATATGTATGTACTGTGTATATTTATTATGCATATATAAATACACACACATTCAGTATATATTTTGAAAATATTACATGTATAAATTTATATTCATACAA